>NC_088685.1:185315746-185915746 GCF_028017835.1 Emys orbicularis
TAAACACACAGAGGAATGATAGAAAATCAAAACCTCTCTCAGACTGATACACAAGACAGAAAGTTGTCCCTTCAAGATTCCAGGGTGAGCAGGGTGGTATTCTCTGGAGATGTTGGTGAGGCATTAAGCAGGTTACTGTCTTGTTTGGGAACAAAGGGACCCCATGCATTAATAAGCCCCAAATTAATGGGTATTTAAAAAGTTGTCCCTGGAAATAATTTTTTTCAGTATACCAGCTTGCCACAAACTGAATCTGAATACTCTTTCCTTTTTTCACATACAGCATGTTACTTTTTTGATGAAATGGCATTTTGGTTTCAAAGAAATACAAGCACATTTCAAACAAATGGAATACATTTTTATACTCAGCTGAATAAAGCATTTATTCTGAGTAAAACTCAAGGTAATCAGACATTTAACTATAGGTTGTAGAATTCACTCAAAGCAAGAGAATTATTTTCCACATAGGTCTCACATTTTGATTTCAATTGATATAAACAATTTGGCAACTTTTCCTTTCGCCTCATCTACTCAGTTTTCACCATGTTTATGGGATAGAAATACAGAAAAAAATCTGATCAATTTCATGTGTTTTTTTCCTGCTGTTGAATTTAAGATTGAATATGCCCATAAATTAAAATAAATTAGACTGGATGTCATTGCTGCTAGTTCTAAATTAACCAACGAGAAAATCTATCACAATAACATCCCTCCTCATATAGCCTAATTTAAATTAATTGCCTGTCTGTATGTCCAAATCAAGAAATAGAGTCAGACTAAACCTACAGATGCATTAGTATGGTACCTAACAATGTTTAACTCTTGAAATTGTTCTTTCAGAACTACAGCTGCTACTGCAAGTGTCATAAGGTCCAATGTGGATTGCATTTTCATAGAAGGAAAACATTTGCCTTCACTCTACTTTATCTTCCTTTACTCAAAGAGTGAATTATAGCCTCAGCCTTCCCTCCCACAATCTCTCCCCACATCCAATAACTTTCTCTTACAATAGGGCCCTACTTTTTCTCAAATATTTTTGATCTCAGCATTGTCAATCATGGGCAGCATGTATCAAAGGTCAGGGAAGGCTGAGCCTCCTCAAACAGCCCTGCGTGCCCCCCCCCCCACGTTCCCCTCCCCCCCCAGACCCCTTCCTGCTTCCCTCCACGCTCTGCTGCAGCTCTTCCCCCAGGGCCCGGGCTGGGGCTGGGACTAGTGGGGGTGGCCTGCGGCCAGGGACTCCGGGCGGCTGGAGCCAGTGCTTGAGCTGCACACCCACCCACCCAGCACAACGGGGATAGGGCTGTGGGCCATGCTGCCCACCCGGCGCTCCAGGGCTGGGGTCAGGGCTGGAAAGGAGGGCTGCGCCGCCCAGAGCTCTGGGGCTGGTTGGAAGGGCTGGGGAAGGGGGCTCTGGCAGGGGAAGGGGGTGGGAGGGGCCTGGCCCCAGGGAGAAGGGTCAGGATAGCCTCCCCAAGCCCGCGGTTCACCTGCCACCCATACTGTCAACCTTTTGTCTGAGATGACGTAGTATTGTTCTGTCTCTCTCTCTCTCTTACTGTCTCTCTCAAA
The DNA here is from genome assembly GCF_028017835.1 of Emys orbicularis. Taxonomy (NCBI): domain Eukaryota; kingdom Metazoa; phylum Chordata; order Testudines; family Emydidae; genus Emys; species Emys orbicularis. The sequence goes on from NC_088685.1 coordinate 185,317,319, forward strand.
TGCCTTGGAGGTCCTGCTATTTAAGTGAAGTCTAGGGGGTGGGGGAAAGAGTGAAGGAAAGCCCATAGTGCAGTGGATACTCCACTCCATTGGAGTTTGACTGCACCAAATGCTGGCATGTAGAGGGGCCATGTACAATGACCCTGTGCACAGCATAGGCACTGACTCCGTGGGTGCTCCAGCCCCATGGATCAGCTCCTCCTCTTCCCCCAGCACCTCCCGCCAATCAGCAGCCCAGGTGATCAGCTCCTCCCCCTCCCTCCCAGCACCTCCCGCCTGCCATGATCAGCTGTTCAGTGGTGTGCAGGAGGCGCTGGGATCGAGGGGACAGAGTGAGGGTGGGGCATTCTTGGGAGAGGGGAGGGAATGGGGTGGGAAGAGGCAGGGAGGGTGTGGAGTGGGGGTGAGAAGAGGAAGGGCAGGGAGCAGAGCAGGGGCAGGAAGAGGCAGGGCAGGGGTACGAGCTTGGGGGGAAAGGGATGGAGTGGGGGCAGGGTTTGGGGTCGAGCACCCCCGGGGAAATGAGGAAACTGGCACCTATGGTGTATAGTAGAGCTGAGTTTCATAGTGGCCTGTTCCACTGGAACATGAAAACAGCAAGGAGTCTGGTGGCACCTTAATGACTAAAAGGTTTATTTGGGCATAAGCTTTCGTGGGTAAAAAACCCACTTCTTCAGATGCATGGAGTGAAAATTACAGATACAGGCATAAATATACTGACATATGAAGAAAAGGGAGTTACCTCACAAGTGGAGAACCAGTGTTGACAGGGCCAATTCAATCAGGGTCAACACTGGTTCTCCATGGATTTCATCTAAAAGGTGTGACTTTGAGGTAGTATTTTTAGTTCCTGATTTGATGGGTGATGAATCTGTTAAATTTGACTAAATAACAAATTGCAGCATTCATCAGATCCAGTAGTAAAATGAGGCAGAGTCAAGGTACTTACTACTTGACATGCCCCTCTCCCCAATAATTACAATGTTCAGGTGTTTCAAGCTGCCACACTGTGACTCAATCCTGTAAGTACTACCTTTAGTATTTAATACTAAATACTAGTACTTAACCTTTAAAAGGGACTGTTTAATTCTGGGAATGATTAAACAGGCTAAAGTTGTTGGCATTTCTGTCTTGAAATGTAATGTTTTCACAGGCAGTCCAGTACTTTACATTGCCAAAATTTGTCTGAGTTCAGTAACACCTGTGTCTTTCTAAATCTGCCTGACCCAACTTTACTCCAGGAAGTAGAATTCAGATGTAATAGTAAAATGCTTTAATAGGAAGTATATATGATTTGAGCAGTGATTTGTTTACAGTATAAAATTAAGCACTCTATAATATGCCAGTTATGCCACTAGACCTACATTTCAGTAGTTTTAATATATTGAGGTCTGACTTTCAAAATTAGTTACGTGCAAAAACTCATAACTGCATACCAAGTTTGTGCAGAATGTTCTGAGACCATGACAGCATATCAGGTTAATTATACATACATTTGGCCAGTTAAATGAATAAGTGGCCATTTGTTTACACAACTGTCTGATTTGCTTGAACAGTTATGGTTATTACCACACATATCTGTGCAGCAAAGGGAGCATGTATACTTTTGAGCATCAGATTCATGCTGTATAATTCTGAAATTCATAGAACTACAGTGCGGTCACCTTGTCTGCATTGAGGATTTGAAGAGTTGGAGCTGTCAGTCAAACCTCCACATAACCAGTGTATCAGAGCTGATATTTAAGTCTTTGTGAAAATACTGAACAGAGATCTCAACAGAGGTTCCAAATCCCAAAATGATTATTGGACTTTCAGAAAAAGTTCTAGCACAGACACTTTTCCCAGACCTCTGATTATTATTTTTTTTTCATTTCCAGGAAAAGTAGGATGTATTAGCAAGGAAAATCACTAAAATATTCATGAGGATGATAATGGACACACTGGCAGAATTCATTCAGACTTTTCAAAGGATGTGTGTAACCACTGCTGGGGGAAACTGACAATATTGAATTTGAGGCAATGAGTACTAGTCAAATCAAGCAGTTGGATGACTTCTTTTACCTGATGCATACTATAAGACTCATATTTTGAGATTCACATTTCCACCTTAACCTAACATGGTCATGCCTGTACATGGGAACAGTACAGTACAAGTAATAGCGTCACTAAATAATAGCTAATCTCTTTAAAACTGGAGTCATCTTCTTAAACATTAAAACTATGCAATACATTTAGAAGGATAAGTTATTGTCTTTTTCCAGCCCACCTTCCCCCCCAAAAAATCAAGCCAGACTTTGGAATTATAGAGGAACCTCAATTCACAGAAGACCCAGATAGAAAAACAATACATTCCAACATAAAAGATGGTAGCTTTCATCTCCCTTTATGCTGTTTGCTTCTGGGTAACTTGGTTCAAAAGTTATTTTAAAAAATCAAGTAAAGTGAGACAGTAAGGTAACATTATTCAGTCCATGTTCCACTAACTCTATACTTGATTTTAACAATAAATTACTTCTAGTGTTGGAATGCAACTACAATGCTATTTCAGGATTAAATAGTCCAAGAAATCTAGAAATGTAAATTCAATAAGCATAAATTTATCCCTATGCTGAGAGCTAGCACAAGGCCAAGGCACCACTTTAGTCCTTGTCGAGGCTAACTAACCAACACAACATGAATTCTGAATTTCAGATAAGTTTGCAATTTAACAACAATCTTCAGAACAAGAATTATTTACCAAAGAAACTTGTGAATAATGCCAAAGATAGAATGAACTCAAAAATTGTTATATCTGGTTGTAGACAGAGGTGAAAATTATTTCTTTTGCTCTATTAATAACTGAGGGCTCAATTACACCTCTGTGTTGGGTGGAGTTAAATTGGACCACCTCAATGGAAGGAAAATACCTCCAGAACTCCAGGATATGCAAAGGTAGTGCACCCACTACTACATCTTCTTATGGGATGCAGCACATTGCTCTCTAACTTTTCACTCTACTGCCATGCACCCTTGGGGAGAGTACAGCAAGACTGAAATTCTCTCATTAAATGGGGTGCACAAGAAGAGGGGCAGGTTATTTGTGTGCTTCTGCTCTACTTCTACATACTTGTGAAGACCAGAGAGAGTCTGGTCCAAGAAGGAAAGCATTTGGCTCTAAAATTTGGAAAGACATCAAGATAATCACTTAAAATATCCCCAAATGGCTTCCAGTATGCCTATACAGTCATTTAGCAAGTGTGAATGGGAAAGGAGTCATGTTGGGGAGTAGGTTGGTTGACTATAAACCAGAGAAAAGGTGCAGAATTTTCAGGTTCCTCTGTGCTACATTATATGTGAATAGAAACACTGTATGAATGAAACAGTTCTCCCTGTATACCATTTTCTCTACCCCCAAAAAAGAAGATTGAAACAAAACATACTCAGGTGAAAAGACCCCATAAACTACTTTAGTTCAGACTCTTTGGATTGGTTTCCAGAAAATGCAAATCTATTGCTGATTCCGAGAGAAATGCTCTTTAATGATACAAGCTAAATAACAAAATCCCTGCTTTAGTGATAGAACAACCTTTGAGTAGCAAAAACTCATAATCTGTAACCCATCAATAATAATTTACACTTGCTTGGTAGCAATTAGGCCCTTAGCTGACTGACAGTTTCTATTAATGCTTTGTCAGACCGTTGACTGCCTTTTTGATTTAAGGCTACAATACTGTTTATTCTTTTCCCTCTAGATTTTTGAAATTCTTTCCCTATAATTTCAACTCTTTGCCACCATTTTTTCCCCCATTACTGGACTCTTGCTCACTGTCTTTGCTGAGCTGTTTCTTCATATTTATATACACACACAGATCACACCATCTCCACACAAAAGGTTGGCTACTGGCATGAGAACAACTTTTTCTTTCTCAATCTGAAAACAAGGATAAAGTCCAAGTTATTCTCTTAAAAACCTACCTAGGTTAAAAACTAGGTACTTAAATTCTTTCTTCAATAATTTTGCATGTTAAAGACCCAATTGTTCCCTCTGTTACACCCATTTCTTGGCAAGTCAGTTGAAATGAGGGCTGCTTTATTGTATTAGAGCACATCTTTTACTGTGTGGTTATTTTTACTCATTTTTAAGCTTAATATTTCTTGGGCTTGGTCTACACTAGAAGGGGTGGTCGATGTAAGTTACGTAACTTCAGCTATGGGAATAGCGTAGCTGAAATCGACGTATCTTATTTCGACTTACCTCCCGTCCTCACGGCGCGGGATTGACGGCCGCGGCCCCCCCGTAGATTCCACTACCGCCGCTCGCCCTGGTGGAGTTCTGGAGTCGATGGGAGGGCATTTGGGGATCGATAGATCGCGTCTACATGAGATGCGATATATCGATCCCCAATAGATCGATCGTTACCCGCTGATTCGGCGGGTAGTCTGGACGTACCTTTGGACTTCAGTTTCTGTTAGGGACAACAACAACAAAAAAATCCTCCCCAAAGGCTAAATTTTCAGATTTGAAAAATCTGTACCTAAGTAAAGTTTGCAACAAATGCTTATGCACCTATTGCATACACACATGTTACATTTGCACACACAAATTGATATCTCCACACATGGATGTACATACAATTCTTTGACTGCATTTGGGATGTGAGATTTTCATGCACAATGGTTTTATACAGGTTTTTTTCTAAAGAGCCTCTTAAAAAAACTGGGTCTGTAAATTTCACCCGAAGAATTATGAACACATTAAAATATTAAGGGCTAAGTTGAATAAAAAACAGCTTAGATGCAAAAAAAAAAAAAAAAAAAATTGCAGGGGGGGGAATAGCTGGGACCCACATCTGTAGACATTATTTCCAGGGGGAATAAAATCATTGACTCATTCTTTGTCAATTATATACTGAGTACTAGTATTGATAGAAAAACATTCCCATCTTGGAGGAGATTCCACTATTTCAACATTTTGATTTTGTCTCAATATGGGACAAAAGTCAAAATATCAAAACTCTTTGCAGAATGAAAATTTCTGAAAAATTTCAATATTTTAGATCAAAACAAACTGTTTTGACATTGCCAAATCAAAATGTTTAGTTTGGAGTCATGTTGACATTAATCTCTGCATCAGTCTGGTTTTTTCAGGAAAATCATAGTTACCAGATTCCCCAGGCCTCCATTATCCTTTATGATCCCTGCTTCTCAATTGGCATCATTGTCTGCTATCCCTCGATACGAGGATGATGTCTGCCGGGGGAAAGTCATTGATGAGATTTAAGATGGCGGAGGAGTCCAATCCATGCTCTACAGTTTTTTCCAGCTATGTGACAAGTGGTTGCTTTAAGAGAGAACAACTGCTGACCATTTGTCAGCCTCTTGAACAAGGTGATTCTCTTCAAAATGGTCTGAGCTTTGATGCATGATACAATGCCATTGCAGTCTATTGCCAGCCAGCTCTTCCCAATTCATGGGGTCAGTGCCTCCCTTCTTAAAATATACTTTCAGGGTGTCCTTGTATCATTTCCTCTGTCCGCCATGCATCCTCTTACCGTGACTAAGTTGAGAAAAGAGGAATTGCTTTGGAAGATGAGTATCCACATACAATGGGCAGCCCAGCAAAATTGATGTTTCATAATTTTTGCCTCAATACTGGTGATGTTAGCTGCAGAGAGAGTGCTGGCATTGGTACGAAGCTCTTCCCATCTGATATGGAGAATCTTCCTAAGGCAGCACCGTTGGTACCACTCCAGATGCTTAAGATGGCTTCGGTATGTCACCCATGTCTCACACCCATAAAGAAGACAGGGGATGACTCCAGCATTTAAGACCAGAATCTTAGTTTCCATCTGAAGATCTCTGTCAATAAAGATACTATGAAACAACTTTCAGAAGGATGCGCTGGTACAACGGATCTCATGTATGACCTCAACATCAAGCTTGGCTGTCTGGGAGAGGTGGATACCAACATAAGGGAAATGCTCAACATTTTCCAAGGTTCACCACCGATGACAATTTGTTGGACAAGGGGAGCAACTTGTGCTTAGGCAGGCTGGTGGAGCACCTTAGTCTTCTCAATGTTGAGGGAAAGTCCCACGCTATGATAGGAGCTTGAAAAAAGATCTGGAGTGGATTGCAAGTCAGCCACAGTGTGCGCAAGGGTAACACAGTCATCAGTCGGTAATATTGGTGACATTAGTTTTAGAATTAAGACTCTGTAGGTTGATGAGTTGGCAGTCCATGAGATATCCAATCCCAGAAGAAAGGCAGTCACGAATAAAAATCAAGATCATGCAAGATAGTGTTGGGGCAATAACACAGCCCTGCTTGACACAAGTACAGATTGGGAATGGGTCCATCTCCAACCCATTACAGAGGACAGTGGTGGTCATCCTATCATGAAGTAACCTGAGAACGCCAATGTATTTAAATAAACAACTGAACCTAGACAGTACCATCAGTAACGCTTCACATTGATGTAATCAAATGTCTTAGGCCAATAAATGCCATAAACAATGGCTGATATTGTTCTCTGCACTTCTCTTGGATCTTTCAAGTGACAAAAATCATGTTGGCGGTGCCCCAAGATGATCTGAAACCACACTGGAATTCCAGAAGGACGTATTCAGCAAGAGGGCAGAGATGGTTCAAAAGGATGTGAGCAAGGATCTTCCTGGCAACAGAGAGGAGGGCAATGCCTTGGTAATTCCCGCACATAGACTTGTCCCCTTTCGGAAAAATGGTTACAATATTGGCATTCTTTAGGTCAGGTGGAATTCCCTCGTTAACCTAAATTCTAACAAAAAGTTGATGAAGTTTTTGCATGAGTGCTATTCCACCAGCTTTGAAGACCTCCATGGAGATGCCAGCTAGGCCTGGTGCCTTGGTGTTTCTAGTCTGTGTCGTGGCACATCAAACTTCCTCAGAAGATTGGGAGTCGGCAAGAGGTTCTATTACTGAATGCTGAGGGATGGACTCGATGGAGGCAGCTGAGACTTCAGATTCATGGTTCAATAGAGTCTCAAAGTGCTCCTTCCAATGTTGCTTGACGGCTACCTTGTCCTTAAGAGTGGAGCTCTCCTGAGATCGTAGAGGAGTTATGTTGCTTGAACTTGGTCCATAGATGGCATTAGTTGCTCGAAAAAAGTTTCTCATGTCATGTTGATCAGCAAAGCTCTGGATCGCCAGATGATTAGTGATTAGTGTCTTGTTTTGCTTGTTAGAGGATTCATTTTGCCAGGTGCAAAATGCACTTCTCTTCTGATAAATAAGTGCTAGGATTTCCTCATTCTCATCAAACCAGTCCCGATGGTGGTGAGTGGAATATCCAATCAATTCAGCACACACTTTGTCAATAATGGTTTTGAGCTCCTTCCAATGTATTTGGATGTCACTGATGTTGTCAGGTAGATCAGAGAGCATCTCAAGGAGGCGTTGCTGAAGAGTCTCACTACTAGCATGATTTTGAAGCATGTTGATGTTAAATTTCTTCCACATTCCTTTCAGTTTACAGCATTGTGGAGCAAGCCTCATGTCATGATTGATTTGACTAAACAATAGTCTGTCCAGCAGTCATCCGTACCTCTCATGGCTCATGTAATAAGGACATCAGTATGATCATGGGCTCTGATGATGACATAATCAAGAAGGTGCCAGTGGTCAGAACATGAATGTTTCCAAGTAGTCTTATACTTGTCCCTCTGTATGAAGATGGTATTTGTGATAAGCAAATCATGCCTCACACATTTGCTGAGGAGAAGAATGCCTTTTGAATTGACTTTCCCCACCCCTTCTTTCCCAATGGTGCCTCTCCAGAGTTCGGGTTGTCGCCTGAAGAGAGGTATATTCAGGGGGCTGGTTTTGCCATCAAGAACAAGATTGCTAGCCAGCTTTTAGAACTCCCTATGGGTATTAATGAATGTCTTACAACTCTTCATCTTAAGCTTAGTAACAACCAGTATGCCACAGTCCGATGGCATGTGCCAACACATACTGATGTGCATGAACTCCTACACTTGATGATGATGAAGACAACAAGGAGCAGTTTTACTGTGCTCTTGATGGAGTTCTGACTGCCAAGGAAGACAAGCTTATCCTCATGGTTGACTTCAATGCAAGAGTTTGGTGACACCCTGAACTCCTCAGTTGTACGACATCTCCCATAATGCATCATAGTCTGTCTTTGTGGCTGATCTGCTGTGGTGACTTATGGGAGATGTAGTCCAGCTGAGGAGCAGTGCCCATGAGGGAAAATGGAGAAATGAGAGACCCAGAACTAAACTCACATAAGAGTTGGGGGCGGGATAGCTCACGGGTTTGAGCATTGGCTTGCTAAATCCAGGGTTGTGAACTCAATCCTTGAGGGGGCCATATAGGGATTTGGGGCAAAATCAGTACTTGGGCCTGCTAGTGAAGACAGAGGACTGGACTCAATGACCTTTCAAGATCCATGAGGTAGGTATATCTCCACATTTTAATACACCATATGGCTGCACAAAGGGAGAAAAGCACACAAGAAGCTTTCTGCATTGTACCCCTCACTGAAAGCCAGGCCCAAGTCCTATTTTAAGGGGGGGGGATAGCTCAGTGGTTTGAGCATTGACCTGCTAAACCCAGGGTTGTGAGTTCAATCCTTGAGGGGGCCATTTAGAGATCTGGGGCAATAATCTGCCTGGGGATTGGTCCTGCTTTGAGCAGGGGGTTGGACTAGATGGCCTCCTGAGGTCCCTTCCAACCCTGATATTCTATAATTCTAAGACACCATGGTGACTCAGACACAAAGATTAGAACTGACATGAAATGTTTTGTTTAGATTTCCCTAAAATAAAATTACAACAGAATCAGTCTTTTCCCTGCAGAAAATTTATGTAGAACCCCATTTTCTAATAAGAAAACATGTCTTGCTTTTTGCCCAGCCTGAACAAAAGCAGTGTACATTCTCCAATGTCCCTCTGCTCACCATCGTGACACTAGCTCTGCTCAGCTCAGTTACCATTTTTGATTGAACAATCTAGGAATCAGGGATATTGCCCATCATATTTAAAGAGAAGGTGAATATTTTTATCCACATCTCTATAACTAGAAAGCTAAGACATAGGCCCAATTTGATGATTTATGTAGTAGGACTGGTGCTAGTTTCCTAGGAAACTTCTTAGCTGTTTTATTAGGCTGCATAAAGTGCAAAGGACAGATTAAAAAACCATCGTGAATTGACAAATAAATTTGCAGCACAAAAGTATCTTACATGAACAGAAGCAAAAAGGTTGTAAATGACTGGGAATTATCCGAACATTTTTTTTTTTTTTTTGCCCATTCCTGACTAATGTTTTTCTTATGTTATCAATAGTCTCAAATGTTTGACATATTCAGCAGACCAGAAATTGAAAATTTCAAATACTTGCTTAACACAGGTTACAAGTGATTATCACACTGTAATATTTAGTCCATTTAAATTTTATCTGCGGTATTTATTAACAACAAGACTTTTATAACTCTTGGAGAAAGTTTTCAGGTTTCCTTCATCTTTAACTATCAGTTTAGAGTCTTTTGTTTGTAATGGATTATTTGTGTTTTTACATTCCTACTTTTAAATAAATTACTCAAATTCTCCAGGGTTATTTGCTTTCTTATACAATAGCATTTGGATATAAGCATAAAAAGTGAAATTCCCTTCTACCAGAGATGCCATTCCTCTCTGATTTTCCATAATCCTTCTGCTTTTTATATGTAATTATAAAATTACTAAAGTATTAAATCTACTAATCTTGCACATGCAACCCCCATCTGTATACATGTAGATATATAAAGTGTGTGTGAGAGAGAGGGGGGAGGGAGGGAGCAACTGATCCATTTTCACTCAGGTCTGACAAGCTGCAGGGGGCATTCTTCTTCACTGCCCTGTGTCACATGCATAGAGAGGGTCTGATAGAAGGCAAGCCCTAGTGATTCTGAATGGTTGGGGGCTGCTGGATTCACTGGGCAAGCCACAGGCTTCATGTTGTGCTCTAACTACCCCATGTGGACCCAGATGGGCTACATTAACTTGCTGTAGGTTCCTAAAGTGTGCCAGCAGACCCACATAGGGCAGTTAGAGTGCAGTGTGCAGCCTGTGCTTGGGGAGTGAATCCAGTGCCCCAAATCCCAATGACAATCACAGCAGCTTGCCTCCTGTCAACCCTCACTCTGCGGTGTGCTAGGGGGTGGGGGGAAAGCAACCAAAGGGGCAGAAGGAGGTGGTGGTGGAGGAGGAGAATCACCCCAGGAAGGAGTGATGGGAATGTGACAGAGGAGGGAGAAGAGGAGGAGGATCACCTCAGGAAGGAGGTCCAGGCCCAAGACTGGACAAAGTAATTAAGGGCCATAGGCATCATAGGAAGGCAGCTTTCCTAAGGCTGATCCTCTCTTTTTCCCTGTTTTGGGGTCCGGGCTAGGGGTGCAATGAGGAGAGGGTCGAGTTCCCCTGCCCTGGTCATAGACAGGAATGGAAGGAGGGCGAGATCCTGGTTTGTCTGGGAGCATCCAAGGCCACGGAGGAGATGGTAATAGGGAATTGCAAAAGTCGCAGAGCAAGGTTGGCAGCTCTGCTCTATACAGACAGTCACCACTGTGGATACTTCAGTGGCTTGCGTGCCAGTAGAGAGTGGACCGAGCCAGGAGGAGGAAATCTTGGCAGAGGATGTGGAGGGAGAGGGGGACCCAGAAGCAGAGGATGACTCGGAGGTCAGAGATGTATGCAGTACGTAGCTCTTTTCTGGCTAGGAGGCTAGCCAGTCACAGCTGTCGGATGTTGGAGAAGGGCAAACAGGAGAGGAGGCTTCAGGTAAGTGGATTTGATTTTTGAAATTGCTGTAGAGAGTTGTTTGGGGGCAGAAGAGTTGCAGAAAGCAGGCTTGTCTCCCACCGATTGCCTAGTCTGAGTGGCGGAACAGGCTGTAGATTGACTCCCTCACTTCACAGGAAGCTCCCTTAGAGATCTCCAGGAAAATCTCATGGAGATACTGGGCAATCCACTGCTGCAGGTTCTTCGGCAGAGCTGCTTTGTTTCTTGTCCCATTAACGGTAACGTTCCCGCACCACTGTGCTGTCATGGGGGGAAGGAGGGAGGGACCATTGCTGCACACAGATGAGCCGTATAGGGGCCAGAGCGGAAGCCGCAGTCTTGGAGAAGACCCTCCCTTGATTCCCTGCTCACCCTCAGCAGCGAGATATCTTCCATAATGATCGCATCCTGTGGAAAGTGTGGGGACAGGAATGATTATCAGGCCCTGTGATGGGGTTCGACTCACCACCCTCACGGTGGCGCCCCCTCACGGTCAATCTGGGAATTAGCTCTTGACCACTCTGGGGCGTCCTCGCCACATGATAGCTCGCCCATTGTCTCCGTTCTGCTGCCCTGGGACCCGCGTTGCTCGCTGTTTGGCGGTGTCCTCTTCAGGACAGTCTTCATCTGCTTCAGGACACTGCCCTCCGGCAGTGCCCACTATTCTGGTCTCACCCCCTTCTAGGGGGGGTTGTTAACAGCAGTCCTTCTGTTTGCCCCTGCCTCGGTGGCCAACCACAACCTTAGAATCTAGCCCCTTATCTCAGGAGCAGGTCACAGTCTGTCTCGGCCCCTCTCCTCGGTAGCCAGGGGCAATGTAAGCGGGAAAGGAGGGGACCCAGGCCCACCCGCTACTCGGGGTCCCGACCCGGGGACCCTCTATCAGCAGCCTCCCTCTGTCCTCCTTCTCTCCCCTCTCGTCTGCCTAGTTTCCCTGGCCACTTCCACTTTGGCCCTATGCACCTTCTCGACCCCTTCTAGCAAGAGCCGCAGCCTGGCAGGTATCTGGGCCAGAGCGCCGCTCTGCTCCCCAAAGCCTGCCCAGCACTGCTCTGTCCAAGGTGCTGCTCCTTAGCTCAGAAGCCAGTCCTTCTCCCTCGCTAGTCAGGGAGTGACTGACTTCTCCTCTGCTAGGCAGCCTTTATATAGGACTTGATTGGCTGCCTCTTTCCCTGTCCTGATTGGCTCTCCCCGGCTGATTGGCTGCTGGCCCCTTTTCCTCAGGGGGTGGGGCACCGCCCCACCACAGGCCCCCCCTACTGTGTTGGATCTCCCCAAGAGCCATGTGCCCAGTGTACAGCAGGGTCCTAGAAGAGTGATTTACCCCGCCCCTGTGGCTATTCATCATTTTGGGGGTCTTGTGGCTCATGTGTGCTTGCCTGGGGTCAGCCAGTTAGTGACAGGTGTGAGAGTACTGGCTGTGTTTTAAATCACCGAATCAGTGTTCTCTGTGTTGCAAACAATACTGCTTCTGTAAAATGTTGTGTTTAAATTTCATAGAGATGACCTTGGGAGCCCAGACTCCCTCTTTGTTATCAGTGGCTGGATGGCTGCGCAGAATTAGAAAGCGGGCAAGAAGAACAAAGGAGGACTTTCTGCGTGATGCACTCCGCTGCTGAGAAACAGGAATTGAAGGAGTGTTGGGACAGCGAGAAGAGGGATCGAGAGGAGAATGTGGCATGCCAGAATGAAGCCACGGAGCAGCTCTTAAAGCTTATGGAGCACCAAGTGGACACGCTCCAGGAGATACTAGCTCTGCAAACAGAGCAGCTCTGCGCCCGCCCTCCGCTGCTGTCACAAAACTCTTTCCCATGCTCACCCCCCAGACACCGCCAACACACTCTTATCAACCTCCTTGCTCCAGTCTTTACCCGTGGGATTCCACTCCTCCCCCGTCACAGTCCAGCAGTGCAGACTCCCACTATCCACTGCACTCAACACCCATCCATCTGCAGTTTGGCCCTGCTGAAGTACAGCACCCACTGCATTGTACTCCAAAGGAGAAGGTTTGATATGATCCCTGTCCCAGGACCCCACCTCCTCCTGGGACCTTCCCTTCCCCCATCCCCCTCACTGCTGATGGGTTTTGTTTTGTTTTGTTTTTATTGTTTGTTTGACTCTTTCCTCCGGTTGTTGTTGTTTAATAAAAAAATTGTGTTGGTTTGAAAGCAATCTTTATTCTATTAATTGAAAGCAAAAAGAGCCGTGCAAAGCAAAATAGAATTATGTTAAACCCACATATTGCATTTTATGCACCAATCACCTCCTAGCATTACAAGCACTGCATTAAGGACATAAGAACATAAAAACGGACGTACCGGGTCAGACCAAAGGTCCATCTAGCCCAATATCCTGTCTACCGACAGTGGCCAATGCCAGGTGCCCCAGAGGGAGTGGACCTAACAGGCAATGATCAAGTGATCTCTCTCCTGCCATCCATCTCCAGCCTCTGACAAACAGAGGCTAGGGACACCATTCCTTACCCATCCTGGCTAATAGCCATTAATGGACTTAGCCACCATGAATTTATCCAGTCCCCTTTTAAACATTGTTATAGTCCTAGCCTTCACAACCTCCTCAGGTAAGGAGTTCCACAAGTTGACTGTGTGCTGCATGAAGAAGAACTTCCTTTTATTTGTTTTAAACCTGCTGCCTATTAATTTCATTTGGTGACCCCTAGTTCTTGTATTATGGGAATAAGTAAATAACTTTTCCTTATCCACTTTCTCCACATCACTCATGATTTTATATACCTCTATCCTATCCCCCCTTAGGCTAGGTCTACACTACAAGGGGGGGTCGACCTAAGATACGCAACTTCAGCTACGTGAATAACGTAGCTGAAGTGGCGTATTTTAGGTCGACTGACCTGGCTGTGAGGATGGCGGTGAGTTGACCGCTGCCGCGCCGCCATCGACTCCGCTTCCGCCTCTTGCCACGGTGGATTTCCAGAGTTGACGGAAGAGCCATCGGGGATCTATTTTATTGCGTCTTCACTAGACGCGATAAGTCGATCCCCAATAGATCGATTGGTACCCGCCGATTTGGCAGGTAGTGAAGACGTGCCCTTAGTCTCCTCTTTTCCAAGCTGAAGAGTCCTAGCCTCTTTAATCTCTCCTCGTATGGGACCTGTTCCAAAACCCTAATCATTTTAGTTGCCCTTTTCTGAACCTTTTCTAGTGCCAGTATATCTTTTTTGAGATGAGGAAACCACATCTGTACGCAGTATTCGAGATGTGGGCGTACCATCGATTTATATAAGGGCAATAATATATTCTCAGTCTTATTCTCTATCCCCTATTTAATGATCCCTAACATCCTGTTTGCTTTTTTGACCGCCTCTGCACACTGTGCGGACATCTTCAGAGAACTATCCACGATGACTCCAAGATCTTTTTCCTGACTTGTTGTGGCTAAATTAGCCCCCATCATATTGTATGTATAGTTGGGGTTATTTTTTCCAATGTGCATTACTTTACATTTATCCACATTAAATTTCATTTGCCATTTTGTTGCCCAATCACTTAGTTTTGTGAAATCTTTTTGAAGTTCATCACAGTCTGCTTTAGTCTTAACTATCTTGAGCAGTTTAGTATCATCTGCAAACTTTGCCACCTCATTGTTTACCCCTTTCTCCAGATCATTTATAAATAAGTTGAATAGGATTGGTCCGAGGACTGACCCTTGTGGAACACCACTAGTTACCCCTCTCCATTCTGAGAATTTACCATTAATTCCTACCCTTTGTTCCCGGTCTTTTAACCAGTTCTCAATCCATGAAAGGACCTTCCCTTTTATCCCATGACAGCTTAATTTACGTAAGAGCCTTTGGTGAGGGACCTTGTCAAAGGCTTTCTGGAAATCTAAGTACACTATGTCCACTGGATCCCCCTTGTCCACATGTTTGTTGACCCCATCAAAGAACTCTAATAGATTAGTAAGACACAATTTCCCTTTACAGAAACCATGTTGACTATTGCACAACAGTTTATGTTTTTCTATGTGTCTGACAATTTTATTCTTAACTATTGTTTCGACCAATTTGCCCGGTACCGACGTTAGACTTACCGGTCTGTAATTGCCAGGATCACCTCTAGAGCCCTTTTTAAATATTGGTGTTACATTAGCTAACTTCCAGTCATTGGGTACAGAAGCCCAATGGCTTTAAAGGACAGGTTACAAACCTTAGTTAATAGTTCCGCAACTTCACATTTGAGTTCTTTCAGAACTCTTGGGTGAATGCCATCTGGTCCCGGTGACTTGTTAATGTTAAGTTTATCAATTAATTCCAAAACCTTCTCTAGTGACACTTCAATCTGTGACAGTTCCTCAGATTTGTCACCTACAAAAGCCGGCTCAGGTTTGGGAATCTCCCTAACATCCTCAGCCGTGAAGACTGAAGCAAAGAATCCATTTAGTTTCTCCGCAATGACTTTATCATCTTTAAGCGCTCCTTTTGTATCTTGATCATCAAAGGGCCCCACTGGTTTAGCAGGCTTCCTGCTTCTGATGTACTTAAAAAACATTTTGTTATTACCTTTGGAGTTTTTGGCTAGCCGTTCTTCAAACTCCTCTTTGGCTTTTCTTATTACATTCTTGCACTTAATTTGGCAGCGTTTATGCTCCTTTCTATTTGCCTCACTAGGATTTGACTTCCACTTTTTAAAGGAAGTCTTTTTATCCCTCACTGCTTCTTTTACATGGTTGTTAAGCCACGGTGGCTCTTTTTTAGTTCTTTTACTGTGTTTCTTAATTTGGGGTATACATTGAAGTTGGGCCTCTATTATGGTGTCTTTAAAAAGCACCCATGCAGCTTGCAGGGATTTCACTTTAGTCACTGTACTTTTAAACTTCTCTTTAACTAACCCCCTCATTTTTGCATAGTTCCCCCTTTTGAAATTAAATGCCACAGTGTTGGGCTGTTGAGATGTTCTTCCCACCACAGGGATGTTGAATGCTATGGTATTATGGTCACTATTTCCAAGCGATCCTGTTATAGTTACCTCTTGGACCAGCTCCTGCGCTCCACTCAGGACTAAATCTAGAGTTGCCCCTCCCCTTGTGGGTTCCCGTACCAGCTGCTCCATGAAGCAGTCATTTAAAGTATCAAGAAATTTTATCTCTGCATTTCATCCTGAAGTGAAATGTTCCCAGTCAATATGGGGATAATTGGAATTCCCCACTATTATTGAGCTCTTTATTTTGATAGCCTCTCTAATTTCCCTTAGCATTTCATCATCACTATCACTGTCCTGGTCAGGTGGTCTATAATAGATCCCTAATGTTATATTCTTATTAGAGCATGAAATTTCTATCCATAGTGATTCTATGGAACATGTGGATTCACTTAAGATTTTTACTTCATTTGATTCTACATTTTCTTTCACATATAGTGCCACTCCCCCCCTGCATGACCTATTCTGTCCTTCCGATATATTTTGTACCCTGGAATGATTGTGTCCCATTGATTGCTCTCAGTCCACCAGGTTTCTGTGATGCCTATTATATCAATATCCTTCTTTATCACAAGGCACTCTAGTTCACCCATCTTATTATTTAGACTTCTAGCATTTGTGTACAAGCACTTTAAAAACTTGTCACTGTTTATTTGTCTGCCCTTTTCTGATGTGTTAGATTCTTTTTTATGTGAATGTTTATCATCTGATCTGGCCCTTACATTATCCTCTTCCATCCTCTGCTCCTGACTATAACCTGGAGAGTCTCTATCAATAGACTCTCCCCTAAGAGAAGTCTCTGTCCGATCCACATGCTCCTCTGCAGCAGTCGGCTTTCCCCCATCTCCTAGTTTAAAAACTGCTCTACAACCTTTTTAATGTTTAGTGCCAGCAGTCTGGTTCCACTTTGGTTTAGGTGGAGTCCATCTCTCCTGTATAGGCTCCCCCCATCCCCAAAGTTTCCCCAGTTCCTAATGAATGTAAACCCCTCCTCTCTACACCATCGTCTCATCCACGCATTGAGACTCTGAAGCTCTGCCTGCCTACCTGGCCCTGCACATGGAACTGGGAGCATTTCTAAGAATGCCACCATAGAGGTCCTGGATTTCAGTCTCTTCCCTAGCAGCCTAAATTTGGCCTCCAGGACATCTCTCCTACCCTTCCCTATGTCATTGGTACCTACATGTACCACGACCACCGGCTCCTCCCCAGCACTGCACATAAATCTGTCTAGATGTCTCAAGTGATCCGCAACCTTCACACCAGGCAGGCAAGTCACCATGTTGTTCTCCCGGTCATCACAAACTCAGCTATTTACATTTCTAATGATCGAATCTCCCATTACTAACACCTGCCTTTTCCTAGCAACTGGAGTTCCCTCCCCCGGAGAGGTAACCTCAGTGCGAGAGGTAACCCCAGCACCATCTGGAAGGAGGGTCCCAACTATGGGAAAGTTTCCCTCTGCTCCCCTTGATTGCTCTGCTTCCCTGGGCCTTTCATCCTCCTCAACAGACTGGAGGTGGGACAATTCTACAGTGTCCCGGAAAGCCTCATCAACATACCTCTCTGCCTCCATTAGCTCCTCCAGTTCCGCTACCCTGGCCTCCAAAGTCCGTACGTGGTCTCTGAGGGCCAGGAGCTCCTTGCACTGAATGCACACATACGCCACCCGCCCACAGGGCAGGTAATCATACATACTGCACTCAGTGCAATAAACTGGATAACCCCCACTCTGCAGCTGGGCTTCTGCCTGAATTGTCTCCTAGTTAATGAAAAGGTTGTTTAAGCAAGAGGTTTTGAATGTAGTTTGGTTTATAGGTTTTAAGGGGAATAAAGGGACCCCCGCTCCCTTCCCACTCCCCTTCCAAACTCCCTCGCGAAACTCCGTTAGCAGCCCCTGGTCGCAAAAGTTCCCTGGTCGCTTGTGCACTGCTTTATAAAGCCCTGGCCTGTGTGAATGCCCCGCCCACTGATTAAGGCTCAGCCAATTACCAGAGGCTTCTAGCTTTCAGACCTTCCTTTGAAGCTCACAGCTTCCAACTGCCAGCCACAGCACATGGTCCTTCAACCAACCAACCAAACAAACAGACTGACAAACACAAGCTCAGCACACAGCAAGTAACCCCCAAACACAAACAAACACACACAACAGACAGTCACTTACCCCAAGGGTGCTGTATTGCTCCTCCTTCACCTGGAGAACTCCCTTGTGAAACTCCCTGTTAGCAGCCCCTGGTCGCAAGCATTCCCGAGCATAGCAACAAATATTAGTGGCTTTCCACTTCAAATTGGTGCCTCAAGGCATCCCTGATCCTTATGGCACTGTGTTGCGCCCCTCTAATAGCCCTGGTCTCTGGCTGTTCATACTCAGCCTCCAGGTGCTTAGCCTCTGCGGTCCAGCCCTGAGTGAAGCTTTCACCCTTCCCTTCACAAATATTATGGAGCGTACTGCATGCGGTTATAAGCATAGGAATATTGTCATTGTCCAGGTCCAGCTTCCCACAGAGGCAGTGCCAGAGAGCTTTTAAATGGTCAAAAGCACACTCAACAGTCATTCTGCACTTGCTTGGCCTGTTGTTGAACCTCTACTTGCTGCTGTCAAGTTGCCCTGTGTATGGCTTCATAAGCCACAGCATTAAGGGGTAAGTAGGGTCTCCCTAGATCACAATGGGCATTTCGACTTCCCCTACAGTGATCTTCTGGTTCGGGAAGAAAGTCCCTGCTTGCAGCTTCCTGAACTGGCCAGTGGTCCGAAAGATGCATGTGTCATGCACCTTTCTGGACCAACCTGCGTTAATGTGTGTGAAACACCCACAATGATCCATAAGCGCCTGGAGAACCATTGAGAAATACCCCTTGCAATTAATGTACTCGGTGGCTAGGTGGTCTTGTGCCAGACTTGGAATGTGCGTGCCATCTATCACGCCTCTGCAGTTAGGGAAACCCATTTGTGCAAAGCCATCCACAATGTCACGCACGTTGTCCAGAGTCACAGGATATAATTAATGGCCCTGCAGACTTCCGTCAACATGAGTCCAATGGTCGACTTTCCCACTCTGAACTGGTTAGCGACCGATCGGTAGCAATCTGGAGTAGCCAGTTTCCACAGTGCAATCGCCATGCACTTCTCCATTGGCAGGGCAGCTCTCATTCTCATGTATTTGAGCCACAGGGCTGGGGCAAGCTCATCACACAGTACCATTAATGTGGCGTTCCTCATCTGAAAGTTCTGCAGCCACTGCTCATCATCCCAGACGTGCATCACGATGTGATCCCACCACTCAGTGCTTGTTTCCTGAGCCCCAAAGTGGCGTTCCACTGTCATCCGCACCTCCATGAATGCCACAAGCAATCTCATATCATAGCTACTATGTGTGGTGAGATCAATGTCACACTCCTCTTGCCTTTGTAGTTTAAGGAATAACTCCACTGCCACTTGTGATGTGTTGATCAGAGCAAGCAGCATACTGGTCAACAGTTTAGGATCCATTCCTGCAGCCCGAAGAGGCAGGGGACGCAGTACACAAACTATTGAAAGATGGGGCCAAATGCAGAGGGAAGCACAGGGATTGCTAGGTTGGGACAGGACCCAGGATGCCCCGTGACCCCTTTCGCCTTCCCACAACTCGTAGCGGCAGAAGAGGTGCTCTGTGGGATAGCTGTCCATAGTGCACCGCTCCAAATACCGCTGCAAGTGCCGCAAGTGTGAACATGCTATTGCGCAGGCAGCTGGCAGTGTGAACACACAACAGCAGTTTCCCTTTAATGGTCTCTGAGCAGCGCTGTAACTCCCAGTGCTGTAACTCTGTGGGTGTAGACGTACCCTAAGTTTGCTTCTCTTTTTCCCCTGAACTCAACAAGGAGAGATGTAGTGGTGAATATAACAGCACATTAACAACTTGAGAAAAAGATGAGCCCTTCACCTCATCTAACATTTCATTTGAAGGCTGTGATAAAATTCAAATGCATTTCAGGTTTTTTTTCTTTCTGTTCCTTTTGTTTGTGGTAGATGATTTAGTAACAGCTTCACTAACTATTTTTATTTTTTATGGGTGCCAATTTAACTTATTTTTCTGTTTGTTTTTTTCACCACATTCTGCATGCTCCCTATCAGTGGAAACAATTCTTTGCAAACAAAACACAGTTACTGTACAAAGCAAATGGTAAGCTGCACATTTGTTATACTGGGTGATCCCCAAACACTCCCACCAATACATCATATTTTGTATTAGGTTTCAGAAAGGTCATCAGTCTGCAAGAGAAAGCCCTGCAGATTTCCATTTCTTGGCTTGGCATTAGCAGCCAGCCTGTCAGAACTGGCCTTTAGAGACAGATTTGACCTACTGTAAAACAGACAGCTCAAGTGGTCCCTCTACGGAGGAAGCCACTTGATAGGCAGATCTGCAAGCGTCTAAAAATATTTTTTGCAATGTCTTTTATGCAGTATTCTGTTCATTTAGCCTTAGAGCTCATTTTAGATTATTTAAAACCCCTTGGGCCTCATTCTGCTTTTACTTACACTGGCATTGTTCCTGTTCACCGGTATCAGAAAAATCAGAAACAGACCCCTTATTTGTGTGTGTATGTATGTGTGTGTGTGTGTGTGTGCAATATTCTGATACCCATGTTCACTCTGAGTAGCATCTTCCTCCATGGACAGTCTTGCTGACTTCAAAGGGACTACTCATGTAGTGAGGTGCTTTGCAGTGTGAGTAATGGTATCAGAATCTGGTCCTTAGTCATTTATGGTAATAACTATGAGTTAGATTGTGACTTGGATTACATGCCCATGCAGTGGAATGAGGGGGAGTTACCTCTCTTGGTAGTTTACCTTGGGCCTTGGTGTGCAGAAGTAAGCAGGAACTCAGTGTTCACTTACTGTCACTTTGGGAGCAGGTGGGTGAAGAGGGCTAGGGAATGGGCCAAACTCCGCAATGAAACATTCTGCATGGGGTGAGGGGAGACTAGCCTGCCAAACTCTTAAAGTGAACCCATTTTAATCAGCCACCCAAGAGACCAACAAATATAGACTGATTAGCAGAGCTGGCTTTAAGAAAGAGTGATCTTTAGTGGTGGCTTCATTATACTTTGTTCTTGAAAATTAAATATATCTTGCTTGGCATTAACCTCAATAACCTTTTGCTTTGTTTTTGCTAGATTCGAAGATAAAAATAGATGAGGTGATTTAAATAATTTTCTTTTAACTGACAAGAAATTTAAAAAAAAAAGATGGGCTTTGTAAGGGAATTGATAGGCTGGCACATATCTTGGTACCACCTGAATACCAGTCTAGTTATTTTTAGGGCATCAGCTACAAAAACATTTTGCTTCCCAATCCAAAACACACACAATTTTTTTAGAAAGTGATTTTTATTTTTCAAGGTAATAAACAATCTGGAATTTTAGAAGGGAGTGTAAGGACAAAAACTAACTACATGCTGATAACAGACCAATAACTGCCTCTCTCTGTCTCCCTCTCTGCTCCTCACTCCCCGAGCATCCTGGGTGATACAATACGTCATTATTTTGGTAACATGAAGAGAAAAGATGTCCCATTTCTGACCTTAGGTGTATAATTCATGTTCATTAGAAGGGAAAACAACTTCATAAAGGCCTCCTCCTTCCTGAGCCCCCAAAATGAGCAGCCCCAATAACCGTCATTCCTCAGTTTAATGAAAACCAAAATTGTGAATGTAGCACAGATAAATGAGCCTCCCTTTACAGTGTATAACCCAGACTAGCATCTGCTTGATAACCATTAATACCACCAGTGTAATTTGTTGTGCGTTTGTACCCCAGGATTTTACCCTTGAGGTGATTCTTATATACAGACATTGCTAAATTCTGAATCCCATGCAAACCCATTCACATCAGGATGGCCAATAGACACATTGTGATGTTTCAGATGAAAGGTGCTTCATTTATATATAATGAATATGATATGATATGATAACCTTAGGAAGAGGATATTATGATTAATTATTAGTATTATTGATACTACAAAAATATAGAAACAGATGCCAGACTTAGCTGGCACTAGGAATGTATTTAATTAGCTAATCACCAGCTTTGATAGGACAGTGCAAGCTTCAACAAATACTTGCTATTAAGAAGAGGTTTTTCAGGGAGACAAAAATTTCACGGATTTCAGCTTAGTATCACTTACTCCAGAGTTCACCATAGCTCCTGCAGAGTTAAGCTGAAATGGATTAAGTTGATCTTCTTTTTCCATTATTTGCTTTTTTCCTTTTCTAGCCAGAAGTATCCCATGAATGAAGAAGTGTAATTTTGGATGAGCTTTCATTATACCAGAACCCCTGATTAGAAAGTAAAAACAGCTGGGCTATATATTTTATGTGCTTCTATTTTGATTATTTAGATTAAGGGCCTGATTCTGCACTGTTACTCCAGTTTTATGCCAGATGAACTTCATTGAGCATGTCCTCACATCTGCTTGGCCTCCACACTTGAAATGTTGGAACTCAAAAAGAGATGTGGCTAGACTAGGGGGCATTATATGGGCAAACCAAGAAATTTATGCTAACGTGCTATCATTACAAAAGGAGGATCTTGGAATAACATTTTGAGCATAAAATATTCCAGCCATAAGTGAAGAAAGATCTTGTGGTTGGAGTAGGACTTGGGAAAGCTAGGTTTAATTCCTGGCTGAGTCACAGACGGTTGTGTGACCTTGCACTGTTCTCCATCTGAAAAATAAGAATGATATTCATGGGCGGCATGTGGACCACCAGCTGGGGGAGCCCCCCACCGCGGCCACTGTCCCCCACCCCAGGCTAGTGCCCCCAACCCCGGAATAGCCCCAGCCCCATCCAGCCCCAGAGTCCTGGGTTGGCAGGTGGCATGGCCCCAGTCCCCCCAGCCCCGGAGCACCAGGCGGGTGGGCGGCACACACTCCCCAGTGCTAGCTCCAGCTCAAGCTGGGGCCACTGCACAGGGGAACTGGGAAGTGTGGGCCAGAGCAGGAAGCAGAAGGGAGTCTGGGGGTGGAGCATGGACGGGCCACACCTGGCTGTTTGGGAAGGCACAGCCTTCCCCAGCCTATGACACTCACCGCCCATGACAATATTCCTTCCTTTCTCCCACTCTTTATCTTTCTTATCTATTTACAGTCTTTGGAGCAGGTATTATACCTTACACTGTGTACACACCATGCATCACTGATATAAGTGCTTTGGTAATAACAATATTAGGACAGAATAATGCCTATTTATAATGGAGTAACAGGGAGCTAGCCAGGATCTGCTAGATCCCCATACATTCATTTGGGTACATATGGGTACATTGATATGTGCTATTATTAGTGGCTAGTGTGCCTTTCTGAACTGGAGGAGATGCAGTTCACTCCCCCATACAGAATATTTTCAAAGAGTATTTTATTGACTCTTTTGTCAGTGGAGAATAATTGTGCAAAAGTAGCAGAGATATCATCATATAGCAGAGCCAAGATATCAAATTCACCCAGTGCTACATTTGCTTTTTAATTTGCTCCTGTCAATTATACTGCTTCCATTCACAATTGGAAAATTCAGAAGTTGGTTCTCATTATAAATATGAATTTCATATCTTTTAGTACCATTCAGTAAATAGGCCCAATGGTTAGCTTCCAGAGAATCTGGAAATCTATTCAAATGAAAGCAAGGTCACATATTAAAATATTAGGTGAGACTACACACCAGAAATGGATTATATCTTATGCTTCTCGGCTTTCTATTAAGCATATCCTTTTCAATACAGAAAACATTGTCAGATATGATTAGGTTTTTTGTTTTGTTCCCCCACATATGCATTTCAGCTTGGAAGCTCTGCTACAGAAAACACTTGCAATATAGATGCTGTCCACAAGGGATGTTTCCTTCTTATTTTAAGGGAGCTGCAGGTAGTTTGTGCTGTGTGTTAACTGTTTAATTTTAACAGTGATAATTCAAAATTATGTGAACCCACAGCCAACTGCCCACAGCTCCTGAGAGAGAACACCTGTCTTTCATGAGAGTACAGATGGATACGGTCAATGTTAAAAGTCAAGTGTCACAGCTGTGTGTCAGTTCATAGGGTTCACAGCTGGGAGCTTATCTCTGAGAGAACAACCCCAAAAATCAAAAACACCCATTCCCATTATTAATAATAGTATCATTATTCTAATGTATTGTCTGTCATGCCTCTAGAGCCATTTCTGTGTGGGGCACATTATCTGAAGCATTTGTAAGTCATAGGGATAACATCCTGCAAATATATATGCACAGGAGTAACATTACATGAATTGTTTCACTGAACTCATTTTGAGATGAAAAGAACAGGAGAATATGATAACCTTAGGAAGGGGATAGGAGAAGTAAATGATAAGGGAGAAGGGAAGGATGAGGTGACTGTGTGCGGTCCTGTGATGGGGTGTCTGCCCCACACTGACCATTAAGGGATTAATAGAGCCCTAGAGAGGCTATGCAGGAGGCAGCCAATTAGAGAGGGCCCAAGAAAGGGCTGGGATAAGCAGCCAATCAGGGACGGGCAGGCCCGTATAAGGAGGACTACAAGGCAGAGCAGTTTCAGTTGCTCGCTGGAGCTTGAGGAGGGATACCTAGCTGCCTTGCAGGAGGAAGGACACTAGCACCTTGGACAGAGAAGTGCTGGCCAGGATCAGGGGACTGAAAGTAAGCTCCTGGCTGACTGCTAAGACTGGCATGCTGAGGCCCTGAGATAAGAGCGGAAAAGATGCTGGGGCTGTGGGGAAGTGGCCCAGGGAAATAGACTGAGAGGTTGAAGGGGGTATAGCACATAACTGCAAACTACAGGGTTCCTGGGCTGGGAGCCAGCATAGTGGGTGGTCCTGGTCTCCCCCCCCCCATCCCCTTCTTGCCACTGAGGAAGTGGCTGGGTCTGGAAGATGGGAGCACAGAGTGTGGCACAGCCGGAGGGCTGTCCTGAAGAGGATGACACGGTCCTTGAAGCAACACGGGTCCAGGAGCAGAAGAGATGGGAGATGGGACACCACCAGAGTCTGCATCCTGACTTGTGGCACTGATCTGTAAGAGGACCAGCAGGAGGTGCTAGCGTGGTGAGTTGCACCCCATATCACAGGCCCTATTGAAATTTCAAGAAAAACAGGAACAGTTTCTATCATCTGGGCCTTAGAGGGTGAAGAAAGAAGGGATTTTTGTTGTTTTAATTCCTCTATTTTAATTTAGTGTGTTTTTTTTAAAATGCATACAAGGTAGAAGTGTATAAGCCTCGTTGCAGACATGTGTTAAATAGATGTGGGGTTAGTTCACAAGGAGCAAAGATGAAAGAGGCAACCTGTGTGAAAGGAGGAGGGAAATTTTTGTCAAGCGGTATACCCAAATTGCAATAAGCCATACCAGGCTGTGTATTAATAGGCCATCTAAAGCTCACTTATGTTAATGGGACTCTTTAGGGACAGAGATAAGAGTAATTAAGATATAATGTGTTCTCAGTAATAATCTGATAAATGTACAGAAAATGTATTATTGATTTGACCCTTTACGGCTGAGTCTGTTTCTTTCAGAGCTGTATATCTTTGGAACAAAAAATAAAACATTCTATTAAGCTGCTTGAGTTGTCCATGCTTTAAGAGAATCAAATGTGTATAACTGTTAAGAAAACAATACATTAACAGGTGGGATTGAGTGAGTGAAAGTCATAATCTATCAAGATTTATAACATTAACTATTTAAAGAAAATTGTATTTTTAGTTGGAGCTCTTGGTCTCCTAAATAAGAACAACCAAAACTATCAGTCTTTCTTCAGAGAAAGTAAAAGTTGTATTGAGGTGAAGGAAACAGTGGCTTTCTTTCTTTCTGCTTGATCCCTTTGGGCACTATCATAGTGGGGGTGTTCGTATTCACCTTGGAATACTAGTAGACAATAGAATGAAGCATTTGAGAAGAGCAAACATTCACTGGAACTTTATGGCTTTGAAGTCTAACCACCAATGCAAACTCCGTAATGTAACTGGCATAACCTAAACAGGGTTTTCTGGAGTCAGTGGTGCCAAATAACATGCTGGTAGGTAGAACCTTTGCAAATATTTATGCAGTATATGTAAAAATAGAAGGAATATATTGGCTCTTCTTTAAGCACACCCTGGTGGTTCACTGTTGGGAGTATTGTTATCTCGGTGACCTGATTCACTCCACCGTTCAGAATGGACGATGAATGATGGATTTCAGCAACAGCAGAACAGTGCGGGAGGGGGGCATTGAGAAAAAGCACCAGGCCGTAAAATAGCTATTGCAATATCTATTATCTGGACTTTAACTCTTTTGATTTATATGAAAAAAAAGCATGTACTTCTTCTCTAAAGGAAGTTTAAGAATGGGATTCACTACACTGGCAAGGGAAGGGCCAAAGGACAGCAGTATGTTTTAAGACCTGTCCATTTAAAATATACCTTTTCTAACTTTGATAGTTTGCAACAGAAGTACTGGGAGTGCCATCTGATAAGGAATCAGAAAATACACTGCACTGACAGGAGCATGGTCATAGCCCTTTTTTGAATGACTGTTAATCCATCTTCCCTGATCCAATGTAGCAATTAAACAGGAGCCACTCAAAATAGTGTCTGCATTTAATTTAAAGTAATTTAAAATTTTCTTTGTCTCACAAGATAGGAGAGTTTGAAAACCAAACAGAGAACAAAGCTTGCTCATCAATAGCTTTGTTCTAAGCTCTTACAGAAATAATTGCAATGCTTGCTCTACCTCTCTTTAAAAAAAACCTCAAAACCAAAACAACTTATTCCTCTAAAAATTGCTGGTGGTCATCATCAAGTACTTCAGGTTTTTTATTCATTAAAATATTTTAATATAGCCCTAAACATCATTTCCAAAAGTATCCTTAGGACACCAGAAATCAGTAGAAACAATAAATCGACTGAAAGAACCTAATGTTATAGCAAACAATTCAAATAAATTGTATGAATTTAATCAACAGTAATTAACATTTATAAAATGAAAAACTGGGAATCACATATTATTCTAATAGGATGCGTTTCCCTAATAGGAATAGACCAAGGCTGAGATGCAGAAAGGTTCAAGTCTTTCCTTCAGGCAGAAAAGCATTTTTAAAACCTGGAACAAATTGGCTGATTCACAAACTCATGTTCCAGATTAACAGTTTTTGTGAATTTCTTTGATAGTCATACCACAATCCAGCACTGTGTTACACAGTCAGGGCCTGTTCATGGCCTCTGAACCACCCATTCCCTATAAGGAAGGGCAGTTACTTCCCCTGCATTACCACTAGCCCCCTCCTGAACTCCAAGAAAGGCTCTGTGTTTGGGGAGGAAGTGAGATGGGAGTGGGCCAGGGGAGGAATGATCAGGGTTTGAATATGACCTGCAGAATTTACTAGATACAAATAATATGGGATCAGATTATCATACCCTTACTCACACTGAGTAGTGGCTCACAGTGCAAGAACTCCCATAGCCTTTAATGGTACTACCCATGCTATGAGTTGAGTTATCCCCATGGATAAAAGCACTGATGAGCATCATGTTAAAATAGGTATTTCTGTGTCTCTCACTTTAAAACGTTTATAACCTGCATTACCTATTGTTTCTTGAAAGCGTTGAGTTAGTGCAAAAAAGGGGTTGTTCACACAGAAGGGCAATGTGCTCCACTGTGGTGTGATTTCTTAAATGCACTAATGTGTTGTGCATTAATTGATCTGTTCAGACCCTGGTGGTGCACAGTAACAGTTCTTTAGCACTCTCTGGACCATGTTAAAGTGTACTGGAGAACCTTTAATACACTCCAGCATGGTTTACATGGACCAATTAATGCACAACACTTTAGTGGCTTTAGAAATCACCCCCCATAGTGTTTACTGTTGCACCGTGTTGATAAGCCCAATGTCTGCATGTAAAGGAGAATTAATTGATGTTCTCAAGGAACTTGCAGGGTTTGGTGTATTACTTTCTCTAGAGTCACAGACACCAATATGGAGACACTAGAGGCTAGATCCACATAGGGACTTAGGTATTGCAATGCCTAACTTTTAGGCATCCTGTTGCTCAGTGAAATCAAGAATCTAGGCTCCCTACATAATGTATGGGGAGAGTTAAATGTGTAAGACAAGAGATTCATGGGAGCTAGCCAGAAGCATTTGAGCTAGCCACATGTGCACTGTGAAGATGTCTTAGCCATGCCTGAGTAGTAGTTAAGAGCTAATTCCAGACCAGATGTGGAGCAGAAGCTTGAACATGGGTCTTCTATCTCAGAAATAAGTGCCCTGACCACCAGCCAATAGGATATGCTACAGTGGGGACTTCACAAACTCTCCTGTTGAAGCTATTCTATTTTGAACGAACAATTAATTATTTATTTGAGCAGGGACATGAACTTGGTGAGTTCCCTACCCAACAGGCTATAGACTCGTTATCATTCTGACCCAACAGGAAAGTTCCTGTTTCAGAATACCTGATAGTATGGTGGTTGGGCACTCACTAAGGCTGTGAGAGATCCCTAGGTTCATGTCCCTAATCCAAATCAGGCAGAGTGGGGATCTGAAAACAAGTCTTCCACAGCCTTAGTGAGTGTCCTAACCACAGGGCTCTTGGGGGATGCACTAATGCCCAAACATTCCAGGTCCTTGTTGCTGCTGGCTATCCTTTTTATAGGTGCTCACTGGAGCAGGCACTGCAGGAGAGGAGGGGGAGGGAATGTCTAGTCTGAGAATCCTGCTGGGGCTCAGGCATGAGCTAGTGCCAAAAAGCTTGGTGGCACCAAGACTTAGGTAGCTTTGTACATGTTCACTGATGGAAACTTAGGTGCATTTGGGACTTCAGTGTAAAAAAATTAGGCACCTCTAGGTGGCAGCTGAAAGGGGGTTTTGAGGATCTCAGCGGTGATTTAATGTTGAGGTTAGGTCTCTAAAGTGGCAGTTAGACACCGAAGTCCCTTTGTGGATCTAGTCCTAGGTCTAAAAGTGAGGCTGAAGTCCATAAGCTGCCCTTACCATTGGTAGCAGGCTTTTTTCTATTATATTTTTTTGTTGTTCTAAGTCTGTGATCCAGTCCTTTTCTCCTGGCATAGTTTCCACCTGTCCTGGGAGAGCCATTCTGCTCTTTTCACTGACATAATCTGATTGATTTATGTTATTTATTTACTTAGATTTAAATAATAAAAAGCCCGCACAAAAAGCTTTAGGAGCCCTGACAATGAATTAGACTTACAATCACAAATGTTGACCACCTAGCAGGAAAAAAATATAGACAAATAATGAATGAACTGATAGAGCCAATAAATCAAAACAGCAAAACAGACCCTTTAACCACCACAGAAAATGCAGGGCTTGGGGGGAAAGATCAAGGCTATCTGATAAACTGATTTGGCAGTGTGCCCAGAAGATCATCAAGTTGGAGCTGAGGGGGAAGCAAGCTCAAGTCCTGAGGCCCTTGCAGATGTATTCACAAATCTGTTCATGTGTAGATCCCTCTTAATGCTTCTGAACATTTATCAGAATACATATTCTGGGATCTGGAGGGATATTCAGTCTGATAATCTTATCTCTGTATAAAGTTTTCACTGATAATCTTGTTTATATATAATAGAAAGGCTTTGTGCATGTCCTGAATATATAAAGAATGCCTGGAACATTCACATTAGCGATTTTTAAGTATTCTATAAATCAGTTCATTTTTTTTTGTAAGTGCAAACTCTGAAAAATAATTGGCTTGAGTTCCAGAGGTGCTGATTACCCACAAGTCCCATTGCCTCCAATGGGAGCTGCAGGAGCTCAGTGCTTCTGAAGATCAGACCCAAAGTGCATATATTAAGGTAAATCAATACCAAACAGTATGGTTTGTTAGCCCCTGTCAGGATGAAGCCACCAAACTCATTTTCATTGGGACCTGAGGAATAATTTCAGTCTTTTGCAAAACTGTAAAACAAAAAGTAAAATAAAATAAAAAAATCCTTGAGTGTTTGTGTCAATTTCCATCACAGTTGGCAATAAGGAGCTCATGTGTCAGATTTTGTGAAATGATCTAAGCATTAAGAAGGTCTTCCAACACTTTTTAAACATTCTCATCTGTATAAGTGTGCAAGAAATACGTTACTGAGAGTGCAGTCACTGGGACAAACTCTGCCTTGATACAGAAATGAGTCAAATCACCCTCAAATGTATGTTCACCTATGTTGGAAAAGGAACACTAATGCATGCCTGAATTCTGGTCTGTAGCAGCCTCATGCACAGCCCAATACACACAGGTTATTCCCACTAGGATTATGATTGCCATATTATGTTATTGCTGGGTCTGAAGATGAATGTACTTAAATGTGCAGACCATTACCCTAACTCTAAAGATGGGTCTGATCAGATAAGATCTGTATAGGCACCTTTAAATAATAAATAAATAAATAAGCATAGGCTTATTTATTTACTATCTATGAGCATAGGCTGGGGAACAGTTAGGATTAGGACCTGGAACCCTTTACCCCTTGTTTTAACCACTGGACAGGGGTTCTCTCCAGCAGCCACATGTGCACAATACTTGGCCAGAAGCTGACACATTGTTTACAGAGTGTGCTTACATTTCCTGACCATGTGATAGTGGATATGACAGAAACGAGTAAGGAAACCTCTCAAAGCTAGCCTGCTATGTGCTATGGGGAAGTCAGGCAGTTAACTCGCTGATTGTTTATATGCCTTTGGTGAAATGTGTGATTGCATCCTTGACCTATATAAGAGAAAGACTTGCATAACTTTGGAATCCATCAGACTCAGGGCCTAGTAATAACGGAGAACAATATTTTGCCTAGAATAATTAGTATGGCTCACGATATTCTAAGAGCCCTGAGGCTGGCCTACAATGAAAAGTTAAGTTGACCCAGCTACATCACGCAGGAGTGTGAAAAATCCACACCCCTGAGTGACATAGTTAAGACAACCTAGCCCCCAGAGTAGACAGCCCTAGGTTGATGGAAGCATTCTTTTGTTGACCTAGCTATTGCTTCTTGGGGAGGTGGATTAACTACAGTGACGGTAGAACCCCTTCCATAGCTCTAGTGATTGTCTATACCAGTGATTCTCAAACTTTTGTACTGGTGACCCCTTTCACATAGGAAGCCTCTGAGTGTGACCCCCCTTAAAAATTAAAAACACTTTTTTATCTATTTAACACCATTATAAATGCTGGAGGCAAAGCGGGGTTGGGGGTGGAGGCTGACAGCTCGCGAACCCCACATAATAACCTCACAACCCTGAAGGGTCCTGACCCCCAGTTTGAGAATGCCTGGTCTATACCGAGGTGCTACAGCATCTCAGATGCAACACTGCAGTTGTGCTGCTGTAGAGTTTTAAATGTAGACGTAGCCTTGGAAACATATATCCCCTTCAATAGCAATTATCAAAGCTGAAGGGCAATTGTGTTTACCTGTTCTTTGCTCTTTGTGGACAGTCTGCCTGAGCAGATGAATATTAGAATATTTAGGGTTCTTCCTCTAAAATCTTTTAAGTGACTTTTTTCTGTCCTAAAGCAAACTCTGCCTCCTGATGTCATAGAAGAGTTTGCATTATTGTGACATCCAAACAGGAAGCACATCCTTTTATATCTCATTAAAAGATCTTCGGAAATGGCATAAGATGCTTCAGAGCTATTCAGTAAAGTTGTGTAATTAGTCATCATTTGTGAGTCGTGTAACATATGGAAGGTCCATGGCAGCAGAACAGGTGCAGAGAAGAACTAATAGGATGATCAGAGGAATGGAAGACCTATTTTATGAGAAGAGTCTATGGGGATATGAGTGCTCTTTATAAATAAATCATGTAGGTATATACCAGGGAGGGATAAGAGCTATTTAAGTTAAATGGCAATGTTAGCACAAGAACAAATGCATATAAACTGGCCATGAGCAAATTTAGGCTGGAAATTAGAACAAGGTCTCTAACCATTAGAGGAGTTATAGTCTGGAACAACCTCCCAGTAGGAGTAGTGGGGCAAATAACCTAACTAGACTTAAAATAGTGTTTGATAAATTTATTAATGGGATTATATGTAATAGCAAGGGACTGGACTCAATGACCCAGGAAGTCCCTTCCAGTCCTGTGTTCCGCGAAATGCAGTGATAGTAGCCTGCATGGGATTAGAAGCCATTGAATGACTTGGAATTTCTTAGGCCCACCAGAGTGTTGGGTTTAAAAAGGCTGGTTAGGCCTTGGACAGTCAGATTGATCAAGGAAGCATGTGGTATCTGTAGTATCCCTCCTTTTCCCTGCTGCCAGGACAGGTGTCCTTATAGCCCATAGGGTTAGCTTGCCTTTATTATATTAACTGCTTTGCATTATATTCTACCTTTATTATATTCAGCAGTAATGTCAGGAATCTACAGGCCTATCTCCTGTAAGACATTAGCTTCAACAAGTTAGCCTAAGGCTTGAGACCTATGAATTTTGAACAGATAAACAGCCCAACGGAAAACCCAAAATATTGGGGAGCCTAAAATAGAGTGTTTAAGGGGAATTTCTGACCACAGAAAAACGACCCAACCACAAAAGTGTCATGGCAACAAATTGATGTACATAACAGATACATGAGTTACATCCACAGATACCTAATCACAAGAATGCCATGGTAACAAATTGATGTATATGATAAGCTGAGATCATTGATATACTAACCTATAGAAAGACACTCCAATATTACTAAGGTAAAGAAATATGAATAAGGAAAAGGGGGGAAGCCCATACTGAATATGCATCAAACAGAATGGTGTCAGCATATCATATTATAAAAGTTGCATCCCAGCCTAGGGGCAGGAGGAGAAAGAGATATAGCCCTTGGGAGGTGCCAGAATGATGACCACTGTTGATGATGGGGAGGGTGATGGTGATGAGGAAGATGATGGCTCACATTTCAGGTTATTTGATTACTTAAGAATTCCCAGATATCACTTTATCTTGTTGTTTTAAAATCATAATAAAGTCATGGTCACTGGATTAAAATAGCATGCTTTTGTCCATGCTGTTTGGCTGCTTCCATTCACAACTACTAATGATATAAATCATCAGTGAAAGGGAGAAGGGCAAAATCATTCAAAGCACAGGACTTGGTGATGATGGGGCACTTCAACTACTCATACATCTGTTGGGAAAATAACACAGCAAGGCACTGATTATCCAACAAGGTCTTGGAATGTATTGGAGACGATTTTTTATTTCAGAAGGTGGAGAAAGCTATTAGGGGAGAGGTTGTTCTAAATTTGATCTTGACAAATAGGGAGGAACAGGTTGAGATTTTGAAAGTGGTAGGCAGCTTGGGTGAAATTGATCATGAAATGGTAGAGTTCATGATTCTAAGGAATGGTAGGAGGGAGAACACTAAAATAAAGACAATGGATTTCAAGAAAGCAGACTTTAGCAAACTCAGGGAGTCGGTAGGTAAGATCCTATGGGAAGCAAGTCTAAGGGGAAAAACAATTGAAGAAAGTTGGCAGTTTTTCAAAGAGTCATTATTAAGGGCACAAGAGAAAACAATCCCACTGCGTAGGAAAGATAGGAAGCATGGCAAGAAACCACCCTGGCTTAACCAGGAGATCTTCAATGATCTAACAATTTTAAAAGCGAGTTCTACAAAATGTGGAAACTAAGTCAAATTACAAAAGATGAATATAAACAAATAACACAAGTATGTAGGGACAAAATTAGAAAGACCAAGGCACAAAACGAGATCAAACTAGCTAGAGACATAGAGGGTAACAAGAAAACATTCTACAAATACATTAGAAGCAAGAGGAAGACGAAGAACAGGGTAGGCTTGTTACTCAACGAGGGGGTAAAAACAATAACAGAAAAGGTGGAAATGGCAGAAGTGCTTAATGACTTCTTTGTTTCAGTTTTCACCAAGAAGGTTGGTGGGGATTGGACATCTAACATAGTGAATGCCAGTGAAAATTAGGTAGGATCAAAGGCTAAAACAGTGAAAGAACAAGTTAAAAATTACTTAGACAAGTTAGATGTCTTCAAGTCACCAGGGCCTGATGAAATTCATCCTAGAATACTCAAGGAGCTGACTGAGACGATATCTTGAGACATTAGCGATTATCTTTGAAAAGTCATAGAAGACGAGAGAGATTCCAGAAGACTGGAAAAGGGCAAATATAGTGCCAATCTATAAAAAGGGATATAAGGACAACCCAGGGAATTACAGACCAGTCAGTTTAACTTCTGTACCTGGAGAGATAGTGGAGCAAATACTTAAGCAATCAATTTGCAAACATCTAGAAGATAATCAGGTGACAAGTGTCAAAGTTAGACTCAGGACTCATAGTTTGTCAGACCACTCTGTTTTATTAGTACAGCGCTCTGCTAATACATTCAGATAATGTGAGCCCCCATGCAAGATTCAAACAGTCTTATTTATACAGATAAAAGGGTGCGAACTAAACAAAGGGACAGAGAGAGCAAAATTGTAAAATTTGCATAGGGCACAATATGCATATCCTGCTTCCTTATTAACTCTTATCGATCTAAGGCTAATGCTTCACCAATTGCCCTTAAGTGGGGCAATTCATTAAGCAGTTAATGTCTGCTTTCCTGCCCCCTGGCTTGCAGCATTTCTCATTTCTACTTAAAGGTACATACAGTAGGGTTACCATATTTCAGCAAGCAAAAAAGAGGACGGGAGGAGCCCCGCCCTAGCCCCGCCCCCACCTGCCCTAGCCCCGCCCTGCCCCTCCCACTTCCCGCCCCCCTCAGAACCCCCCAACCCTCCCCCCGCTCCTTGTCCCCTGACTGCCCCCTCCTGGGACCCCTGCCCCTAACTGCCCCCCAGGACTCCACCCCCTACCTAAGCCTCCCTGCCTCTTGTCCCCTGTCTGCCCCCTCCTGAGACCCTCCCCCCATCCTAACTGGCCCCCTAGGATCCTACCCCCTACCTGTACCCTGACTGCCCCAACCCTTATCCACACCCCACCCCCAGACAGACCCCTGGGACTCCCACGCCCCATCCAACCACTCCCCACCCCCTGACAGCCCCCCACAGAACTCCCGACCCATCTAAACCCCTCTGCTCCCTGTCCCCTGACTGCGCTGATCCCTCTCCCCATTCCTGCCCCTGACAGCCCCGCCCCCAGAACTCCCAACCCCCACCGCCGCTCCTTGTCCCCTGACTGCCCCCTCCTGGGACCCCTGCTCCTAACTGCCCTCCAGAACCCCACCCCCTAAGCCTCCCTGTTCCTTGTCCCGTAACTGCCCCCTCCTAAGACCCGCCCCAGGACCCTACCCGTACCCTGACTGCCCAAAACCTTATCCACCCCCCCAGAAAGCCCCCCCAAACTCCCGACCCCCCCGTCTCTTGACTGCCCCCTCCAAAACCTCCCTGCCCCTTCTCCGACCCCCTGGCCCCCTTGTTGTTGGCCTTCGCCTAACGTCTCTGTGAACTTGCTCAGGAACGGCCTAAGCCGTTCGTCCCGGCACGCTGGGCAGCAGTGGAGGAGGAGCGGGGGAGGAGCTCCAGACTGCCGGAGGTGATCTGCGAATGCAGGGAGGGAGGGAGTGATCTCTGCTGCAGGGGAAGCGGAGGAGGGGCTCTCTCTGGCTGTCGGAGCCCCATCCGGCCGGCTGCCCTGTTAGCCGCGCGCGCTCTGCGGGGGGGGGGGGGGGGGGGGGGTGAGTCCGGACATTTACAAATTCCCCCCGGACGCTATTTTTAGCTCAAAAAGCCGGACATGTCCGCGGGAATCCGGACGAATGGTAACCCTAACATACAGCATTCTTTAATTCATTCTATTTCTTTAATATAATTCATTTCACTTTCACAATCCCTCCTTTTGGTCAAGCTTACACAAAGACCAACAATTACTGGGTTCCACATATTAATCGTTCTTTATCTCTTCGTTCATCAGTGATATTTCAAAATCATCATATTAGCACTCTGTTTTGGGGCAGTCACTTGGGTGGCATACCTTACACAATTCTGGATACAACAGGAGATTAGCTGAAAACATACAAAAATCATTAAGATTTCAAACAGGATAGTCAGGGCTCCCTGAAACAACCAGTTTCCTATGCCAGAGAAATTGAACCGGTTACTTAGCCACTTCCATAAAGAACTCGGCTCTTCATGGGGAAGATATGCGATTTGTTCTAAGTGACTAGCGTGATCTATTACCTCATTGGTGTCGTCAGGTATGAACACACAACATTCTTTTCCAATGAGAGCACAGGTCCCTCCTTTGGCCGCCAGCACAATGTCCAATGCCTGATGGTTTTGGAGGGCTATCTGTCAGATCGCCCCTGTTTCTTTGGCCAGGGTTTTTCAAGCTCTCTCCGATTTCATTTGCCATTATTTCAACTACTGCTTGTAACCTCAGGAGCCTTTTTGCATGGTGTTGAAAGATTATATTGTTTTCACTAAGGTTACTGTAGGGGGAACATGAAATTGATTTTTTTCTGTTTGATCCTCAGGTCAAGAAAAAATTCATATACCCATACCCACCCCGCCACTTTTTAGTTTTATTCGAATAATCCCATACACCGTTGGCCACAATATGCTGAAGGCAATGGCTTTTTCCCAGATCCAGCCCTGTCCATTACACACCCAACACCAATGACCTTTTCCCTCCACCACACTTATCCATTTAGATACATTTATTCCCACTGTTTCCCAAGTGTCATTGGGCCTTGCTTTAGGTCCTCGTCTGCTTCTGGCAACCCTTATGAGAGCGTAGATGGTAAGGTATTGCAGGCTGTTCCTCTACTTCTTCTTCTGGAGTCAAAATTGACTCTGCGTGGTCCTGAGGTGATGATTGGTTTGCTGGGGGTGGTGCCTTCTTACACTGCAAAGCATGTATCCATGCTGTGATGCCAGACAGTTTAACAGCCATCTGGATAGTAAGCAGTACCTGATGATTCTTTGATGTCCTTTAAGTCTCTTTACTTCTTCTTCCTTGACTCAGGCTATAACAATGGCCTTCACACCTTATCTTTTCCTGATGCATACATTCCTTATTCACACAGATTGAGAATACAAACAGTAGTATTTTATATCAAGCAAAAAGGCATTGCAAATTAAACCTTGCTAAGTTTTACAATCAATAACCAAGACAATTTACACTGAGACCAAGGCCTTCAAGGTTCCTCTAATCTACTTAACATAGACACAATAGAGAATCCTGTTTCTTACTTACTAAACCTTAAAACAAAGAAATGTATATTTAACTAAAGGCCTACTTCGTAATACATATAGGAAACCATAGTAGACATTATAACTTATTCTAAAACAAAAGGGTGACCATAATCAGTCATAAGGATTGTTCTGGTCTGTCATTCCTTTCTGCTATTCAAAAAGGCTGGCTGACAGGATGAAATCAAATCACACATTAATTCTTATGGGACATTATAAAATCCTGCTCCTACATATCCCCCTTTTGACACTAAGATTATTAATCGCCAGTGTCACTTCTTATTTAGTCCACATAATAGAAAATACTGGGAGCTGATTTGGGCCTGTGGCTCTAGCTTTGCATACATTTGTTTTATCCAACAGCACATTTCAAACATTACAATTAAACACATACAATTTAAAACCAAAAACAATTAGGGTTAGTAACATTAGTATGCCAGTAGTTGTGGGAGACCATTCAGAAAATATGTTATGCCAATGGTAAGCTGTTATGTCTTTCTGCAGTGGCAATTCTTAACATGTTCCCATTTGCGTGTATAATATGAATGGGTCGGTTTCCCACATTACCTTTTTGTTTGTTTTAGGAACTATGTTACCTTTTTACCTTTTGTAAACACAGTACTTACATTACATTTACATTTGTCTATTGGAAGGTTGCTAACGCTTCCATTCTTTTAAAACACTTTTCCCCCAAGAATTAACACATACACATAGCCCATTATACAGTACTTTGGTCTCATTATTCATTTTATCCCACATACAGGATCCTAGAGAGATGTCTTTACTACAGGGCTTTGGAGCAACAGGCATGGATAATCATACCCACTTTTATTTGTTTCTTATTAGGTTGTCCTGTAGCTGATATTAGCTTTTTCTGAAAGACAAAAATAACATTTTTCTACCCCTTTTGGGGTGGCATTCATTATTGCTTAAAATATTCCTGTCTTTTACAAATACCCTTGCTGATTGCAGGAAAAACAAGAGGAATTACCTCCATATTTTCCTGTGTTTTTGTTCTATAGGCAGGCCAGGTTTCAATGGCTTCTATCTTTTAAGAGTTATGGGGAAATTATCCCACTGTTCAGTCATTAAATCCGTGAGGCGGTGTACCTCAGTTTTCCCTTTACAGCAGACCAAGTTTACAATGTCTTTCCTGCTGTGTTAAGCTTTAAGTTTGTTTACAGGTAACAGCTGAAAAGCATCATTACCATAAAGGATTTTTCCAAAAATCATACACACTATACATTGTTACAAGGGTACTTATTAACATTAAATTTATTTTAATTAAAGATATCTTGTTAAACCGTGCCTTTTATTTAGACAATTTGTTTGCTGACCAGGTATGTTCTTTATCTGCAACTTCTTTGTGCTGGCAGATCTCTCACTTCCTTTAAACACTGACCCAGGAACCTATCCTTGTAACAAAGCCCGATGCCAACTCTGTCCACATATCTATTCAAGTGACATCATCATAGGGCCTAATCACATCAGCCATACCATCAGGGGCTCGTTCACCTGCACATCTACCAATGTGATATATGCCATCATGTGCCAGCAATGCCCCTCTGCCATGTACATTGGCCAAACCGGACAGTCTCTACGCAAAAGAATTAATGGACACAAATCTGACATCAGGAATCAAAATACTCAAAAACCAGTGGGAGAACACTTTAACCTGTCTGGCCATTCTATGACAGACCTGCGGGTGGCTATCTTAAAACAGAAAAACTTCAAAAACAGACTCCAACGAGAGACTGCTGAGCTGGAATTGATATGCAAACTAGACACAATCAACCCAGGATTAAATAAGGACTGGGAATGGATGAGCCATTACAAACATTGAATCTATCTCCCCTTGTAAGTATTTTCACACTTGCTTCTTATCAAACTGTCTGTACTGAGCTATCTTGATTATCACTTCAAAAGTTTTTTTTCTCTTACTTAATTGGCCTCTCAGAGTTGGTAAGACAACTCCCACCTGTTCATGCTCTCTGTATGTGTGTATATATATCTCCTCAATATATGTTTCACTCTATATGCATCCGAAGAAGTGGGTTGTAGCCCACGAAAGCTTATGCTCTAATAAATTTGTTAGTCTCTAAGGTGCCACAAGTACTCCTGTTCTTTTATCAGTTAGGTAATTTGCATCAACACAAGCTTGGCTTTTGGATTCAAAGCCATCAGCAGAGCTCAGAGACTCTGTCTTAAAAGGAACACAATTAACTTTTACCAGAGTTTTGATTACTTTTAACTCTTGCTTCCAAAACACACAGAGAGCTGAAAAAGAAAACAAAGTCTATTGTGGCTCCTTTGGAGCCCTAATAGGATTTTAATTAAGTAGCATGTTTCCTTTGCATTTCTTTTACCCCCTCTATAATATACACTGCACACGTCTGCACATTCCTTCTATACTTTAACTTTTAAAACATTAGCCATATTAATTTTTATATAAGGTGTAACTGTTTCTTTTGTTCTTACAGAGTTTTATGTACCCTTATCAAAGTGACAGTCTGATTACACAGAGCCATTTTAAGGCTCAGTGTTTCTAACATTGCTTCTTTTTGTTTTGTGCACCTCACCCCTGCTGTTGCTTCAGAGGGGCACTGTCTTTATTCTTTTACTACAGCTTTCATCTGCTATTTTGTTACAAAAACATACAAAAAAGAATCCAGAATCTCTCCCTATTCTTCTGATTTTGACTGCCCTGCTGGAGTCATGACTTGGTCTTTATTTGAAAACATTTAAATTTTGTAAAGAATCAGGTTACCCCTTAAGGGTTAAATACCAAATCTCAAAGCCAACCAACACTGATTACCTGTGTCTGGCAAAAAGGTCTGTCAGTTTTGCAACTTTGAATTAAAGAGTCAAATGGATTTTTAGTGGCATTATAAACAAAACAAAACCAATTTATCTTAAACCTACAAAACAGGAGTTTTACAAACCTCACATATTCCCACAAAGAGATGGATACATACACATTTTCTTTTACTTAACATCCCTTTTACACTGCTTTGTTTTTACATAGCTGTACATAGATTACATTACCTTTATACATTTGGGGCAGTTAAGTTCCAATAGAACCCCCCCTATGTTCTTTTAGCAAATTTGACTCAATTGTCCATAGTCAAATTATTTTAATTAGATAGTCTCTTTACCTGGATTATTTACAGACATTCTTTTGGAAAAGGGCCCATTTTTCCTTCAGAATGGCTGCAAAGAAACCAAGAATTCTTTTAACAAGGTCCCTTTTAACATTTTTACAAGGTTTAAAAGTAGAGTTAACTTTTCACTCTCTTTCCTTAAATCACTTGTTTATTTCCCAAAATGACACCTTTATCAACTCAGATTTCACCATTTTAAGTATTGTTCCAGGGGTTCATGCTTGCACTTACTCCTGACACTATGCCCTTAGGGCTTCCAACCTGTTTTTCAGTTTCTTTATCTGTTGCTTGCCTGCTTGTCTGGGCCCGATCCTGCTTTTTCCAATGAACTGTTTTTGTGAGTGATATTGTGGTCATTTCACAATTTTGAAAGAAATGTTTAAGGAAAGGGACCAGGAAGGGGAGTTGAGGAGCCCACTCTCCTTGCTGAATTGGTAGTGGAACACTAAAGAATCAGTTTCTGAGGCAGACAATGAAGGGGAACAGAACAACGGGCTTTTTGTCCTTTTTACAATGAGATGGGAGTATGGAGGGGGTTGGGATCGATCCAGAGAATGGGGTAAAGGGGAGCGCTCGGTCTGGTGGTGGGAGAGGAGGCTTTTAATAAAGCTTTTAACTTATTATTTGAATATTTGAGAGAGGCGAGTTTTGATTTTGTCCACCTACGATTTGCCTCTTCCCACCACTGCATGAAACAATTAACCTCTCCTTTTTCAATTTAGTTTTAGATTGGCCGAGTTTGTCTTTTAAGATGTCCACTCGGTCCTTGTTCCAAGATTTTAACAGTGGCCACTGAGTTTTGGGATCTCCCTGAGTTAGCCTAGACCATTTTTCCAGAAATTTACAGGAGTCTGGACCCTTCCTAAAACTGAGCCGGTGTTCCTTTAGGGAACTGTCCCGACTTAGACGTCTGGTTACCAATACAGGAGGACTTTACACACACCAATCACACAAGAAGGAAATTCGGGTTCGTCAGAGCGATGCCCAGTGCAACACACAAAAGGAGCCCACAGGCTACTGCCTCAATCACCCTTGCTTTCACACCAAGGGTTTTACCCAAGGTGCGGTGTGGCTGCGATTGTGCAGATTTCACTCACTCAGACCGCGGGGACAGGAACCCCTTGGTTGGCCGATCCCCGGACGGAGATGGCACCCAGACTCAAACACTCCACAGGAGGATGGATAGACACAGAGACAGGACAGTCCTCAGTCCGGACAAAACACAGAAATAATTACCTGACCAGATTCCTGATGTCAGATCCCGGGATCCCTACCAGAACAGAGTGGGAACCAACAGGTTCGATGGCGTAGACCTCACTATGGTCGTGCGCCCTTCCGTTCAGGAGGAGGATCGCTCAGGCCAAATGCCCAGGTGCCGGCTGCCACGGTCATCCTACAGAAATGGTCAGGAATCACACGGCCCCAGTGAAGACGGTTGCCATCTCAGTGGGACCTCCAAAGGCTAATGCTTCACCAATTGCCCTTAAGTGGGGCAATTCATTAAGCAGTTAATGTCTGCTTTCCTGCCCCCTGGCTTGCAGCATTTCTCATTTCTACTTAAAGGTACATACAGCATTCTTTAATTCATTCTATTTCTTTAATATAATTCATTTCACTTTCACACAAGTAACAGTCAACATGGATTTGTCAAGAACAAATTGTGTCAAACCAACCTGATAGCTTTCTTTGACAGGGTGGGGAGAAGCAGTAGACGTGGTATATCTTGTCTTTAGTAAAGCTTTTGATACTGTCTTGCATGACCTTCTCATAAACAAACTAGGGAAATGCAACCTAGATGGTGCAACTATAAGGTGGGTGAATAAATGGTCGGAAGACCGTTCCCAGAGAGTAGTTATCAGTGGTTCACAGTCATGCTGGAAGGGCATAACGAGTGGGGTCCCACCGGGATCAATTCTGGTTCCAGTTAGGGTGACCAGACAACAAATGTGAAAAATTGGGACGGGAGTGGTGGGTAATAGAAGCCTATATAAGAAAAAGACCCAAAAATCAGGACTGTCCCTATAAAATCGGGACATCTGGTCACCCTAGTTCCAGTTCTGTTCAATATCTTCATTAACAATTTAGATAATGACATAGAGAGTACACTTATAAAATTTCTGTATGATACCAAGCTGGGAAGGGGTTGCATGTGCTTTGAGGATAGGATCAAAATTCAAAATGAACTGGACAACTGGAGAAATGGTCTGAAGTAAATAGGATGAAATCCAATAAGGACAAATGCAAAGTATTCCATTTAGGAAAGCACAATGAGTTGCACACATACAAAATTGGAAATGACAGCCTAGGATGGAGTACTGCATAAAGGGATCTGGGGGGGTCATAGTGGATCACAAGCTAAATATGAGTCAACAGTGTAACCCTGTTATAAAAAAAGCAATCATTCTGGGATGTATTAGCAGGAGAGTTGTAAGCAAGACAGAAGAGGTAATTCTTCCACTCTACTCTGCACTGATTAGGCCTCAACTAGAGTACTGTGTCCTGTTCTGGGTGCCATATTTCAGGAAAGATGTGGATAAATTGGAGAAATTCCAGAGAGGAGCAACAAAAATGATTAAAGGTCGAGAAAACATGACCTATGAGGGAAGATGGAAAAAAATTGGGTTTGTTTAGTCTGGAAAAGGGAAGGCTGAGGGGGGACATGATAACAGTTTTCAAGTACATAAAAGGTTGTTACAAGGAGGAGGGAGAAAAATTGTTCTCCTTAACCTCTGAGGATAGGACAAGAAGCAATGGGCTTAAATTGCAACAAGGGAGGTTTAGTTGGACATTAGGAAAAACTTCCTAACTGTCAGGGTGGTTAAGAACTGGAATAAATTGCCTAGGGAGGTTGTGGAATCTCAATCATTGGAGATTTTTAAGAGCAGGTTAGGCAAACACCTCTCAGAGATGGTCTAGATAATTCTTAGTCCTGCCTTGAGTGCAGAGGACTGGACTAGATGATCTCTTGAGGTCCCTTCCAGTCCTATGATTCTATGAAGTTGCTCTTATATTCTAGGAATCTAAAAATGGAAATGGAAAGCAACATTTTAAAGTTGTTTTTTCGTCTATGGGTTTGTCTAGATTAGGAAAATTTTCAAGGAGAGTGACCATATTAGCTTCCTCCCCAAGGGTCGACCTCCACCAAATAAATCAAGTGTTAACATTTAACTAGTAAAAATGTTGGGAGTATGCCAAGGTTAGCTAGTGCTCCTCAACCTCTACCTAACCTCCCATCTCTTCCTAATGTAGGTATTCCCTATTTGTCTACACTGTATTTTGAATTTGGGTAGCCTGGTAGCTGTTTCACTACCATTGCTGTGCACAAGGGAACATGACCATGACCTACTGTCAAGTGACAAGACTCTTAGAATAAGACTTTGAGATGAATGCTAGATAGTGAATAACCTTATATCTACAACTCATCTCCCATGAATGGAGGCACAATTTTGTGCATTCACATAAACCTGGTGCTCTGAACTGCAATGACTGCCTGGGAGTTTCTGAGCAAAATTGAAGATGTTGGTGTAGCCTTTATAGTCCTAGATAGTTTGGAGTCAGGTTATTTGAGAGACCTTATATCTCTGCCACTGAGGGAGCTCCACTTCATGTTATTCCTTTACCCCCCAAGTGTAAACAGCAGGAATCAGCTGGAATTGCACCCCTCCCCCGAGTGCTCCTTCTTCCCTTGCTAGAGCCTGATTTGTTAACCTTCTAGACATGTTGCAAATGCCATCTTTTCTCTTGGGCATTTGGGGAGTGCTGGGTGGGTTTGAGATACTTTTGATTAAAGGGCTTTTTTATAATCAGCAGGCCTGAATTCTGCTCTGACTTGCACCAGGTTTACACCTCTGTAACTGAATGGACTTCAGAAGTTAGTCCTGATTTATGTACCTAAAAGGGAGAGTAGAGTCAGGACCCC
Organism: Emys orbicularis; assembly: GCF_028017835.1. Taxonomy (NCBI): domain Eukaryota; kingdom Metazoa; phylum Chordata; order Testudines; family Emydidae; genus Emys; species Emys orbicularis. Next base: position 185,361,312 of record NC_088685.1, read on the forward strand.
ATTTCAATTGGTGGGAATATCCTAACAGTGATCTTAGTAGGAAGAGCAGTCCATTAGATGATTTTTCTCATATTGTAAAATACATTATATGAAAGTGCTCAGATTCGCAGAATGGGCATCTATTAGTGTTTTTACAAATTTACATAAATCAGCAAATATATTGGTGCTGTTCATGGAACCAGCACGGTACTATTCATGAGTCAGGATGATTTTACAAAAACAACGAGGAGTCCGGTGGCACTTTAAAGACTAACAGATTGATTTGGGCATAAACTTTCTGAAGAAATGGGTTTTTTACCCACGAAAGCTTATGCACAAATAAATCTGTTAGTCTTTAAGGTGCCACCGGACTCCTCGTTTTTGTGGATACAGAATCATAGAATCATAGAATATCAGGGTTGGAAGGAACCTCAGGAGGTCATCTAGTCCAACCCCCTGCTCAAAGCAGGACCAATACCCAACTAAATCATCCCAGCCAGGGCTTTGTCAAGCCTGACCTTAAAAACCTCTAAGGAAGGAGATTCCACTACCTTCCTAGGTAACCCATTCCAGTGCTTCACCACCCTCCTAGTGAAAAAGCTTTTCCTAATATCCAACCTAAACCTCCCCCACTGCAACTTGAGACCAGTACTCCTTGTTCTGTCATCTGCTACCACTGAGAACAGTCTAGGTCCATCCTCTTTGGAACTCCTTTCAAGTAGTTGAAAGCAGCTATCAAATCCCCCCTCATTCTTCTCTTCTGCAGACTAAATAATCCCAGTTCCCTCAGCCTCTCCTCATACGTCATGTGCTCCAGACCCCTAATCATTTTTGTTGTCCTCCGCTGGACTCTTTCCCATTTTTCCACATCCATCTTGTAGTGTGGGGCCGAAAACTGGACACAGTACTCCAGATGAGGCCTCACCAATGACGAATAGAGGGGAATGATCACGTCCCTCAATCTGCTGGCAATGCTCCTACTTATACAGCCCAAAATGTTGTTAGCCTTCTTGGCAACAAGGGCACACTGTTGACTCATATGCAGCTTCTCGTCCACTGTGACCCCCTAGGTCCTTTTCTGCAGAACTGCTGCCTAGCCACTCGGTCCCTAGTCTGTAGCAGTGCATGGGATTCTTCCATCCTATGTTTCTAAGTTTCAGACCAACACGGCTACCCCTCTGATGATTTTACAGTGGTGTGTGGGTAGAGAATAGTTACTTTTGCCCAAATCAGGCCCATAAGGATTATTTTTGTCCGGAACTGGAGTGCATAGCTTGATAAATACAGTTTCTCAGTTACAAATATTGTATTTGCCTGTGCTGTTCTTACAGCAATATTCAGTTTTTAGCATATGGGGGAAAAGAGATCAGAATTTGTTTCTAATGAATCAATCTACAGTCTTGTGCCAGTGGCAAAATTCCAATTAATTTAAATGGGAACAAGTTTGGGCCACATCACGTTATGCTCAACATCACCATTTGTCACATAAAATGCTTTTGACCCCCATCATGGATCATTTAGAAAGGTCTTGTCAAAACTGTAAACACTGATGAGCCGGAGATGAAAATGTTTATGCCATATGTAAAATTTAAAAAAGCTTCAAAAGTAGGTGGATTAGGAAAACATAAAAGTTGCATGTCATTTAATTGTGAAAAATGACCATAACAGATGTCAAAATTTTTAAGCAGCAGCATGACAGGCCTGGGGTGTTCACCCTTGAAAATAGACATGTAAGACAGCTATTGAAATATGTGAAATGAAGTTCAGTTGTGCAGTTTTGTAGGAAAACAATAGTCTCCAAGCAGCTTATTAACTGCCTGGTGCCTGGATTCAAAAACTTCTAAATTCAGCTGAAATTCACAAAATTATGAGGAATTAGAAACCTGTAATTTTGATGGGCTTTGGTATTTTGCTTTAAAGTCATGTGGCATGTCTGGCACTCATCAATCAGGATCTCTTTGTGTTTTTACACATGCACTGGTAAAAAACAATACATGTTACAAAAAGACCATGATAGGGTTAGATTGTGACTTTAGGCACAGCCCTGAGGAAAGGGTGAGGCATACACCCCAGAAGGTATTGTCACTCAGACACACCCTTCTGAGTCATCATCCCTGGTGGGGGGAGTAATTTTCTTCTGGCCTATAGCAGCAGCACATTAGGATGCTTGTCTCTGGCTCCAGCCAGTGAGTAGAGGTGGGGTGGAGCCAAGCAACTGTCCATTCCCCATCCACTCCCCAGCAACATGCAGTAAGCATGTGAATAGCCTGACCTACTCCTACCCAATGTCCAGGTAGCCTAGATAGGAGAGTTGTTCTATTTTAGACCCCTAGATGGGTGTATAATCTTAGCCACAGTCTAACCCATAGTGTTGACTCTGGTAGAATGAAAAAATAATTTAGTGATTATACTTGTTCTATTTAATAAGCCTTTTTGATCTGCAAAGCACTTTATAAACATCCCATGTCAGTTAGTTAAATAGTGTTATTTGCATTTTACAGATGAGGGGAAACTGAGGAAGGCGTTTGTCCAAATCCGCAGAGATCTGGTATTGGATCACATGTATTCTTCAATCCTGGTCCTTGTATTTAGATGTCTAGACCACAGAATAATGTACCAGTTGAACTCTGAATAATTTCTATAGTGCTGCTTCTCATCCATTTCCATTCTAGTGAAACAAATCAACAAGAAGTTTCTTTTATGTCTGATGTCTTATTTATTATTATTGTTGTTTATAATTTCTTTGATGCAATTGAGAGATTATGATTAACTGATATATTCCATTTATGATATTTTGGGGGAGATGATTATTTTTTACAATTTATTTCCTAAAGCAGAAAGATTACTTTTTGTTAAAACATTTTATAAGTTATTTCAGTCATTCCTACTGAAAATTAATTAAGAACAAAGTTAATTGTGTTAAATATCTCAGAGCTTTAGGATTTAATTTGTAATTTTGGTCTAATTAGAATATTTACCATCTTTGATCAGTGATGTCAATCATCTCGTTCCAGTAACCTACAAGTTCAACATGCTCTACTATTGGAAGCTGATGCCCAGAAAATGAACTTCAAAGCTTCCATTTAAAGTAAAGGGGAATGATATGTTTTAAAATGTTCAATGCAAGAAAGAAAATAATTATTGGTGTAATTTTTCTTACTTCGTCAAATTTCTTGGACTATGTATCTGTTTCTTTGGTGTATTCCTTTAGGACTGACTGCCAGCCTTGCTCACAGTGTGTCTGATTCTGATCTCAACAAAACCAAAGTAAATCTGTATTACTGAAGATGATACAGTTATATTTGTGCAAACCGGAACAAGGTAGAACAAGAATAAACCTTATTGCACAATACCTTATTTATGAAAATAGTCCATGAGCCAGTGAGATTACAGATGCAAGTAAAATACAAGTCAATGTGAGTAAGGGTGGGAGAACTAGGCCAACTTTCATGTGTGGGACCAATGGTAAAAACATTTTGTTTTAAAAGAAAAGAAAATATAATTTGAGCAATTTATATAAAAAGGGAACAAGAAGCTAAATAAATGTTAATTGGAAAACAGTGGGAGAGGCCTTTCTGATAATTTCATGGTTTATAAGACATTCCTTTCCATTGAGTGATGGCATTTCACTCTTGGTGTTGGTGGGCACAACGGGAACTTTTTACCTCAGCAGTACCCATTGGGCAGCTCGAGATCCCCCTGCTGCTATATGCCACTGCATGCTGGTATAAAGGGCAGAGCCAACCCTAATTCCCCTCAGTTCCTTCTTTTGAACTCTCTTCAATACCAAAGCTGTTTTCTCTATCAGCCTTTTAAATATAGTATGTGTGTATAGAGAGTTATTCTAGTTGTGTTTAAAAAAAAATGGACTTGTTTTCCGCATTTGAGGTTTTTTCTATTCACTGTACTGAGGTATGCGCCAGTCACCAGGCTTCAAGGCATGCTCTTCTTGCTTGAGGCCAGTGACCGACCTGCACAATAGCTGCCTGAAGCGCTTGGAGGAAGTACACGTAAAGGACCAGTGCCAGATTTGCAGGGGGTTCAAGCACAGGATGAAGAAGGATAGGGAGGTTAGGCTGAAATTCCTGCCGATGGAGGCAGCACTCGGGCCATCTTTGGAGATGTCCCAGTCTGACTTGGTGTCAAGTGCTGCAGCTTCAGTGAGAAGCACACCTCAAGCTTTAGCAGAATCCCAACAGCATTCTCCCTTGCCCATATTGAAGAAGAAATATAAAACTTCCAGAGAGGAAGTTCTTGCCACTCTTAATCTGGTAAGAGGGGCAAGAAGGAGTTTACTGCAGTGCACCTGAAACCTAATCCTCCTCCTCCTCCAAATAAGAGCTTAAGTTGGCTCAGTCAGCTCTGGTGATGCAATGAGCACCATTGAGCCTGGTGCAAGAAGCAATCCCATCAACTTCTTCGGCACTGCAACAAGAGACCATCGCAGTGTTGACTACTGTGGTGACGTTTGCAATGAGAAGAGATCTGCTCTGCCTCTTGGTGCTGGTGTCTCCTTCCTTACTGGAATCTGATCCTGTGCATTGCTGACCCATCTGCCAGCGATTCAACCCCCCTACTGCAGGTGTCTGCTTCCTGGACAGGTCGTCCCTCACTACCATCCAAGGGGAAGCCTGCTGCAATGATGGCATTGCTCCACCCATAGTCAGAGAAAGGGGAATCTTCATTGTCAGAATTGGAGGTGGGATCTTACATCTCACACCCCCAAGCAGGACCCACTGATTTACTCAAAGATCCTCTTGTGACCTACTACTGTGACCCTTAATGGGACCTGCCATGGGAATGTGGAGAGGACAATGGGGTTCTGTTTCATACCAGTAGCCATTTTGGAACCCTCAGGGTTTTCCCTCAGGTTGCAGTTCTTCGCCACACCATGCGTACTCAGTGTCCTTGTCTAGAAGGGCAGAGTCTGCACACTGAATAGCTCCACCCCAGAGTCTGGTATTGGGATCGGTACTCAGCATCAATAAGAAGTACTAGAACCACAGCAACAACCAATAGAAGACATTCTACCCCTCCAATCTCGGCTTCCTCTTCGTCCTTCCTGATGAGGCTATTTTGTCCAGGACAACTTCACCCCCCTCCTGATGATTTTAAAGTTAATCGGGAGTTGTTAAAGAGAGTGGCTGCAGAGTTAAGTGTAAAAGTCAAGGAGGCTAGGGAGTCCTCACATCGCCTGGTGGACAGCTTATTATCTTTGGGTCCCTCCAGGGTAGCTCTGCCAATTAATGGGGCCATCGGAGGAGGAATGGGGCACTGAGATCCGTTGTGTCCTGGGAGCTTGTCCTGGTTCTGCCCCACCACTAAAGATGAGACCTATGTCTGGTCCTGCAATCCCTCCATGTGCAAAACTCTCACTGAAGTCAATGGGAGTTTTGCTCCCATGGGTCTTGCAGTATCTGTCTATGCAGAAATTAAACTTCACAAAAACAATATACTCATAATTATTCAAGATATGGAGATGTGTTCAGTGAATATTTCTGTTCTGTATTTTGAAAAAAGCCAAATGATCATGTCAGATGATGATTAAATACTTTACATTCCAATAACAACCAAAGATGATATTAAGCCGAAGTTATTAAAGTTAGACATTTTAAAATCACTAGATCTCCATAGCTTGCACCCAAGAGTTTTAAAAGAACTGTCTGAGGAGTTCCCAAGACCATTAATGTTAATTTTCAATAAGTTTTGTCACACTGGGGACATTCCAGAGGACTAGAAGAAAGCTAATATTGTGTCAATATTTTAAAAGGGTGACCTGAGAAATTATGCCTGACAGCCTGATGCTAGATTTGGGCAAAATAGTGGAATAACTGACATGGGACTTAATAAAGAATTAGAGGAGGGTAATATAATTAATGTCAACCAACAAGGGATTAGGAAAAATAGATCTCATCAGCGTAAGGATATCATTTTCTATAAGACTACAAGTTTGGTTGATAAAAGGTAATACTACTATACTTAGATAAGTTAATATCTAGGTAATATATTTAGGTTTCTATAAAAGACGACTTGGTGCCATACAACATTTTGATTAAGAACCTAAACCAATGCAAAATTCAAATAGCACGTATTAAATGGATTAAAAACTGGCTAATTGATGGGTCTCAAAATGTAATTGTCAATGTGGAATCATCTAGCATGTGTTTCCAATAGGGTCCTGCCGGAATCAGTTCTTGGTCCATCATTATTTAATATTTTTATCAATGACAGACGAAAACATAAAATTGTTACCTATGAAGTTTGTAGATGACACAAAGATTGGAGAAGAGGTAAATAATAATGGGTCAGAGCAATCTGGATTGCTTGGTAAACTGGGTAAAAGCAAACAATATGAAGTTCAATATGGCCATGGTCATGCATCCAGGAACAAAGACTATAGGTCACATTTACAGGATGGGGGACTCTATCCTGGGAAGCAGGGATGCTTGAAAGGATTTGGGAATCATTGTGGATACTTAGCTGAACCTGAGCTCTCAGCATGATGCTTTTGGTCAAAAAGGCTAATGCGATCCTTGGATGTATAAATGGGAGTATTAAGTAGGAATGGAGGCGCTATATATTACCATTGTATTTGGCATGGCAGAGACTGGAACACTGTCCAGCTCTAGTGCCACAGTTCAAGAATGATGTTGGAAAAATTGGAGAAGATTCACAGAAGACACAAGAATGAATGCTTTTGAGAAAATTTCTGATGGTAGAAGGCTCTTTAATTTAGAAGACAAAGGCACAATATGATTTAATGGCTGGTAGCTGAAAATAGACAGATTCAGACTGGAAATAAGGCACAAATGTTCATATCTGTGTGTAATTAACCATTGGAACAACTTACTTAGGGATGTGGAGAACTCTCCTTCATCTGAAGTCTTTAAATCAAGATTGGATGTCTTCCTAAAAGATATGCTGTGGCTGAACCAGAAATTATAAGCTTAATGAAGGAATTACTTTGTGAAATTCTATGGGCTGTGATATGCAAAATTAGATGATTATAATGCACTATATAATCCTGCTATAGCAGGAGAATGGTTTTATTTTACTGAAAGAGGGGCCTTAGCTTTTAAGATGTTGAGAAAAACTGTTCTACAGTGAAACAAACTGGGGCACCGAACAGTTCTAGGGATGCCAGTTTTCTTTTTTCTAATTAAATTCTCTCAGTGTTAGAGAGAATTATTCTGTGATTCTTAATTGTCACTTGAAACTGCTAGGAATAGAAACCAGGGGTCATAAATTATAGACTTATAGGGACCATCATATCATCTAGACTGACCTCCCACATAACACAGGTCATAGAATTTCATCCAGTTATCCCTATATTCAGCCTAACAACTTGTGTTTGTCTAAAACATATCTTCCAGAAAGGCATCCAGCCTTGATCTGATAACATATCAAGAGATGGCGAATCCATCACTTCCCTTGGTAGTTTATTCCAATGGTTAATCACATTCACTGTTAACAATGTGTGCCTTATTTCTAAATTGAATGTGTCTGGCTTTAATTTCCATCCATTAGTTCTTGTTCTTTTCTCCAATTTCTTATATCTCAAAATCTCCTACACTAACCACTAGATGTTCAGCCTCTTTAAATAGTAATAATGATTAGAAGTACAATAGAGGTTTGATTTGGGCCAAACAGTAAAGAAGCAGCATGTATTTACGTAAATGTTAGTACAATACTTAGAATGATGAGATCTCAATATTGACTGAGACCTCTCCGTGCTACTGTAATAATTCTAATTAATAATGTTGATTTTTTCCAGTGACTCCAAATTATATTGTTCAACCCACAATTTCCTGGAAAAGAGAAAAAGACTCATGCAATTTAGTGTTGTAAGGAATTCAATCCCAGAACAAAACAAAAAAAACAAAAAACAAAAAACAAAAAAACACAAATCCCCATTCTTTTCCTGTTCGCTTAAAAAAAAAAAAAAAAGCTACAAGAAAGCTGAGATCTATTTTAAATCTTTAAATCTATGTTTTTATATACATTTATATAAAATGTATATAAAAATGAAGGGAAGTATTCACAGACAGTGAATCTTACAGAATCTGTGCATCTCTTATAAAAGCAACAATATACTTTCACACACAGATATGGATTGAGGTAGAGGATCAGATATTTGACCTTAGGAGAAGCAACATTCAGAGTTTAGCCACAATTAAATTTAGGAAGAGGGATTCCTGGAGTCTGGATTGGAAGTGTGTGTGTGGAGAGGGTAAAGGAGATTGGATTTGAAGGTTTGGAGGAATCTGTGTACAGGCCACAGGGTGTGCGTGTGTGTGCATAGAAAAGATGAGATTAAAAAGAAAAGCTAAGCCGCACATCACAATTGCCTAAAGTCAATTTCTGTCAAACCAGCATGTCAAATAGAGGGGAAATGTTCAAGCAGTTTTAGTCTCCCTAAGCACCAACTGGGCCCACCAAATGCAACAAGACATTTTAATCTGCAGTGTAACATCACTGTTTTTCCTGTTCAGTTTTGACCTCTTGAGGTCTAGAATGTTGTGTAAAACCAGAGAAAGGGAAGACAAGGCTGGGTGTGTGCTTAGAATTTTTGTAGGTAAGTACGTTGAGTGGTTGACTTTCGGCTGTGTAGCAACACATCTTTCATCTCGTCAGAGCATTCTACCTCTAAGTCTTGGAATTAAGAAGGAGCCAAGCATAGAGGCGGAGAACTCGCAGGTTAGGGTGAAGGATCAGCCCATCACTTTGAGAGAGCAGGGGGGGAATGGACCAAACAGGAACAAGAGAACATATATTGCCATCTGTGTCAGGTAAGGGAACGAGATTTGTCTTGGTGAGGAGGGAAAATCAGAATATCTCTGGCTTTATCTCATTGAATTTTCAACAGCACCTTGGATAGAAGGGGAAATGGGGGAAAGGTATACAAGAGGTCCCTGTCCCATTTGAGGATGAGTGTGTCTCCCAATGAATGTTTCCCCTGGCTGGCCGTGGAGCAGTAAGGACATTTCTTATTCCAGTAACTAGTGAAGAGATCTGTATTCACGGTTCCCCAAAGAGTGAATATGTTGTGAAGCACCTCTGAATTCAGTTCTCATTTGTGGTCATGACTGTTAGCCACCATATTCTGTATCCCTGGTAAATAGACAACTGAGATGAGAATGTTGTGATGGATGCACCTGTTCCAAAGTTTGATTGCTTCCATGCAGAGGGAGGGAGGGAGGGAGGGAGGGAGATCTGACACCCCCCTCCCCCAGTGTTTTATGTAAAACATATAGGTCATATTGCTGTCATGACCTTTGTATGGATGTTCTTGACGAAAGGCAGAAAGTGTGGCATTCCTGATGGCCCTTAGCTACAAAAGATTGATATGTTATGGAAGACCACTTGCCTTGAATCTTGCGGTTTTGAGCTCCCCAGACTATTAGGAAGGCATCCATCATTAGATTCAGTGTCGGTGGCAGTTGCATGAATGGAATGCATGCTCAGACATTGGATTGCTCTTTTCAGCAGTCCACAGAATGCTTTACTGGACGTGCACAAGCCCATGGGGCCGGATGCGCTGCATCCGAGGGTGCTAAAGGAGTTGGCGGATGAGATTGCAGAGCCATTAGCCATTATTTTTGAAAACTCATGGCCATCGGGGGAGGTCCCGGATGACTGGAAAAAGGCTAATGTAGTGCCCATCTTTAAAAAAGGGAAGAAGGAGGATCCGGGGAACTACAGGCCAGTCAGCCTCACCTCAGTCCCTGGAAAAATCATGGAGCAGGTCCTCAAGGAATCAATTATGAAACACTTAGAGGAGAGGAAAGTGATCAGGAACAGTCAGCATGGATTCACCAAGGGGAAGTCGTGCCTGACTAACCTAATTGCCTTCTATGATGAGATAACTGGCTCTGTGGATGAGGGGAAAGCAGTGGATGTGTTATTCCTTGACTTTAGCAAAGCTTTTGATACGGTCTCCCACAGTATTCTTGCCGCCAAGTTAAAGAAGTATGGCCTGGATGAATGGACTGTAAGGTGGATAGAAAGCTGGCTAGATCATTGGGCTCAACGGGTAGTGATCAATGGCTCCATGTCTAGTTGGCAGCTGGTTTCAAGCGGAGTGCCCCAAGGGTCGGTCCTGGGGCCGGTTTTGTTTAATATCTTTATTAATGATCTGGAGGATGGTGTGGACTGCACTCTCAGCAAGTTTGCAGATGATACTAAACTGGGAGGCGTGGTAGATACACTGGAGGGTAGGGATTGGATACAGAGGGACCTAGACAAATTAGAGGATTGGGCCAAAAGAAACCTGATGAGGTTCAACAAGGACAAGTGCAGAGTCCTGCACTTAGGACGGAAGAATCCTATGCACTGCTACAGACTAGGGACCAAATGGCTAGGTAGCAGTTCTGCAGAAAAAGGACCTAGGGGGTCACAGTGGACGAGAAGCTGGATATGAGTCAACAGTGTGCTCTTGTTGCCAAGAAGGCTAACGGCATTTTGGGCTGTATAAGTAGGGGCATTGCCAGCAGATAGAGGAACGTGATCGTTCCCCTTTATTCGACATTGGTGAGGCCTCATCTGGAGTACTGTGTCCAGTTTTGGACCCCACACTACAAGAAGGATGTGGAAAAATTGGAAAGAGTCCAGCGGAGGGCAACAAAAATGATTAGGGGGCTGGAGAACATGACTTATGAGGAGAGGCTGAGGGAACTGGGATTGTTTAAGTCCCCAGAAGAGAAGAACGAGGGGGGATTTGATAGCTGCTTTCAACTACCTGATGGGGGTTCCAAAGAGGATGGAGCTCGGCTGTTCTCAGTGGTGGCAGATGACAGAACAAGGAGCAATGGTCTCAAGTTGCAGTGGGGGAGGTCTAGGTTGGATATTAGGAAACACTATTTCACTAGGAGGGTGGTGAAGCACTGGAATGCGTTACCTAGGGAGGTGGTGGAGTCTCCTTCCTTGGAGGTTTTTAAGGCCCGGCTTGACAAAGCCCTGGCTGGGATGATTTAGTTGGGAATTGGTCCTGCTTTGAGCAGGGGGTTGGACTAGATGACCTCCTGAGGTCCCTTCCAACCCTGATATTCTATGATTCTATGATTCTACTGCAGAGGGCAGTGATAGCAATTTGGTTAATCTTTCCCTGTTCAAGGAATAGACAGAAGTGAGCCATATCTGAAGACACCTCATGAACATCTGAGCATTTGGGATGGTGAAGGTGCATACTGCTATATGACTTAGAACCTGTAGGCAGTTCTTGACTAATGTTTGAGGGCCAGCCTGGATTGTCTCTTCGAGACTTGTAAGAGTGGTGAGTCTGCAGGAGGAATGTTCTTGCTTGTACTGCATTGAGGTTGGCACCAATAAACTCCAGTCGCTGTATGGGGTCAGTGTTGATTTCTGTAAGTTGAGCTATAGACCCAACTGCACAAATGTGCGCATGGTCATATGGGTGGCTCGTACAGCATCCTGAAAAGAAGGAGCCCTGAGGATGCAGTCATGTATTTACGCGTAGGTCATAATTCCCAACATTCTTCAGGTGTGCCAATACAGTAGAGAGAACCCAGGAGAATACCCTGGATGCAGATGAGAGGTCGAATGGGAGCACCCTCTACTGATAATGGTCCTGCCCAAAGGTAAAAATAGGAATTTCCTGTGTGACAGTCATATTGAGATGTGGAAGTAGGTATCTTGCAGGTTGAGGGCCAAAAACCAATCTCCTTCCTCTAGAGCTGGAATAATGTCTGCTAGCATGACCATCTTGAACTTCTGTGCCTTCACATATTTGTTTAATGCCTTTAGATCTAGAATAGGCCTCCAACCTCCCTTCACCTGAGATGTGCCAAGACTGGTTCTATGGCATCTAGGCATAACAGATGATCTATTTTCTGGCAGGTTCTTGTGGGAAGGGTCCCTGAAGAAAGATGGGGAAGGAGGGTGGGAATGGGGGAGGAATGTGAATTGAATGGTGTAACCCTTTGAAATAATCTCCAAGAGCTATCTTTCAGAGGTGATATTCTGCTATCTGCTGTGAAAGTGGGCCTGGCAACTTCTGAAAGGACATGGCAGGCATGTAGATAGCAGCTGATGTTGCAAAGCATAGTTGTTCAGGCCCTCAACCAATTTTTCAACTACTCACTCCATTAGAGGCCAAAGGCGGTCAAGAAGGAACTGAGGCGGGTTTGCCTGCGCAGAGCTAGATAGCCTCGAGGCAGACCATGAGGGAAGGAGAACACATCTGCAGGCTGAATGGACACTGCTACCTAAAATCTCTGATTAGAAGCGCAGGGGCACGGATACACCTACTGTGGAGCACCCATAGGGACACTACTAGAAGAAGAACTGAGTTTTATGCTGTTATTTCCACTACATTGTCACATTACCACTAGACAAGTACCTGCAGGTTAAATGTGCACATTTTCTGTGATGAGATCACCCTAAATTTAATCCAATGGTTCTTGAGTCCAGAAGCACCTTCTGTATGCCAAAACTTTTATCCTAAGCATAAGCATCCTGCAGTAACCAGTGCCTTTTCAAAGGCATATTTTGTACTAGAGATCCCCAGACCAGTGATGTTGTAGAAAAGAAAAGAGTACCTAAATTACTTGCATAATGCATGCGCATGGTGAATTTGTGGGAATGGTTTTAGTGTTCTGTTGCCAACATGCATGAATGCAGGCATGTGTAAATGAGATCTAATTGGGTTCCAAACCCCTGAGCTTTAGAGACATGTCTGTGAGTTTCATATTGGAACATATCTTAAATTTTCATAAAATATAGGTCTAGGTCATGGCTCATGCTACACAGCAGGAGGGGAGAAGGAGTAAGGAGCTTCTCCGTCTTGCATGGTCCACCGAAGGCTGCCTGATCTAGCCCTACACTGATAAAAATATAAGAAGCATGAACCCAAGTTAAATTTGCAGAAGAGCCTCTAATAGTGGCAGCCCCTGAACTAAGGGATTGAAGGGGTAGAGGGGAGGAGATAGTGAGATTCTCCCAGATTAGGAGCAGCTAGAGTAAGTAGTAGGAGTAGATCCACCCATGGCTCCTCCTCCGTCCAAGAGCCAACCAGGGGAGCTGTCAGCCACAGGGAGGGAGAAAAGAGGAAGTGCAGTGCACCCTGAATCCCTTAAAGGGTTGTAGCAGTTTGTGCTCTCCGCTAGCACACTGGTACATTCCGGGAACCATTCCACTTCCCAGTGCACCTTTTTCCACATCTCCCCCAATGCAGGGCTGAGCTAAATGCCAGAGTCTGGCCCCTAGTGATTTACCAAAATGAAAGCAAATGTAAATATTGTCATGGTGTGAATGCTAAGCAGAAGTGCATGTAATAAAATGTTAACTGGTAGAGTTCTCTCATGTACTGGCAAATGTCATGACCCATATTATTCAGTGTGTATTAAACAAGCTGTCAGCTAAGCATATTTGTGAAAAATAATATTGGAAGAAAAATGCACTTTGGGTATTTTGGATGTCTACTGCATTTAATTCAACTTGCTGTATTTGCTAGAGCCAGCATAAAATAAGTGCTCTATAATACAAGGACAGTGTTCTCCTGTCAGTTAACATATATGTTTATTGCCAACTACTAACACATCCTGAGTGCAAATTACCCTATAATTTAAAATACTATACAGTCTAGCAAGTTTACAATTTCTGAACTCAGAAGTTCACCATAGCAGATACAGTGATAGCTGTCCATAAAGGAATCAATTCCTTTAAATATTGAATTTCTAAGTCAAGACTTACTAATACTGTACATTATGGGAAGGCAGGAAGGAAGAAATGGAAAAATCCTTTATTAAACCAGACACAAGAAAAAAGGATTGGGATTTTGGAGTACATTATAAAGCTTTTTACCTCCAGGTCCCCAGTTCAAATTCAATTTAGGCCAGTAGGCCCTGAAGGGAATTACTATCTGACAGCTGTTCTGTGACTTATGATAGGTGGAATTAGCTGGTGAGTGCACTCCAAACCACCATCGTATCTGGAAGGAACCAGCATCCTTATTAGTGATCTCAGCACAGACCAACGGCTTAATGGGCCTGAGGACTGAACTGCCCTTATCCCAAGATGCAGGCAAGTTAGGGGTGAGATACATTAACAGGACAGTGCAAGAAAACTTGCCTCTGTTTTATGCACAGCAAAATGTGGGCCTTAGACTCTTCATGAGCATTAAACTTGCCAAAAAGAGTAAAAGAGAAACTCAAAATGTCAAATCAGTTCTCTCAAGGGAAGGGTGGGTTTGTGGTTAAGGCACTGGCCTTGGATTCAGTTGATCTGAGTGCAATTTCTGGTTATACCACAGATTTACTATGTGATTTATGGCAAATTAATTAATCTCTACCTTTAAAATGCAGAAGATTCTTCTTCCCCCAACTCTTTATCTGTCTAGATTCTAACTCTTCAGAGCAGGGGCTATCACTTGTTTATTTTTATGATGCCTTGCAAAAGGGAGACCCCATATTGGTCGAATAATCTTAAATAAATGTGATTATCCACAAATTTTGTGACATTCAGCAGCTGGATCTGAAGTTTGTGGGTGAAGCTTCACTCTCAACAGAAGTAATAGGTTTGCATTTTCTCCACTGGTTTAAAATACTTACTTTTAATTCTTGCTGTAAGGAAGTACAGATGCAATCTGCTCATAGTGACGCTGTGTCAGACCAGTAGAGAATTCCTAATTGTATTCCCCACTGTTTCTCTCTTCATCAAATGTATCTCAAGCTTCTGTTCCATCTCATCCTGGAGCTACTCAAAGCATCATTACTGGAGAACTGCCTTTGATCACTTGATTCAGACTTAAATAATTTTTCAGGGAACAGGCAGACATTATTTTATATCTCAATAAAGTAAGTGCTGGGATGACATTTAAGTCTCATTTTGACACACTCCTGACCTGCACTTTTCTGTTCCTATGGAAAGCTTAATGCTGATGTAATAATTTTAAGTCAATCATTAAAAAAATTAACAATTCAAGGCACAGTCTAAGGACAACTATTTTGTAAAACCACAGAGCAGTGATAATTCTTGTCCAGCATGAGTATTCAATAAAGATTTTGGACTATGTCTGAGTGGGTCTGGAACTCACTTTGATGTTGTGGGTCCCATATTTACTCCTGGAACCAAGTCTTTTGCAAATGTAATAGTTATTCATTTTCCACCCTATTACCCGGGGTTATCTGAACCCAAAGTGATGGTAACTAATCTCCATTTTCCAGGCGGTGTCAGGAAATATATCAGTGGGGGACACAGGACCTCCATCTGATAAATGATTGGGTATACACAAGAGTGCTTCCACTCAAAAATCCTTGTTTTTATTGAGTACAATGCACATATAAAAATATAGCAATAGTCTAGAACATCCCAGAAAGTAGTTAACCAAAGTCTGAAGTGGAGTCGAGTGACAGTGGCAGAGTTCTGGTGGCCAGCCTTCCTCCTAGCTGCTGAGGAGGTAGCTGTCAGACTCCAAGCTCGCAGAAATCCTCTCAAAAGAACTTCTCCCAGGCTTCTCACTAAACTCTTTACCGGTTTCTCCAAACAAAGCATAACTCAAAGTAACTTCTAATGGGCTAACCATTTCCCTAGCAACAGCAAAAAAATCAATTTCTACCTATCAGTAAAGCAACTCCAGCAAGAAATTTATTGACACAGGCATCCAGACCAAGGTCAGCTATCCACCCTCCTTTTTCATTCTCATGAATCTGTAACACTGCAAGTGTGCAGTTGTTTTTGTCTGCCTAAGCAAGGCCAAATGCTTTCTCGCTATGTAATGCCCTCACTTCCAGCTTATGGTGGCTAAGTGCACAAGATGGCTGCAGGTTATGTCTAGTCCAGTTCTCTCATAACAACCCCTGTCATGAGGGGCTCCATTGTTGCAGGAAATCAGAGTGGAGAAAAAGTTCTCTCCTTTTCATCTCCCAATGACTAGCACTGATATAACCATATCATGTGAGCAATCACCAGAGGCAAGAAGACTTGAGAGAATAAAAGACAGGTAAATACTAAAAGGAAGAAGAGTGACCTAAAAGGTTTAGAGGGCATGATTCTAATCATAATGAACACAGTGGAAGAACTTCTCTTGACTTCAGTGGGTTTTGGATTAGGCCCATAGAAAAGGCCTAGAACAAATCAAGGAGTTGTAGGGGGAGGAACAGAGGACATCAGGGAGACTAAGGAATGATTTTTAGGATCTGATCCTGATACCAGATATAGCAGTGGGAATTGGGTCAGGATCAGGCTCTTCGCATTTTTGATGGAGACAGAAGAACAAGAGCAGACAATTGAGACACTAGAAGAAGACCAATATCACAAGGTGCAGTTAATTGGTGACCTAGAAGGAGAGAGTCTCTCTCCTCTCCTTTCTAACTTCTTTGTTTGGTTTAGAAAAGGCATCAGGAAAAAGCAATTACTTGCCTAGTCCTGTAATCCATTAAAAAAAAAAAAATGGGAAAGGAATTTTTAGTTCAGAAACACCTGGCATCAAAAATTCGGTCATACTTCTCAGTAATTACCAGATTACCAACGGGGCAAATAAACATCAAAATAGTCTTTTATACATTTGGACCTGTAGTCCCTGTGACCTGATGAGTCCATAATAGCCCCTTGGGACTGATGGCAGTTAGTGTATGGAACTGGACTGGTGCAACATAGCCTCAGAAATTGGGACACACAAAGGGCACCTTTGTGTCGGTATGTATGTATTAGCCAGAACTAACACTAGGACCTAATGTACTCATATGGTTTTAGATTTATGTAACATTTGTGGTTTTGTTGCGGTTTTGCTACAAACTTAGGTGCAACTTGGCAGTTTCACTGCGAGAGTCTGGGTTAATGCAAACCTGGAATACCAAGTAAAATTTGGTGAAGGGTGTGTGTGGAGATTGGGTTCAGATCCAGAAGGGAATGTCAGCATGAGTGCCTATGAATGGAAACCTCTAAGTGTTGCACAGCTCAACAAATAACCTTAAACATGAAACAAAATTCTGTGCACAGAGTATATATATAAAAAAGTAATTTAAATGTTTGAGATACTATGAAAATTGTATTGTGTAAAAATAGGTTTTCAGCGTGTCTCCCGTCAAATAAGTCTTAAATAATACAATTTATTTTGGATGACTGATTATAGGAATCCAGCTCAGGAATGTCAATCACATCTCCTTTTCACTTTAAGAAACAGAATGAGTTTCTAATGTTGACATAATATATCAGTTTGAGCCTGAGCCAGTTATCTACTAAGGGCCCAATTCTGCCAGTCTTAGTCACATACATTAGGCATTTAAGTTTGAAAATGCTGGCCTGTATTGTTCAGGTCTTTAAGCTAACCCCAAATGGAAAAAGGATAAGGATATCAGCCAGTGGGAGCAAGCAGAGCTTCCGGTAAGAGGGAATGCTCATTTTGGTTACCTATTTAACATGGTTTAGCATTCTTCGCATGTAGGATGTCAGTTAAGGATACCACCATATCATGTGCAGAAGCTAGAGCTCTTCCACTTGGCATTGGGGTATTCAGAGGAAATATTTATTATTTAAATGCTTGAGATTTCTGTAGTTTGTAACCTTCAGGGTGTATACCAGACCCATCTTCTCTTCCTTGCAAGAAGATGGGTCATAAGTAGGGGTTGGGAGATCTATCTGTAGGGCTCTAGGGAAGGGGATAAATTCCATTTTGTTATATCTATGTTGTTTCTGTGTTGTTTGACATTGGGGTTATTGACAGGCAACTGGACATTGTTTTGTTGCAGAGTAGTACAAATCAAAATAAATAATAAATATAACATTTTGTGTCACAAGAGTCTCAGTGTTTATATTTTTGTTCCATTTTTGAGCCACTAAAACAGGCTTTGATAAATGTTTATTTTATCACTTATGAAAAAGGTGCCTACCAAGGCATTTCTAATGAACTGACAGAAAGGCAGATTTAAGGTCTAAGAACTGAAGCAAAGAGCAATACTTCTTATTGCAACTTACAGGACATGTTTCCATGCTGCGGAAACTCTTAAACTGTCAGCTCTCTTTACACTCATCAACCTCAAAGTAGGATTGAAGGAAAGATGGGTTATCTGCCCCAGAAGAAGTTAACATTAATCACAAGCAACCAATCATACAGAATACGGTAAAAAAAGAGAAGAGGTAAAACCCACTGTAGAGTTTTCTGAACACCAAAAACAGCATGTGACTCTTGAATTTTAGAAACTGGATTTCTGAAAATACCTTTAACATTTCCACCATATTCCTGCTATTTTTTTCTGAAACACATTGCATGAGCACAATCACGCTACTCCATTTTCCCCCCAAAGCTTTCAATGTTCCCTAGCAAAAAAGAGCCTCATCCAGGCAATACTGGCTTTTATGCTTGCTTTACTCCACTTGCTTCCTTTTGTGTTCCCATTTAATTCAGGCACTCCTTAGGTAAATGCCAATTACTTGTTTCATTATATTTCAGGCTCAAATATTTGAGACACATCATGCCTGAAGTTAACTATCTGCCATCTGATTCCACTCAATAAAGGAAGCAACCGGCGGCGAACAGCGGAGGCTAACAGAGGGAGTTTGCCTGGGATCTGTCCGAGACGAGGTACGCTAAGTGCTGCAGTGGGGGGGCTGTGTTGGTGAGTATCTGAATGTCTGTTGCGGGGACAGTTTATCAGTTTGACTGTGTGCTTGATTGTTTGAAAAGTGTGAATTGGGAGTGCTTTGTTGCAGGTGGGCCTGACTGTTATAAAAAGGCAGTCAGCTGCAAACCAGCTGAGCGGTGAACAGCGGAGAGGCTAACAGAGGGAGTTTGACTGGGAGTTCACCTGGGGAGAGCCGACTGAGGCATTGAACTTGCAGGCTCTTCTGAGTAGTTGCTGCAACAGCTGAGGAAGCTCTTAGAAGGAAGGTGATATGGATGGTGAGCTATCAGCTGTTGTGACCTGCACAGGACGTGCCATGTTTGTCTTTCTTCCACAGAACAGAAGCGACTTTGTCTGTCCAAAGTGCAAGCTGGTCTCCATATTGGAAGAGAAGGATCAAGGTCTGGAGAAACAAGTATCGACCCTGCATTGCATACGAGAAAATGAAGATTTCCTGGACAGACGTCAGGATATGCTTCTACGGGCACAACATTCTGAAGAATCGGAGCAGGCTGCGAAGTGGGGACAGAAGGACGGTGAAAAAAATTGGCAGCATGTGACCTCCAGAAGAAGAAATAGGAGTGTCCATGTATGAGCAATGCAGATACAGGTGAGCATTTTCTCTCCACAGATACTAATGTGGAGAGTGGACTAGATGATACATCTGAGGGAAGGGAGCAGAAGGAGACTCCACCAACTGGAAGGCATGAGATGCACTGTCTTAGTGATGGGGGTTCCACGACCACCGCTCCCAAGAGAAGGAGGTGGGTGGTGGTGGTCGTGGACTCCCTCCTCAGGGGGACTGAGTCATCTATCTGCCATTCCGACCGGGAAAACCGAGAAGTGTGCTGCTTGCCAGGAGCTAGGATCACGATGTGACGGAAAGACTGCCGAGACTCATCAAGCCCTCGGATCGCTACCCCTTCCTGCTTCTCCATGTGGGCACCAATGATACCGCCAAGAATGACCTTGAGCAGATCAGTGCAGACTACGTGGCTCTGGGAAGAAGGATAAAGGAGTTGGAGGCACAAGTGGTGTTCTCGTCCATCCTCCCTGTGGAAGGAAAAGGCCTGGGTAGAGACCATCGAATCGTGGAAGTCAACAAATGGCTACGGAGGTGGTGTCAGAGAGAAGGCTTTGGATTCTTTGACCATGGGATGGTGTTCCAAGGAGGAGGCGTGCTAGGCAGAGACAGACTCCACCTAACAAAGAGAGGGAAGAGCATCTTCACAATCAGGTAAGTGGGGAAGTGGGATACCGGGAGGAAGCACGAGCAAGAGAGTGCAAGAGGAGAGGACTCCTGCCTCATACTGAGAAAGCAGGATGATCAGTGAGTTAGCTTAAGTGCCTATACACAAATGCAAGAAGCCTGGGAAACAAGCAGGGGGATCTGGTAGTCCTGGCACAGTCAAGGAATTATGATGTGATTGGAATAACAGAGACTTGGTGGGATAACTCAGATGACTGGAGTACTGTCATGGATGGATATAAACTATTCAGGAAGGACAGGCAGGGCAGAAAAGGTGGGGGAGTTGCATTGTATGTAAGAGAGGAGTATGACTGCTCAGAGCTCCAGAATGAAACTGCAGAAATACCTGAGAGTCTCTGGATTAAGTTTAGAAGTGTGAGCAACAAGGATGATGTCGTGGTGGGAGTCTGCTATAGACCACCAGACCAGAGGGATGAGGTGGACAAGGCTTTCTTTTGGCAACTAATAGAAGTTACTAGATCACAGGCCCTGATTCTCATGGGAGACTTCAATCACCCTAATATCTGCTGGGAGAGCAATACAGCGGTGCACAGACAATTCAGGAAGTTTTTGGAAAGTGTAGGGGACAATTTCCTGGTGCAAGTGCTGGAGGAACCAACTAGGGGCAGAGCTCTTCTTGACCTGCTGCTCACAAACAGGGAAGAATTAGTAGGGGAAGGAAAAATCAATGGGAACCTGGGAGGCAGTGACCATGACATGGATGAGTTCAGGATCCTGACACAAGGAAGAAAGGAGAGCAGCAGAATGGACCCTGGACTTCAGAAAAGCAGACTTTGACTCCCTCAGGGAACTGATGGGCAGGATTCCCTGGGAGAATAACATGAGGGGGAAAGGAGTCCAGGAGAGCTGGCTGTATTTTAAAGAATCCTTATTGAGGTTGCAGGAACAAACCATCCCGATATGTAGAAAGAATAGTAAATATGGCAGGCGACCAGCTTGGCTTAACAGTGAAATCCTCGCTGATCTTAAACACAAAAAAGAAGCTTACAAGAAGTGAAAGATTGGACAAATGACCACGGAGGAGTATAAAAATATTGCTCAGCTATGCAGGAGAGAAATCAGAAAGGCCAAATCACACTTGGAGTTGCAGCTAGCAAGAGATGTTAAGAGTAACAAAAAGGGTTTCTCAGGTATGTTAGCAACAAGAAGGAGGTCAAGAAAAGTGTGAGCACCTTACTGAATGAGGGAGGCAACCTAGTGACAGAGGATGTGGAAAAAGCTAATGTACTCAATGCTTTTTTTTTTTTGCCTCTGTCTTCACGAACAAGGTCAGCTCCCAGACTGCTGCACTGGGCAGCACAGCATGGGGAGGAGGTGGCCAGCCGTCTGTGGAGAAAGAAGTGGTTCAGGACTCTTTAGAAAAGCTGGACGAGCACAAGTCCATGGGGCTGGATGCACTGCACCCGAGGGTGCTTAAGGAGCTGGTGGATATGATTGCAGAGCCATTGGCCATTATCTTTGAAAACTCATGGTGATCGGGGGAGGTCCCGGATGACTGGAAAAAGGCTAATGTAGTGCCCATCTTTAAAACAAAGGAAGAAAGAGGATCCGGGGAACTACATGCCAGTCAGCCTCACCTCAGTCCCTGGATAAATCATGGAGCAGGTCCTCAAGGAATCAAAGCTGAAGCACTTGGAGGAGAAAAAAGTGATCAGGAACAGTCAGCATGGATTCACCAAGGGCAAGTCATGCCTGACTAACCTAATTGCCTTCTATGATGAGATAACTGGCTCTGTGGATGAGGGGAAACAGTGGACGTGTTATTCCTTGACTTTAGCAAAGCTTTTGATATAGTCTCCCACAGTATTCTTGCTGGCAAGTTAAAGAAGTATGGGCTTGAAGAATAGACTATAAGGTGGATAGAAAGCTGGCTAGATTGTCAGGCTCAATGGATAGTGATCAATGGCTGCATGTCTAGTTGGCAGCCGGTATCAAGCGGAGTGCCTCAAGGGTCGGTCCTGGGGCCGGTTTTGTTCAATATCTTCATTAATGATCTGGAGGATGGCGTGGACTGCACCCTCAGAAAGTTTGCAGATGATACTAAACTGGGAGGAATGGTAGATAGTCTGGAGGTTAGGGTGAGGATACAGAGGGTCCTAGACAAATTAGAGGATTGGGCCAAAAGAAATCTGACGAGGTTCAACAAGGACAAGTGCAGAGTCCTGCACTTAGGACGGAAGAATCCCATGGACTGCTACAGACTAGGGACCAAATGGCTAGGCAGCAGTTCTGCAGAAAAGGACCTAGGGGTTACAGTGGACGAGAAGCTGGATATGAGTCAACAGTGTGCCCGTGTTGCCAAGAAGGCTAATGGCATTTTGGGCTGTATAAGTAGGAGCATTGCCAGCAGATCGAGGGACGTGATCATTCCCCTCTATTCGACATTGGTGAGGCCTCATCTGGAGTATTGTGTCCAGTTTTGGGCCCCACACTACAAGAAGGATGTGGAAGAGTCCAGCAGAGGGCAACAAAAATGATTAGGGAGCTGGAGCACATGATTTATGAGGAGAGGCTGAGGGAACTGGGATTGTTTAGTCTGCAGAAGAGAAGAATGAGGGGGCATTTCATAGCTGCTTTCAATTACCTGAAAGGGGGTTCCAAAGAGGATGGATCTAGACTGTTCTCAGTGATACCAGATGACAGAACAAGGAGTAATGGTCTCAAGCTGCAGTGGGGGCGGTTTAGGTTGGATATTAGGAAAAACTTTTTCACTAGGAGGGTGGTGAAGCACTGGAATGGGTTACCTAGGAAGGTAGTGGAATCTCCTTCCTTAGAGGTTTTTAAGGTCAGGCTTGACAAAGCCCTGGCTGGGATGATTTAGTTGGGGATTGGTCCTGATTTGAGCAGGGGGTTGGACTAGATGACCTCCTAAGGTCCCTTCCCTTCCCTGATATTCTATGATTCTGTGAACCTACACATTAACTCAGTTTAGAGCCAGTCAGATCTTCTTGTTCTTTCATGTAGCCATGTATTGAATTTGATTGTGTATTATTTTATGTCTGCTTTGTTTTATGTCAGAATTATACAGTAAGTGAGTTATTTGTAGTCATCACATCTCAGGTTAAATGTTATAAACAAACCACCATGAGATGCTTGTGCACCGACTGCAGTTCTTTGTAGAGGGGATACTAATTTTTCAAAGAATTTATTACCATCACAAAATTCTATGAGTATAAAAGTGTGAGATGACTGTGGCTAAAGTAATCTTAATGTTTTCATGGCTAATATAAAGACAGGCCTTAAAAGAGCAAAATGTACTTTCACTTTATATTTGCAATCCCCAGACACGTTCAGTCATTTGTAAATTATCCAGGTTTGTTTAAATGAAGTAATAGGTTGTGTTCCTCAGAAATATCTTTTGACATATTAAGTTGTTGGTGAAGCCTGTGTATTTAATGAGTCAAAGGGAACCATTTTCCTAATACCTAAGATATTTTGCATGGATATTCATCATTATCATTATCACCAGTCAACCTAGTGAACACCAGGAAAGCTGCATATTAGTCACTGTGAAAGGTGCTAGGGTGAACTATACATCACTCTGCTACTTTTTAATAGACTTTGAAGCAGTACAGCATACTTTATATTTTTTCAATTTTGGGGGAAATTTAATGAAAACTTTCCCACATAATGAACATTTTTCTTTACTTTTTTTCATGTAATCATCTCTGCCAAATTACCACTGGGCCCTGTGCAGGTGCACTATAGTAGGCACAAAGAGCCTTTGGCTTGGTATATTTGGGCAGGGGATGAGCATACTACATGGAGCAGAGAAGTGGGGACTGGTTGCCAGCAGCCCCAGAGGGGGCATCTTGGTGTGAGGGTACAGACCTGTGCATTGGCAGGATTGCATTAGGGTGATGTGGGCATGGGGATGCTAGATATGAATTTTTCAAAGTGTAGAGCCCCCCCCAACACCCACTTTTCAGAATGCTTCCATTTAAGCCCCTGGAAACATTATACCTTATAAAGGAACAATGTTCCTATGCACTGTGGGTCTGACAATGCATCTTCTTTCCCTACCCAGCATACCACTGCTTTACAGAACTCATGATTTTGTCCTTGGTGGGGGGGGAATTTGGATCAAACAGCAACAATAGAAGATAGGGAAAGTATCTGTTAAAATCTGGCAAGTTTTCCTTGTGGATAGTTTCCTCTCAGTAAGGTCCACCATGTGGCTGAGGATATCAACTCACCAAGAGCCTGCTCCTGTGCTCATTGGAGTCAATGGAGAAATTCCCAGTGATTTCAATGGAAGCAGGAGCAAACCTCAAGTCAGTGGCTGAACAGGGCATGTAAGTACACACACAACTTAAAGCATGTGAGAATCTTTAAAATCTTATAGCTTTTAAGGCCCAAGGGAACCATTATGATCACCTAGTCTGACCTTGTCTGTAACACAAGTCCACAGAATTTCATCCATACAAAGTTAAGTACTTCCTTGAATGTTTTTTTGCTAGTCCAGGTCCCAGGAGCACAATGGATCTCATTTCAAATCTGCTTTTGCCTGCCTCTTGCTTCTGGATGTTACATATGAGGTGTTTTGAAATCCACACTATGAACATGGTCATTACTGAATCGGTAGCTAGTCCCATATTTGGAACTACATATTTCTGAGGAAACAATAATTGAAATATCCTATCATCCTCTGCTGTCTCAGCTGCATTCTCAATGATCTAAACCACATGAGACTACAGAGGATACAAATGAAAGCTTCAGAAAGGATTACAAAAATACAAAAAGAACTCATCCTACCATCTCCTAAAATCCATGGAGTAAAGGTATCGAAGACAGACATGTGCAATCCCATCCAAACTAAACTGGGCCGAATCAAAGGAACCTCTGGCATTCTTAAACAAGTGTGCATATAAGATGAAGCCAGATGGCAAACTGTGGTCTACTCACGCAGTGTTACTTCATCAGTGCAGGTGCTTATGATGCTCATCTCCAGCAAGCACAAAAGCCATAACAGAGCAAGCTGTGATAACAGTCTGAGAGCAAATAATAAACCTAAATAATCCCATTATTATTTATTTTAGAGTTGTGCCGAGGGACCCCGATGAGATCAGAACCCCATTATATTAAGCACTATTAAATAAAAGAAAGTCCCTGCCATGAAGAGCTTGCATTCATAGAGAAACCCATTTAAACCAGTTACGTCCACTCTCAGTTCCTGCACTGGTCAGTTACTTAACTCTATGGAAACATATCAGTCTATGCCTCCAACAAATCCTGCATCTTGGCAGGGAGTTAGACTAGATGACCTTTATGGTCCCTTTTAACCTTATGGTTCTATGATTCTATGAAAACATGTGATATTTGAGCTCTGTTAAAAATAGCTTGGCCCCTTCAAAACATGCAGATGTCCTTGCAGTCCATGTTGCCTAGGATAACAGTAGTGGGCCTGATTCTAGTTTCCTCTTCCTCCCTCCCACTGCAGACTCCTTTGAGGAAGGAGCTCCTTTGTTCTCCAAGGATTCCTGGACAATACCAAATTAACATAAAATGTGTTTATAGCATCATAGAAATACATGGCAACTGATAGCGTGATGTCATCCATCCACCGCCCCACCCTGATCCGCCCAGTGTCATCTTGATACTAACTATCCTCGTCCTCCCCTCTTTGAGTCTTCACAACTGCTACAGACCAGACCAGACTAGATTATTTCTTTAAATGAGACCACCTGGGAATCCAAATGCATGCTTCCCTTTAAACAACAGTTCTCTCCCAGACAATGCACTGAAACTGCAATTATACTTGCTTTTAGTATCAATTATGCTTAAATTAATGAATGGAATAATTAGTAAATATGCATTGTAGCTCATGAAATCCATTTCAAAATAGGTTTAGGAATAAATACAAGTAATGCAAGTAAATTACTAATATTAACTACCATACAGCTGCTTACAAAATCATAGAAAAGGGGGGGAATAAAAACTGTCTTCCAGAAGAAAGGTTTGAACAGGCACCCTGAAAGAAGGTACAGAAAAGGAGAGAAAGGGAGTTAGCAAGGCCAAGGTTGCACTCTGAAAGGAAGAGGCTGGAGGGGTTGGGAGGAATATTCAAACTCACAAAGCTGACAAAAACTTTAGTACATGTCAGCTTCTCCCGGCAGGGCTCTGCTTTCTGTACAAAGCTCTTTCCAGCCTTGATTTTGTTTATGGCTTGCTCTGACTATCCAAGAGTTTACCCTATAGTGGAGAAGAGGCCCTCTAGTCATGTTGAAGGCCCTAGTCATTTCTCCACACTAGCTCTAGCATCTCACTTGGGCTAAGTATACATTTAAACTGCTACAGCATTTTAGTGCTCATTGTAGTCACTCACTTTAGCAACAGGAGGGATTGTCCTGAAAGACCGTAGCTAGATTGTTGGAAGTGCTGTCTACACCAGGTGTTAGGTCGGCTTACCTTGAGCTTTTAAGGCTAGGAGGGACCATCATAATCATCTAGTCTAACCTACACATTGCAGGCCACAGAAACTCGGTCACCCACTCCTGTAATAGACCCCTAACCTCTGGTTGACTTACAGAAGTCCTCAAATCACAATTTGAAGACTTCAAGTTCCAGAGAATGCACCATTTACTCTAGTTTAACCCTGCAATTGACCTGTGCCCCATGCTGCAGAGGAAGGCAAAAAAAATCTCTCTGCCAGTCTGGTCCAGGGGAAAATTCCTTCCTGAACCCAAATACGGCCATTGGTTGGACCGTGAGCACATCGGCAAGATGCAGAAGCCAGATATCTGGGAAAAATTTATCTTTAGTAACTCAGAGTCCTCCCCCATCTAGTGTCCCATCACCAGCAGTTGGGGATATTTGCTACTGGCAATTGCAGATGGGCCACATGCCATTGTAGGCAGTCCCATCATACCATCCCCTCCATAAACTTATCAAGCTCAGTTTTGAAATCACTTAGTATTTTTTGTTCCCACTTTTCCCCTTGGAAGGCTGTCCCAGAACTTCACTCCTCTGATGGTTAGAAACCTTCATCGAATTTCAAGCCTAAACTTGTTGATGGTCAGTTTATATCTGTTTGTTCTTGTGTCAGCACTTGTGTCATAAGGTAAGTTTTCCATTCCTCTGATCATCCTAGTAGTCCTTCTCTGCACCTGTTCCAGTCTGAATTCATCTTTCTTAGACTTGGAAGACCAGAAATGCACACAGTATTCCAGATGAGGTCTCAACAGTGTTTTGTATAATGGCACCAATATTTCCCTCTCTCTACTGGAAATACCTCACCTGATGCATCCTAGGATTGCATTAGCCTTCTACATCACTTAGGGGTGTGAATTTTTCGTGCCTGTCATGGGGCAAGTGCACCCTGTCCCTTCTTGGGATAAGGTGTAGGTAATGATGGCCCCGTTGCTGAGTCTATACAACCACACCTTGTCTTGGGATAGCTTGGCCTAGGGGTAAAAGTGAATATGTCTACCCTCTCTTGGGTCTGTGTGGCCTAGTGGTCGAGCCAATAGGGCTGCCCTGTTCACCAGAGGCAATAGGGATGCCCTGTTCAGCAGGGCTCTGTGGCCTAGTGGCCAGAGTCAGTCTAACTGCCCTCTCTCTCAGGGCTGCATGGCCCAAAGGCCAAAGTCAGTATAATGGCCCTCTTTAGTAGGGTTGTTTGGCCTGATGGCCAGTTGGTGGAGTGGGGGGGGGGGGAGCTGGGTAGGGGAACCCGGGCCCGCCCTGCTCCAACAGGTCCCAGCTCAGGGCCCTATAACTTGCAAGTATGCCCACCACTGGGCCAGCGGGGAATCTGCCTGAAACATGCTGACCCCATGTGACACAATAATTAGTCCCTCTGAGCTACTTCCTACCCTCTTCCGGATGCAGCGTCTCCGGTGTCCCTGGAGTCTCTGGGCTCCTCGGTCAGTGTGGCTTCCAGGAGCTTCGCCACTCCTTGGGAGTCCTCCAGTGTCTCAGCATCCCTGGCTTCTGCTGTCTGGAGCTTCTGTGGTTCCCAAGCTGGAG
This sequence comes from Emys orbicularis, assembly GCF_028017835.1. Taxonomy (NCBI): domain Eukaryota; kingdom Metazoa; phylum Chordata; order Testudines; family Emydidae; genus Emys; species Emys orbicularis. The sequence continues at coordinate 185,389,107 of NC_088685.1, forward strand.
CTCACAGCCAGGGCCGGCTCCAGGCACCAGCTTACCAAGCAGGTGCTTGGGGCAGCCACTTCTGAGAGGGGCGGCACGTCCAGCTGTTCGGCAGCAATTCGGCGGAGGGTCCCCCACTCCTGCTCGGAGCGAAGGACCTCCCACCGAATTGCCGCCGCAGATCGCGATCGCGGCTTTTTTGTTTTGGTTTGGTTTGTTTGTTCGGCTGCTTGGGGCGGCCAAAACCCTGGAGCCGGCCCTGCTCACAGCATGCATCCTCCCTCTTTGGCAGTCAGTCCTGAATGAACTGAGCTATTCCTGGGCACCGCATTTCAAGAAAGATGTGGAGAAATCGGAGAGGGTCCAGAGAAGAGCAACAAGAATGATTAAAGGTCTTGAGAACATGACCTATGAAGGAAGGCTGAAAGAATTGGGTTTGTTTAGTTTGGAAAAGAGAAGACTGAGAGGGGACATGATAGCAGTTTTCAGGTATCTAAAAGGGTGTCATAAGGAGGAGGGAGAAAACTTGTTCACCTTAGCCTCTAAGGATAGAACAAGAAGCAATGGGCTTAAACTGCAGCAAGGGAGGTTTAGGTTGGACATTAGGAAAAAGTTCCTAACTGTCAGGGTGGTTAAACACTGGAATAAACTGCCTAGGGAGGTTGTGGAATCTCCATCTCTGGAGATATTTAAGAGTAGATTAGATAAATGTCTATCAGGGATGGTCTAGACAGTATTTGGTCCTGCCATGCGGGCAGGGGACTGGACTCTATGACCTCTCGAGGTCCCTTCCAGTCCTAGAATCTATGAATCTATGAATTCCCTTTTATATCTAATCTTCAGCAGGAGCATGCTCAGCAGGGCCATGGGGGCATGGCCTTCTTGGCCCAGAGAGTAGAGTTAACCCTCGCAGTACGAGTGCGGGATAAGTGCCCGCAGTCACAGTACCCCTGAGCAATGTAGATGGGTCAACCTAACTTTTTAGTGTAGACCTGTCATTCACTTTTTTTCACCTGGGTGACCTTTTTCTTCCCCAGTCCACTCATGTACTTCCCACAGTGCTGCTGATAGATTCCACCTGGCAGGCTATAATGAACAGCTCTTTCTCAAAGATCCAGTATTAAACTCTATCCCACATCTTAACTTCTCTTGGCACAAAGCACTCAATGTGGTATTGTTTCACACTTCCTTCTCAGAGAAAATTATTACTACACTGTGCATGAACAAACACCAATAGTGAACATTTTTCCACTGCCCTACACAGGCATCGTTGCCAGAGAGAAGAGGTCTAGTGGAAATGCAAAAGGAAATGAGGGCCAACATGAGGACAGGGGCTGTGTGATGAAAATAAGGTTGTATTCTGATGCACAGCTGAATGGGAAATCAGAGAGAGGGAGCAGGACAGTTACACAGTTGACATGAGAGGCAAGAAAGCCAATTTTTCTAGCAGAAGTTTAGATAAATTGGCCCACGCAGGTCTTGTCCAGGTTATCATTCCTGTATAATTAGGGTACTGTAAGATTTCTTGGATAATATTTACCTATTGCTTAGTAGGTGCCAGTATATTCAGAGGTACCAGAACTTTTTGAAACAGCTTCAGCCAGTTTCTCTATTATCTGTAGATTTTGATGAGTTTCTACTCTGTTTTTATTGTTTTCTGTCTGAGAGTCACACATATAGTAGACAGATGTGCTAACACTTTGTATGTCAAGGGAATGGTTTCCCTAGCAGCCAAAAGCACTTGAAAGCTCTTAGAAATTTCACCTCTCCTAATGCAAATTTTAGTGGTTCATGTACTGAGAGTGCAAAGTGTCATTTCTTAATATATTGCAGCAGACAAGAGCAGCCAGATCCCTGAGGTACATCTGGTATCTACAGTTGCAGTTTGCCAACTACGCAAATTATGTGAGCATATCCCTATTTACAATCTAGTGTAATATTCAGAAGAAAGAATGTGCCTACAAACATGCTTCCCCATCTTGTCATGCTCTCCTGGTGGCTGGCACAGAAAAGCCGAGGGCTTACAATATAGATCAGTTATAGCAACACTTTAAAATAATGCTTCACTTACTGATGAATTACAGAGGAAGTAAGAAGTCTCCGATATACCTGCACACCAGCTGCATTATTGATTATACTGCTCTGTTACAACTTTTGATTATGAGTACCAAAGACAGACACTATGTCTTTACAATTTCTGGTTTCAAATGAAGATGGGAAAAAGCCCACATTTTTACAAGAATCATATGACTAAGTCCTAGATTCTGGCTTTGGACCCAGCCTTGAGTCAGATGCTGTGTAACATGTTCCAACCCAGAAGCAATTCAGGGAGGTGTTGTGTCTGAGAGATATACCTCTGAGTCACATTTCCTCCTCACATCTTCCTCTCTCCCAGGAAGCACTGTCTGTATGAGCAGATTAGTATTTCCTAGTTCCCTGTGCTGGCTCTGCTACTCCAGCAAGTGCGGGGGGGTGGGAGGGGAAGGGAGGAGAAGGTCCAAGGTGCTGATCCTACCTGCCCTCATCTCCCCCATCCCTGCTTGTTCTCCCTGCTTCTGGGGAGAGAGTAAATTGACAAATAGCCCACTTACTGTGTGCTCCTGGACACAAGGTCATGCAGTAGTATACAAGTCATTCTTATTCCCTCCCACAGGTGCATAATACAAGTCACACTCTAGCCTTAATCCACTTTGATTTTAACACATTCATGGGACATGGTTTTGTGGAAAAGTGAATGAACAGGATTTTTTTTTTAAAGTGTCTGTGTTTTGATTCAAGCAGTCATCTGACAAGTACCCAGATCAGAACGAATTAGTATATGTATCCTAATCCAGCCATTTTGCTGGATTTATATTCATAAAACAGCTCAACTCCCTTTCCCACCTATTATTCAGGCTTCGTTCCCCCATTTTATCCCTGTGCCATGTTCCCTCCCCCCCGCTTCTTCCCACTGCCCATTTTCCTCTCTTTTCCATGTCATCAGTAACCAAGTCCCCCTCCTGCCACATCCTGCTGGCATGGTAGCTCCCCATGCCTGGATCCGATCTCAAAAGTTAGATTAATATTTGGCATTGATTGTATACTGATAGTGTCAAATAGCTGAAATCGTTATATCCCTGATCTATTTTACATCTTAGCGTTATTATTTTACATATTAGTAGCAACTCAGATTTCTTATCTTTGGCACATTTGTAAAATAATGAATTTTCTTTGCAATGGAGATAAACTCAAATGATGAGGTACACATCACCCAAATTATCATAGTAGCTGGAGGTCATGCCATGCTGCAGCATAGCAGGAGTAATTTGTGAACTAAAGACAAGAGTCTTTTATTGAATTCTGAGGGGAAACTACAGCAATGATGACACAGTTACCTGCAATTCTGCCCCAGAAACTTCCACTGTCTGAATTCTGTAGCTATATAACCATGAAAAGCCAAGACACAATTTCAATTAGATGTATTTATTATCGTCACTTAAACCCCTTCTCCAGTGCAACACGTCATACAGTATATATACATGGAGAGAGACACATTCTGCTAAGTTGTATTGGTGTGAATTTGGAGCTAGTTGATTAATGGTTTTAGGCTTTCTCCAGATTTACATGGCTGTGAGAGGCAGAATTTAATTCTATGAAATCAATGTAATTGCAAAGTATGCCCCATACTTCTCATTCAGCACTCTGCAGAACAAACTATATGAACCTTAATTCTGACAACAATAAAAACAAAACAAACAAAAACTCCTCCTTGCATCACTCAGTAACTCAGCTAATTTAAGTTTTCCCCCATTCATAGGTGTAGTGGGATGTCCTATAACATCTTTCCAGGTTTCAGTCCACCGAGGATAAAATTATAGTAAATCCCATCTGCTATCAGTGCTTCCTGCACACATTAAACAGTTTTCTATATCTTGAACTGATATAGATTCCTGGATTCTATTTAACGTTCTCCTGGGTGGAAAAACCCTCATCTACAAATCTAGCCAAGCAAGATCCAGGATGGAGCACTCTTCCCTCCCACTCACTAACAGAGAAAACTTTAGTCAAATTTGACCAGAAATGTAGATTTTATGAAAATAAGCTTTTGCAAAACTTCTGATCAGTTGATCTGCTTTCATGACTTTTTTTTTTAATCCATTGGAAACGTTAATCTGATATAAATGAGGAAAAGTGAATTCACTATCTCCTCCTTAAATATTCATCACTGGTAGGACAATAATTGTAAACTGATTAGGGTTGGACAGGAAATAATTTTTCTATTCCATGAGAATTTTTGATATTTGAAAAAGAATTTCTGTACTGAATCAGGATGAAAAGTCAAAATATCAAAAATTTGAGTGACCAGACAACTGAAAATATTTTTGGTTCAGGTCAAGTGAAATGTTTCACATTGATTTCAACTTTTTTACTGTAACCAATATATTGTATTAATTATATAAATTATAACAAAAAACCCTGTACAGTACCATTCTATTTTCTAATTATTACATTCTCTTTTTAATTATCAAAGTAATTTATTTATTAGCGCTTGCTATAGGGTGACTGATATGCATATGTATAGTCAAAAGTTAAATGTAAAGTAACCCCTTCTATTCATAACCATGTATTTATTTTCTAAAATTACCTCAGTTTTTCAATAAAATCACTTTACAGTTAGCTGTGGGATTCAGGTATTCCCATATTAAAAATGCAGCTCTGTAAACTTGCTGTACTGACCTACAAAGCTGCTGAATTATTTTAAGTCTCCCTTGTAACTGTGTGTGGGGGGGGAATTAAAGCTTTAGACTGCTTTATTATTAGCTGTCCATCTTTTGTATGACCTATATAAGAGGTGCTGAACATTTAGGAACGATCCCATGGGCATTCTCCAAGAGTATGACCGTTAGCTCTAATATCATTGTGCCTAAATTGCTACCGCAGTTTCAAGTGCATATGAAATTCTTCATTTCCTATCCTAAACTGCTGCATTGCATTGCTGGGCATAGTAAAACTGCTGCTGCATTCCACACTAGTGTGAAGGATTAAGTGATTCCTGTCTGTAGGTAAAGGGCTATATTCTGTCTCTTCTCATGTAAGGGCAGTAGCCACTGAAAAGAGATTGAGGTCTCAATTCAGGAAAGCACGTAAGCATATTTTTAGAGTGAGCACATGCTTAAGTGCTTTTCTGAATCAAGGCCTGAGTGTACAGGGAGAAGAGCTCAAGATGGCTTAGGGACAGTACACTCAGCAACCCTCCTTTCATCTGGTATTACACGTAAGAGTGTGTGTTATCAATGCCTGCTTCCATGCACTTGTAGGTGGGGATTGGGGGAGGAAAGCCAACTGACTACATACTCTAGGGGCTGAGAAGCATATCTGGACTTATTAGCCAGTCTCTTCACCTAACACACTAAGAAGTGTCAAGTCAATATCGTGGATGAGAGCCTTGAAAAAAGATGACCAGATCTAGTGTTTTTATTCTCAGATCACACAGTCTATGGCACACTCGCTCGATAAAACGTATTTGGAGGATGTTTGTATGCTGGATGAACCTTATGCAAAATTAGAACTCTTAGACCAGAACCTCAGCTGGTTCATTATATGTCTGTTAAAATCAATGGAGCTATATCTATTTACAGCAGCTGAGTAACTAACAGTTTGGCTGGCATAGTCAACATTCTGCTATCTATCCTGTTAGATCTTTGGTTATCTCAAAGGTAGTCATCACTCTGATTCTTCCTAACCAATGAGATTTTGCATTTGATGGAGAACTTCTTCTTAGGGTCAGTCTTCCCTGAAAAAAAGTGTGTTTTTTTGCAGTGAGATAGTCATTAAAGGTGTATATTTTCTTGAAATCAATTTTCTAAAACTCCAATGTCAAGAGCAAGTCTTATGTTAATTCAGAACCTTTGCCTTTAAACTTTAAAAATATTCAATAGAATTTAATGTCCTTTTTTGTTATAGCAAGGAATAATTTTGAATTTTTCAAAATTAGTCTTGGATATATGACATCAATAACTAGTTTCTCATTGCTTGGATGATTCATATTTTAGCTCGAAATTGCCATTGCAAATTTCTTCCAAAGTAATGATAAATTGCAATAATTGTCAAGTACTGCTGAAGGTCATGAAAAGGAGATGATGGAGGATTGTGTTCTAGAACCACACATTTGAACATACAAACAAGGTAGCTGTTCAATAACCATGACATATATAATTGAATCTGCATGGGTAACTTATTTCCACATAGGAGTGAATCATGCACTAGTACTTTGACCAACGAATTCATTGTTCAGCTCACATGAACACCCCTCTGTTCCGCATTTAAATTTTTAATGAACACAAGATGTCCTTTTATAGAGCCAAACTTTTTTTAAAAAGGAGACTTCCTATTTAATATCTTGGGATTCAGATCATTCCACACATGGAAGTTCTGATTATTTGTAACTGCTTCCCCATAGTGAGTGGTATTATTAATGACAACTTACAGAATTGGTTGACTTTGCTGCCATCATTGGTATAGTGAATAAACCTGCTGGTGTACTGAAATGGAGGTGCAACTCCAGTTTATTTCATTATATACACATAGAAGCTGTGTTTGGATTCCATAAAAGTTTGTCATGGTTTCTTTGGAACAGCTGCAAACCAGGTGTATGATGAAAAATCCCTTCCCAGATGAGACCTTGGATAGGGGGAATGACAATAGGTGAACATTGACACCAGAGAGGAATTTGGCCAAACTGAAAACTCTTTCATTAGGTTATTTAATAAGAGATCAGGACTCCTGAAGCTTTGTTGGCATCTTCACACAGCAACTTATATACTTCTAAATATTTTTGAAGGTTTGGCTCAAAGAGAAGTACTCAAATTTCAGATGCTTATCTGTCCTGTAATAACTTATTGGTCTGAAATGTTTGTCTGGTAGTTCTGGATGACCAGATTGTCTGATGCTTCCAATCCGGTAGTCTGGTTGGAAAGAAAGGATTTCAGGAAGAGATCCTTACTTGTTCCTTACTCAGGAAAAATTTACTAAAGCCACTGTGATCCAGTAGATAGGGCACTGGACTGTGACACAACACATCTAGGTGCTATTATCAGCTCTATCACTGACCTGTTGTATAACCTTGGGTAAGACACTTCAACTCTGTTTCTGCCCACCTCTTTTCTCTGTAGTTTTGAACAGAGACTCTGTCTTATCGTATGTACAGCACTTAGCACATTGAGGGCACAGTCACACTTGTGGCCTTGAGTCACTACTATAATACAAATAATAAATGTCCCCTAGCAGGGGCTGACACTGAGAAGACTCTTTCTTGCAGTATCTCAATGAAGTCAATGGTAAATGTCTGGCACGTAAGTCAGTGCAGAGAAAGTCATGGTTTGCCTGGTAGAAGCCCTATTCCTCTCCTGGAAATGTACTCCACTAAGTACAGCAATACAAACTTCCTAGTGAAGTTGGTTGCGCTGCTACTCACTCATGCCTGTCTTTTCATACTCACTGTTGACTTACTGAAGAGTGAAAGTTAATCTTCACTTCACACTGCAAAATTCAAACTGTCTGGCCCTGGTTAACAATAAATGTATTTGTTCTTTCTTCAAATGCCCACCACACTGAGGTGTTTCCTCATAGACTTTAAGGCCAAAAGGGACTCTCATGATTATCTAGTCTGACCTCCTCTACATTACAGGCCACAGAACCTCACCCACCCACTCTTGTAATAGACCCAAAACCTCTGTCAGAGTTACTGAAATCCTCAAATTATGATGTAAATATGGCAATCAATTGAACTCTGAGCAGCCAGACACCTGGGAAAGAATTCTCTGTAGTAACTCAGAGTCCTCCCCATCCCAGTGTCCCATCTCTGGCCATTGGGAATATTTGCTATAGGCAGTTGCAGATGGGCCACATGCCATTGTAGGCAGTCCCATCATACCATCCCCTCCATAAACTTATCAAGCTCAGTTTTGAAATCACTTAGTATTTTTTGCTCCCACTTTTCCCCTTGGAAGGCTCTTCCAGAACTTCACTCCTCTGATGGTAAGAAACCTTAGTCTAATTTCAAGCCTAAACTTGTTGATGGTCAGTTATCAGTTTGTTATTGTGCCAACATTGGCAGTTAAGTTATATAACTCTTCTCCCTACCTGGTATTAATCCTTCTGAAATATTTATAGAATGCAATCATATCTCCCCTCAGCCTTCTTTTGGTTAGGCTAAACAAGCCAAGCCCTTTCAGTTCTCTCATAAGGTAGGTTTTCTGTTCCTCAGATCATCCTAGTAGCCCTTGTCTGCACCTGTTCCAGTTTGAGTTAATGTTTCTTAAGCATGGGAGACCAGAATTGTAATAGTAGTCCATATGAGGTATCACCAGTGCCTTATATACTTGCAATTACACTTCCCCAATCTCTACTGGAAATACCTCATCTGATGCATTTTAGGATTACATTAGCCTTTTTCATGGCTGCATCACATTGGCGACTCAGTCATCCTGTGATCAACCAATACACCCAGGTCTCTCTCCTCCTGTCACTTCCAACTGATAAATCCTCATTTTATAGGAAATTTTTGTTGTTGTTAGTTCTTTTCACTTTGCACTATTAAATTTCATCCCATTTCTATTACTCCAGTTTTCAAGGTCATCCAGATCTTTTATGATGATCTCCTGTATATTGGCAATATCGTCCAACTTTTTGCCACCTGTAAATTTTATACTCCCATTTTTTGCACCAAGGTCATTAATAAAAATGTTAAATAAGATTGGTTCCAACCTGATCCCTGAGGAACTCCACTAATAACCTCCCTCCAGCGTGACAGTTCACCTTTCAGTATCACCCGTTGTAGTCCCCCCTGTAACCAGGTCCTTATCCACCTTTCAGTTTTCACATTAATCCCCATCTTCTCCAATTTAACTAATAATTTCCCATGTGGACACTCTACCAAATGCCTTACTGAAATCCAGGCAGATTAGATCTATTGCATTTCCTTTGTATAAAAAAGCTCAGTTTTCTTTTCGAAGAAAGAGATCAGGTTGGTCTGGCATGATCTAACTTTTGTAAAATCATGTTGTATTTTATCCCAGTTACAATTTACCTCTACCTCATTTAACTACTTTCTCTTTCAAAAAAAAAATTCCTATAAGATTGTCAGAGCTGAGTCTACCCTCATCCTTAGTTTAAGCTGCTGAAATTTCAAAAAGGGATCATCTCTTTATAATTGTGTGGATTGCACGATAAAGAGTGATTTCCCATAATAAAGTCTTATTTCTCTTACTCTTGATAGCATGCCAATTGAACTTCTGAGTCTGTTTTAGCAGAATACATGTTCTGGAATGAAAGGACATATAGTACTATTCCTAAATACCATGTTTTACTTTTGATTGGCCTGCAAGTCTTCACACATTCTTCTCCAAAGAATGCGGTAGGAAAAGGGAACAGCAAAATGCCAAGTCCCTGATTGGCTGAGAGGAGAGGGATAGGACTCCCTTCCCTTGTGGGGAGGGTATGTGCCCTGCTCAGCTGATTACTTCCTGCACTCTACAAACCTCTGACAGAAGGAATAAATTGCTGCTAGGCTCAGGTAGGAAATTGCTCTCCCTTGTGCCAGCAATCCACTGTCCCATCTATGGATCAGGTTAATAATTACCAAAAATTCTTGGTTGTGAAAGAGGTGTCAGGCAGTTAGATGCATCCTTGTTTCATGAGCTACATGTGAGCACCACTTGGAATTGGGAAGTGACTTTTTCCCTTTCCACAGATTCACACTGCAGCTGGATGTATTTCACCTTCCCCTGAGTATGTTGGATGTGACCAATTAGAAGGATGCATGCTGTTAGCTTTTACTAGTTCTGACTAGTGGTGATTTAGTTTGAGGCTTTCCATGTGGTGATTTTATTTATTTATTGCAACTTTATTGCAGCAGGAGTTCTCTGTGGTATTGATCAGGACACGCTGGTGAGTGAAGACAGACACAAGGATAAATTTAAGCAGCAGGCCACAGCTTTATTAACTTAATACTGGAGAGGGACAATATCCTCCCCATCATCCCTGACTCTTGCGTACCAGGCATCAGTTTAACGAGGTCCAGTGTGGGGGTTGCAGTGCTCCCACTATATCACTCCCAACCTAGGGTAGGTTCTCCTCAGCCTACCCATAGGATTCAGCTCACTCCTTTGAATCCTCTCACTTCCTCCCTACCACACATAATGGGGACAGAGATACCAGAAAAGGGGACCTCAATTGCAAATACTTCTGGTCTCCTCTTTGCCAACAGGCCCACCAGCATGATCCCATGGTCTTACTTCTGGGAGCTGGCCCTCTTTGATACCAATCATAAGTTGTGATGAAATAAATGTTCCAACAAAATAGTAACGTTAATTTCTAAGTCCTACTCCTACTTAATCTAACTGTGCCTCCGTGATTCTATAAGGAAAGCAAAAGAAACCCATCAAGCCCCTGCCACTCTGGCTCCAGTGGGAAAAATTCCTTCTTGACCCCCAGAATTGGCAATTGGTTAGACCCACATCATCCTAATACTCAGCTCCAATACTAGAGCTACAGGGAGGGAGGTGCAGATCACTTAAAGGGAGCAGGAAGCTTCAAAAGCCCCAGGCAAGGGTTTACATTAACAAGAAGGGGACTGAGGGGCCAGTCAGCTCCCTTCACCCTCTGGCTGAACAATGGGTGGTAAAGAGCCCATGGAGGGGGAGGGGATCATCCCTGAGTTCCCCAGCAGGTTCCTCCCTCTCCTTCTGGGGCTGTCTACTTCACTGTGGTCTAGTCAAGTCTCCTATCCATTGAGATGAGTGGGTAGCAACATGGGGCTGCAGCTTACACAATGAGCCATAGAGATACGTCTGCAGGGCATGTAGTAGCTTCTCTTATAACCCAGTGCAATACTTGGAGAGAGCGGGTGGTACAATGATGAGGGGAGTTATAACAATGAAGCATGAATTAGAGACACACTTCTTCACAGGAGGAAATGGCAGGTAGTGGAGGGGAGAGTTTTGGTTTGAAGCCAAATTCCAATGGTCATAGTTTTGTGGGACTTTTCCCCCTCCCCTGTCCAAAGCCTATTCTGGACATTGTTTAAATGAGATGATATTACGGAGTTACTGGGAGGAAGTGATTGTGGGGTTTTCTGCATTTCAATAATTATAATAAAGCTCTGTTCATTCAATTAAATCATAAGCAAATGTTCAAAATCCTATTCACCAAGCAGTGGGAGCGATCATTGAAACATCTTAAAGTCCACGCTGATAAAATTAATATTTTTCCTTCACTGTGAAATGTATCTTATTTCCAGATATCAGTGGATAAAAGGATGTGACTTAACACCATAAACATAAAAAAACTCATTGTTCCTTAACACAAAAGCAACTACTGTGTTGCCCTAACTTCTCAACTTGTTCTGTCAAAACAATCCTCACCCTGCACTATCAGACAAGGAATCTCCTCCTCTTGCTGCTACAACTGCTGTGTGTATATTGCTGACATGCAGTACAATAATTGTTACTAAGACACTGTCTCTGAAGCACTCCCAAAAGAATTGATCTAAAAGGAGCTAGCGTCTACTACAAAATGTAACTTTGGAAATATATTATAAAAGACTTGGCTTTCATTGCCACAAATGTAAAGAGAGTACAAATTCAGCCATGCTGCTTGCTCATACTATAACATGCAACTCACTGATAGCTCAGGGGAGGGATAGCTCTGTGGTTTGAGCATTGGGCTGCTAAACTCAGGGTTGTGAATTCAGTCCTTTAGGGGGCCACTTAGGGAGCTGGGGCAAAAAATCAGTACTTGGTCCTGCTAGTGAAGGCAGGGGGCTGGACTTGATGACCTTTCAAAGTCCCTTCCAGTTCTAGGAGATAAAATAATTTAATGGAGATATCCTATTTTATTTTATTTTTTATGGAAACTGGTAGTGCAGTTTGGGGCAGGGGAGATCGTGGTGCTCTTATCATTACTATCTTCTGGTTTTGGGGTAACCAAAAATAGTTTGTGCTTATTCAAAGATTTTCCTGTCAGTATATTAGTCTGGAAATCTAAAGAGAATAGTAATTGCTTAATTTTGAACTTCCTGCATTTCAGCCAGGCGAGAAACAGCCTCTCATGCTATTTTGTTGATTCCACCAATTCCAATTCCAGCTGAAACCAGGAAGTTCAACGTATGACTGCATGCACCCCTGTATTCACACCCCACATCTTCTTGCATCCGTTGAAGCGGGCTGTAGCCCACAAAGCTTATGCTCAAATAAATTTGTTAGTCTCTAAGGTGCCACAAGTACTTCTGTTCTTTTTACCCCACATACTATCATCATAATATATGTATAAAATATGCCTTCTGATGTATCATTTGAAAACAAATAACTTGCTGGTCAAGAATATCATGATAAAATGTATGCAGCAATATTATATGTAAAGTTATGAACATAAGCTGAAATTATGACTGAAGTTTGTTTACCAGAGAAGTCTGAGGGGTAGGTAAACATGTTTCTCAGAAAGACAAAGGACAAGCTGACGTATTTAGCCAGTGTCATCAAAGCTGATGGGTCTATCAAGTAGCCATTCTTTGGCGAGGAAGGGGGGGCAGGAACAAACAGATCTGCATCTTAGCAATCACTTGTAACCCTTCTGCCAGGTGGAGCCAGCAGCAACCAGGGCCGGGTTAAATATCTAGGGGTTCCTTTTCAACAGTACAACACAGAACCAGCTTGAGCCCGCACCCAGTAACCTGGGAAAATTACACACTACTCATGTGTGCCTCTTAGAGGCAATACTTTCCCACTTGCAAGCAGAGTCTGAGTGTAGAAAAGAAACTTTTAATGAAAGGAGAGAAGTCAACGAACATTAGTTAGGGAAAATGCCACAAGCAGGATTCATAAATCTAAAACTATGAGCAGGACACCCACCCGTAAGTGCGTGGGGCAGAGTCTTCTACCTCATGTTCTTGAGTTCTACAACCAAAAGTTCCTTTACTGTACCCTCCTCCACTCCCTCACCATACCCCACTCACAGTGGTTGTCCTTGGTCAGTGAGGACCCAGGTTTCAGAAGTGCACTTGCTCTGGCTGGCCATCCTGCCAGCCGCTGCTCCTAGCCGCCTGGCCAGCCTGCCAGCTGCTGCTCCTCGCTACCTCCTGCCAGCCAACTGCTTGCCACTTTCGCCTTTTGCTCCCCACGGTCACCCGTCAGTCACTTCTTGCTGCCACCTGCCTCTCTGCAGTGACCTCTGTAAGTAAGTCTTAGTGATTTTTAGCTCTCAGAAGGCTGAGCAGAAACACAGCCCCACCACAAGTGATTTCAGCTCTCATTGAGTACTTAACATAACAAAAGGCTCCTAATGATGCCTATTTAGCCTGTCTTTGAACAGTGTGAGGAACAGGTTAAACCAGACTGAGGACCCTTAGGGAGCCACCTCCTGGCTGGGACACCTGTCCCCACCCCTCCTACTTTCACCCTGGGCTGGCATTCAAGCCCTTGGTTTAACAAGGTCCTTTCAGCTAAGGATGACCCTCTCATTTAATACAGGTTAAGCACAGTTCTGCTCCCCTTTATTCATACAATTATGACAACATTGATAACAGCATTTCTCTACCCCTGCATTCAGTACTAAAGTGATTTGTAACCCAACATCAGCCAAAGTTGATCACCGCTCTATCTGCTGGATATCGTAGCAGAGAGGTATGTTCATGTAAATACAGTTTGCTCCTGAAGTCTCTCCCCCTCCCAGCTAGCTGTCAGAGGAGAGTTCATTCAGACCCTGCTTACACAACAGCGTGGAACTTTTTTCACTACCACACTCCTTGTCTCCGTCCCCACAGCAGGAATGAACTTTATCTAGGGGTAACCCCCAGGAAAATGCATTTCAAAGGATGACTGGACTATAAAAATGCGAGGCAAAACCACCCCAAATTATCGCTCCCTATCTCTCTCTCTCCTTTTCACCTAAGACGACAAAAGAAACAGCTGTTGGACTTCGGGAGCAGATCGTGGTCTGAAAATTTTAGCAGCAACGTTACTGGAAACACTTGGTAAGGGACTTCATCTTGAACAAAGTCCAATTTGTTAAGTTTTAGTAGTAGGAAGTGAGGAAAGATTTTAAAAACTGAGCACGTTTAGTCTTGAGAAAAAAAGACTGAGGAGGGATCTGATAACAGTTGTCAAATATGCTAAGGGCTGTTATAAGGAGGATGGTGATCAATTGTTTTCCATGTCCACTGAAGGTCAGACAAAGAATAATGGGCTTAATCTGCAGCAAAGGAGATTGTGGTTAGTTATCTTTCTAACTATAAGGGTAGTTAAGCTCCGGAATAGGATTCCAAGGGAGGTTATGGAATCCCCATCACTGGAGGTTTTTAAGAACAGGTTGGATAAACACCTGTCCAGGTTTACTTGGTCCAGCTTCATCACAGGGGACTGGGCTTGAAGATTTTTTGAGGTCCCTTCCAGCTCTATATTTCTATAATTCTATTACAGTCCGAGTCCACTACCTTAACCACAAGATCAGCCCTACTCCCACTTTAAAACATTATGCTGTTAAATTTTGGATGTATATGCATGTCTTGGGTCCAATCCGAATTCAAGCCAAAGCAGCACAAACTCAAAAGAAAGCCTGTTCACGTGAGATTTGGATAAACTCCCAGAACTGCTTTTGAGTACTTATAAAACACATTTTCATCATTGGATCCCAAAAGACTTTGTAAGCTAAGTATTGATGTATCATTTTACCCTGACATCCATCTCAGTGCTCAATCCACTGGCGGGAGGAAGGAGCAGAAAACAAGGCATAGATTTACTGGTAAAGTTGAACTTTTAATTTCCCCCCTACCTTTAAAGGGAGAGGAGGTCTTTTTTCCCATGACCCTCCACATTACTACAACAAAACTTTTATTTACAAATATGTAACCAAATTGACTGTGCAATCATTTGTCAGACTTCTTAGGCAGATATGGGCCAAAATTCATCCTTAGTGTAGTTGCACCTGAAGTCAATAGAGTGACTTTGGGATAACTTTGAGTCATTATCCATATTTAGCATAGTTAAATTTAGGCACTAGGTACTGGGTAAAAAGTTATCCCTAGGATAACTCCATTGACTTCAGGTGGAGTCACACCAGTGATGCATTTGGCTCATAACTAATTTTCTGTAGATTAGTCTGATTCCATGAATTTATGAGAAATGCAGCAAAAAGCCAGTGATTAACTTGTAGGAGCAATACCATACTCCACATTAAAGATCACAACCAACTGACAAAGCTCTTTGCCAACTGTGATTTTCAGTCAGTACTAAATTCAAGAATTCACAAATAGCAAAAGCTCTTCAAGGTTGATAAGTGATCAAGAATATATGTGACCTCATCCAGGATGTTAACAATAGACATCAATTTCCAGGATTTACTTAAGTCATTTATAGTTTTGCATTTATCAAAAATTAGATTGACCCCATTTGACATTTTCTGCAAAGTTAGTCATAGAAGATACCAGTGTTTGTTCTGATCTTTTTGAATTGCTCTACAAACTTCTTCAATCCAGAGATTCTCATTTAAAAACTATATTACCAGCAATTAGCTATTCAAATGTTTTGTGACACATGTGTTCCAAGCCTTTGAAGATCAAAGAGTCATTATCCCTTCCTTGAGCCCTGCTACTTGAAACATAAAGCAAGACTTAAAAAATATTTTTCAAAATATATTATATGACTTGTATCAAACTTTCTTAATACTACAAATACACAAAACCATGAACATTTTTTCCATGGATGCAAAGAACAAACCTTTGAATCAGTACCAATTAAGTATTCAGCTATTCCAAATGGTGCTGTCTGCTTAGAACCTTCCAGCTGTCTTTTTTGAATTGGGAGCACATAAGCAATGTTATAAGAGTTGGTTTATGGCTGAGTGCCATTTCCTGCTAAGGGGAAATATTAAAATTAAATATCATGAGTCCCCTCCCCCCCAAAAAAATCATGAAATTGTCTTAAAAACATAATACATTTTGAGTTCCTTTTTTTGCTTTCTGAGTTCTAAACTTTCATGATTGATATTTTCAAGCTTTTCTCTGCAACCCTGAGGCTAGAAAGTTCTTTTTTTAAAGAAAATCTGAGATTTGAACATAACCATAGGCTAACAGCTCAGTCTTTAAGGAAAAACACTATATATTGTCAGACTTGTGAATTGGCAATATCACAAATTAGGGATTAACTTGATTAGCTGAACAGTTCCTTGGGTACTGGGGATGAAGAAAGTGAAAAATTACCTCCAGGACTACACAATGGCAGGAAAGATGCTCTTTCAGCTTCATACCTTCAGTAGCCTCTAGTCCAGCTGTGCCCCTCTCTAGGGAAGTGGACAAAGGATTCACATAGCTGAGGATTCACCAGCCCAATCTTGTTCCTCATGGGCTGCCTCCTTTCTCAATTTCCTCCACTCTACACTGGAGTTCAGGAGACTTCCAGGGAGCTGTGCTTCATGCAGCCCAGAGGAGGCAAGTCAACTACATGGGCTTCCTAAATCCTAATCTCCTCCATATGTGTGAGGAGGGGGCCAATTTCTCCCCTTATTATTAGAATTATTTCTCCTTTATGTTTCAGAGTTCTAGAAGGTGATGGACTTTTGGCTTCAATAGGAATGTGCATTGTAGGAGTAAGAGACCAGCCTGCAAAGTGACGATTATTCCACTAGTGCAAATTGGCAGCTTTTGTTAAAAATATTCTTTGAAGCAGTCACATCACATAATGCAAGCAGAGCGAGGCTAACATAATGATTTGAAATGTTATTTTTCTCACCATTATAGGGGAAGGAAGTGGTTGCTGTTAGAATGTGGAGCAGCTGTTAAATTAAATTAATAGCTTTAATATATATGATTTTGCAGAAAGCTTTTGACAACGTTTCTTGTGATGCATTATTGTATGAGCTCTCTAAATATGGGTGGGGCAATACATTATTAAGATGGATAAGGAATTGCTTAGGAATTAAAGAGAAATTAATTAAAGGTACCTGTTATTCAGGGGAGTTGGTAAAGAGAGAGCCCCACAGGGCTCTGTTTGTATCATTACTTGTTAATATTTGTTTCAGTGCTTTAGATAAAGCTATAAGATGCACAGTCATTGCAAATGATACCAAAGAGGAGCATCATTAAGATTCAGAGGACTGCAGCTTTTGGAGGCCTGATCTAAAGTTCTTAGGGGTGTTGAATCAGGCCTCACAAACTAATCTGGACCAATTAGGTCAGGGATTCCGAAACTTGGTTCGCAGCTTGTTCAGGGTAAGCCCCTGGCGGGCCGCGAGACACTTTATTTACCTGAGCATCTGCAGGTACGGCCGCTCGCAGCTCCCAATGGCCGCGGTTCGCCGTTCCCGGACAATGGGCGCTGCTGGAAGTGGCGCAGGCTGGGCCACCGCTTCCCGCAGCTCCCATTGGCCGGGAATGATGAACCGTGGCCACTGGGAGCTGTGAGCGGCCGAACCTGCAGACACTCAGGTAAACAAAGCATCTTGTGGCCCGCCAGGGGCTTACCCTGAACAAGTCGCGAACCAAGTGATGCACTGTAGTAGAAATAATGGCCAAGGTAAGTACAGTTTAAATGGCCCTGAATTAATTAATTCCGTAGAGGAGATGACCTAGCTATATTAATAGACCCAACATTTATATTTTTGGACAGCACACGGCAGCAGCAAGAAAGGCAGTTTTGGCATATTGCACCATGGGTAGGAGAAGCACAACTACAAAGACATTGTTTCATAGGGCACAGCATGTGCTATCCCTTGCTGGTCTATATGAGTAGCTGTGGCCCTGTACTATACTCACCCCACCTGCTGTCCCACCCCAACTCTGTTAGGTTCATGCAGTCCTTGTGCTTCCTGAACATGCACAGAACATGGAGGGAAAGATAGGCTCCTTGCACCTTCCTCAACACCCCCAATCCAGGTACATTATGGCCCACTATGTACTTCTGATGTGATCAGGTGGTGGTAGGGACCTGATCAAAAGCCCACTGAAGGCACCAGAAGCCTTTCCATTGAGTTCAAAGGGCCTTGGATCAGGTCCTACCTGACCACTCCTGAGGTACAAGGTACTATGCACATTTTATGTTCAACTGTACAGTGAAGGTACTGGATCTGAAAGGAGCAATGTTAGCAACAAGGATAAAGCAGTACAGCAGTTCCTCAAAGAACATTATCTTTATCTGAGACCTTACAAGAAAGCTTTTCTAGATATGTAAGTTTTCCGTTGCTCCATTAATAAAAAATACCCTTTTATCAAATAAGATTAGGTGGACCAGCTTTTCAAATAATTTATATTGCTAAGCTAGACTGATATGGCACATAGAGAGAGTGTTTAGAAATCTAATTAGCAGTTAGTATTCAAGTCTCCGTTTGATCTACAAATGACACCCAAAGATGGTATGTGCCATACTTGAGCAAAAATCTAAACCAGCACAATCTGCAGGGGGTGTCTGAACTTGAAGGACCCAATTACTTTTGCAGAGATTGTGCCATGAATATTTTATGTATGAATCGAGGTGCTTCATTCAAAAGAAATTGAAATGTAGTTTGAATGAATAGTGGCAGGTGAGTGAAGCCTAAAGGCAAATTATTAAGCATGATTATCAAATTCTGGAACACAGAGAAACACTCTGTTTTGACCATCAAAGGAGAGCTCATGTAACTATTACTATAATAATAGGCAGGGCTTTATGCAGTTAATACTAGCAGTCTTTTTTTTAAACCTAAGTAGCAGCAACATAATAGCAGAGAAGACAATGGATGTACTATATCATCATTTTTCAACTGTTTCTTTCATTCAAAGCAACACTAGACTGTTAGCTCAAATTATAATATTAACATATAGTGACAAATATGGAGGAGCAAAATTTGATTCCAGACTACTTATGTTGCTAGTGAATGGCTGTAATGATGAATAACCCATGTTGCTCCATACTGAAGAATGGTCCTGGACAATTATAGGCTGAAAACAATCATACAAAGACTAAGTTTTTATTGTTTTCTTCCTCTGAGGTCACTGATAATAGTGAAACTGGAGTAATGTTAACCAGTCAAATAATGTGCAAGTCGGCTGCTGTTGAGTTTTCTGCCTGTCAGGATCCCCTATGCCTCAACACTGTAGTATATCCCACAATCCATGGGACACTACAACTAAGGTCAGCAATGGGAAAAGAATGTCAGTTTGGAAGTAGCTGAGGAAGGCAGCCATCTGCTGGTAGCCCTGGGAACCCCTGGGAGAAGGTCAACCCATCACTGAAGTTCCCAGGAGAAAAACAAGAATCCCTTCACATAAAATTAGCAGGAAGCAAAACAGCCCATGAAGAAAAAATCAGCTGTAAAGGGACCTCTGATGGGGGAGGAGAATACAGTTTCCAAGGGAGAATGGTACTAGGTTAGGGGAGTTTTGGGAGTTCCATTGTCCTTAAGTGAGGGGGTCATGGCAGATGGCGGTTCTTCAATACATGAAGCTAAATATTTACATTGTGCTCTTCAGATGTAGTCAGCTTCCTTGAATTGCATTGATATTCTGGCTATATGTGAAATGTATTATTTCTAGTTGACTTTTACATCAATACTTAAAACCCACATGCTGTGCATAATAACAGCTATGTTGCTAGACCTATCCTCAGAAATGTTTAAACAACACACTATTCTTTCAAGGAAAAAATAAATGTTTTCTTTACATAATAGCAAGGTTTCCATATTTGAGGTCTGAATAATGGATCTATAAAGAATAGCACTTAGCACTTTCATCTCCAAAGCCCTTGACAAACAGTGGGCTCAGCCTTGCAAGCCCTTCAGATATTGAAGTTCTTCTGATTATAAAGGAAGCTCCAGATTCAAGAACGTGCTGGATCAGACCCATTATCTAACTCATCCTTACAACACTGCTGTGAGAAGAATTGTTATCCCCTTTTAATAGGTAGGGAAACAGACAGGGAGGCTGGTTTGTGCCATACGCTTCATGGACTATCAGTGCTGACAAAATTAAGGCCATATTTTAAAATTCATTCTATCTGATTATCCAGCACCCCTTCCTGTCTGTTCAGAGCATCATGAGTCAAGAATCAGGAAATATCCCAGTCAGAGCTGGGTGAAATTTTTTGGCCAAAACGTTTTTTTCAGCAAACATTTCAAGAATTCATATTGGTTTTGTCAAATTGTTTTGGGTGGGGGGGGGGAGGAAGGGAGGGGGAATCCCTACATCCCCCCCAAAAAACAAAATCAAAATGTCTTATTTCAACAATTTTGAAAAAAATTGATTTTCAGTTTGAAATTACTGTTCATTTCAAAATTTTCTTTAACTTTATTTAAAAAATAACAATCAAAGCTGTTTAAAAATGATCAGAACATGACAATTTTGTCAAAAAGAAACATTTTGTTCAATCCAAAACAGTATGTTTAGGTATTTTTGAATTGCCAGCAAGCCAAAAGATTCATTCTTCTCACAGCTCTAATCCCAGTAGAGTACTTCACTTGAAATAAATGTGAATTTCACCCAGTGCTTATTCTAATACCGAGATGAGAATTTTCACAAAGGCCAGGGAATGTGTACACTCTAGCCTGACAGTTCTGCAGAACTGCTGCTTAGCCAGTCGGTTTCCAGCCTGTAGCGGTGCATGGGATTCTTCTGTTCTAAGTGCACTTGTCCTTGTTGAAATTCATCAGATTTCTTTTGGCCGAATCCTCCAATTTGTCTAGGTCACTCTGGACCCTATCCTTACCCTCCAGCATATCTACCTCTCCTCCCAGTTTAGTGTCATCTGTGAACTTGCTGAGGGTGCAATCCATCCCATCATCCAGATCATAAGTAAAGATGTTGAACAAAACCAGCCCCAGGACCAAACCCTGGGGTACTCCGCTTGATACCGGCTGCCAACTAGTGGGACTTTTTTCTTTTTGGAGGGATTGTGGGGGCATAAAGTTGGATAAGGTCATACTGTTTCCTCATTCAGTTACTGTTGTCATTGAAGATGAGTGTGAGAGAAAGAAAGTGTGAGTGCACAGTAAGAATTGTGAGATACTAAAGATACCATCTCCAAAACAGATTCCCTGAAGCTTAAGCAAGTGAAAACAAAATGTGTTTATGCCAGTTTTCCTACTAGCCTTAGGGTTTTACTTTGGTGTTCTACTTTATTCACTGAAGTCCCTTATCAGAGAAAGCACACTACACTCTATTCTCCAACATTTCAGAAAGTCTTTGTGAATGTTTATCTATCAGTCTATCTTTTGAATGGAAAGAAAAGCAAATATAGTATACCACTTCCTATTCCAACAAAAATACTACAAATGTTCTACATTTTAAAAGATACCAGGATAAAGTACAAGGAGATTTTCAGCCGGCTTAACTCTAAATATAAATTGTTTCAGTTAAATAAAAGTTGATTCTCTTTTCCTCTTACATATCATATTTGCTTACAACT
Organism: Emys orbicularis; assembly: GCF_028017835.1. NCBI lineage: Eukaryota > Metazoa > Chordata > Testudines > Emydidae > Emys > Emys orbicularis. The sequence continues at coordinate 185,410,490 of NC_088685.1, forward strand.
CTCCTAAACAAACAGCACAAGATGCTAAATATTCAACCATATCCCTGGGGGGTGGGGAGGGAGGGGATGGATAGAAAAGTTATGTCCAAATTATTTGGTTTCTTCAAAGATGGAATTGACTAGTATATGGTATAGTAAAATATCTTATGTACCCTGGTCGTACTGAAATGACTTTAGCTAAAAGAGGATTTCTGATATTTTATTCCTGGTCTCCAAGTCTTCACAGATCAGAGCCATTTTATTTCCAGTAGCATAGAAAACAAACTCACTAGGGGCCAGGTTCTGCCATCTTTATTCATGTTTAGTTGTACTTCACTCTGGAAGTAATCCCACTGATTTTGCTGTGGTCAAATTCCCAAATATGGGTACCTCAAGTTAGGCTCCTAAATCCATTTTACATGTTATTATCTAAGGATAGAGGGACAGATTTTCAAAAGTGTCCAGCATCTTGCAATTCCAGAAATCATGCAACTTAATTGAGGTGCCTATTTGGGTCTGTCCATAGTAGCTATATTGTAGCTGGTAGTGCTGTCTAAGTTAAGGTTGCTTCACACTTCCCATTATAAGCTCTTGTTTTTAGTTGCTTATAACTTTGCCAACCATTTGGACTAATATTTTCAATGCAGGGAGTCTGCCTCAGGCTGAACTGTTTTGGAAAATTCCAGCTAAAACAGCTGTCATTTCAGAAAACGGTATTGGGGAAATATATTACTTTGCCCATGCTAAAAAAATCCATACAACTGTTTTATGGAGACATTCTAGCAGCTCCATGTTTTGGAGCACAAATTTTCTGGTGGTGTTGCTTTGATGTCATCCCAATGAAAAATCACACAAATTTCAGTTTACAAGTACAGTAGAATGTCAAAGATACAAACACCAAAGTTACAGACTGACCAGTGAACCGGACACCAAGTGAAACCAGAAGTAACCAATCAAGCAGCAGCACAGACCAAAAAAAATAATAATAAAAAAGCAAATACTTTACATCTACATCTTAAAGCCACATCTGGGCTGCCTGTCCCCACCCCAACCCATGTGCAGGGCAGTCAATTACAGAAAGAGGCTGGGGCTAGCAGCCCAAGGCAGCCAGAGCCAGCCAGCAGAGCAGGAGCAGAGCTGGGGTCTGCATCGCTTTCACCCCTCCACCACTTCTGGGAGGGGGACATACTGTTTTTAAACCCCTTGCCCCGGCTGGGAGGGGGACATGAGGTTTACACACACACACACACACACACACACACAGTACACCCCTGCTGGGAGGAGGACAACTTGCAAACTCATGGTGGGCAGAGTAGGGAGAAGCTGAGCTGAAGTGTGGCCTGGAATCTCAGCTGCTGGATCTGGAGCCTGAACTGTGCTTTGTTTAGAGTTAATGGACATTTCAGAGTTACGGACAACCTCCATTCCTGGGGTGTCCGTAACTCTGAGGTTTTACTGTAGTCAGTATAGACTTGTTAACATATGGCAGCTACATTCTCCAAAGGTTCTTCCTGTACTGAGCATGTGCCATCCCCTAGCAGCTCTTACATGCTGACCAGACTGTGCATACAACACCCCCACAGAGTGGCTGACCATGCTCCAGCACAGGGCTGCAGGGGCTTAGGACTTCACTGCAATTGCTCCTTCCGGCAGCCAGGGCTGTTGTGACACTGAGTGCAGAAATTGAAGGCAGGATATTGTCTCTTCTGTGCTGTCAAAGCATCATCCTCTGGGTCTCAGGCAGCAAGGAGGTGGCTGAAATACTAAGTGGTGAGAAATGGAGGGAAAATGGGGGGTGGGGAGCTAGAGGATGAGGAGGAGCAGAGGCAGACAGAAGGCAGGAGCAGAGGAGGGAGGGCAGAAGCAGAGAGTGAGGGGATGTGATCTGAGTTGAAGTGGTTAGAAGCAGAGGAAGGGAAGAGGGTAGGACCTGTGCTGAGGATGGGGCAGATAGGAGCAGAGGGGGACCTACAGTCTAGGGACTCAAGAGAAGAAGGGTCTATAATACTGGAGTGAACTCTCCTCAAAAACTTGGAATTGAATTCAGGAGTTCTGAGTCACTGCAGGCCTCTGCTATCAGTAAATAGTTGTGAAACCTACTGGCAAAGTGTATGTCTCATCTTCCTCTAGTGACTGGTCCTACAGGATAATGGCCTTCTGCTAGCACTCATTATTCTGCTAGCTCAAGTTGTAGAGGTCTGTGCTGTGGAATTAAAGGTCCAGATCCTGCAGATGACCCAAACTGGAGGTCCACATGGTTCCACATGATGGAATGTTCGCTGTTACAGTTTGATTTTTAACAATTAGTAAATTACATGAAAAACTCTACATTAAAAGAATGTTAAGGTTGAAAAGTCAAGTACTCAAACATTAGAAAATGCCAGCCTGAAAGCTGCCCATGCAACCTTAATTTGGCCCTTTTGTGCATAAGCATTATGTTACAATCTTTAATTGTATGTTAATAGTTATGAACTATTTTCCACACTTTGATTTTTTTTATACAATACTATATTTTTTAATATTTCAGAAAAAAATATTAATACAAATAAAACACACTCTCTCTCTCTCTCTCTCTCTCTCTCTCTCTCTCTGTATGTTCAATAAAACCACCACTGAAAATTTATACAGAACTACAATGCAAGGAGGGGGAAAGTACATTTAAACAGACCTTATCTAGACATGAACAATCCACTATCAGATTAAATTTAAAGATTTCCTATGGAGCTATTACTGTACCTTAAAATTGACAGTTAATGCCCTGAACTAGAACTAGAATGTATTTTACTGGCCTCCAAGCATTTGAGAACTGTTTGAACTTCAGGAATGGTTTTATTTCTCAGTTGGAGATAAATAAGTGGTCACAAATCTATTTTATGTATTATATAGTCTTAGTTTCATTTATGACATTGATAAAAGATGAACAACATAAACAGTGGCAAAGCTTAAACATATATAGTCACACTTCAGGGCTTCATAAAAAACACAGCTTTGCCCTCCAGTCAAATCAACACTGTTTGCTTGCATGCTGCATCCAATACACTGCTGTCAAAATCAACTGTGTCCATGTGTGTTACTCTGTCCTAGCCATAATGGGTCTGATTCTTATTTACGTTAAAGCCTCTTTACACTATTCTAGAAGTGTAAAGAGGCCTTATAGTGAGTTTAAATGTCATTTAAGTGCACTTTAAGGCCTCTGTATGTTGCTAGGGCTGTGCAAAGGGCTTCAGTGTGAATGAGAATCAGGGGCAATAAATTGTAATTGTAAGAACTACTGTTTTTCACTAGGTGCAGAAGTATATGTCACACAAAGCCAGCCTTCTTCACCACTAGAAGGCACCATGTCCAATCAGTTTCCTCCTCATGGATCCGCCCCCCCCCCCCCATTGCCATGTAGGATATAAGAAAGAGACTGCTGCTGTTAAGACAATATGGCTATGAGTGTCTTATACACCTGTTGACCCCAGCTATTGTCAGTGCAGCCATTTTATCTCCATAAATTGACCACTTTAATTTCTTTATCATGTTTGCTATGGTGTTCAGGAATTCACAACAAATTGTAAGAATCAATGGGAACTGAAGGGAACTGAAGTGGCAACTCCATTACTGTGAACTGAACTGATTTATAGTCTGCCAAAACAGGGTTACCACTGCATTATAAAAATAAACAAAAACAGAACTTTGGGGAAATGGTGTACATTATAGCATGTGAGGATAGTTGTAGAGAAGACCCAGTGGAAGCTGTAGAGGATTGTGAGAAACTCCAGATGGAGTTACAAGCATTGGGGGATTGAGCAGCACAATGCCAGATGAAGTTCAACTTGAATAAATGTAAGATAATGCACAATAGCAAAATAGTTCACATACCTTATTGTTAACAGATGTGCTTTTAACATTCAGGAATCTCTGAGGAACTAGTCATAGGAACAAATGCTGATAGTGCAGTGGAAATGTCTGCCCAATATCCAGTAGCAGTTTAAAAAGCATATAGGATATATTATAAAAACGAGCAGAAAAAAATAAAGCATATAATTGCTTTATATTGAACAACGCCACAGCCGTACTTGGAGTACTTTGTCAAACTTTTGTCATTTTGTTTTAAAGTAGATGTACCTGGGTTCAAAAATGTTCAGCGACAGCAAGAAATATGGTTATTAGCCACTAGGAGTGGAAAGGAAAAAGGTTAAAGGGGACTTGTCTGAGATATTTAACAGTATGAAAGATATAGTGAAAATGGATGAGTACCCTGCTTTTTATACTGTCCCATAAAACAAAGGGCCCCTTTATGAAGCAATTAAGTAAATTTGGAACATCTACTGGGTAGTGAAATTCACTGCTGCAGAAGGTTATAGAATCAGATAGTGTGTCTGGGTCTGCAATGGAGCTGGATGATTTTATGGTCAATAAAAACATTTAGAGTTAGGCATGTTAAATTAGGGGAAACAAACCATATGATTCACAGCATAATTTGATAATTTAGGGGTCAGAAAGGAAATTCCTAACCCTATATATAGCATTATACAGTTGGTTAGGTGTATTATGAGTGCTTTTTGCCTTCCTGTGAAGAATTGTTCACTTGATGGAGCACTGGTCTGATCCACTAGTTTCCTATGTAATTTTGAGACATATGGGAAGGAGAGTAAATGTGAAACTTAAATCAATATGTTGCCTTCAGTGACTAAACTTATGTACAGAAGGAAACTGAAGCAGAAGCTAAACATTGTGACATCTGACCAACCAATTAGTCATTCGATATACTTCTAGAATCAATGAGCACAATATCCTGGAAAAATTGAGTATCATAGCTATGACATTCCCCTGGTGTTATCTGGACCGGTGATCTGCTAGGTAACTCCAATCCTCGACTCTGGGAGCTAGGCTTACCCTGTTCCACTGTGAGAACCCCCACTCCCGGGCTGTTCCCAGTTACGTGAGTGAGCACTTTTGGCCAGCTGCTGCTTGGATGGTGCAACCAAATGACACTAGCCAACACTAGCCAATACAACCCTAGGAACCTCCATCTTGCAGTGTCCAGTTATGCCTGCTGGATGCTGCAAGCTTATATGAGTTTGTCAATTTAACAAAGAAATTGATATGTACCAGACTTGTTATCCCAAGGGGAGTCTCTGACATGCTTCAAACCAAACGCACTGCTTCAGGTAGAATAAACAAGCAAATTTATTAACTACAAAAGATAGATTTTAAGTGATTATAAGTCAAAGCACAACAAGTCAGATTTGGTCAAATGAAATAAAAGCAAAATGCATTCTAAGATGATCTTAACACTTTCAGTGCCCTTACAAACTTAGATGTTTCTCAATATAGTCTAGCTGGTTGCTCTTCAGCCAGGCTCTCCCCTTTGATCAGGGCTTCAGTCGCGTGGTGGTAGTGTCTGTAAATGGAGATGGAAGAGAGAGAGAGCATGGCAAACCTCTCTCCCTTTTATCATGTTCTTTCTTCCCTCTTGTTTCCCCCCCCCCGCCCCCTTCAGAGTCAGGTGAGCATTACCTCATTGTAGTCCCAAACTGACCAAGGGAAGTGGGGTGACTCACTCGAGAGTCCAACAGATCCTTTGTTGCTGCCTAGGCCAGTGTCTTTTGTCCCTGTAAGTCTGGGCTGGGTTTGTTCCATACATGTCCTGATGAGGTGTGAACTGCTCCTCTGCTCCTGGAGAGTTTTGCCTGGGCTTGTTTTAAGCCATGAGGACACATTTTCAGCCTCATAACTATATACATAAAATTACAACCTATAACATTACTATAACAACAATGCTCAGTGCATTGTGAGCCTTCCGAAGACACCCGACATGACAAACTTTGCATTGGATACCACACAATCATATTATAAGGATGACATGGGGTGCAGTGTGTTCCCCCGAGGTACAGAGTGTCACAATAACATGATAAAATAAAAATGAGCATATGCTTTCTTAACCAACAACTAAATTCACATTGACAAAAAATTATTTTCATACCTGCTGGGTTAGATTCACAAAATGATTTAGGCACCTAACTTCCATTTTAGGTGTCTAAATCCCAGAATCAGGTCCCACAGAGAGTCACAAAACCCCTGCTCAGCAGCCCCTGACCCCTGTAGGAGCCTAAGGCCTGGTCCACACTAACCCCCCCACTTCGAACTAAGGTACGCAAATTCAGCTACGTTAATAACGTAGCTGAATTCGAAGTACCTTAGTTCGAACTTACGCGGTCCAGACGCGGCAGGCAGGCTCCCCCGTCGATGCCGCGTACTCCTCTCGCCGAGCTGGAGTACCGGCGTCGACGGCGAGCACTTCCGGGATCGATCCGGGATCGATTTATCGCGTCTAGACAAGATAAATCGATCCCAGAAGATCGATTGCTTACGGCCGGACCAGGAAGTAAGTGTAGACCTGCCCTAACATCACTCAATTCCTAAATTTTTGTAGTAAAAGTTCCCTATGTGTCTATGGTTAGTACCCTGAAATGCAGAAGACTCTGGGTTCCCCTTCCACTTGAGGGAGAGAAGGGATTTGAACTGGGATCTGCCACCTCTCAGGTGATACCCTAGCCTGTGGGTTAAAAGTTATGAGAGAGGTCCTCCTCCCCTACCCACTCCTTGCTAAAATGGCATAAGTGCCTAAAACCAAGAGAGGGTTTTCATCTGAGAATCCCAAGCAGAGGGAGGCACCTCTTGCAGCCTGGATTTAGGTGCCTGTCTGTAAAAGAGAGGCAAGGCTTAGCATACACTCCTCTGCTTTGCCTCTCCCATTGGCTGCTTTAGGCAAGGAGCCCCCTAGTGGGCTGGCTTTTGTTGATCCCATTCTGAGGCACCTATCCCTCCCCATTCATTGTACAGGGAGCTGAAGTGTTTAACTCAGGCTTTGTGAATCCCCATGATTTTCTAGGTGCCTAAAAGTAAATTTCTTTGTGAATCTAGTCCCTTATCTGTGGAGTCATGTCTACTACCGCTGTCGTGTTCCACTGAAACACGGGAACTCAGATGCTCGTATGTTCTCTGCTAGGCTCTGACTCAAGTGGTATTAAAAGCTATTCACAGTTCTCTACATGCCAGATTCTATCACCTTTACTTACCTTTAGTCCAGTCTTACTGGGCTCGATTGGCCCTTGGACTATGCTCCCACACAGGGCCATGAAAGAAAGTAAAAACCCCTGCCTTAAGCCCCTGCACAGACTACCTGAACATAAGGGCTACTTGCATAAGAGTAGGAGGGGCACTATGCTCACACTACTACTCACCATGTAGGTGGTTAGAGATATGGAGTATGTGGAGCTCGTTTCAAAGAATGTATAATAAAAAGACTAGACAAAAGGTAAAAGAAAAGAGTATTATCATCCTCTGTTGCAGATGGAGAACTGAGATCAGTAGTTATCCTGGCTGTACTCTCATCTGAGACTGAGCTGAGAGGCTACTTATTTTCTTAATTTTAATTTTAGATAGGCTTTTGGTTTTACTGGGGACTTCTACCTGTTGAGAATACATTTCAGTCATTATTAGTATTATTTTAACATAGGGAGCTCAGAACTAGTGAGACTACTCTGCAATAGATAAACAGATCTTAAGAGTTCTCTCACTGTTGATTGGTATTCGATTAAACTCAGAATGTAGTTTACAGCCTCTCTTACTACTGTAGGACCTTTTTTTAAACCTTTTACAGTTTTGAAAAAAACACCTAAAATAAAAATAGAAAATTCTAGTGTTTTATGGCAATAGTTTTAAATAAAACTGTTTTGGCATTAAAAATCCATTAAAATTTAAGTGAAACCTCCCAGCATAAAGACAAATATCCAGGGACTCAATTACTGAAATTGCTTGCAATCATCTTATTCAAGCAATAGATCTTCTTTTTAGTTTACAAGTGGGAATCCCTAAAAAAAAAAAAATTGACCTAAAATATGACAAAAACAAATGTTTCAGTGCATCACAAAGTAATAAAATCCAGATTCCTATATTTAAACATATAAAACACATATATATCTAGAAAAGAACTTATCCTTTCACACAGCTCCTTACATTAGGAAACTGAGAAAACAATGGGTTGAAAATCTCATATGCTCAGCCTTCCTTGTGAGATTTTTAGTGCTTCCTGAGTTCAGTAGGGATAGATACAATGTGAAATCAGTTCTTCTCATAGTATTTTGGTATTTCTGTCTCTAGTACCAGGAAAAATCAGGAAGAGCAGAGGCACCTGAAAACATTTACCAAAGTTTGTGAAATCTTGAAAACTGTTTGGGTTGGTTCTTATGTTTTCCTAACTGATTCATGCATATTTAGTTTAAATAACATGTATTATCACAAGGTAAAACAAATGTATCACTGCAAGTTATTTGCATTTGCCACTGAACAGTTCCCAATTGCAATAGGTCTGGAGTCTAAAAGTACATATTAATTTGTATCTGGTAAAAAACAACATATATCATCCTAGATCTGGTAAAAAATAAATCAAAAAAGTAATTATTACAAAATGATTTTAGTCAATTTTAATAAATTTTCATGGAATAAACTAACTTTCAACTACATTTTCCTTTGTTTGTTTTCATAATAACTGAAAATTAAACCATTTTCTCCCCCCTGCCCCCAAATCATTTTTGGGTAAAAAAAGTTTTGTTTTGTTTTGTCTTGGTTTTTTTTACCAAAAAGTGTTTCAAAACTTTGGAAATTAGTTTAAAAACTTTAGTTTAAAAAGTACTGAAAATTTTTCACTGGCAATTCTGACAAAAACAAACATTTTTAAAATCTTCCTTTGAAAACTACTTCATATTTTCTGACCAAATCTACTCTTCACCATTCAGCAATCAAAAATGCTGTTTTGTTCTAAAAATATAAGTATTCTACTAGGTGAGTTGAGGTTCTATTTGCTACTTTTCCTGCTTTTTATGATTAATGCTCATTCTCCTTGATACTTGCAGATTTATAAACTTTATGGCAAAAAGGAATCTTTTGATTTTCTAGTCTGACATCATACATAACACAGGTCACAGAACTTAATTTTAGAAGAGAGTACAGTAAAAGTTATTTTGTCCAGCATGTCACCAACCAGAAAGCTCTATAAACCGACATTTCTGATTTTCATTGAAATGCTGGTTTATAGTCCGGTTGGCACGGGGCCGGCAGGGCATTGGGGTGCTAGTGGGGGTGTGGAGCGCGGGCTCTGGGAGGGAGTTTGGGTGCAAGAGGAGGCTTGGGGTGTGGGAGTGGTTGAGGGATTCTGAATCCAGGGCCGCTCACCTCGGGCAGCTCCCTGCAAGTGACGACCTGTCCCAGCTGCTCCTAGGAAGAGGTGCAGCAGGTGGATCTGTGCACTGCCTCACCCCGCAGGTGCTGCCCCGCAGCTCCAATCGGCCATGGTTCCCAGACAATGGGAGCTGCAGAGCCAGCACTCAGGGCATGGCGGGGGCAGCGTGCACAGCTGTGTGCTGCACCTCCACCTAGGAGCAGCTGGGACAGGTCCCCGCTTGTGGGGAACCACCTGAGGTGAGTGGCCCCCACATCTGGCGCCCCGCACCCCCCTCTCCTGCTCCAACCCCCAGCCCTGTGCCCCCTCCCACACCCAAACACCTTCCCTCTTATTTAACCAACACGTTTCACTTACCAGCAGCTTTTATTGTATAGAAAGAAAGAAAGAAAGAAAGAAAGAAAGAAAGAAAGAAAGAAAGAAAGAAAGAAAGAAAGAAAGAAAGAAAGAAAGAAAGGTGTTGGTCCTTATTATAATTTTTTTTTTTTTTTTGGCAAAATGTTAATTGCAAGATTTTGGCTTTTAGATCTAACCAGCATCTCTTAGCAATATTTAAAAGGTAGGGAATTAAGAGATGAATGGCTGCAGACAACACTAGTAAGATGATCCATCTTATGCACCATGGACAGCTGTGAGATCCACTTTTGATAGCTCTCATGCTGGATGCTGAAAATGTTTTTGATAGTGTTGAGTGGAGATACTTGTGTTCTGTCCTTAAAAATACTGGTGGTTGAACCCAGTTTTGTCAATGGGTTGTAATCTTCTTTGTTCCATGTGCACAGATAAGTTTATTTCATCTTCTTTAAGTTTAAATGGGAAATGAGGTAATTTATCACTTCTTATATCTTCCTTTTCTCTCTCCTTAGAACTACCTGTTATGCCCATTAGCAATGATCTTCAGATCAAAGATAATCCAAGCACAAAACCATAATGCTAATTCAGTCTCCGGTTGAATTCAAATTACTGTACAATCACATTTGTCTAAGTAAGGTCCTCTGGATTTGAGCCCTTACTCAGCAAAGCATTTAAGTGCACATTTACGTTTCATTGACTTCCATAGGATATAAAGCTACAACCATCCTTAAGAGCTTTGCTTATAAGGGATGGAATTACTCACATACTTAAGGTTAACCATGTGTTTAAGTATTTTGCTGAATCTGGTTCTTGATACAATGATATCCATCTATTCATTATAAATCCCTTGTCATCTTTCTTCACCACAATAACTCACTTTAATCTGTAAACAGGGAACACTTTCAGCCCACAAATTAACAGGAAAATTTGATCTCATGAGAATCAATAAAAAATATCACAACACTTTCAGGCATAGATTGTGCAAGTATATTTCTGAAAACCATAGCAGCATATACAAATGGAGACTTTTGTACAAACAGATACATCCTCACATCCTGTGGACAAGTATAAGGGGATTGATTGAAAATGTGATATAGCATGGGCATATATCAGCTAGTTATCTCCATTATATACCCTGAACTGTCAATTGCAGACACAAATTTACCAAAGAAAGCTCAACAGTGGAATTTTGGAATTTCCATTCTGAGGGAAATTCTGTTTCAAATTTTGTTTTTATTCCAAATCAAAAAGAAAGTCAAATTTCAAAAGTTATTAAAAAATGAAAATCTGGAAATATTATGTTTGGAAACATTAAAATGACCTTATAAAATGGTTAATTTTGATAAAGTCAAAATATTTCATTTTGACTTTATCATTTCAAACATTATGTTATATTGTAATATAAAGTCAACATGTTTTAATATATATTATATAATATATATTGTAAAGTTAAAAGTCAAAATGATAGTTAAAACAAAGCATTTTGACTTTATCGAAATAAGTGGTTTGATCATTTCTAGTTGAAAATTTCAAGGTATGTTTCTGTGAAAAGCTTTGATTTTGTTGAAAAAAAAAGTTCTGACTAACTCTAGAGAATGAGAATACTGGGACAAATTCTGACTATTTTCATACATTTTAAGGACACAGAGGACCATGATGATCATCGGTTTGACATCCTGCATAACTCATCCCATAGAACCACCCAGTAATTACTGCATCTAGTCCGGGAATGTGATTGAACTTGAGCAGATCTTTCAGAAAGACATCTGATGATGATCAAAAGATTCAAACAATTGAGATACTAGAACATCTCTTGGTAAACTGTTCCAATGGTTAGTAGTTTAAAAAAATTCTCCTTATTTCCAGTTTATTTTTTTTCTGGCTTCTGTTAGTAATGGACCTATACAATGTTAGGATTCCTTTTGTTCCTGTTACATTTAAAAATATTCTTCTTATTGTTCATAACCATATTGGGCATATTTATTTTGTTAATACCTTTAGCTTTCTTTATCAATTGCCTATATTTTCTAATTTATGCTCATTACCATTCCTTTGTTTCCATTAAAGAAATGATATGTATGCAAACCTATTTGTTTCAGTGGAGCTGCACGAATAGAATTGAGGACAAAATATAGTTCACGCTTTGTAAGATGTGCAATGTGATATGGGTCAGAGTATATTTGGTAAGTTGGTCAAGGTTAATGTATAATGTTAAAAGCTAGCTGTCCTTTCACTGGAACTACATACAGAAAATAATAATTAAAAAATACGGTACTCTGCTCAGCAAACAGAAGAAACTGTTTTAGGAAGAACTCAGTATTTTGGGTCTGGCTAAAGAGTTGGAGTCTGAGAGAAATGCAAGGAGGTCTTTAAAGGGGAATTTGGAAAGTAGACAAAAGGCTTTTGTTTTATTTTTTAAGGGCACAGAGGAAGGGAATAACATTAGAAAGAGACAATGATTTCAGCTCCTCATGGCGAGGATCTATATTCTCATTTATTTATAGAGTGCTGTGCATATCTATGATGTTCATAATGAATAACTAAGAAAGTGAGTAAGAGAAAGAGATGTAGCTTGTGGGAAAGAAAGGGCAAGAGGCAGAGAAAGAGGAAGTCAAGAAGACAGTAGTGGGAAAGGGAGGCCAAGTAGGAGACAGAAAGGACAATCGTTGTCACATTAAGCGGCCAATAAGGGCATAATTGTTTAAAATGGAATTTTATTTACCATGGAAAAAGAAAGAGGAGAACACAGCATCTTACATCTGACACAGATTGAAAATAAGGTATTTATTCTTGCTGCCGCTGCCACATTTGACTAACAGCCATCTTTCACAGTTAAGTAAGGCGATGATTAAAGCCATCATGATCAAATTTAACCTGCTGACCAGGAAGTTGACTGAAGTTGTATCAAGAATGGAAGAATGGCCAGTGGTACAAAATTAACCCATTCCTAATGATATTTGAAAAATGTAATTTCATGCTCCACTTCAGTTCATTTGCCTTGCCTGGTTATATGTCTTTAGAATCACTAATCCCATTTTTTGAAGAAGGAAGGAGACCCGTAGAAATTGAAAATGTCATCACAGAATTAAAATGAAAGTTCAGCCTGATCCTCAAACCAAGAAAGTGATATTCCTGTATATGATATACCAGATGTCACAGTTTATTGATAGGATCAGCAGTTTCAGCTGAAAAAATCCTTTGGATTTTTTGTAAAGTGATCAAGAATTGAAAGACAAGACAGACTCCAGCCCTCCTCATCTATAATATCATCTGCTATCCACAAAGGCTCCAACTATTGGATCCCTGCTATGAAAAGTCAATGAAAATTTTGTGACAAAACTTTATCCTAGGCTTAAGTAGACAAGAATCTTTAGGAAATCATACTAGGGACGAATTCCTGGCCCCACTGAAATCAATGGGTATTTATGGACCCAGGATTTCATGCTAAAATTTTATAACTGAATTATACCCTGTGCAGAGGGCCAGCATGTAGCATAAATGCCATATAAGTCCCATATAAATTCTCAAAATAAGGGTTTGGTGGAATTTGAGAGGTGCATAGGATATTGTTCTGAGCCCCTGCACAGGGTGAATTTCGCCCTTTGGGAGAACCTTTAATCCCTTATGCTCCTTATGATGTACACCTCACTGTCTGCAGTAGGCATCCATGACAGTTGAGAAATGGTAACTTGAAAATTATAGCCTTTATCACTGTCCAACGCTGCTGCATGTCTGTAAATATATTGTGTTTCTGGGGTTAATACCATGGCCTAATTTATTGGGAGGCTTATTGAACCAGTCATAGAGATTTGCACAGGGGCCTAGAAGGCAGTGTTTGATCAGCAACATGACTGCACCATCAAAACCACAGACTACACAGCTAGAAAACATTATATTTTACTATATTGCCAACGTTAATCTACCACTTCAATACATTGCAAGCCAGGTGAGAATTCAGGGGAGTAGAGCTTTAAATATTGAGTGGTTCATACAAATATATGAAAACATTATATGTACAAATAATTGAAATGAATCATAGAATATCAGGGTTGGAAAGGACCTCAGGATGTCATCTAGTCCAACCCCCTGCTCAAAGCAGGACCAATCTCTAACAGCCCCCTCAAGGATTGAATTCACAACCCTAGGCTTAATAAACCAATGCTCAAACCACTAAGCTGTCCCTGCCCCTAGGTAGTAAGCTATTCCTAACTCAATATGAAATGACTCACCAAAGCAAATAAATTGCATCACAAGTCTTCTCAAAGGCACACATTACTCATTTCAAAATATAAGGAGTTTGGTTGGTAAATTTGGAATAATTTTTATTTCATATTATTGATTGTTATTTAGACAGTACAGTACCATAAGTATGCCTGGCCCTTTATAGAGCAAACAAGAGACAATCATTCTTTGAAAAGCATACAGTCCAAAGGCTTGATCCTACCATATGCTGAGTGCCTGCAATTCTCACTGCTGCCAGGGAGAGTTGGGGGTACTCAGTAGCTTTCAGGAGACACAGACCTTGCAGCATAGAACCCTAAATTTAAACACAACATGGCAAGTAATTACAGATCGAGGGTGGGTTGAAGGGAGCACAATGTTAAAATAAATGATTATTTGCCCATTTAGGTTTACTCTGTGTGAATATTGGTAGCTGTTTGTTTGTATTTGTACTTTATTTAAGTGTATAAAATTATGTATAAAATTGTGTGCATAAAATTTGGAGTGCTTTCTGGTTTTTATTGCCTCAATACTTGGCACTATGAATTTTCTCAGCATGTATTGCATTATTGGTAGAATGATGCATTCACACCCAGAATTTTCTGGTTAATCCCTGATTCTGTATTTATCACTGCTGCTATGTGGACATCAGAGTTACTCACAGAATAAAAATTATCTTTCCACAATAAAATGTTGCTCCTCTCTACAGAACAGGTCTTGCTGGTTGCACATGTTTTGTTATTTTAGATGAAAATAAGTGTAATTATAGCCAGGTGAGAATTAAATCCATAATGTGCCCAATACATTGGAAAAAAAATTCATAGTCCATCCTATGAACTGTATTGTGTAATTTTGACTAGTGCGCATTGCAATTTCCATTGACAGCACTGACAGTTGTGCCTCTGATTGGCAATACCAGGCCCTGAAAATGCACATCTGAGTTATCACTGTGAAATTAGGGAGCCCCTCACCAGACAGTTGAATTCTTTCTCTGATGGTGAGTTGATAGAGCATTTGGGTTTCGAAGTAGCACTTGAAATAATTGAAAAGATGATGATGCTATAGTAACGGAATACAATGAAACTGCTAAATATCTATCATATCCAGCTTCTCGTACACTGTAATCCCCATGTGCTTTTCTGCAGAACTGCTGCCTAGCCACTAGGTCCCTAGTCTGTAGCAGTGCATGGGATTCTTCCATCCTAAGTGCAGGACTCTGCACTTGTCCTTGTTGAACCTCATCAGATTTCTTTTGGCCCAATCTTCTAATTTGTCTAGGTCCCTCTGTATGCTATCCCTACCCTCCAGCGTACCTACCACTCCTCCCAGCTTAGTGTCATCTGCGAACTTCCTGAGGGTGCAATCCATCTCATCGTCCAGATCATTAATAAAGATGTTGAACAAAACCAGCCCCAGGACCGACCTCTAGGGCACTCCGCTTGACACTGGCTGCCAACTAGACATTGAGCCGTTGATCAGTACCCGTTGATCCCGACAATCTAGCCAGCTTTCTATCCACTTTATAGTCTATTCATCCAATCCATACTTTTTTAACTTGCTGGCAAGAATACTGTGGGAGACAATATCAAAAGCTTTGCTAAAGTCAAGATATATCATGTCCACTGCTTTCCCCATATTCACAGAGCCAGTTATCTCTATCAGCGAAAATCTAACAGTTTTATTCACACTGAGTAGAACATAAGAACACAAGAACATACATAAAAACGGCCATACTGGGTCAGACCAAACGTCCATGTATCATGGCTTCCAACAGTGGCCAATGCCAGGTGCCCCAGAGGAAATGAACAGAACAGGTAATCATCAAGTGATCCATCCCCTGTCACCCATTCCCAGCTTCTGGCAAACAGAGTACTTACTCCTCAAGAAGTACAATTGATTGCAGTGGGAGTTTTCAATGGAGTAAGGTACTACTCCACAGGAGGGTCTCAACATCTGGCCAATTCTAAGGTTTAAATCCTGAAAAACTTGCACATGCAATCCTGAAAAACGTGCTTAGTCAATGGGACTACTTATGGACTAGTGCATAAAGCACATGATTAAATTTTTTGAAGAACTGGTGCAAAGTGATTGCCTATGACCTATGGTGAAAAGGAATGCAGATAAAATTAGTTGTTTGCTTCTGGCTGAGAACGGATGATAGCATATGTAGAGGCAGATTTAACGGTCAGCAAGGTCAGCAAATGCTGACCAGACCCCACCATCTCCTTCTCTCACTTGCCAGTTATTACATGTCATCCCCTCTCACATTCAGATAAACTCTCATTTCCCTCACTTTCTCCTCATTCACTCCTGCTTCTACACCCCTGCCCAGCTCCATGTCATGCTGTCTGCTCCCTCTGGCCTGTGCCTTGCAGCAGTGCTGCTGCTGCTAAAGCCATCAGTACTTCCCCCACCAAAGCCAGAACTGCTGTTGCATGAGCCAGAGCTGTGAATCACCATGTCTGCTGCTACCAGAGCTAGAGTTGGAGTCACTAGGTAGAGCAGGATGCTGGTTCCTGCTGCCCCATTTGAATTTTCCTGGAAAATGGGAGGGGAGGAGGGGCCTGTGACCAAAATGGAGGGTCTGCCATTGAGAGTCCTACTAATCAGTATTCATGGCACAGCCACCATTGTGGAGGCACCCTCCCATGGCAAATTCAAATGTGGACAGTGGTGGGGGACCAGCACATTGCTCTTTCTAAATGTTCCCACCCGCTGCAAACAATGGCAGCAACCTGAGCAGGGCATATGTTGTGTAGCTGAGCAGCCCGGAGCCTGAAGGGGCCCTCCAAGCACATGGGACCCTGAGCAGCTGCACCAACTATACCTCTGCCAATGCCATCTGCCCCCACCTATTCTGGGGCCCCACCCTAACAAGTAACTGAGTCAGTCACTATGGCAAGGGGCCCCTTTGCTGCCTCAGGGATGATACAATTGCATGGGTTCCCTGCATCTAACACTGTGCCTGGCCCTCAGCCCCCATTTTTATAGGAGTCCCAGGGCAGCCACACTCACTTATCTTGCAATGTCTTTTCAAAATCCCACAGCATTAGAGCATGCCGCACCATGGCTGGTATTAGTAGAAGTTTTCTACCCTATCCTGCAGGAGTCACAGCCACTGGGCATGCTCCAGTGCTGAATGGGCTACTGTTGGGAAATGCAGCTTGTTTCCATAGTCTCCATATCTTTCTCTTGCTGTGGGACACAGATATATGTCTCTGCTTGCTCCAGCCTCTTCTTAGCCCCACAGCACTCTCCCCAACCAGCCCCACTCTAGTTCTGCAATCTCTGCTAGAGTCGACACCAAAAAAATAATCATTTTTTTTTAAATTACCCCTCCAACTGAAGGATAAATGAAGCAGCACAAAAATACACTTTATTTAGGTGTATACTTCTAACTTAGTTATTCTCATCATATAAACATAGAATCATAGAATATTAGGGTTGGAAGAGACCTCAGGAGGTCATCTAGTCCAACTCCCGCTCAAAGCAGGACCAACCCCAACTAAATCATCCCAGTCAGGCCTTTGTCATACTGGAAGATATCTGAAAATGAAAATTAAAAATACAAAAACAATCTGGTTTTAGACAACAAAAAAGAAAAAGAGATTTTGTTATTACAAACTTCCTCCAAAGAGCCTAAATGGCAGAAACTATCATTTTGTAAACTTTCTCATCAACTCCTGCAGTCTGAAGCAGGAAGTCAAGAAATGCCCCTTGAGTCAGCAAACATGAACCTGTTATTGTGTCAAGGTTTAAGTCAGGGGAAAAAAACAATGTGTGTAGTACTACTGAAGTTGCACCTGTAGTATAAGATATTTCCAGATAAATTTTGCTTGAAACCAGCACATCTGAAGACCCTGTAAGATGAGCTACAAATCAACAAAGTCAGAGATCCCGTAGATGATCTTAAAACCAAACAACCCAAAGACCGTGTAGGTGAAGCCAAAAGGAGCAATGCCAAAGACCCTATAGAAGAGCAGGTCAAAAATGAAGCAGGTCAAAGCAGTCTTCCTGCTGAAATAAAGCTTGATGTTCCCATCTGATTAAAGTCGCCTTCAAGAGTCAGCTTTATCACCTGAGCAATTGTGTATGCTTGCCAACCCACTGAAAGTAAAAGGCCAAATCAACATTTTTTTTTTCCATTATAAACATTTTACAGAATGAAAAATGTACCACATGAAGATTTGCATGTCAAGTGGTTTAGCAGACTTGTATCTTTCAGTTTTTGCATACTGTCCCATTTGTTGGCTGTTCAGGGACACAGCAACTTGAAAATCAACATGGCAAATAGTGACTGGAAGAATGGCAAAGTCAATGTCTGTACCTGGGATGAGAAAATAACATGCAGTCTCTTGTGGCAGCTCTACAGTTTGCAAAGGATCATGTTTTGATAAACAAGCACCTGAAAATATTAGGATATGGTAAGAAGTACTAAAAATATTGCTTGACACAGTCTGAACTTTAGCTAGTTTTAAATAAATAGAGATATACCTATCTCATAGAATTGGAAGGGACCCTGAAAAAGTCATTGAGTCCACCCCCCTGCCTTCACTAGCAGGACCAAGTACTGATTTTTCCCCAGATCCTTACCTGGCCCCCTCAAGGATTGAACTCACAAGCCTGGGTCTAGCAGGCCAATGCTCAACCCACTGAGCTATCCCTCCCCTGAAATTTATGGGTAGGCATCCTCATGGGCTTTCATTTATTATTATAATCATAGAATATCAGGGTTGGAAGGGACCTCAGGAGGTCATCTAGTCCAACCCCCTGCTCAAAGCAGGACCAGTCCCCAGAAAGATTTTCACCCCAAATCCCTAAGTGACCCCTCAAGGATTGAGCTCACAACTTTAGGTTTAGCAAGCCAATGCTCAAACCACTGAGCTATCCCCAGCCATCACAAAGTGCTTTAGAGCAACAATTGTGATTTTTACTAGAGCATCAGTAAACTACTTGCCAGACATAATACAACTTTTGCCTAACATATCAATCACCGCAAGATAATCAAATACTTGTGCAAGAAAATTATTGGTGAACTTATAAGTCTTTTGGCATCAGAAACCAGGAGGCACATAGTTAATACCTGCAAAGAAGCTAAGTTTTTCATTGGCATTGCAGCAGATGCAACCTCAGATATTAGCCATGTTGATCAAATATCCATTTTGCTTCACTTTGTTAATATTGATTGTATTATAAGAAAAGTAGCTATAAAAGAGTATTTTGTAAGCTTTGTGACAAAAAGTGAGGCAGATGCTGCATCCTTGTGTGACTCATTCTGCAAGTATGGCTAAGACCCCAAATACATGTCTGGACATAAATATGATGGGGCTATTGGTCTGGCTGGAACTTGTGGAGAATTGCAATAAAAAAAAAGAGAAAATAGCCTTCAGGCAAGGGAGACAAAATCTATGCACCATATATATCCATTGCCCATCACGTAACATTAACCTAGTTTTGGTGCATGCTGCTGAAGTTAAGGCCAGTCCAGACCTGAAGGTTTTCTTTGCAACTTTGCAGGAAATGTGTAAATATTTCACAGACTCCAACCATCTATGAGAAAAACTAATGATTAAGTCTAAAATTTATCTTTATCTTCAGACTCTTGCTTGAGAAAGTAGAGTTTTGCAAAGGGAAGAGGAACTTGATGATGCACTTTAGGCCCCTGAAGAACATGGCAGGATGACACATCAGATGAAATTGAACAGGCTTCTGAAGAATAAAGGAGACTTTTACATCTAAAGGCCCTCTGCAAAACTAGATGGGAAGCTCAAATGAAAGCCACCAAGGCAATGATAGCAAATTTTCAGAGTATAATTTAATGCCTAGAAGATGAAATTGTTGCTGAACACAAGTGTAGTGGGGACACAGATCAAGCAAAAAGCAAACTGTCTTTGATTGTTTGGATATTCTACCTCTGTATGTTATGGTGGCATAGGTTCTTAGTTATCCTGACTGCAGCTGCTGGAATCCTTTAGTCAAAGAAAATTGACCTTTTCCAATTCCTCCCAACATTTGAGAGCCCAGTGAATGGGCTCAGAAAACTCTGATCAGAAGAAAAATAAGAGGAAATTGTAAAAGAATCTCAGAATGGGTGGGAAGCAATGGGTTTTTAAAATACAAACTACCCAAGCCACAGGAAGAGAGATGTTTGAAGTATGGATGATAAATTTGCACACCGATAGTTAATGTTGCCCAGCATTTCCTATTATAAGTTCCTGTTTTCATTTGCTTAGAACTTAGCCATATTTTCTATTTGGACTTAAATTTTCCATACTTGATATCTGCCACACAATGCTGAATTTGTTTGGGAAATTTCAACAAAAATGATTCAGTTGTTTTTCAGAATGTGTTTAGGGGAAAATATGCTTTATCCATGACAAAAAAAATAATACAACTGTTTAGTCGAGATGCTCTACTGCCCCAGTGCTTTGGAGCAGGGACGTGAAATTTGGCAGGGGTCATCTTGGTGTTGGGGTATACCTTTTGCTGTCCATGTGAAATTTGCCCAAATTTGGCCTCTGAAAATTTCAGTTTGCACATGCTCAATAGCCACTCCCTGGAGTTTGTCAGCTAAATTTACTAACATTCCATCTGTACAGGGCACATTCCATCCCAGGGCTGTAAGGGCTGAGCAGGACTTTCCCCACAATTTATCTTTCCAATAGCTAGGAGCTAGTGGTGTGCCAGCCACAGGAACTAACACAGGCTCTCTCCTGTGCTGTCAAATGGGCCCCTTCTGACACTCATGCAGCAAGGAAAAAAAGGATGAATCAACTTGACTGTATTGTAGAGGGGTGAGGAGTTGGGCTGGGCTGGTTCATCAGGAAGAGGCTGGGAAAGGGGACAGGGAGAGCTGAGATTGGGGGAGACTGGGACATGGAGCCAAATGAGGGGACTGGGACTTGTCAGGAGGTAACAGGGACAAGGTGACAGGGTGAGCTGGGGTGGGGTGGCTATAGTGGCTTGGGAAAGGGGTCAGGCTTATGAGGGATAGGGACAGAAGGGTCTGTAACCACTACAGCACACTCCCCTCAGAACCTGGCACAGAACTCAGGATTCCTGAGTGTCAGCATTTCCCTGTGTGAAGGGATGTGCATACCCCACACTGGGCAAAAGAGGGTTAATCCCACGCTATGGGTGGTGGAAATACCACCCCTCAGACTGTGATGGGCATGTTCCACCTTCAGCCTCAGTATAAAAGGGAGCAGTCCAGCTCATTCTAAGCTGACAATTGAGGAGAAAGGATGCTTGGTGGAGGCTCCAGGCCAGGAGCAGCTACAGCCACAGACTGTGGTAACCAGAGAACCCAGAGACCAGACTGGAGACCTGCTATCTTCAGCCAACTACTGGGAGTAGTACTTCCAGGGAGCTACCCCCACCAGGGAACCCAGGTTCCCTGACGGTGTATGGACTGCTCCCTCAGGAGACATGTTAGGAAGTGGCCCAGGGAGGCGGAGGGAGTGGTATCTTCCACCTGAGAAAGGTCAGCGTGTTGCAGTAGGATTCCCTGCTGACTGGGTGGCAACCACACCTGTTGTCAAAAGAGCCCTGGGCTGGGACCTTGTGGAGAGGGAGGTCCCGGGTCCCCCTACCCCAGCCACCACCCACCCATAGGTGGTGGCCCACTTCCCTGACCACTAGGTCACATAATCCTGACCTCAAGGGCAGTTGTACTGACTCTGACCACTAGGCTGCACAGTCCTGACCCCAAGGGCACCTGTGTAGACTCGGGCCACTAGGGACAGAATAGCCCTGAGCATAAGGGCAGCTATATTGACTCCGGACAGCCCTTCACCCGAGGGCAACCATCTTGACCCTTACCACTGAGACGTGCTGCTTTCAGTCTAGGGATCATTGGATAGACTATAATCGCGGTGGTATCACAACCCCAACCCACCCTAAAATAGGACTGGGTGTGCATAACCTGACACCCTGCTTGGACCTAACTTTTCACAAGTGGCCACTAATTATGTATTCCTCATCTTCTGGGTGCCTAACTTTAGAATTGGACTTTTATCTGCAGAAGTGATGAGCACTCAATACTGCAACTGAAGTCGATGGTAGTGATGCTGTGAACTAATAAAATACCTTAAAGTTCTCTGAAAACTCAGGCCACAGGTCTGATTTGGGAAGGCCTAATTAGTAGATATTTTTGAGATTAATATCTATTCTGTAATTCCTCCTCTGTAAAATAGGAATAATAACACCACCTCATCTCACAGGGTGTTGTGATTTTAAATTCTTTAATGTTTGTGAAGCTGTCACATGGTACAGCGATGAATGCCATAGACAAGCCCATGAGGAAATTAATAACTCTGTATTCAAAGCAGGGTTGAGTAGTGTGCAGTAAATAAGGCCTAGGACCACAACACACTGCTTGATGAGGATAAAACAAATATTGAATAGCTTCTCATTCAGAGAACACTGCCCATTCTGTACACTGAATGAATTGGGTTCTGTAGAAAAATTAATATGTGACCATGTATATGCACAAGACGGCCAAATAATTGTTGTACAGTCATCCTTAACCATGGAATTTTAAAACTTTTGAATGATTGACTATGCAACCTTAGTAGTCTTTTAAGTTGAGGTGGGGATACTATATAAAAGTATAAAAATGTACATAGAAATGTGCATATGAATTGAAGTCATTAAGAGAAGTTATTTTCTTAACTTTTTTATTTTCAAATTAATTCACCTGCATTTGCTATTATCATCATCTTTGAGTTTGTCATTTCTAGATTAACCTGATTTGACTCGCCCTGTTTATTCACCTGCATAAATGAATGGTGAGACAAAAAATTTTGCAAATCTTTCATGGTCTGATGTGTGCATAAAAGACCTGCCATTATCTGTGGCATTATGAATTGATTCACCTTTAACATGTTCTCTTTTGCCTTAATTGGTTATCAAATAATTTTCTAGCCAGTTAAATTGCTTGACCCTTTAAAATTTTCCCAGGCCATTTTATCTTTTCCCTTGCTTCAAAACTTCCTACCTTCTGTTGAGCTGGCAATTAATCATAACAACACTACTGGCAGGAGACTACTTTGCTCTTTATAGAACATACCATATGTCTCTCACTCACAGTTTTCTGTAGGTTTTGAAGATGTTAAAAAAAAAGGCTGGTTGTAAATAGGTGAATTGGCTAGGGATAGATGCTGATTTCTGGTGTTCCCTGTGAGCTAGGATCTGAATGTTTTGGGTGTCAAAAAGCTTCCACAGTTATAAGAAATCGATTATACAGTATCTTCTACATTGCTTCAGCAATAACAACAAAAATTAGTGAGCCCAGTCCTACAATCTTCATTCAGATTTCTTCACTTATTTCACTGAGGCCTCTGCCTGAGAGAGGACTGAAAGACGTGACTCAGAATAAGGACCCAGTTCAGGAAACATCTCTGTTCAGAACAGCACTTGTGCACATGCTTTAAGTATATATGTAAGTCCTATTTATTTCAATGGAACTTATATACATATATACATACATACCTTAAACTGAGTAGCAGCTTACTTCACATGTAGCACTATTGGTTTAAAGGAGGCCACTTCTGAAGTAAGGCGCTATTCAGTGTGATAAAGGCTGCCTGGACTATCAATGGACTTAAGGACTTGCTTAACCATATGGCACTTGTTTAAATCCATTGATAGTCCAGGCAGCCTTTGTCACACAGAATAGCACCTTAGTGCTACATATGGGGTAAGATGCTACTCAGTTTGAATAAGGGTATAAGATCTATCTTGAGGATGGTGCTTCTCTCAGACCAAAACAGCGCCCCCAGAATTTAAGGTGTCCTCCTTAGTAGGTCAGCAATGAATTCACATATATTTTCCAGACTACCTTGACTTGATGACCCCGACTGTGTTTAAGATGTGTTTGATCATTGGCTCTTACTATCTGCTTCAGCCAATTGGCAATTGTTTGAGCAGATAATAATTATACCTACTAATTAACCTTTAAATAGTAACTAGCAAACGCCTGATCTCAATCTTCTCAGAGAGAGACTGAGGTGCTCGAAATGCAACTTTAGTCTATTTATTAACTTGATTATCGTGTGCTTTTAACAAATGCTTCTGGGGAAAAAACAGGGGTTTGGGATCTCTTGTTTCATTGAAAATATCTGCTACATTTCTGACTGCATTAAGTGATATGAGAAAGGATATAAATCCATGCTGATGAATCACATAAATGGTATCATCCAAGGCTACGTCCTCACTACGGGGGGGGGGGGGGGGTCGATTTAAGATACGCAAATTCAGCTACGCAAATAGTGTAGCTGAATTCGACGTATCTGAGCCGACTTACCCCGCTGTGAGGACGGCGGCAAATCGACTTCCGCGGCTCCCCCATCGACGGCGCTTACTCCTACCTCCGCTGGTGGAGTAGAAGCGTCGATTCGGGGATCGATTGTCACGTCCCGACGAGACGCGATAATTCGATCCCCGAGAGATTGATTTCTACCCGCCGATTCAGGCGGGTAGTGTAGACCTGCCCCAAGACATCGCAGTGTTTTTTTATTTATTCCCAAGAAGAAACTAAGGTTTTTTTCTTTTGGTTAAAATATAAGCTCCTTGATAGACTAAGGGCCTGGTTTTCAGAAGTGCTGATCACGTTCAATTCCCATTGACTTGTTTGAGTTCTGGGTGCTCAGCACCTGTGCAAATCAGATCCTACCATATTAGGATCAACTCCTAAACTATTCATTACTATTGTGTTGGCTGCTTACTTCTGGCATGTGATGATCCATGAGCACATACATAGCTCTGAATATTATACCAGCTTTTCAGGCTGGACACTATAGGTGAATCCATCCCTGTGCAAAGTGACAACACAAGGATTATGCACCAGTTAAGGCATAATAGGGCTTATGTGGGACTTAGGTGGTATGTATAGCCTTATGCTGACAATCTGCACGGGGGTAATTCTTACCCTATGACTCAGACTTGAGAAATGAGGTACAGCAGAAATCAATGGATGCAGCAATAGGGCAACGGCTTTATCATCCTTCCCCTACCATGCTTTCCATGCAGAAACTAACAGAGACAGCATCAGCAAAACAAGGTTTTTCCTTGTCCCTCAGACATCAGCAACCTTTCAAGTTTCCAGGAGATAGATATCAAAAGTGGAAAGGATGAAGGGCATAAATGAAGCTGTGATCTCCCTTCTCAATCCTGCTACAATCCTTAATTTACCCTTGTTCCCTAGCTGCCAGAAAAAATGAAATTGGCAACTATTAGGTAAGTGGCAGACACCAATGTTGTCAATTTAATATACTCTCTCTACACACATACACATCACAACATCATTTGTAAGCTTATTACATCTACAGTAACTCCTCACTTAACGTTGTAGTTATGTTCCTGAAAAATGCGACTTTAAGCGAAACGATGCTAAGCTAATCCAATTTCTCCATAAGATTTAATGTAAATGAGGGGGTTAGGTTCCAGGGAATTTTTTTTCACCAGACCAAAGACTAAATATATATATACACATATACACACACACACATGCAGTATAAGTTTTAAACAAACAATTTAATACTGGTACACAGCGATGATGATTGTGAAGCTGGGTTGAAGTGGTGAAGTCAGAGGGTGGGATATTTCTCAGGGAATGCCTTACTGCTAAATGATGAACTAGCATTTGGCTGAGCACTCAAGGGTTAACTGGTTTTTAATGTAGCCTCACTCTACAAGGCAGCAGGCATGGAGGGAGGGGAGAGATCATAGCAGACAGAGACACACACCATGTGTCTGAGAGCGAGAGATGCACATTTCCCCTTTAAGTAGCTGACCCCAGTCTTAAGTACACTGCCTTGTTAATTAGATCAGCTTGCTGAGACCACAGCTGCTGCCTGGAAGCTCCCTCCATCCTGAACCCTGTCGTGTGTACCCCCTGCTCTATGGAAATGGGGTAAGTGGGGTGCAGGAGTAGGGGGGAGGGGGACACCCTGACATTAGCCCGCCACTTCCTCCCTCCCCTGTACAGCAAGCAGGAGTCTCTGGGAGCAGCTCCAAAGCAGAAGGCAGGAGCAGCACATGGCAGTGGAGGAGGGACAGCTCAATGCGGGCAATTGCTAGCCTGCTGGGCAGCTGCAGCACAGGGAACTTAGAGGAGCGGGGAGCTGCTAGGGGGGGCTGCCAGTCCACCCCGATTACAAGCCCCCACCAGCTAGCTCTAACAGGCTGCTCTTCCTGCAAGCAGTGGACAAAGCAGGCGGCTGCCAAACGACGTTAGAAGGGAGCATTGCACAACTTTAAACGAGCATGTTCTCTAATTGATCAGCAATGAAACAACGTCAACCAGGATGACTTTAAGTGACGAGTTATTGTACTTTAAGATGAGGTATGATGTGGAGCTGTCAAGTGGTGCTGATACCATAGAAGAAAGGATAAGCAATGACACTCTCAATGTTAAAATGACTACTTTAAAATATTTCATTGGTTTCTGTTAGTTTAATACTATATATTATTTCAAGACATAATACTGGATTTATTTGTGACCTCAAAACATCATCATAACAATCTAAAGGATAAAACAAAATCTAAATATTAATTTGTATAGGCATTATTGAAAAGTAATAATACTGGTGACATTTCTACTCAACATTGTTATCATCCTCTTATTCATCAGTATGATCTCTGTCGAGAGTGTGAGGGTTACCACAGTCTTCATTGGCCTGGTATATACACAGCTCTGTGCAGGGAAGATTGTTCTAACTACAGACACAATTAATTGTGCAGTGTCCTCTACTGGTACAAGCACAAATAAGGTCTTGTAGAAGCTCAGATGCCAGTGGGCCCTTGAAAAATACAGGAAGTAGTTCATAATCAATTTTTTTTTCTATCCATGTTGCAATGGTGATCCTATATCTGGTTACCTGTGTGCGAAAACATCTAAATCTTTGTTTGTCAAGATGCTTTTTTTACAGACTCTTCAAAACTGTCCTCACATGGGAATTTGGCCAGTGACTTGTCCTTTTTGATGGCTAGATTGAAGCACAAGCAATTCAGTCTCTGTGGGTCTCTTTTTCTTTCTCGCTTTAATCATACAGCCCTGCTACCAACTTCCTTGCTGCAGAAATTTTGGCTTGTCCATCACTCTCCCAGTTTGGCAAGATTTCTGAAGTGGTAAGTGTGACATTGCACTCTATATGTTTATGGAAATATGCTTATGAGTGTAAATATGACTTAACTGGAATATGCTTTGTGCTAGATATGCCATGTAACATATCTTTGCAAATGTTATGATCTACTGAATATATTCATCCTATTTGTATGCATGTATTTTTATATCTGAAGTTATGAGCGTTGGCTCTATGCTTGTATTTGAAGTGTTTGCTGTAGGAAATACATAAAGAAGATTTGACCAACATATTGTGAAGGGGCTATTCAAGTAATTGGGAATACTTAACTACAATGGACTTTGGGAGACGCCAATCCACATCTGAACTTTCCTGGGAATGTTCAAACTACCAAGTAAACAATGGCGTCGGCCTGCAAGGAGCGGAATCATTCATGGATATGTGACTTGCCCAGGTGGCTACAAACTCCGTCTTGTTGCTGTGATTTTGCACAGAAGAACAAAGGGGTTTCCACTCACAAGACAGAGCATATAAAAGACCCTGGAAGCCTCTCAAATTTGTCTTCAGCTGGATCAAGAGATAGCCTCTCCACCCCAAAGAGATGCCTGAAAGAAACTGGAACAAAGGACTGTAACTACGGGGGTATGAGTGATTGCTGGACCCAGGCCATAAACTACAATGTTGGTCTGAAAAGGATTGTACCTGAGATAACACCTAGGGTGAGAAGTTACTATTTGTAACTAGATCCTTAGTGTATTAAGTTAGCCTTGCGTGTTTTGTTTTATTTTGCTTGGTAACTTACTTTGTTCTGTCTGTTATTACTTGAAACCACTTTGCAGGAGCAACAAACCTTATGATTTCTCTGACCTGTCCAGAAGAGAGCTGGACACTTCAAGGCACACGGTTTTGGGGAAAATTGGGACTGGGAGTGCATTGGAGGTTGTCTTTTTGGTTGTAACCAAGACTGGTGAAAGACAGATGGGGGGCTGTGAGGTTGTAGACAGGCTGCTGGAGTCAGAGCCGATGAACCAGGGCTGTCTAACACAAAGACACTCAGGATACATGCTGGTAGGCTGATTGTCAGTGGCCCAAGTTGGGAGCTACAATAGCAAAGCATTGTGAGCTTCTGGAAGTAAGGGACTGCATGAGAATCTCTGCTTTCTTTTTAAAATAGTACATTTCTAGCCCCAGGGCCAGCTCCAGGGTTTTTGCCGCTCCAAGAGGCGGGGGGAAAAAAACCACAATTGCGATCGGCGGCAGCTCCACCGCGCCGTTTTTTTCTTCGGCGGCACTTCGGCGGCAGGTCCTTCCCTCCGAGAGGGACCGAGGGACCTGCTGCCGAAGAGCTGGACGTGCCGCCCCTTCCCCTTGGCTGCCCCAAGCACCTGCTTGCTGAGCTGGTGCCTGTAGCCGGCCCTGTCTAGCCCTCATGGATGTGGATACAAGTTTAAACATGAACCAAGTATATCGTACAGGATGAAAAATGAGACAGCAAATGAAAAACCCCAAATTTAAGTTTTTAAGCCAATCTGATGATTTTCTGGGGTCTGACTCGTGAGTTTTGAATGCCTGGGTTTGGCAATCATGGATCCTCATCTTCATCCAAACTGCACAGAGCATAAATCAGAAGGTGCTGTGCAAAAATAGCTTAAATCTCTTCCTAGCACTGTCCTAGTCTTTCTACCACACAATATAGCCCATGCTTTCTGCACTGTTAGTGGAGCCGCACAAGGGTACCAAACACACAACTGAGTTAAAGCAGCATGACAAAGGGACATTCTGCCCATGCACCCTTTTCTACACCAGCAGCAGAAAGGACAACTTGTATAAGAGCCCCTGTATCAGTTTTACTCCACCTGATGTTGAAGTGATCACCACTGACAAACTTGAAACATATATCCGCTGTGTGACACAAAGCAGCCATGTTTCACCAGTGGATTTAGCTTAGTCTTAAAACAAACAAAAAAACACAGATTCTAACAGTGCTAACATGTTTTCAACAGGAACATTTAAATGGAGATGCCAAAATCACCATGAATCCTCTGACTGCCTAGGCAGCTGGAGTGTGATTATTTGGAAGGGTGTGGGAGTGTTGTGGAAGGTGTTCAAGGAGGTATATGACTCATATAATGAAGAATTTCAGAATTCTTCCTGGTTAAAAGACAAATAAATATATAAACTTGCAAAAACCTGAAGTCTAATGTTGATTGTAATGATACACTCTATGGTTCTGAAAAAAATAACTGTCTTTTCCCACTGGACTGATTTGCAGTAGCCTTTATAAATTAATGCTTACTGTCTGGGTTAAAATCTTATAAGATAGCAGTACTGTCTCAGTCAGGAGAGCTTTAGTTTCGCAAATTTGTCCTTAGCAGACAGACAGAAAAGAAGACGAGCAAGGACATTCTGTTCTCATTTGAGTCATCTCCTTGTCTAGATTTTTAATTTGTTGCCAACACTGTCCTTTGACTGGAGCTAATTTTCATACAATTTAATACTTTCTTTTACATATTCAAATGTTTTTATGATATGAAGGATCAAATATAGTAAGGTTTCTATGACCTTTTTAGTTTCTTGGAAGAATATGGTGCTTAACTAGCTTAGATAAAATAAAATCTTTGAAAATGAACAGATTTTGAAAATGATCTTTTAGATTTGACATCAGTTGGGTGTCTATCAACTGCAAATGCTTTTCCTTCTTCAGGCTTCCAGAGCTCAGCAAGTGACTGTGCTTTATCCCAACATGCCAGTGACTCATCATGTATATTTCACCCACACCAGTCCTCAAAGACTGAATATTACTAGTTATTTTATTATTCCTAATCTAGATTCAGTACTGAAAATGTCCTAATACAGGGCCCATGATGGAAAAAAATAGTGAAGCTTGCATTAGCTACAGTGGGAGCAAGGTTGTGTTTTCAATCTTCATGTTTTCTAGTTTACCTTTAAAGTTCTCAGACTAGGTATCATGATGGGCTAATATGTCCTGTAGCTCTGAAGAACTGAATTAAAATCCTTTTTTGGGGGGGGTTAGAAGTGAAAACAAGATTGGTAGCCATATTTTAAACCAAAAGGACATTTGCCCACACCACAAAACCAGCACATATTTTACAGATATATACATACAAATATTGTCGCCTTGGTGGGATGTAGAGAGAGAGATTCTTGCAAAAGTGTGTTGATTAGGGTTCTTCAAAAATGTTCCATCACTGATTTTTTTTTTTTTTAAACAGGGAATTGTTTTTTTCCCTTTTTTTTTTTTTTTTTTTTTTCAAAAAGGGTTTGCATTCCTGAAAATTTAATATTTTTGGTTGGAAAAAATCAAAAACCTTACTTTTTTTTTTTTAAAGTTTTGGTCCAAAATGTTCTGTGTTTCAGCTTCCTGCCTGGATCTGCGCAACTCCCGGGAAGCTGCCGGCATCTCACTATGGCTCCTAGGAGGAGGGATGGCCACATGAGATCTGTGTGCTTCCCCCACCCCAGCACCAGCTCAGCAGCTCCTATTTGCCAGGATGTGCAGCCAATGGAAGCTGAGGGGGCGGCACCTGCAGGTGTCAGCAGCATGCAGAGGCACGTGGTCGCGCCTCTGCCTAGGAGCCGGAGGGAGATGCTGCTGCTTCTCGGGAGCCACCTGAGGTAAGCGCTGCCCGGAGCCCACATCCTGAGCCCCCTCCCATGCCCCAACCCCCTGCCTCAGCCCTGAGCCCCTTCCTGCACAGCAAACCATGGCCCCATCCCAGAGCTCGCATCCCCAGCTCATCAACCCCCCCCCCGCACCCCAACACCCTGCCCCAGCCCAGATCCCCCTCCTGCAACTTGAACCCCTCATTTCTGTCCCCACCCCAGAGCCCACACCCCCAGCCCAGAGCCCATACCCTCTCCCACACTCCAACCCCCTATATCAGCCCAGAGCCCCTTCCCACACCCCAAACCCCTGCCCCAGCCTGGAGCCCTCTCCTGCACCCCAAACCCTTATCTTCAGCCCCACCCCATAGCCCACACCCCCAGCCCGAGTCCTTGCTCCCTCTCGCACCCCAACCCCCTGCCCCAGCCTGGTAAAAATGAGGGAGGGGGGATGGAGTGAGCAGGGGGAAGGGGTGGGGCAGGTGGTGGATCAAGGGTGTTCAGTTTTCTGCAAATAGAAAGCTGGCAACCCTAGCTCCGCTCCTGGCTCCACTCTGTGGAAGGGACTCTGGGCGGAAGGCGCAGGGCATAGGGGTCTGTATAAGTGTGTGTGGGGGTGGGGCACATTGTGGTTCTCAACCTGCAGCCCAGGTAACACATTGTGGGCCCACAATGATAAATCGGTTGAGAACCAATGGTCTAAGTGAAGCCACTGGGAATATTCACAAGTAAATGCATGCTAGCATGAGTAAGAGTTTCACATATGGGCCCAAAGTTAGTAGAAAACTTACATTTGAGCCAGTTCCCCCCCCCCACACACACACATCTTAGTGCCTGTCCTTAGATGTTATTTCATTTCTCAGTAAAAATGGGCTGAATTGGCACTAGCATTGGCTTATCAACATATACTTGGGCTGAATGTTTTGTTCTGCAAAGCTAAAATCAAAATTAGGGTTTGCTGCAATTTAAGTATGTCAAAAAATGGAAGTATAAGCCTAGATTTTATAAGATAGGTGTGTACACTTTTAAATCTCAAGTAAAGAGTTTGTTGCATCTCTGGTTCTATGCATCTTCTCAAATTCCTCAGTTGCATGAGAAGCATATGCTGATTTTTTTTTCATTCTTTATAAAAAAAAAATCCCCTATGAGCCTCACTGACAGAGTTGTAATAGATGGTGAGTAAACTCTAGCGCCCCTACTATATTCCCAACTGTGAATTTGGGATTGTTTGCTTATTCCTATTAAGAAACAGAAAACATCTTAGAATACCAACTTTAATTGCCAAGAAAGTGACAGGCAGGCTTGTTGCTTTCTTCTAAGAGAAAATGCATCAATCTCATGCACTCACAAACAAGTCATTTTAGAGTTTTTATTAGATGTGTTTTAGAAAAAATTATGAAAACTATGGAATTATGTGCACACTATTTTTTTAAGGTATCATTCATGTGCTATAGAGCTAAAACATACAGGCATTTATTAGCTGTAAATTTTTTGTCCATGAAATAATCTCTAAATAATTTAGATATGAATCTAATGTTACTTGAAAAATCTAAGAATCATAGAACACTGGGAAATTCAACTAGAAATGTGACTGTAATCTCCTCTAATCTTAGTTTTAAATAATGTATGCCACCATTAGAGATTGTTCCCAAAGACAAGTAAAAAACTGGTAGAGGCTAAATAACAGACAATTATGCATGAACATACATTTGAGATTTCAGATGAGCATTTATGTTTCAAAAGGCATAAATCTATATACATATCAAATATTTGAAATATTAGATATGGATTATGATGAAGAAAAAAGGTTATGTGGAACATATGCACTTTAACTGAGATCATAGCAGTAAGAGTATAAAAATTATAATTAGCAGAGGAGCTGTAGATATGCCTCTGATATGCCACAAAGAACACACAGTTTTGTTGTTTTGTCTTCCAAAAGAAGAAAATAACTACAGTCAAAAGAAAGATGTATTGAACTAACTTTTGACCAAGGGACTGCAGATCAAAGTAGACAGAAATGATGAAAAGAATAGCTTTTTCAGAAAAGGCTAGCAATCATCTTAAATGTATAAGTTTGTGTTCTTTATATTTTCTTGGCAATGATTCATAATGTAATGCTGTGTGTTTTCAAAATTCTATTAATCTTACACTCACATTTCACATTTTAACAATTCATAAGCAGTGAGTTTAGTAGAGATGAAACAAAGAGGTTTACAAAAATCAGGGATTTCTCTGAGAAAGTTGTTTATATATATATATATATAATGTGGGTGTGTGGTTAGATAGTGGATATTATCTTTAAAGGTAGAGATTAGAATTTCTCACCAAGGTTATTTTATAAAGCAAGCACCTGGAGCACTGGTTATTCCCTGTGAAAAATAATCAGGTTTATATGAGAATGTCAGTCCATCCAGGAAAAAATAAATCAGCCAACTCCTGCAATTTTATCATGAGTCTCATGATATTTGGTGATTTTCTTAAATCACCAGCTCCGGGAGTCATGTGAATACATCAGAATTTCAGGTTTTATAAAAAAGAAAGTTTCTCACCTTTCTTATTGCAGAAAAAGAGGATGAAACCAAAAGGCACTTTTTAAAACAGGTTCCTTTTTAAAATCTCATGATTTTTATAGTCCCGATTCATGAATTGTTGGGGTTGGCGATACAAATACAAAGTCATATGAAATGTTTAACTCTCTATCATGAGAGGATCCTGACTGCACTGTGCCAATAAAACACAATAATCAGATATTGACTCTTGTTGGGATGACCATCAAGCTTTATTGATTCAGGAGGTAAATATGACTTCCTTTCACTCAGTGCTGACCTTCAAGAACAGTAGTCACCAAAATATGGAGGGCCTGCACAAAGACATAAACTCTACTTTGAGGGATTAATGTTACAATAACCAGACAGGAAGTGTAAAAATCAGGATTCAGAACACTTATTTTGGGAAGAGGTGCTATAGTGGTCTATATAAGACAAAGCCCCTAATATCAGGATGATCCCAATAATATTGGGATGTCTGGTCACTCTAAATGAGGTGAACCCTCTGCAGAGGGGTAAATTCCACCTGGAGTGAAGCATGTAATTAGTGGCATACACTTTGATCATCTTAATCAAAAAATCTGACTCTTTCATACATATGATTTTCTCAAGTTTAACTACTTTTAAAAAAAGAAAGAAAAGGAACCAGTTTTTCCAGACTTCTCAGTTCCCCCATTTTAAGGTGTTATCTTTTAAGTACAAATCCAAAATATATTTTAATGGGTGTAAGCAAGTATTGTAGAATAATGAAGTTTTGGGTAGTTGTTTTCTTATATATAAGGACTGACTGCTGTTCAGGAAAACCCTTAAACATGAACTTCAAGTAAAACATGTACTTAAGAGTTTTCTTGAATGGAGATGCTTTCCAGAATCAGGGGAGCATAATTCCTTCCTGCCTCTAGTTCAGCTATTCTTAATTTTCACCACCAATATACGTATAACTATACACTGTCAGCTCTCTCAGGGCCTGATCCAAATCCCATCAGAGTCAGTGGAAAGACTCCAACAAGCTTTGGAGAAGGGTCTATATGAGCCCAGAGTTAAAAATATGGCTTTAAGTTTATAGGACCTAAAACCAGCAGAAATTCCCATGTTTGATTAATGCTAATTAAATGCTCTGGTTGTTCTGTGTGGATTGAAACATCCCCCCTATAGTGTCTGCTGCAAGGACTGGTCAAACATTAGAAAGAAAGAATTGTTTGACAAATGCTGCCATTATTTTTGAATAATTTATAGAGCAGGACAAATACTGCAAAAAAATTACTCATTGAATTATTCAATGAAAAATGGCAACATTTGCTGAATAATGTATTTGCTGAATAGTATTTGACCGGGTCTATTTGCAGCACAAACACTGAAGCATTGTGCTAGAGCCAGAAGAAGAATGGCTAAACACAGAAATGAAACAGACTAGTCTATGTTCATTATCTGCACTGCTAAAATAAGTAATCGGCATCGCATTAGATGTGTGATCAAGTTTTAGTAACCTAGCCACTGTCAATAATAGCTGATTAATGTGTTTACAAATACATTTTTTTGTAACTTGAGAGTGTCCCTATAAAGAGGGGAAAATACACTAGTAAACTTTGTTAAGAGTCTATCAACAAAGACTTTCACTGTGGGTATTAATAATACCAAGTTCTTATATTTTGCTTTTCATCAGTAGATCACAAAATGCTTTACAAAGGATGAAAACATTAAAAAAAAGGCAGAAAATTGATGGGTTGGATGAGATTCCTCTTTACTTCCCTACCATCAATTGTCTTTTTATCATGATGATAATTATGCAGAGTATAAGACCTTTTTAGGGACAAAAATTGTGCACAGTACAGCCTCGATCCTGCAATGACATATGTAACTTTAGGCATATAAGTAGTTGCACTGAAGTCAAGGCTAAGATATTACAATTTGGAAAGCACGTTCATACCAAACATAGGTATATATCCATTGAGATATAGCCCTTTTCCTAGAGATAGCTGTATTCATCCAAATTTGAAGTGACTGGGTCTTTTCACATGTGTAAAGTTATGCATTCATAGGTCTTTTGCAGGATCATGGTCTATATCCTGACAAATAATGAACATGTTGAAAAGCCATTGGGAATGTTCTCCCAATATTTCTACAATTGTAGAATATTTCTACAATATTCTCTATGGCTACATCTTCACTGCAGAGTTAGTTTGAGTAATCTACACTTGACTTAACTCTTCTCAGGATAGCATAGCTTGAGTGAGAGCAGCCACACTGTGAAATAATACTAGAGCATCACAGAGCGATTGGGTTAGCATGTGACCAATTGTGCTGATTTGAGCTGCAGTCTATAACTGCTGACAGACCAGCCACACACAAATTAAAGCATTGTGTCCTGTGGCACCTTTAAGACTAACAGAAGTATTGGGAGCATCGTGGGTAAGAACCTCACTTCTTCAGATGCAAGTAATGGAAATCTCCAATAGATTTCCATTCCATACGGCTAAATGCAGTGCCTTGCATGGTGTCAAGTATCAGAGGGGTAGCCGTGTTAGTCTGAATCTGTCACCAATGCATTGTGTCCTGTGGCACCTTTAAGACTAACAGAAGTATTGGGAGCATAAGCTTTCGTGGGTAAGAACCTCACTTCTTCAGATGCAAGTAATGGAAATCTCCAATAGATTTCCATTCCATATGGCTAAATGCAGTGCCTTGCATGGTGTCAAGTAGCCGTGCCACAGGACACAATGCATTGGTGACAGATTCAGACTAACACGGCTACCCCTCTGATACTTGACACAAATTAAAGGGGCTTGTGCATGGAGATGGGACTTGAGTTGGGAGCAATGCTGGAGTGATAACTCAAGTTAACTCTGCAGTAAAGATGACAAGCTCAATGTGAAAATATAAGTGAATAACTTTTCATTTGAAATTATGAGGACTGAATGAGGATGTTACCCTTTTTGAATTCATGCTAAGTTGTCTAGAAAGAAGGAAAAGACAATAAAATGATCCAAAAATGCAAAAAGTGATTTTCTCATAAGTTTTGCTATCAGCTTTTGGGCACAGTTTGCCTATTTGCTTTTCCTCTGGGCTCAACACTGGAGGTTAGTGTGTAATGTAAGACAGTCTCTTGGAATGTATTTCATTTCACTCCCCTCACACAAAATCACCCACAAAATCTTCCACTGCAATTTCATTCACATCTTTTGGAATGTTAATATTTTGCTGAATTTTCATCTTCCCAGATCACCATCACAGGCTACTAGTCTGGAACAAAGCTCTCAAACATAATAAAAAGATGAAATCACAGAAGATAAAATTTATGACCAGATCCCTGTTCTGACAGGCTTGCCAGTTGTTGTTATTTTTTTAATCATAACTAAGTTAGAGGTCCATGTTTTTTGCTTACTCCACCTTTGAGGGCAATGTTCAGTGATATCACATAATTTAATAGCAGTACAAAATCTCCTGCTGAGCAGCAGGATGTCACACATTTAAAAAGGAAAGCTGATACTAAATAAGACTAAGAACTCATTGTCTTTCTTCCTCTTCCTTTGAGGGAGAGATTGTTCTTTTAGGCAGTTGTGCTGCCCCCCAGAGGAGACCAATGGGGAAATTGTGACTCAGTTACAGTTCTTCCCTCTCATCCCTTTGCCCCAAAGAATAATAATGCCTTACAGCCCCTTATCTGGCATAGCACTGTTCCTTCCTCACACGGACTCAACTCTGCTCTGTCCATTCCCTACCCCTTCCTCCTGCTTGCTTTTCAGATGCAGATAGTTTTGAATATAGGCCATGTGGAACTTCTTGCCTCTTTTCCTCCCCAACATCTAGCCACAAGACCTGGAGACACTGCACTGGAGACTTGGGCAGTCATGCTCCCTCAGGTATCTGTGCTTGACTGCATTAGGCTCAGCCATGATCTGAGCCTTAGCAAATACAAGACCCACTATAAGTCATAAGAGGAGACAATACTTAAGACATTTTATAGGTGGGCCAGTGAGGGTCAGAATTCACCCCTAAAGTCTGCATCATTATGCACAAAAGACT
Organism: Emys orbicularis; assembly: GCF_028017835.1. Lineage (NCBI taxonomy): Eukaryota > Metazoa > Chordata > Testudines > Emydidae > Emys > Emys orbicularis. The sequence continues at coordinate 185,447,554 of NC_088685.1, forward strand.
TTATTCCCCTCACATTTATATCAATGCAACTCTACTTACTTTGAGGTGCTACTGATTTACATAGTACAAACGAAGGTAGAACTGGGCCCCTCAAAGCTCCAATTACATATGTAAATTGGTAACTGTGTGCACAGGTAGTTTGAAACAGTTACATCATTTGCCTCTTCAAAGTTGGCACTGAACTGACCTTGTCAACTGCATCCCCTCAAATCTGTTTCTCTACTGTGACCCTGTGACAGAATGGGAATTATTCATAATATTTTGTATGAATACGTTGTGTGCCTCAGTTTCCCCTATGTGCTGCATGTTTAACTAGGTGGGGGGAAGGTTGTTTACTCTTTGCAGATCCAGGTGTTACTGATGCCTGGCTGTCTGAGTCCTGGACCCCATGCCCATGGAGAGTCCCAGAAGACAATGGCCACTCCAGTTGCCTGGACATTTGGCATCTAGCAACTAACAGCCATTGATGGACCACCCTGTGCACAAAGCCAGCTGGTTGTGACCAGCTGGAGAACAAAGGGCTAAGGAGGATGGCCAGGTGACCATGTTTGCCCGGGAACAGGGACAAAGAACTGAGGAGGGGATAGGGGAGTTTGTTAAGCATGGGACTGCTGGAAGGAGAAACTGGCGGTACTGGGACCAAGGAGGGGTCTGAGAGCTCTGGGCTCTGAGACTGACCTAGATGGATTTTGCTTTCCATTCTCAACATTAACTAAGGATTTTCTATGCTATGTTCCAGATATCTAATAAGCCCTTCTGCTTTTACAACGCTGGCTGAGAGTCACTCCAGAGTCAGGAAGCAAGGGGTGGATTGCTCCCTTTGGGTATGTAAGTCTCCCTCCAGTGTCCAATCCATGTGACCTTGCTGCAGGGCGCTCACAACGTGAAGCGGGGGTGCTGAAGGCTCTGAGGTTTTGTCCCAGGAAGTAGTGAAGCTAAGGGTCTTATCCCAGTGAGAGAGTGTGAACCTAAAGGGGGCTTACACACTGAAGGGGTCCTCTCAGGGAATGTTCCAGAGCTGTAAAAGAGCACCAGACCTGTGGACCCTTGACAGGTCCATAGAACCACAACCCTCCACCTAACACTCTTTCTGTGAGAGAAAGTCTTGATCTAAACCCTTTTAACGAACGCCTTTGATGGATGAGGCTTTAGAACACCTCTGTCCTTAGAGCTATTACCAAACAACAATCGTAAGGCTTCCGTAGTCTTTTTAAAAACAAGGTGTATTTACTGAGCTGATATAAGGCAGGGTGGCTCCATTAAATTCAAGTTTACATTAGTAGGGGTTCTGTCCCAAAAGTTATTAAGGAAAGAGAAAAATCATACTAGACTTAAGGAACTGATTTACATGTCATAGCTGGATTGAAACACCATACACATCTGTGATGACCTGGGACTGTTCTTACTGTGGTCTTTAAATGCTGACAGGGGAGTGTGGCTAGGATAGTCTGCATTGGTGGATGGGAGACTGACCGACGGAGAATACCTGAGCATGTAACATGAGAACCAAGGAAGGGGTTAGAGGCCAGGTGACACCTTTGCCCAGGAAACTGAACAAAGGCTGTGGGAGGGGTCGCTGAAGGGAGAGTTTCGGGGGCTGGCTGGTTAGATGGCTGGGAGGCAGACGGGGCTCTGACCTCCCAAGGGAGCTGGGGTGCCCTGGGACCCCAAAATGGACCTAACTAAGGGGGGTCCTGTTGTCTGGGCCTGCAAGACCTGTCTTGGACTGTATTCCTGGTGTCTAAATAAACCTTCTGCTTAACTGGCTGGCTGAGAGTCATGGTGAATCGCAGGAAGCCGGGGGTGCAGGACCTTGTGTCCCCCCACACTCCGTGACAACTGGTGGCAGAGGTGGGATCTACTGCACCCCGTGGACGGCGCTTCCTGCAGTAAGTGACTGGGGAGCAGTAAAACGAAAGGGGATCGACGGGGACCAGGTGGGCTGAAGAGTCAGAGAGAGACGGTTCAGGGGGCGATTAACCCCTGGGAGTGTGTGACCAGAGAGAAGGACTGTTGCAGTAACAGGGTCCCCCGGGGGATCGCAGCGAGCGGTCCCGGGGTGGAGGAATCTGCAGCTCGACCCTGGCAGAGAGGTGCTGACCTGAAGAAGGGCTGGCACACTAGGGGTCTCCCTGGAACGGTTGAAAGCAGAGAGCACAGGCCATCAAGTGGCCAGCAGGAGGATGTATGCTAAACACCTTAAGAGCGACCTGGTGGAGCTGTGCAGGCAGAGGGGGCTGCGCACTGGGAGGTCCACCAAAGAACAGCTAATTGCCCAGCTGGAGGAGAGGGATCGCTTGGACGAATCGAGCCCTGTGCCTGAGGGCAGCCGCCCGGCGGATGCAGCGTGGGCCCCGGGGCCTGACATGGCTGGGAGGGGTCAGACTGCTGCCGAGGACATCCCGAGACCCTGCCTACCTATACCTAGGGGAAGGGTTGGGGGAACCCCAGCGAACACCGAGGGCACCCTGACCCCGGTGGCCAGCAGGGGATCGTCCCGGCGGAGCTCCCCATCCCTGGAAGGGATGCGGCTGGAATGTGAATGGGAGATAAGACGAGAAGAGCTTGAGTTAAGGAAGCAAGAACTGAAGCAGGAGCGGGAAGAGAAGGAGAAACAACGTCGGCATGAGTGGGAAGAGAAGGAGAACCAACGTCAGCATGAGCTGGAACTGGCCAGGCTGAGGAGCAGTGGGGCCCCGGCTGCGGTGAGCGAGGGGGGACCCAAGACTGCAAAGAGCTTTGATAAGTGCTTCCTGGCCCAGCGTAAGGAGGGGGAGGACATGGATACCTTCCTGACGGCCTTTGAGAATACCTGCGAGCTGCTCCAGGTTGACCCTGCAGACAGGCTCCAGTTTCTCATCCCCTCACTGGACTCCACAGCCAGGGAGGTGTACAGCCGACTGAAAGGGGTGGAGACAGGGGACTACGAACTGTTCAAAAAGGCCCTGCTCCGCGAGTTTGGGCTGACCCCTGAGATGTATCAGAAAAGGTTCCAGAGTCAGCGTAAAACCCGTGAGGGACATACCTACAACTAGCCAACTGGGCGCAGGGGTATGCCCGCAAGTGGACAGCTGGGGCCCAAACTAAAGAAGACCTGCTTGACCTATTCGTACTGGAGCACGTGTATGAGCAATGCCGATCCGACCTGAGGCGATGGTTGATGGACCAAAAGCCAGAGAACCCGCAGCACGCAGGCCAGTTGGCCGACGAGTTTGTGAACAGTCGGGCAGGGGATAACAGGGAGGAGTCCCAAAGGAACAGTCCCACCACAACGCAGAGAGAGGGTCACCATGGGACCTCCCAGTGGGGAAATACGGAGAACCCCCACCAAATGGGAGCATCCAGCATCAGGTCCTTCCGACCCGCTCGAGGGGACCCACGGGACATGGGCTGCTATCACTGTGGCCAGAGAGGCCACATATGGGCCCAGTGCCCCAGGCTCAGGGACAGACTGAGCAGACCGAACCCACAGCAGGTTGACTGGGTAGAGACCCAGTCGGACGAGGGGCAGCAGTCCCAGGCCAGGGGGGCTGGCAGCGTACCACCTGCTAAGGAGGGAGGAGAGCTCCAGGCCAGCTCCTCTGAGGGGCTGGATGCTCCAGACTCAGGGTTTTTGGTTTATACGGTGGGCGCAGGGCTGTCCCTCCGGAGAGCGTACCTTGTTCCCCTGGAGGTGGATGGGAGGAAGGTCAATGGATACTGGGATACGGGCGCAGAGGTGACGCTGGCCCGACCCGAGGTGGTGGCCCCAGATCGGATGGTGCCCGACACCTACCTGACCCTGATGGGGGTGGATGGGACCCCATTCAAGGTGCCTGTGGCAAGAGTACACCTGAAGTGGGGGGCCAAGGAGGGCCCCAAGGATGTGGGGGTACACCCGTATTTGCCCACTGAGGTGTTGATGTGGGGGGACCTGGAGGACTGGCCAAGTAACCCCCAGGGTGCCCTGGTTGTGACCCGCAGTCAGAGCCGGCGAGGGGCACTGCGCCCTGGCCTTGGGGAGGGTGCCTTGCCCGAGGCGCAGGACCCTAACCTGGTGGGAAGGGAACACCCAGGGACACGGCTCAGGGAGGCTGCGGCTTCAGACCGAGCCGGCGAGAGAGAGCAGGTGGCCATCCCTGTCCCAGATGCTGAGTTCCAGGCCGAGTTGCAGAAAGATCCCTCCTTGCGGAATATAAGGGACCTGGCCGACCTCAGTGCGGTACAGACCATGGGGAGAGGTGGCCGGAAAAGGTTCCTGTGGGAGAAAGGGTTCCTGTACCGAGAATGGGCTCCCCCAGGGAAAATGGAGTCAGGGGGGATCAGGAGGCAGCTGGTGGTACCCCAGAAGTATCGCCGCCAGCTGCTGTACCGGGCCCATGACATTCCCCTCTCAGGGCACCAGGGAACCTGGCATACCCAGCGGAGGCTGCTACGGAGCTTTTACTGGCCTGGGGTCTTTGCTACTGTCCGACAGTACTGCCGATTCTGTGACCCCTGTCAGAGGGGGAGGAAGGCCCGGGACAAGGGGAAAACGGCTTTAGGACCCTTGCCCAGCATAAAGGAGCCTGCCCAGAGGGTGGCCAAGGTTCAAAGGGGGGCTCTGAACCAAGACAGCCCGAATCACCGACCTCCAGACTGGAACGCTGGGAGAAGACCCCAGCCCAGTTGGAACCCCAGGGGTATTGGGGTGGGAAAAGGGCACAGGCCGCATAAACCTTCCCGCATGCGAACTACAAGTGCCATCGAGCACCCCTGACCTAAGTGGGGGCGTGAAACTGGAGGGGCCTGGTGTAATTCTCACCAAGGAATGGGAGGGATGCTGGGGCATCCATGGGAACGTGGGTAGGTTCGAACTTCCCCGGGTCACTGGCTAAAGTGACCCCGCTCAGTTCGGTCTCGAAGGGGGGAGAGATGTGACGAACTGGGACTGTTCTTACTGTGGTCTTTAAATGCTGACAGGGGAGTGTGGCTAGGATAGTCTGCATTGGGGGATGGGAGACTGACCAATGGAGAATACCTGAGCATGTAACATGAGAACCAAGGAAGGGGTTAGAGGCCAGGTGACACCTTTGCCCGGGAAACTGAACAAAGGCTGTGGGAGGGGTCACTGAAGGGAGAGTTTTGGGGGCTGGCTGGTGAGATGGCTGGGAGGCAGACGGGGCTCTGACCTCCGAAGGGAGCTGGGGTGCCCTGGGACCCCAAAATGGACCTAACTAAGGGGGGTCCTGTTGTCTGGGCCTGCAAGACCTGTCTTGGACTGTATTCCTGGTGTCTAAATAAACCTTCTGCTTAACTGGCTGGCTGAGAGTCATGGTGAATCGCAGGAAGCCGGGGGTGCAGGGCCTTGTGTCCCCCCACACTCCATGACAACATCACAAGTTAATCTAAGCCAAAGTGAGCCAAGCTATGGTGTAATAAAAGGAATATATGTTACTTGACTAGTAACCAACATCCTCTATCTGGCCACCCTTGATCAGACATAGCCTGTCAACAATTCATCTTCTTTGTTTCCAAGGCACCTCAGTCTTCCAGAGACATGCACCCTATTCCCTGTGTCCCATGGTCTCCAGCTCAGGTTCTCTGGAGTTCACCCCTTTTGGGGTTCAGAGGAAACAAAAAGAAAGGTGAACGCAGGGAAGAAATTGAAACAAACAGCCAGTCCCAAACAAGCCACCAGCCTCTCTTTATTCAAGGGGACGGGAGGGGAGAGGCAAGCTGTAGTCTGGTGCAATGTCCTCTGGTTTACCACTAGAAAGCCTCTTAAGGTAATGTATAGTCCACCTGCCTTTCTCTCGGGGTACTAGTCAATAGGCATGGGTGCATGTTCTGCTCTCTGTCAGGCCTTCCCCTGGGAGCTGCAGGGACTAATGGTTTGTCTTCCTCCTCTAGCTACCTATGGCTGAGCTGGGTTTCTCCCCTTTTGAACTTTTCCTCCAGTCCTGACATGCCTTGCTGGTGTGGGGCCAGCTGAGCCCACAGGAACTCCTTAACCCCTTCCTGTCTGGTAAAGGGTTTATACATCCCATCACATTGTTGTAATGTATTTCCCTCTTGGTTCTTTCAGATTTGTTCTGCTTGGCTAGATAAGTAATCTTCTGGAGATGTAGACATTCCTTTATTAAATTCAGCTATATGATTAGCAAAGGTGCTATATAAATTGCCCATAGGACTAGACTACATTTATCTTCCAGTGTCAACAGAAATAATAGACTTTTCATTTTCTTCTCTTTCATCTGGTAGCCTGGATGTTGAATCAAATTAATGAAACAATACTTGATCCAACCCTAGACATTCATATTCAGGATCTTACAAATTGATAAGAAGGGACCAGTAGTTTTTGATTGTTTTTTTAGGTTAAATGTCAGGTTGGGTTTCTAATCAACTCTCAGTTGGTTACCAGCAGTTAGTGGGTATTCTGATTTAGACCAGCCAATTCTCAAAGGCAGAGACTAATGCTGGGCTACTTATTGCCTTGAAGTTTTTTTACTGTCTATATGGTAAATGTGCTCCAAATATTAAGAGAAAACTCATGACGTTTTATTAATTATAGAAAAGATAAATCTATTTGACATGTAATTAACTTAAAATCATACAAGCAATAAATGCACAATTGTATTCTCATTAATACATTAAACTTATAATGAAATTTATTCACCGTGTATTTAATTGGTACTTAAAATATAGCTGGAATAGATTGCAAAAATTGTTAATTAGTAAGTTGTGTGCTAATTGGCATTTAAGTTGACAGAGTGAAAAAGTTAAGGGACCTCGGTAGAGACAAGGTAGTTATAAGGCCATTTGACATTATTTCTAAGATTCTATGATTTGTCTATAGATATCAGTTATAAATTGAAATGTGTGAAGAACTTAAATGAAGTGGAGTCTTCTATGGTGTGACAGGGTGTACTTCCCCTGCACTGGACCGGAAGGAGTTAACCCCACACTCTGGGCAGAGGAAGCCATGCCCCCTCACCCTTGTTGGGTATGCTCCACCTGGAGCAGTAGTATAAAAGGGAACAGCTCAGCTTAGTCAGGGCTGGCTGCCGAGGAGGAACAGGGACACACGTTGCAGGCTCTATCCCGAGAGTGGCTGACATCCCAGACAGAGGCACTGGGACCTGAGCAGACACCCAGGTACTTGCAAATGCCCCAGGGAGTTTGGAGCTGCTGGGAGCAGCACAGGCCGAGGAACTCGGAGACCCCAAAGATGCCAAGACCACGGCATTAGGAGATATGGTAGGAAGGGGAACTAGACTGTGGACCAGTTATAGAACTGGGCATTGAGTCAGTGTGTTTTGGTTGGATTCCCACTGAGTCAGCGGCAAACACACTTGCCATTGACAGGGCCCTGGGCTGGGACCTGGTGGAGTAGGGAGGGAATGCGTCCCACTTCCCCGGCTGCCGCCCCCGGCCACCAGGTCACAGAGTCCCACTAAGGAGGGCACACATATTTACTCTGTTCACCAGGCCACAGAATCCCACTGAGGACAGTGGCCATATTGACTCTGGCCACTAGACCATAGCGCCATGAAGGGAAGGATAGCCATGTTCACTCTGGCCACTAGGCCATAGCGCCATGAAAGGAAGGGCAGCCATGTTCACTCTGGCCACTAGGGCATAGCGCCTTGAAGGAAAGGGTGGCCATATTGTCTCTGGCCACCAGGCCATACCACCTTGAAGGAAAGGGCGGCCATATTGACTCTGACCATTAGACTATACCACCCTGAGGGAAAGGGCGGGCATATGGACTTCGGCCACCAGGCCTCATAGCCCTGAGAGGAAGGGTGACCGTATAGACATTGGCCACTGGGCCTTACTGCACTGAGGTTCAGGGTGGTCCGACGGACATAACTGCAGGGTTACAATACCCTTACCCTGCCCAAAGGGGGATGGAATGTACTTGCCCGGCAACATATGGTCACAGTAAACCACATGGATAGTTTAGGCCTCGTTATGGAAAACTAAATTACAGGCACAATGCTCTCTCTCTTCTTAGCATTTGTATCTTGTATACAGATTCAGTTGAATTATATATTCTTCTTTACTTCCTTTCCTGATTATTTATTGTTGAGATGAGCTCTTAAATACTTGCTGCATTTCTCCCGCCCCCCTCAACCCCACTCCCCGCCCCCCGCCAACAAATAGCACCTTTCCTTTTTACCTTTTGGCATATTCTGTCAGTCAGCTGTGCTGTTTGGCACATGAAATGATGCTTTTTCTCTTTAAAGATGGAAGTGAAGCAAAACAAATACAATTATCTTTGATTTTTTAAAAAAAGTCTATTTATTTGAAGGGAAAGAAGAGATAAATTTATCACACAGGTCACAAGAAAAAGATGTGAACCGGAGGTCACAAGAAAAAGTGGGACTCCTGGAACATATTAGTAGTATTTATTTGTATAGGTAGCATCTAATCAAGGATCAGGGCCCCAAAGCATAGGTGCTGTACATACATGAGAGACAGTCCCTACCATAAGAAGTCTATGGGGCAGTGCGTTATTGTGTTGCCCAAGAAGTACACAATGAACTTTGTCATTTTCCCAACTACAGAAAACATACTAAAATATGCATATGAACATAAGCAATCAAAAAGATGTATGTGTCTAGATATTAACATGCATTCACATGGATAGAATCATAGAAAAGGGAGGGACCTCGAGAGGTGATCTAGTTCAGCCATCGGTGCTGAGGCAAGACCAAGTAACCTTAGACCATACCTGACAGGTATTTGTCTAACCTGTTCTTAAACCTCCAATGATGGGGACTCCACAACCTCCCTTGGAAGCCTATTCCAGAGTTTAACTGCTCTTATGGTTAGAAAGTTTTTCCTAATATCTAACCTAAATCTCCCTTACTGCAGATTAAGCCTGTTACTTCTTGTGTTACCTTCAGTGGACTTGGAGAATTATTGATCACTATCCGTTTTATAAACAGCCTCAACATATTTGAAGATTGTGGAGTTCCTATGGAAAATAACCTTCCTTTGCTGTAGTCTGCATCTGCATTACAGCAGCATAGCTGTGGCAGCTTGCCTCTGTAATGTCCGTAGGGTAAACATGGGCTATAACTTCACACTTAAAGTGTTTCTGTAACCTGGGAAAGCAGAATAGCTATCAGAATTTCAGAGTTAAGTCTGCAGAGAATCCCAGTGGAGGGATAAATCTTGGTAGGAGGAATCTGCGGAACCAGGGAACATAAAAATTGTATTTATCTTCCGTCAGCTGAAAAATGGGTCCTTTAAGACCTTGTACTTCCTGCAAAGGAGGTGGGGAGAACCTCAGATTAGCTTATTGTTCCACATTATACAAAACTATTTGTAAATGCTCAACACAGAAACCAAGGTGCAGTAGATTATTTCTCTGATTTCCCCCATTGGTCCCCAAACCTACCCCACCTGGAACAATCTGCTGCTAGCCCCTCCATGCAAAAGCTCCTCTGTGATGACCAGTGTGTTTGGGAGTAGTGTCACATTTCCATCCATTTCCCACCCCTCTCTGCACACTAGTGCTGAGGGATGAGACTGGCATAAGCCCCACAGAGCCTGAAATTCCTTTCTGTCACCCAGTATGGACCAGAGATGAGGGAAAGTCATATGCTGCCCCAACACCCTCACCCCCTTCCCCGCTCTGTGTGGACACATAGGACCAGTAACAAGCTTGCCCTTAGAAAATAAATGAGGGATCTCACACCCTCAAATTTATCTTATTGAATAAACATTGACAAATAAAAATGTGTTACCTTGTATAGCCAAAGGGTTCAACCTGCATTTTTACAGCTAAATCTGAAAAAAAATAATAATCACACTTTACCTTATTAGGTGACCAGTCCTGCAATGTGAATAACCAATGGTGAGCAATCCAAGCATAAAGTTCACAAACAACCTTTAGGCTGCAAATGATTAGGGGGTTGGACTAGATGACCTCCTGAGGTCCCTTTCCAACCCTGATATTCTATGATTCTATGAAATGAGCTGATGAATACGAATACATTAAAAGAAAATTGGGGAATTACTCACTAACCATAAAAAGGGGCTAACGTGGCCATGAACAGTATGTGTAATGAGTAGTTTGCCTAGTTCTGTTAGCCAATAGAACACTTTATGCAGGTTGTAGCTCATCCCCAACAGAATGCACTAAATGTCACTTAAGTTATGCAAGTCATTGGAGAAAGCGAAGCTGTCAACATGCTCAGCCATATCAAATGTTTATATTACAGAAACAGCCACAAATAGATGGATTCGAAATGTAAACAGCATTAATGGTAAGCGACTACACTCAGAAAAGTGTACATCAGTGATATAACTAGTTGAATATGTGGCTCTCTTTCATCAGCTACTCAGACAAGAGCTGTATTCAAGAAACCAGTTACAGCATTCAGTTTGTGTTCTCCCCAGTGCATTTTGCCATATATTAACTGTGATTCGTTTTCTATTTCTAACCTCTTCATGGACTTTATCCTCATGATCTCGCTATTTCTCAAGGGGTCGGTCATGTCTTTGCCAGGCCCTGGGTTTGGGGCAGCCTACTGTGGTGTTGTCTCAAGGGAAGAGTGATGCGATTTTTCCTTCTGCTTTCTATTTGCTCAGGTGGAGAAATACCTGCACCACCACTATACCTAGTCTCCTGGTGACTACCCCTTGTGCAGGCAGAACCAAGGCTACCTACTATGTCCTATCCCTGCCCACCTTCATAAAGGGGTTATAGTAGCTCTACAGAGGCCTCTTTGCTACCATACAGTAACCAGTGGATTACCAGAGCAAACCTTACTGGTAACCGCTTCGATACCACACAGGTAACCAGCACTCATTCCCTTGTGCATGGTCACACAACAGGACCTTTGTTTTTAGTTGGCATTGGATTAGATTTAGATTATAGACTATCATACCATAATTACCACTTTTAAAATGCAGTAATGTAGAGAGTCACATTTTCCCAGAAGTACTATAAGGCATCTCAGAAGATGTGGCAGTATAATGATGAATTCAAATAGCAGAAAAGAAAGATTGGAATACTTTAAATGGACCCTACTGAGCCATGTAAATTCATGCCCTACTGTAATGAGCCTACAGTTCACTACCATTTATCTGAATGGCCTGGGGGACAAAGTTTTGGATAACCAGGTGTTCAGATAAAGACAAGTGCTATGAACTAACATGGGAGACACACTATGGATTTGGATAACTAGGATTTTCAGATAAAGAAAATTTGGATAACTGGAATTATACTGTACTTTATTAAATAAATAGTAAAACAAATTGAATAATATCCCTTTGGGCCCTGTTACAGAACATTTACAGACCCTTTAACAGAGATTTGCTTCCATGTCATATCACAAATCAAGTACAATGCATAGCTTTCTTAACTTCTCTTATTACAGAAACATGTGCAGCACTGTAGTTAGAAATATATCAGAGTTTATCATCATTAAACCAGGATTTCAAGTTCTAAGGAAAATTGTGAGGCAGGGGAGCTTATAACTAACTTAGAAATCTAGATCTGAGACTGAGAGGATTACTATAAATGCCATCTCCAATAATTCCAGAGAAGGACAGAAAGCAGAGGTCACTGCCAGAATAGTCTTGGTCTCCACTAGGAAATGTTTACATTCTCACCATTGCTAACAGTGTTGCAGTAACAGTGATGTTAGCACCATTGGGCGCTATTATGTACACAGCTCTCTAGTTCCAACAGCTGTTTTCAGCACTGTGTTGATTAGATTGGCTCTGCAGAATAAGTTGCTGGGGTCCCATCTACACTAGGGTTCCCACTGTTGCTAACACTGGTAGAGCTGTAATAGTGCTGGCATCAGTGGGAATTATTTGTAGGTGGCCCCCGGTGTAAACAAAGCTGAAATGTGTTAGTTGTAGCTGTGATGTGTAGTATGTGAATTATTTTATTTATGGGATTTTAGTCCCCCCCCCCCCCGCCCACTTTGCTGCACAGCTGATAACTCATGCAGATTTTGCTCTGCTACAGCAGAGGAATAAATAAGAAACTGTCTCTTGAGGAGAATGTTGATAACAAAAATATATTGTTTCTGGGGAAGAGTACAATGGAAAGGTTAATTGCACATACATATTGTGCCATACCCAGAGAGGTGGTGAACTATGTATTGATTGTTAAAGTGCCTAAAAAGGCTTTTGGTGTTGTGACAGATTCCTCAGGGTGCAACCTGGAACTGGGGTAACGCTGAGCCCTCTGGCCTACCATCCTGGGCTTCCTCTCACACTGTGATGCTATAAGCCGCAGACCTCACCAGGTACTGCACTTACACAGACATCCACAGGCAGAGACACACCCAGCTGAGTTACATGAATCCTTTTGCCAGCAACTCATGAACCAACAATAAAAAGGCTCCAGCCAATTCTCCCTCCCCCCCGCATCCCCGCCTAGGGCCCCAGAGCTGTACCATCTTGCCCTGATCAGAAGCCTGACCAGTGTAAGTTTATAACCCAGTCCACCCCTCCCTCAGTCAGGAGAGGACTTCCACCAGCTCTTGTTCCTGAGCAGATGTCCCAGGCAAAACACACTTTTTAAGGTAAAATATAAAACAGATTTATTAACAGAATGGTAGATTTTAAGTGATTATAAGTAGTAAGTGAACAGATCAAAGTTGGTTACCTAAGAAATAAAAGTAAAATCATAATCTGAGTGCATGGAGGGGGAAGTAATATACGCCAGAAGGTGCAGCTTAATTCCCCACAGAGCAAGGGAGAAGCAGGGACTGAACTGCATCAGAGTCCCAGTTCTTTCCCAGGTTTGCTACAGGGGCAGTGAAAAGACATACTGGTGACTCTGATCTAGCCCTAAGTAAATTGTAGATAGTGACTAGAATAACTTTAAACACCACTTCCAGCTTTCATACACCTATCATCATGGACATGACAGGACTCATGATATGGGATAATAAATTTGTTAAAAACAAACCCATATGTAGCTGTGTGGTCTGCAGGGCTTTCAGGATTTTTTTTTGCTTTTGGTTACTGTGCTTGCCACCAGATACATTTCATTTTCATTTCTCTCAATTTGAACAAACCTGAAAGCTCAAAATGATCACTGCATTCTGCTCTCTTTCTGACATACTGGATATGCCGTACCTATGCAACTGCTAGGGTTTTATTAAACCCTTCATCTCATTCCAGAGTGGAAGTTTCACCAACACTGGTAATTAACTTGGTCTGGAGTTTTGCTGTTAGCCTGGCTTTGCCCTAGAATTGATAGTTAAGGTACTAATAGAGTTCATTTTTTTACATGAACATTTTTCACATTGCATTTGCAAAATTTCTCATGAAAAATTTTCAAAAAAATTCAGCTAGCTGGATGGAAAACATGAAACAGCAACATTTTTTTTAAATGTTTACTAAAAATGTAACCATCAAGTTCAAAGTTTTCACTAGATCTAAGTAATGGTAAAATATTTGAATGAAGAAGGGTTTGTTCTAATTAGAGTGAGAAGAACCACAGATTTGTGTTTTCAATCTCCCATACTGAACAAAACGGAAAAAAAAAAAGTCAAGGTCTTTCCATCAAAAATAAGCAGCATTTAAAGAGCTCTAAAAAACACCATGCACCCAACTTGTTGCCTAAAGTAGTTACACATATAGGCAATGAAAGGGCCTTGCAAGAATAATACTGAATAATGTTTACTGAGTCCATGAAGAATTAGTATACCAGAAAAGGATTCATTTTAACTTCTTATAGTGAAACAATTTTGGTAGACAAACTGTCTGGCGGCCCGCCAGCGGATTACCCTGATGGGCCGCGTGCAGCCCACAGGTTGCCCTCCACTGCTCATTGGACAAAGTGTGTAAAATATCTTCTCTCTTTAGGTGCAAATAATTGTGAGTTCAAGTCTGAGCTAATACTTAGATTTCTAGCTACCCAGGTTCATTGAGTAATTAGATATCTAAATGCTGCCCTTTTCCCCCCACAACTAAATTGCACCCACAATATTCATGGCACAAAATTGAAGGCCAGGCTGAGGTCCTTTATAAAAAAGTTGGTCCAGTGTGAAATCTCATGTTACTGTAGCACCACAAGTTTTCAGTTTTCCCCAGACTTTCCACTAGCCAGACATTGGTAGGATTATTAAGGCTCACTTAAACCTTGATATACAGACATTCTGTGTGGTTGTTACAGATAATACAAGACTACTATATGCATTAAGTAGTGCTATAAATCTGCTGAAAGAGCAATACAAGCCTTTTAATAACATTCTAGATTTAATGCTTAATCTTTCCTTCTGATATATCATAATTCTAGCCTGCAGCTAGACAGCTCTGTAGGTGGTGCTACGAGAAGTGCCTGTTACTAGGCAGGGTATGGCATGGGAGCAGGGGAGGGATAGTCTTATTACCAGTCAGCTTTCCCACCTCCGGCAAGTTTTTCAAAAATGACTAGTGATTTTGAGAACCTCAATTTTAGAGTGGGAAAGTATCTTTATGAATCTGATTCTGTTACCCTGCATCTCATATAAACAATTCCCCCAGGACAATGTGACTGTGAAATGGAGGTAAAACATTGCTATTCTAATTTAGTAATGTTTTTACCCAGTTGTAATAGTGTTAATGACTATTCATTATCTTGAACATGTAATCAGGCCCTGTATCTTTGGTTTACAGTAACAAGAAGAGATAGGAAAAGGAGATAATGGGCAATAGAAAAAAAGCAGCTTAGATACACCAGTTAGATAAAAACAATGTTTCTAGAAAAAGTGCTGGTAACATACAATTGTATAGAGCCTTTTGCTGCTTTAAAAAAAAAAAAAAAGCATTTAAGGGTGGGAAAGGTTTTCCAGACACCAGGTAGTATATAAACGGTTTTACCTTTTTGAAAGCTTAAAGCTATTTGTCAAAATGATACAAGGCACCAAGGTTTCAGCACACTCATGCCATTTCTGAAAAGGCAGCTGGTTAGTTAAGTTTGATAGCTATCATATTTTATCAGCAGCTGAACTATGCTGTAATTCAGAAACTGAGGCTATCATGGGGACTGGCAAGAAACTGCAGTGTTATGCAAAGTTAGTTGACTACTATAATAATTTCACATTGTGAGTGGTAATGTCACCTATTTTACTCCAAATTTACAGAAGATATCCACTGATGTATAAATTTGAGAACCAGATTTTTCAAAAGATCACTCTGCACTTTTATGCATGACCTACTCATGCACATCCAACTGTATTAGTAGTAGTATTCTGAGAGGTCCTAGGGGCCTTGGCCAGGATTAGGATCCCCATCATGCTAGGCCAGAGGTCCCCAAACTATGGGGCAGTCCCCCTAGTGGGGCACGGAGGAACGTTGGGGGTGTGTGGCTGGGGCCCAGGCTAGTCCACACGGGGGGGGAGAGGAAGAGGGGGAGGAAGTGCCACCCAGCTCGACTCCTGGCCCTGGCCTCGGCCCCGTGCCTGGGGTCCTGGCTGCCAGCCCCACTCCCGGGGCTCTGTGCCCAAGGCCCCAGCTGCCAGCCCCACCCTTCGCTCCCAGCCCTGCCTCCAGCTGTGGCCCTAGCCTCGGCCCCCTTACCCCTGTCCACGTCCCCTCCTCCTGGAGCTACGGTAAAGGAGAGCACAAAGTAAAAATTTTGGGGACCACTGTGCTAGGAACTATACAAACGCATAGTAAGAGAGTTCCTGACATGAAGAGCAGAGAGGGATTGGAGGGGAAGACAGAGGCACATCACAATGGAGTGACTTGCCTCAGGTCACAGAGCAGGTCAGTGACTGGGCTGGAAACAGAACCCACTCCACTATGCTGTCCAAAAGTACACTCACTTTTGCCCATTTTTGTTCTTGACCTTTGAGAACTAATTGTTCATACTCTATGCTCGAATGTGTCGACATCTAAATAGTATCAGGAAATCCAGGGAGAGTTTGTGGACATCTGTTGCCTAACAGTACGTCTACACTACAAGCACTATAGCAGCAGTGCTGCACCTATGCTGCTGTTGTATACAGACTTGACACAGCAATGGAAGGGGTTTTCCATAACTGCAGTAAATCTGCCAACGTCCAGCTCAACTGGTGATAGCTAAGTCCAGAGAAGAATTCTTCCATAGACCTAGTGGTGTCTATACCAGGACTTAGGTCAGTTTAACTAAGTCTCTCAGGAATATAAATTTTTCACACCTCTAAGCAACATAGCTATGTCGACCCAAGTCTTAGATGTAGACTACACCTAGAAAAGGAGACTTTCATCTTCCCACAAACCTTCCAGCAAGGTACACTGAGTAAATTGAGCATCTTTAAAAAAGGGAAATCAGATTCCTCTTGGCCCTGCAGCACCTGAGAGCAATCTCCTTTCATCAGTGCCTCAAAAATCAGAGCCACTTGGGGATGAAAAGAGGAGTAAGAGATCTTCTGTGAGATTGCTGTTAGCAAGTACTTTGTTACACAGTGCATTGTTTTTGTCTGATTGTCCTGGGCCTGATCCTGTCCTGAGTCATTGTGAGCAAAGCATGCAATGAGGTATTTTTTTCAATTTTACTGTAGTCTCCATTCTTTTAGGTAATTATTAAAAATATTTTTAAAACTATGCCAGATGGTAGAACACAGACTTAAGCTTTGTCTACAATACAAAGTTTTGTCAGCAAAAGCTTCCATTTACCAACAAAACAGTGGAGGTGTATACACTACAAAGCTACTTTTGGCGGCAAAACAAAACCACATAAATGAGAGACATAAAGCTTTTTGTGGCAAAGTTAAAGCAACAAAGCGTTAGTGTAGACACTGCCCACAATGCCTGCCGTGACCACTCTGCTAACTGTTTTGATCTCTGCTGCCCTGCAGGCATGCGCCCCTCTCCTTTCAAAGCTGCAGGAAGTATCTGACAGCTGAGCGTGCTGCTTGGGGAACAAAGAGCAAATCATTAACAAGGAATGCTCCTGTTCTCCCTGCAGGAGGAACATAGAGGGCGGGGAAAACTGCTGCTGCAGGGAGTGAGGGGTGGGTGGGACTGCTGTGCTGCTCTGACATTCCTCAGCACCAGAGCCGGCTCCAGGCACCAGCCAACCAAGCACGTGCTTGGGGCGGCACCTTGTAAGGGGTGGCCAATCTTCGGGTGGCGGGGTGGCGCTCGAGGGGTTTTTCTTGTTTGTTTCAGCCGGGCGATGCTCGGGGGTTGTTTGTTTGGGTGTGGCGTTCGGGGGGGGGGGGGGGGTTGTTTCAGCTGCGCGGCGCTCGGGGGGGGGTTGATTCGGAGGGGCAGGGCGGTGCTCGGGGGGGGTTGTTTCAGCGGGGCAGGGCGGCGCTCGAGGGGGTTGTTTTGGTGGTGCGGTGCTCGGGGGGTTGTTACAGCGACGCGGCGCTGGGGGGGTTGTTTCGGCGGGGCAGGGCGGGGCGGCGCTGGAGGGGGTTGTTACAGTGGGGCGGCGCTCGGGGGGTTGTTTCAGCGGGGTGGGGCAGCGCGACGCGGTGCTCAGGGGGGTTGTTACAGCGGAGCAGCACTTTTTTTTTTTTTTTTGCTTGGGGTGGCAAAAAAGTCAGAGCCGGCCCTGCTCAGCACAGACAGCTCACAGAGCTGGTTGGGATGCCCCTCTGGGCAGCTGAGGAGGCTGTGGGAGAACTCGGAGGGAATCACAGAAGCATAGGCAGGCAAAGTGGGCTGCTTCAGGAGAGATTGCTGTGCCAAGCAGAGCCGGGGGCTGATGTGGGAGCGGCATCCCCCTCCCTCTGCCTCAGGACAGGTCGGTCAGCCTGCTGTCTCCCCCACCCCAGATGCACCACTCTCCTCTCCCTCCCCCTACGTGCTTCAGTTGAAAAGTTCCTGACAATCTACTAGGATGCCCATGGAATGATGAGATTGAGAAACCTATATCATGTGATGCTGTACCTGCCCCAAGAGGCATTGCAAACCCATCCCAAAGCGTCCTGCGGCCAGTTGCACATTGGGATAGCTATCACAGTGCACTGCTCTCTGTGTCAATGCAAGAGCTTCTAGGGTGGATGCACTCCGCTGACACAAGGAGCATAGTGTGGACATGCAACAGCAATTTTAATTGAAGTACTTTAATTAAAGCAGCATAACTTCTGCCGACAAAATTTTGTAGTGTAGACAAAGCCTTAGAGTTATAGCTAGAATAGAAAAAAAAAAAGACGATGTACTATTTAAACATAGATGGTAGTCAAAAATGATATTCAAATACTCTGTTTATTATGAAGTAAGAGATTACTTATTTATTATTATTTAGAGTATTATATTTACTTAGTTCACGTGTTTTCTGGACAATTTAACAAGCTTCCCTTCCAGAAATACAGATTTCAACAATGTAGTAGTTATTGCTGATTGTGCTTAAGTGAACAGACACTGTAAGTGTAATAGTATTGCAGTGAAATGTGTAGCCTACATGTTTATGAAACAGTATAATATTGTTACTTTTATTATTGATTGGCAGGATAATTAGGTGGATATGATGAGTCGATCTAAGTCTCTGTGTGTAAATTACATTTCATATAGTCTGTTGGAGCTCCTGAATGAATGTGTATGACTATTGTACATCAAAACTCAAAATCAGACAAGAAAAAACCCCAAATGCTCTACTAGTGCTAGATTCTAGCCCACCTGCATGTAGGTGCAGAATCTGGAACAGGAGCTTCTGCTCTGTGCCCTGCCTACCTTGTGTGTTCCTGTGCAGGGATTGGCCATAATCTTGCAGGAAGTGCAGTCCTTGCTCCCTGCTTGTCCCCTTACTAGTGCTGTCAGAAAGAAGAGGGGATAGGGAAATGGAGGGATATGGTCCTGCCTTTCCCCTGAACCAGCCAGCCAAGAATGTTACAAACCTTTGAAATATGAAGCATTATATAAGTGCTTGAGGTTGTTTACATTAGACAGACATCTGATGTTCTCAGGGCACATGTGAGGGTGGCATATGGCCATAGAAGTGAGAGGTATGTGCTTTGCTCTCTAATTAGAAACCTGCTGATACTTTTCAGACTAGCATTAGCAAACAAATCCAGACTTCTGTATCTTTTCAAATGACAAACTTTTAGCAACCATCTTTTTCTTGATTTTCTTTAAATTGATATTATATAGCTAAATTTTTATTGCTGTTAGCATTGGTTTGCTTCCTTACCATAACTACCTACCTTTCAGTGTTATTGCCATGTTTACTAACTGGTGCAATGCTGATTCAGTCCATAAAATCTGAATGGCTAGTGAAGTTGTCAGAAATAGTTGTTTTATTAAATTAATTCTCTTTAAATCCTTTTGAATGGGGAGCCATAGGATTTGTACGTATAGTATGGGTTAGAATTGCCCCCAGTGAGTGCTCTTTGAATAAGGCGGGTCTCCAGAGTGGCCCTGGGACATTCCTCCCGTGCTGCCCCATCCCTGACTTATGGTGTATGCCAATGCATATCTCTCAACATTTCAATTGGCTAAACTGGAGGCAGAGCCACTCAAGTTTGTCCCATCTGCCCTTTTGTAGGTGGAGATGGAGGGGCAGCTGGGCCAAGGTTGAGTGCAACCCTGTGTACCAGGTTGCAACACCACTTCGTTTGGGCGCACTCTTAACTGGGAGGCCTGGGACAAACAGCCCCTTTCTCCCCCAGGACATCACGAATGCAGGAAATGTTAACTTCAACCAGGACAGGGGGATTTGGAGGTCAAAGGAGAACAGTTCCATGAAACCCAGGACTGCTGGGAGGAATGCCAGGGCAAGAGGCATTTGAAGCAGAAGGGTGCTATGGCTGGACCACACAGAATTCCAGCTACGGTTTGCTCCCTGCAGTCCAAGGGGGCAACCCTGGAGTTGTTGGAACTTGTATCTGACACTGGGCCCTTGAACGGTCCTGGAATACAAGCAGTGTAAAGCTAAGGGGAGGAATGGAGTAATTCTCAGTTGGGGCTAGGGTTTCTACTGGTGCTTTGGGCAACAGTCATATGTCTGCATAGAAGACACATAGGTCATAACAGGACAGTGAAAAGCTGCAGTACGGAGCACCTGAATAATGAGAGATGCCCACTAAAATATAAGACAGGGTGTAACCAGAGTCCCAGGGAGGCCACACTGAGATTTCTCAATTAGGGCAAACTGCAAAGAATGGGGCAGACAATCTCCAAAACTGGTGGTGATTCTAATACTTAGATTCACCAAGCCAGCAACAACACAACTTCTACAATACCTTACTGGTTACCCAGAAGCCAAAACATAGTTCCCTTAAAACAACCCAGCCTTGGGCTCCTACCCAGACACCAAGTCAAATATAATGATTATTACTGAAAATCTTGTTCATCATATAAAAAGTTCTAT
The DNA here is from genome assembly GCF_028017835.1 of Emys orbicularis. Taxonomy (NCBI): domain Eukaryota; kingdom Metazoa; phylum Chordata; order Testudines; family Emydidae; genus Emys; species Emys orbicularis. The sequence goes on from NC_088685.1 coordinate 185,467,781, forward strand.
CAATCCCAAAGGATCGGAAATGTTATCCACCAGGTTGATGAATATTTCAGATCTTACCTAAATACATGCTTACTGCCAATTTTTATATACTAAACTAAAATGTATTTAAAAAAGAAAAGAGAGAGAGTATTGTTTAAAAGATCATTATACATACAGACATGAATTGAGTATTTAGGACAGTTTCATAGTAGAGATGGTGAGCTTTAGAGTTGCAAAGAGTCCTTTCAGAATTAGTCCATAGGTTGCAATCCAATGTCCAATATCAGGGTGATCCAGATGGGATTGGTCATCTCAGTCTTGCAACTCAAACTTCCCCTGATGAAGCTTATGCAGATCTGAGATGAAAGGATCAGGGCCCAAGAGTTTCTATAGATCCCTGGCAGGCTGTCAGCCTCTTGACAGAAGGTGTTCCTTCGGTGAAAAATAGTGTCTTTGATGTAACCTCCTATTTCCTAAAAGTATCGCTGGTAATTAATTACATGAACAACAAGGAGTCTGGTGGCACCTTAAAGACTAACAGATTTATTTGGGCATAAGCTTTCGTGGGTAAAAACCTCACTTCTTCGGATGCATAGAGTGAAAGTTACAGATGCAGGCATTATATACTGACACATGGAGAGCAGGGAGTTACTTCGCAAGTGGAGAACCAGTGTTGACAGGGCCAATTCAATCAGGGTGGATGTAGTCCACTCCCAATAATAGATGAGGAGATCAGTTGCCCATCTCCTACCATTTACAGGTAGTTTACTATATACTTCAAAGAGAAATAAGAACAATGATATTACTCCATTCACAGTTCATTTAAATGTTAACATCTCCTTTGATATCTGAATTAACAGAATACAGTGATAGCCAGGAACTGTTTGGTTACATTGTCACTCTCTAACAATATATATGTAAGCACACAAAAAGCCCGCAACCTTTATCTACTAATATGGCCCTAAAGGTTGAATCTGGGTCAATCAGCCTACAAGTTGCTTAACCCTTTCTGGCTCTGTCACACAGGACATGGTTAGTAGTAACATGAAGTGAGGTTCTTACCCACGAAAGCTTATGCTCCCAATACTTCTGTTAGTCTTAAAGGTGCCACAGGACCCTCTGTTGCTTTTTACATAATCCATGAAAGTTTCAACAGGAAAGCAGTTTACCATCAGTTGCTCAACCCTGCTGCCAACAACAAGACTCCCATTGATTTCAGCATAATCAGGATTAGCATCCCAAATACTTTCACATCTTTTGAGGATATAATTGCATTTAAATTAGCTTTCTTTGAAAAAAAAATCAGTATAGAATGACATGTATCAGTTTTGCTATTTCTAAGTAGTGGTATTGGTATCAGTCACTACTCTGTGGTTACTAGAGTATTAGCATTTTTATCTCTCCATAAATATTTTGGAGGCTTGTGTTTTGTCTCAGTTATGTTATGGTTATTATCCAAACACAGTCTCATTTTTGCCTGCTATAATACTCATAAGCGGACCTGGGAAACAGAGCTGACATTTTGATCCAAATCTAGCATTGGTAGGTATATTAAGTGGAATTGAGGCCAACTTCATTAGCTTTTGAACTGAAATTGGGAAGCACAGTTGTCTCCAACCATGGATGAATGATTATCTACTACACGCAATGAGGCTGCTGCCATGGGCTTCAATGGGAGTTTTGCCACTAACTTCAGTAAATAGCAGATCAGTCCCAGCCATGCCAAATATTTAACATAATTAACAGGCCAGAAGACAAGAAAGTCCTACCACATTTGTCATTTTCTTTGTAGATTCTTCAAATAAGGAGCCTGGAGGAAGAGGAGGCATTTATTTGGAGAAATTACATATCAAAATAAAGGCCATGGTCAGAGTGTTCTAACTAGCTAAAGTGAAAGTGGCCTTGAGACGTAAGTATCTTTTACTATTCACCTGGTGAATGCTGGAGCCTAGCTTGACTCTCAGAAATTCATCATAGTGATTAGATAACTTCTGATATTTCAGAGGCCCTAACTATTAACATTAAAAGACATTAGAATAGAGGACCATGAAACAATTTCATATATTTCAGCTATTATTCTAAATGTAACCAGATTCAAAAAGGCTAGCGTTGCTAGTATATATGCAGCTTCTTAGGGGACCAAAGTGCTGAATATTAAGGGAAAATGAAGAATTATAACGAGCCTTAAAAATAACTGTTTGTTTACCTTTATGGCACTTGCCATCATTTTGAAATGATTTCAGTAAAGAACCTTGTACTTTTCAGTGCATTATAGAGTGGGTGCCACTAAAAACTAGATGCTTACCATACCATAGTACTTCCAGGAATATGCCATACTGTGAATGGAAGAGACTGCAAATGCCATGGTAAATTCAGCTAATCTAGGTAGCAAATGTCAAAAATTGCTAGAGCATACCGGTGAAAGAACAATGTGTTTGCAGACAGGAAGTAAATCTGCATTTACTCCTTATAAAACTGTTTTGTATCTTATTAAAATCAGTCATTTTAGAATGTGCTGGGTATTATTCAATTGACTTGGAGAAGTAGATCATTGGAGAATAAAGATTTTATTAAATTTATTTTACAGGTGCAGTGGTTTGTAGGCTGTTCCCAAGGAATAAGTTAAACAATAAAATGAGGAAAAAGTAGTGTGACCTAGTAGATCAAGCACTGGACTGGGACTCAGACATCAGTTCTATATGTGACTCAGCCACTGGCCTGATGTGTGAGCTTGGACAAGTCACTTAACAGAAAGGGAAACTGAGGCACAGTGATATTGATCTCCTTTGTAACATGCTAAGGAGAAAAAGAGCTAAGTTTTATTAGCATAACTGTAAATAACAAATAGTGATGTGAACATTTTATGGGTATGAGAGATATTTCCTCATAGACATATAATTGGGAACACCATTAGAACTGGTAAAGTCAAAAGATAGTACCCTCTGAAAGTAAGAGGTGTGACTACATTTACACATCAGTGCATTCAAGTGCTGTACAAACATTAATCATTTAAATGTGGCAGCCCCTTCAGCAGGCAAAATACCCCACTTCTTCCTAAATCATACAGGATTTGAAATGGTATGGTTTCAAGAAGAGGAATAGAATAAAATTCAATTTTGGCTTTTTAAAGCACTTTGCTTACTTTAGATAGTATATCTTCAAATACTTTTCAAGGACAGTAATTGTCTTTACAGTAAATAAATAAAAAAGTCAGGATGCTTTGTGTGAACTCTTGCTGAATGCCTTAGACCCTGATATCTTCTTTTTATTAGTGAACAGACTGATAGTCACAAGCCAGTAAATTTTTTTAAACTTCCACATGGACAGCCAGTGAAGATGAGCAGAGAGAGGAAACAAAGACCTTGGTTTATATCTCATATAAGACTAGCACGTCTAGCAGTGCACATCGTCTCCCCATCCCAAGTAAGTCTGGGCAGGACGCCAAAACTGCATACAATCTTTGCACACCACCACACTGGAGGATCGAAACCTATAGTGAAATGAAGGCAGAATGCACTCTTACATAATATCACTCCCTTTCCAAACACACTAATCTTACCAGGGGAGCCAACGGATTTACCCAATGATGTCCAAGTCCCTGGATCAACCAATACTGCATGAGTCACTCGCACCAGACAAACAACAAATGTGACTGCTACCTCTCCACAATGACATGTATTAAACTAAGAAACTCTTAGTCTATAGAACAATGGTTTTAAACTAGAAGTGAAAAATCAAATTACACACTACAGAATGGAAGCTGAGATAAACATCTCTCTGCAATAAAGGAGACAGAAGTGGAGAGACATTTTCTACTCAGTGTCTAAAAATATGCTGGATTATACGAATTTCCTCATATTAGCAGAAACAACACTTTCCATTTAAGAAGCCATGAGACAAAGTGTCCGTAAACCTACAAGGAGACAAAGAGATTGTGCAGATGAAATTCCATGTGTAACAACCTGCAACAGAATCAGGAATATACATTAATGACACAGCTCCATCCTGGATGGAGAAACACTGAAAGAGACACAAACAGACAAGGCACTCTCTGTCGGCCGAGAACCCTCATGAAGATTTTTATGAATTACTTTGTTAGAGGGCTTTCCCTTCACCCCCTTCCCTGGTTCTTGTCACGCAGATGGAAAGCAGAAGACCAGAAGTTCGAAGCCCTTCACACCAGTCAGGCTTATCTCTAGATGCCGATAGAGTTTTCCCCTTCCCCTCCCCCAACAACAGTTCTATACACCAATAAAACCCCTTCTTCTTCTAACCCCTAACACCGCACACCAATGGAGCTCCCTCTTCCCAGTGTTATGTTTCCAGATCTGATGCCTCAGAGCATTTATCCCGTGTCCCCCTTCCCAGCTCCGATGCTGCAGAGCCTTGCCAATGTCCCTGTTCCTCATTCCCCTATTCCCAGTCTCCCATTCACCCATTACCATTATCATTCCCCTTCCCACTCCCCTTCCCCATTCCCACTCCTACTCCTTCTTCTTAGCAGGCCCAAATATACCTGCAATGCACACCCCTTTTCACACCCTTTATAACTTACAGTCATGTTCTGTTCTGGAGGGTCGCGAGTTGGGGTCTTCATCCCATCCCTTTTGTACCCATGGGAGGGGTAAGGAGTGAGGTTGTGCTCCGGTCAGGGGCAGGCATTTCTCTGGTCTTTTAGTGTTTTACTTCTCCCCTCAATCCCCCATTGCCTCTCCCAACTGGTTGCCTGACCTTGATTTGAGATAAAGAGTTGAGGCAGTTGTCAAGTGTGTGTTCATATATTACACTCCCACCATACCCTGTAACACTTTTAGCTCCATCCCTTATCTGTCTCATTGTACTAAAAGCCCCATCTGGTTGTGGGAAATGCAACACTCAGCATCTTTGTCCTTTGTTCTTCACACATGTTAGTAAGGATGTAAGAGTATTAAAAGTCAAACCCCAAAATTCTATTTCAGGCTAACAAACAGGTTTATATGCTAACAGACTTTGAGCCAGGGCTGCTGTAGACTAGACCATTGCATATTGTTTTCTTTAAATTCACATTTTGGGAAGGAGGTGCAGGAATATCGTAACAATTCTTGATTAAATGAGGTCTCTCACAAAATGTTTCTGGATAAATCCTTGTGTGTGTGTGAGAACACAATTCATTTCCTACAATATTTTACTGGCATGACAAGCTTTACAAGTATTGTCAATGTGCAGAAGAGACAGAGGTAAATATATCAAGCACTTGCCCAAGACAGGATTTCACAATACTGTTTAGAAGCTTTATCCCTGGTGACCATGTCAGTATTGCCAACTCCAAGCGTTCAAAAAAATCAGTCCCCCTCCCCTCCCAATCATAATATGGGCTTAAAAAGTGTGACTTGTTTGTCAGCTGGCTTGAACCTTTATGCTGAAATTGTGCCATGTATTCAAGCTTTTCTCCTCAATCATTAGACCTAGAAATGTTTTGTTATTAATGAAAGCCGAGATTCTCATTGTAATCACATGATTCTGGCAGATAGGACTTTAAGGAAAAAAGTCATGAGTGGGCAATACTGTGCAATATACTATAATTCCCAGCTGCCCACCAACACTGGCTTTAGTTTCCATAAGTTTGGTTTAAGCAAGTGTTTATTGAGAATGTTGGCAGCACTGGTGGCTGCTGGTAATTGTGGTTCACTACAGTTACATCATAGGAGGAAGCATCAGCTGTGACAACTCAGAGACTGTAAGAAGGTATGCAGAAAACATACAATTGTAAACTTTGATAAAGCAAAAATTCAGTGTTCTCCCTTACACCCATGCAGGTTGTCTGGTCAAGGGACCTGTGAAGTGCTGAGGGAGGATTAGAGGTTCCTTCCTTTAAAGGAGATACAAAAATAAGGTCTACTCCTACTTCAAAGTTGTGTCAAAGGGTGTTAATGATCCATTAGCGCTTTCAGAAAGCCAAGAAGATAACCAGGTTGTCTTGTCTCTCCCTCATCTAAAACAATTTTTGGACAATGTACTTCCCCCACACACACCTCCCCTATAATAAAATAAGTTCCAAAATCTAGGTCTCTGGGGATGCTGTTGCCAAATGCATGAAATTGCTCTGTATGCTTCTGGTGCAGCTGCACCCTTTGTGCAGAGCACTGGAAAACCTTTCATATGTAAGGTGCCATTGAAAAAAAATAGTCTCGATTACTGCACTACTTAATGTAGTCCTTAAATCCTTTATAAAGGCTGTAATAAAGCTTTATTCTTGTAGTTGAATTAGTTATTTCCTCTAGATACGACAGCAAATTTTGATGCAAACAGGATGACTCATACAATCTCTGTAGGCAGGATTTTTTTTAAACTTGAAACTCTGTCATGGTGTTAGAAATACTGTATGAGTTCTATATGCTTGGTAATTATTAGTTGTAGCTTTGGCCTAGCGCCTTGCTTTTTTGCTAGGTGCAGTTACCCTATTGTGCTAGGTGCAACACAGAAAAGTAACAAGAATAGTCCTTGCTTCAGAGTGCTTGCGGTCCTAATTGCAATAATTAATCTGGAAAAAATGAAGATTGTTTACCCAGGAGAATGTCTTGTAAAATCTTGCTTGATGTATTTTTCTGCTATTGATAGGCCCAAGAAATTTGCTTCCCCTACAGTATGTTATTCACTGAGAGATGCTGAAACTAGTCATATTTAGCTGAGCTGGATCATCGCCATTCATAGTCGGATGGGATGAATACAAATATATGAAGTGCAAATACTTTCCTAGTTATTTTCATTCCAGTCTCTCTAATCAGACACATCATATAGAACTTTCTTTATTTCCGTTTTTTCTGAGCCAAGTGTATACTTCATTTACTTTCCATGGAGAAAGAAAATCTCCAAGTTACAAGACTTGGATAAAAGGAAAGTGTTCTGAATAGCTGTACTTTATGGGACTCAAGTCATAACATTGATAATAAAGCAGCACAGGGTTTCCTGGCAGAGGGTCCTGGCTACCTGTGCATCTCCTGGGATCTCCAAGTTTGGGTAAGAAAAACTAGCATTTCCATGGAGACAAAAAACGAACCTCGCCTGGGGGGGGAGTTCCCACAGAGTTTTTGCCTTTCAGGCTTCTGTAAGCAGTAAATACAACATCTGAAGAGACTCTTAGAAGGAAAACATTATGGATAGTGAGCGATCAGCTGTTGGACCTGCACAGGATGTGCCATGTTTGTCTTTCTCCCAGAGGATAGAAGCGACTTCATCTGAACGAAGTGCAAGATGGTCTCCATATTGGAAGAGAAGGTTAAAGGACTAGAGATGCAAGTATCAACTCTGCGTTGCATCAGAGAAAATGAAGATTTTCTGGATAGAAGTCAGCATTGGGTACTGATGACACAGCATGCTGAAGAATCAGAGAGAGCAGTGCAGAACGGGGAAGAAAATTGGCAGCATGTGACCTCCAGAAGAAGAAAGAGGAAAACCCATGTACCCCCAATACAGATAGAGGTAAGAAACCATTTTCAGGCTCTCTGCACAGGTACTATGGTGGAGAATGGTTTGGAAGAGTGATCTGAGGGAAGAGATCAGAAGGAGACCCCATCAACCGGAAGGCATGGGATGCATTGTCCTAGGGATGGGGGTTCCATAACCACCACTCCCAAGAGCAGGAGATGGGTGGTGGTGGTTGGGGACTCCCTCCTAAGGAAGACGGAATCATCCATCTGCTGCCCAGATCGGGAGAATCGAGAAGTGTGCTACTTGCCTGGAGCTAAAATTCAGGATGTGATGGGATCTGTCGAGACTGATCAAGCCCTAGGACCGCTATCTCTTCCTACTTCTCCATGTGGGCATCAATGATATTGCCAATAATGACCTTGAGTGGGTCACTGCAGACTACATGGCTCTGGGAAGAAGGATAAAGGAGTTTGAGGTGAAGTCATGTTCTCATCCATCCTCCCCTGTTGAAGGAAAAGGCCCAGGCAGGGACCATCTAATTGTGGAGGTAAATGTGTGGTTATGCAGGTGGTGTCAGAGAGAGGGCTTTGGATTCTTCGACCATGAGATGTTGTTCCAGGAGAAGGATTGCTAGGAAGAGATGGGATCCACCTAACGAAGAGAGGGAAGAGCATCTTTGCAGGCAGGCTTGCTAACCTAGTGAGGAGGGCTTTAAACTAGGTACGCCAGGGGATAGTGACCTAACCCTAGAGGGAAGTGGGAAAGTGGGATACTGGGAGAAAACACAAGGAGGAGAGTGCAACATGGGAGGCCTCCTTATTCATACTGAGAAAGTAGGGCAATTGGCTAGTTATCTTAGGCGCTTGTTACACGAACACAAGAAGCCTGGGAAACAAACAGGAAGAATTGGAAGTCCTGGTACAGTCAAGGAACTATGATGTGATTGGAATAACAGAGACTTGGTGGGGTAACTCACATGATGGAAGCACTGTCATGGATGGGTATAAACTGTTCAGGAAGGACAGGCAGGGCAGAAAAGGTGGGGGAGTTGCACTGTATGTAAGAGAGAGGTATGATTGCTCAGAAACTGGAGAAAAGCCTGTTGAGAGTCTTTGGGTTAAGTTTAGAGGAGAGCAACAAGGATGATGTTGTGGTGGGTGTCTGATATAGACCACCAGACCAAGACAATGAGGTAAACCAAGATTTCTTCGGACAACTAACAGAAGTTTCCAGATCATAGGCCCTTGTTCTCATCGGCAACTTCAATCACGCTGACATCTTCTGGGAGAGCAATACAGCAGTGCACAGACAGTCCAGGAAGTTTTTGGAAAGTGTTGGGGACAATTTCCTGGTGCAAGTGCTGGAGGAACCAACTAGGGGCCATGCTCCTCTTGACCTGCTGCTCACAAACAGGGAAGAATTGGTAGGGGATGTAGATGTGGGTGGCAACCTGGGCAGCAATGACCATGAGATGATCGAGTTCAGGAGCCTGACAAAAGGAAGAAAGGAGAGAAGCAAAATACAGACCCTGGACTTCAGAAAAGCAGACTTTGACTCCCTCAGGGAACTGATGGGCAGGATCCCCTGGGAGGCTAATATGAGGGGGAAAGGAGTCCAGGACAGCTGCTGTATTTTAAAGAAGCCCTATGGCACAGGAACAAACCATCCTGATGTGCAGAAAGAATAGCAAATATGGCAGGTGATCAGCTTCGCTTAACAGAGAGCTTAAACACAAAAAGGAAGCTTACAAGAAGTGGAAACTTGGACAGATGACTAGGGAGGAGTATAAAAATATTGCTTGATCATGCAGGGGTGTAATCAGGAAGGCCAAAGCACAATTGGAGTTGCAGCTAGCAAGGGATGTGAAGGGTAACAAGAAGGGTTTTTACATTTATGTTAGCAACAAGAAAAAGGTCAGGGAAAGTGTGGGACCCTTACTGAATGGAGGAGGCAACCTAGTGACAGATGATGTGGAAAAAGGTGAAGTACTCAATGCTTTTTTTGCCCCACTCTTCACAGAAAAGGTCAGCTCCCAGATTGCTGCACTGGGCAGCACAGTATGGGGAGGAGGTGAGCAGCCCTCAGTGGTGAAAGAAAAGGTTACGAACTTCTTAGAAAAGCTGGACATGCGCAAGTCCATGGGTCCGGATCTAATGCATCCGAGGGTGCTGAGGGAGTTGGTTGATGTGATTGCAGAGCCATTGGCCATTATCTCTGAAAACTCATGGTGATCGGGGGAGGTTCCAGGCAGTTGGAAAAAGACAAATATAGTGCCCATCTTTAAAAAAGGGAAGAAGGAGAATCAGGGGAACTACAGACTGGTCAGCCTGACCTCAGTCCTGGAAGGATCATGGAGCAGGTCCTCAAGGAGTTTATTTTGAAGCACCTGGAGGAGAGGAAGGGGATCAGGAACAGTCAACATGGATTCACCAAGGTCAAGTCATGCCTGACCATAGGTGCTGGAACTATGGGTGCTGGGGGTGCTGCAGCACTCCCTGGCTTGAAGTGATTTCCACCATATACAGGGTTTACAGTTTGGTTCAATGGATTTCAGCACCCCCACTATAAAAATGGTTCCAACTCCCCTGTGTCTGACCAACCCGATTGGCTTTCAGTGATGAGATAACTGGCTCTGTGGATATGGGGAAAGCAGTGGACGTGATATATTTTGAATTTAGCAAAGCTTTTGAAACTGTCTCCCACAGTATTATTGTCAGCAAGTTAAAAAAGTATGGATTGGATGAATGGACTATAAGGTGGATAGAAATCTGGCTAGATCGTTGGGATCAATGGGTAGTGATCAATGACTCGATGTCTAGTTGGCGTCTGGTATCAAGCAGAGTGCCCCAAGGGTCGGTCCTGGGTCTGGTTTTGTTCAACATCTTCATTAATGATCTGGACGATGGAATGGATTGCACCCTCAGCACGTTCGTGGATGACACTATGCTGGGAGGAGAGGTAGATAATCTGGAGGGTAGGGATAGGGTCCAGAGTGAACTAGACAAATTGGAGGATTGGGCCAAAAGAAATCTTATGACATTCAACAAGGACAAGTGCAGAGTCCTCCACTTAGGACAGAAAAATCCCATGCACTGCTACAGGCTGGGAACCAACTGGCAAAGTAGCAGTTCTGCAGAAAAGGACCTGGGGATTACAGTGGACGAGAAGCTGGATATGAGTCAACAGTGTGCCCTTTTTACCAAGAAGGCTAACGGCATATTGGGCTGCATTAGTAGGAGCACTGCCAGGAGATCAAGGGAAGTGATTATTTGGCACTGGTGAGGACACATCTGGAGTAATGCATCCCGTTTTGGGCATCCCACTACGAAAAGGATGTGGACCAATTGGAGAGAGTCCAGCGGATGACAATGAAAATGATTAGGGGGCTGGAGCACATGACTTATGAGGAGAGGCTTATTTAGTCTGCAGAAGAGAAGAGTGAGGGGGGATTTGATAGCAGCCTTCAACTACCTGAAGGGGGGTTCCAAAGAGGATGGAGCTAGGCTGTTCTCAGTGGTGGCAGATGACTTAACAAGAAGCAATGGTCTCAAGTTACAGTGGGGGAGATCTGGGTTGGATATTATGAAAAACTATTTCACTAGGAGGGTGTTGAAGCACTGGAATGGGTTACCTAGGAAGATGGTGGAATCTCCATCCTTAGAGGTTTTAAGGCCTGGCTTGACAAAGCCCTGTCTGGGATGATTTAGTTGGGGTTGGTCCTGCTTTGAGCAGGGGGTTGGACTAGATGACCTCCTGAGGTCTCTTCCAACCCTAATCTTCTATGATTCTATGAAAAACTCCATGTTCCCTGATGTAGTGACCCCAGGAATGTCTCTGGTTTTCTGGCCCTGACACCCTCTCAAGAATATTTCTATTGGAGAAGATGAACCATGCTTGAGCATTTTAAATGGAGTTTTAGTTACCATGGGATGGTGTTGCTACATTTGTATCTATTCCTCATATGTCATTAGTTCTGCCTCTCCAGGTTTTCTCTCATCTAAAGTTGGCTGGAAGGCCCAGCCCCCAGCCAGTAAAGCACCTAAACATATGAGTTGTCCCACTGAAGTCAATGAGATGGCTTGTGACTAAGTGCTTTGCAGGATCAGGACCTGTGAAGGGGTTCACTCAACACACATGCACCTCTGTGTGGCCAGGCATGGCATAGTAGCTGTCGCTCCATAGATCAACCCCTGTCAACAGTCACTCCATCACTGCAGTGATCTCTCTTCTCACAAGTTGGCCCTCCATCCAGGTCACATGTTAGTCCCCCCTTCCATGATAACAGAGAGTCCACTCAAGCTATAGACCAATGACCTTATAGCAGATCTTCTGTCTGCCTCTGGGCTCCATGATCCCTTACACCACTTACCTCTGAGGTTTCAGCCCACCTTCCTTTGTGGCTGGTAGGGGAACCCAGCCCATTCTGGGTTCCAGCCCAGGGACCCTGTAGCTAGAAGCCAAGGTCTACTCCCTCAGATTCTTTGCTGCCTTCCTGGACCATTTCTTGCTGCTTCTATCCCCCAGAGAGTGACTGCAGAGTCTCTTTCTCTACAGCCCCCTTCTGCTGCTAACTTCCTGGCTTTATAATCACCCAGCCCCTACCCATCAGGCCTTCATTATAAGTTAAGTCTGGCTTTTTATCTCTCCCAGGTGCTGCCAGGTTTGTTCATTGGTCTCTCAGGCCCACATTAAACCCTTCAGGTCCTGTGTGAGGGATGTGCCCTATCACAGGACCTAAAGGCTTGATCCTCCACTATTGAAGCCAATGGGTGTATTGCCATTGACTTCAAAGGGAGCCACTTCTTTTCCTTTCAGTTAAGTATATTGATACATTCACATGTCTGAAGGGTGAGTTCAGCAAATTGTGAGTTAATTTAAGTACTCACCAAAAATTATTTAATTGCATAATAGCCAATCTTTTTTATGTATCCGTTGTTACCTCTTGCTCACTGTTCTTTTTGAGTAGTCCTTTAGTTAATCTTTAGTTGAGCCATATTAAAAATAAAGTTTTACACTTTTCCCCCAATCAAAAGAATATTTCTCCCCTCTCAAAAAATTGGCAAAAAGTGAGTGGAACTGAAGCTTATTTAATTGCAAGGCTCAGGTTGGCAAGCTGACAGTGCTATTCATGTTTTCCCCTTTAACAAGGATGTTATTTTCCATTAAGCTGTTGAAAAATTACAGGCTCTCTCTATTTGCCATTTCTTCTGCCTCATGAATCTGCAATCTTGGTTTTACCCTAATTTGATTCTGACAGTCCCATTTCAGTCCTGCAGTAAGCTGCTCACCAATCTGGACAGAAATGGGTCTCTCACCAGCAGAACATAGCTAGGAGACCAGAGGAGCCAAGTGACAGCTCCAAAATGGAGTTATCAGGACAGAAATACAGTGGATAGCTCAATGCCAGGGCAGTCAGAGGTCAGGTCAGCGAAATGGCACACAATCCTCCTCTCAGTACTGTATAGGAAAAGTGGTTTGTTTGTTTTTTGAGGGGCACAGAGGTACACCTTTTTCTGCTCCCCCCTGCATTGGCTAGGGCAAAGTAAGCTCCATGATCCCTGCAAGGGAAAGAGAGACAGAAAGGGAGGGAGAAGGGAGGAAGTTTATTTTTATGAGCTACCTATCCCTTCTAGGCTTCTTCAAGTCCCAAGAATACAGTGGCAACCATGCCATCCTGACAACTGCCCAGGCCCCTGCAGAGGTCCCACAGGTCTGAAACCACTGGGCTTCTGCACTACTCAATATCTGGCCCATTCCACCTCTACAGTCCCTTGTAGCTTCAGCCAATGTTATTCTCTTATTTCCCCTCCTAAAAACAAACTGCTCTGTATAGAATGGTTGCGTACAACACAAGATACCATATCATCTCTACAAAGACTTTTTCTTAGAAAAAGAGCAGCCATATATTTTTGTAGTGGCTTTCATCTCTAGTTTGAACTGAGAATAATCTGATATCCTAGCCCACTGTGAAAAGTAAAAAAACCCATGCTTCTTCTCATTTCTACTGAAAAAATCCTGTAACCAGGAAGAAAGTATATTAGGCAAACATTTTTTTAGGGAGGAGAGCAGCTCTTGGGAGATATTTTTTTTTTAATATAGGTCATGATTTGACTTTGTTTTTCACTAATATCTTTGTCTTAAATTTCTATTTTCTGTCTTGTAGTTGTTTGTTGGGGGAGGTTTGGATTAAACACAGGGAGTTGTGCAATATAAATGTGTTTCTAATATATAACAGACACACCCAAACACATATTTTGGTAAAAACGTGTTCTTACCTTAAAGCCATTGACAAGCAGTCTTATCTTTGAATGTAGAAATCTAGAAACAATGAAGACAAATAAAATCAGAGTTCTTTATTGAGAGTGGAGTTTGAGCCAAGAGGATGGCAAATTCAGATAGTATCATAGAATCATAGGACTGGAAGGGACCTTGAGAGGTCATTTAATCCAGTCCCCTGCACTCATGGCAGGACAAAGTGTTATCTAGATCATCCCTGACAGATGTTTGTCTAACCTGCTCTTAAAAATCTCCAATGATGGAGATTCCATAACCTCCCTAGGCAGTTTATTCCAGTGCTTAACCACCCTGACAGTTAAGAAGTTTTTCCTAATGTCCAACCTAAACCTCCCTTGCTGCAATTTAAGCCCATTGCTTCTTGTTCTATCCTCAGAGGTTAAGAAGAACAATTTTTCTCCCCTCCTCCTTGTAAAAACCTTTTATGTACTTGTAAACTGTTATCATGTCCCCCTCTCAGTCTGCTCTTTTCTAGACTAAACAAACCCAGTTTTTTCAATCTTCCCTCATAGGTCATGTTTTCTAGACCTTTAATCATTTTTGTTGCTCTTCTCTGCACTTTCTCCAATTTGTCCACATCTTTTCTGAAATGTGGCACCCAGAACTGGACACAATACTCCAGTTGAGGTCTAATCAGCACGGAGTAGAGCGGAAGAATTACTTCTCGTGTCTTGCTTACAACTCTCCTGCTAATACATCCCAGAATGATGTTTGGGTTTTTTGCAACAGTGCTACACTGTTGACTCATATTTAGCTTATGGTCCACTATGACTCCCCTCCCCCCCAGATCCCTTTCCGCAGTATTCTTTCCTAGGCAGTCATTTCCCATTTTGTATGTGTGCAACTGATTGCTAGATGGAATACTTTGCATTTGTCCTTATTGAATTTCATCCTGTTTAATTCATACCATTTCTCCAGTTTGTCCAGATCATTTTGAATTTTAATCCTATCCTCCAAATCACTTGCAACCCCTCCAAGCTTGGTATTGTTTGCAAACTTTATAAGTGTACTCTCTATGCCATTATCTAAACCACTGATGAAGATATAGAACAGAACTGGACCCAGAATGGATCCCTGTGGGATCCCACTTGTTATGCCCTTCCAGCATGACTGTGAACCAAAAAAATATAATATATGGAGATATACCTATCTCATAGAACTGGAAGGAACCTTGAAAGGTCATTGAGTCCAGTCCTCTGCCTTCACTAGCAGGACCCTGACCAGTTTTTTTTTCCTTCTTTTTTTTTTTTTTTGCCCCAGATCCCTAAATGCCCCCTTGAAAATTGAACTCACAATCCTGGGTTTAGCAGGCCAAGCCTCAAACCACTGAGCTATCCCTCCTCCCACCAACCCACTGATAAAAAATGGTTTTCCAATGAGTTTTGGACCCACCTTATAGTGGCTCCATCTAGGTTGCATATCCCAAATTTGTTTATGAGAAGGTCATGCAAGACAGTATCAAAAGCTCTACCAAAGTCAAGATATACCACATCTACTGCTTCCACCCTATCCATAAGGCTTGTTTCATTTGGTTTTTAGTTGTTCAAGAAACCACTTCCTCAGCCCTTGACCTTGTACACAGTAACACATCCAGAATATGCTGTAAAATGAGAAGTTACTTTATTTTAGTTTTATTCATTAAATATCCCAGAATAATTTCACTATGTTTTTACATTACAAGAATAAAAAGAGATTTAACATTTTCTAAAATTTCCAAGCACCTGTTTCTTTTTCTGCAATGACACTTCCCCTCCAGATTTCTGAAGATGACACCTCATTGGTGTGATTTCATATTTCTTGCACTGTATTGTTTTGGTGTACTAGCATGGAGGTGGAGGCAAGCACAATAGCTTCTATACCACAGAGGGTATGTCTACACTGGCCCTAGGAGAGAATCTCCCAGCTTGAGCAGAGAGTCTTGGACTATCAGGGCTCAAACTAGCACACAAAAAATACCAGTGTAGATGCTGTGGCTCTGGCAGAGACTCGGGCAAGCCTGAGCTCAGACCCTAGTGAGGGGAGTGAGCTTGAGAGGCTGAGCTGCTGCCTGAGACACAACATCCAGACTGCTAGTTTTGCATGCTAGCTCAAGCCCCGCTAGCAAGAGGCTGTCTGCCTGCACATGGAAACTTGTTCCCAGCTGCCTTGTAGACATACTCACAGAGGCTGCACCAGCCAAAGAAGATGAAGCAGCAATGTAAAGGTGGTGGCACACTTTCTTCTGCTGCCAAGACTGCATAGTATGCCATGATGGAGGAATGACAGGGGGAGGCCACAGGCGTGCTAACAGATTCAGTTGCCCAGTTGGAATAGTCATGAATGGGATTTTTCAGATACTGCTCTACAATGTAGGCCCCCATTGTCTTTTTCTTAAATGGTGATGACAGTATGACCTCTCTTCTGTGACACTGAAAGGTTTAAAAGTTTCCTGAAAGTTGCATAGCACAGCTTTTAAAACTTTTAAAACTAAGAATGTGAGAAAGACAGCCTCCTGTAAAGTATGTAATAGTTCATTTCAGAAGAAGTTTATTTTAACATTTTTAATAAACATCTGCACGTCACTACCTAATAAATCACTCATTGAACCTCAAAGCAAAATGGCAATGTCTATAATAATGCTACAAAAAAAAATCATAGAATATCAGGGTTGGAAGGGACCTCAGGAGATCATCTAGTCCAACCCCCTGCTCAAAGCAGGACCAATCCCCAGTGTAGTAACTAAGTGAATGAGTAATACATGTTTATTTCATGGTAAGTACAATGAAACACTGCTTCCCTTCGCTTTTAGTGTATCAAATGTGCAATTACTGTATAATGAAGTTCAGCTTGCATGACTGGTGACTGACATTACTGCACTGCTGCTTTAAGTTGATTACTCAAGCAAACTAAGTATGTTGTGCAACAGAGTTCCAAGTATTAGAGATGTAGACAGCTACTTTTGTGTGTTTCATGAAACAAAATGGTTCTTGTTTTAGCTTTTACTATAATGGGTAAGCAGCATATACAGAGAGAGAGAGAAAGAAAGAAAACAGAATTTCATTTCCAAAACATCACAATATTGTGTGAAGAGGAGTGCAGTGTAATCTCTTCCACTATAAAATTTCCATCTTTTGTTTCCTTGCTTAAACAAGAACATGCACATTTAACAACTGACAAGAAGTCCCATGCCACATTTGCAATTCTACATATTATGAATCGTTCTGTAAGAAGTGTTTAAGAAGCTAGTCTTATGGGAAGGGAAGAATTATTTTAATCAAATCAAAATAGCCTTTCCCCTACCTGAAGTCTAAAAAGGGGATTGAATAAAATTGTTTTGGTTTAAAATGTTAGAAACTCTAAATCATATTATCACATTTTGAATAATACTGATTGACTTCTCAAAGACCAATTAATCCTCTTTTTAACTGCCTTTAGTTTTAAGCAATATTTTCACCAGTAACCAATAAGGTGTGCTACAGCGAGAATGGGAGGTAACACCACAATTGCTAAGGTGTGGAGAGACATTACCATTATTATTATGAAAAAGTCTACCAGTATTTCCTGGTTTTCAGGGGTTTAAGTATAGGTGCATCTGACTTTCTGGAAGAGTAACCAGTCAGCCTTAACACTGCATTAACAAAATTGTTGGGTACTGAATATATATGAGACAACGAGAAAATATGTGATGGTGTGATATCAAATTTTCACCAGTATGAATACTGTACTACTCATGAATGTAGTTGAGTGAAATTTTTTGGCTGTAACTTTTCTTGGCAAAATGTGCAGATTGAGCAAAATCAAAATATTTCATGAATTCACTTCAGTTTTGCCAAACTGTTTTTTTAAATGTCCAAATATAATTAATGAATAAATGTAAAAGCATATCACTCTCACATCTTCAAAATAAAATGTTTAGACTTATCAGGTTGAAATGACTTAAAATGTCCTTTAATTTTATTTTTAAAAATTCAAGAATATTAAGAAAGTGTCAGCACTGAAATGTTTCAGTTGTATTAAAATGAAATGTTTTGTCTGACCCAGAATGATTTTGCCCCTCAAATAGCCAATGAATGTGTGATGCAGGACATCCCAAATACATGTCAATAAAACCTTTGTATCACAAAAACTCATCATGACTGTTGATTATGTCAAACTTTACAGAAAAGAGAAAACCAAAGAACTCTTGTTTCAGAAATTCTTTCATTTTAAAAATGTTCAGTGGGTATTATTTGCCATGTTCCTCTGCCACTTTCAGGGTTTTTATGTGGTGCCCATCACCACAATACAGTTTTGATCCTACACTGATGAATTCAAATGGCAGAACTGACATTTACTTCAATTCACAATGAATAAATATAGCTATCTTTCCCTCTCTTTGAGGGCTGTGTAACTGGCATCACTCTACCATGGAAGAGTGGTTTTATGAAAAAAAATGGTCTTGTGGTTAAGGCACCAGACAAGGCGCCAATATGAATAATTGATTCACTGATTGGAAGAAAGAAGAGTGAACAAACTATTTGCAAATATTAGTTAACCATCTCTAGTCTTTATAACTGAGTTAAAGCCCCTATTTCTAGCTAGCTTGGATAAAGAATTATAAGACCTTTAACATTAGTCCAAGCATGAGTGTTAACATAACAATTCCCTTACAAGATTAGACCAATGAACCATGTAGTCTGGTGTTCTGTCTCCAGCCCTAATATCAGATGTTTTAGAAGAATGCATAAAGTAATTTCATAATGGGCAATTATTTAATGAAATGTCTATGAGGAAAATTTTTTCCTAACTCATGGCAGTTAGTGTTTGATTTTATGCCCCGAAGTCTGTTTTCCTTTAAACAGTTTATTCTAGTCATTTTACTTCTAGCTTTTATTAATTAATATTAATAATTATTAGTATTATTACTAATACTAATAATATCTAATCCCATCAATTCCCCCAATTTTCAAGTTTTTTAGCACAAAAGACTTTGTCTGTCTGGAGTTGCATTGACTTGCACAGTCCAGGCATAAATTCTTCATCTCAGTAAAATATTTGTCAGTGAGTACCATAGGTTAATCATTTATTGTGTAAATCAAATAATTTCCTTTTATCAATCTGAAATTTGTTACTTTTCATTTAACTGGGTGTCCTCATTTTTTGTGGTTAACGGAAGGCAAATATAGTATGATCGGCTGAACAGCCTTCTCTATGCCTAGCTTTGTTAGGTCTTCTTTCAGCCCCTCAATATCCCCTCTAGTTTTGACTAAATTAAATTAATGTTTCATCAATGTATTTTGCACTTCCCTCTTTTCCTCCTTTCACAGATAGATAAATACCTGTCCTACTATGAAGTTTTGTTGAACCCCAGGATTAGCCTTCTTTCCTACTGAAAATTACTTCTTAGATGGTGGGGAAAGGAAGAATATCACTTTTGCAAATTGTTCTATTATTATGCATGGTGGTGGTTTGAAACATCTCTGGGACTTAGATTGTTAGAAGGATGCTCAGTTAAGATGGGTCAGTGGTCAGTGCAGGTGAGGTAGTCAAAGGTGCAGGATTAATAGTCAAATGGCTCTAGAGTTCATCCCTTGGATTTTCAGGATCACATACCCACTTGCTTTCCATTGTCCAAATGTTTCTTTAATGAAACTGCAGGAAGAACTTTGTTGTTATTAGGAAGCCTGTGAAAATGCTGTGGGAAACATCTTTTCTTGACTTGCACTCAGAGGCAAACGAAAAGGCAGTACAGTGTACAAAGCAGAGGGGAAGTGTACTCATATGGCACTGACCCACTCCACTTAATGTGGGAGTCCACATTTTCCCATCCTTAAGTTTTTGTGTGGTTTTGAAGTGTCTCCTGAAGTAGAACACATCACAGTAGTCCCCGCTAAAAGTGACAAAAATGTGGCCAAGTTTGCCTTACTCTTCAATCTCTTTGGAAAGTGCTGATGGGAAAGGGGGCTATGAATTACAAGAGCTTTAGTAGGTGATAAAAAAACCTGTGCTTGAAAGCCTCATTGGCAAGTGACACATCACACTAATGGGACAATCACAGCAACAGATCCAGTTGCTTTCTCTGACAAGCAGCATCACCTCTTTCATATCTAGATTAAGCCGCAGCTAGCTCATCTTCCAGATCTCGTTTTATACGACAGTGGGAAGGCAAGAGAACTGCACCTGTTATATGTGATAAAGAGACATAGGGTTGAGAATTATCAGTATGTTGATGGCACTGCAACCTAAAATGTATCACCCTAGACTGCAGTCTCTAAAAAGCTATTAATTCAACTATATTTGAGATATATATTTCTTCAATATATTTAGATGATCCACCATAATTATGTGCATGAAATACATAGGGTGACCAGATAGCAAGGGTGAAAAATTGGGACCAGGGGGAGGGGGATAATAGGGTCCTACAGAAGTCAAAATCCCTAATATCAGGACAGTCCTGATAAAATTGGGACATCTGGTCACTCTAGATCAGTGGTTCCCAAACTTTAACAACCTGTGAACCCCTTTCACTAAAATGTCAAGTCTCACGAACCCCTTCCTAAAAATGAATATTTCTAGGGATTTTCTCCTTTACCTGAGTATAAATTATAAAAGCAGTGATCTTGGAAATATAAAATTTGTTTTTGACATGCTTATTACACACTATTATTATTTATCATTACCGTATTTTTATTACATTATGAAAACGGCAACACTCTTCCAAGATCTCACTTTGGTAGCTTGTATCACTTTGAATAAGCCTGTTATAAGACAAGGCTCCTATGGTTCATCAAGAAGTATCAGATGTGAAACAGCAGGAAGGGATTTAAGAAGCCAACTCAGAGTTCCTCGTACACAAGTATTCAGGTCTTGAGCAGCCCAGGCAAACAACACACATTACAACAAAGCTTAAACTTCTTCTTCATAATTTTAAAAACAATACTAGCTGCCTATTTCATTTTTAAAAAACAGCAAAAAATATCCACCTCCCTTTCCATTTCTTATAAGGAGTCTTGAAGTGTGATAGGGGCTCCGTGCTGCTGGCCCCGTGCTGCCCGGGGTCCCTAGGGACAGCTCTGTCCGCCATTAGGGAATTTTTTCCTGAGAATCCCCTGTAACATTTCGTGAACCCCCAGGGGTTCATGAACCCCAGTTTGGGAACCACTGCTCTAGATGTACACAACTACAAAACATGTCAGCAAGCAAAATAATATCAGAATTAGTAATGTTTCTAAGAAACTGAAGTTAGTGTGTGCCCCATGTTAGAGTTCAGTAAGAAGTAAACTAAAAAATACCAGAACAAATACATGCTACAAATGTCTTTTGCTCTCTTGGGGAGGATGAAGTAAATAAATAGGAAGGAAAGTATAGTGAGCTATAGTGTCTAACAGAACCATCTGGTAGCTAAACAACACAGCACTGGTGGTCAAGCAAGTGCTGATTAACCATGATGCTAAATGATATTTCACAGCAGCCGTCCAGAGTGGGGGAATGAATCTTGGTGTTCAACAAATTTCTGATGGTGTTTGTCTGCCTGGGGCAATGAAATGAGACACACAGTGGATGGGGGTCGGGTGTCTTGTAGCAGACAGGATATGTGCTCAACAGTTTGACAATTTTGCAGTGTCAACAGATGTACTGTAGGAATAAAAATAAGGTACTTCCAAACTCACTTTTCATCATGATCTACAGATTTTGCTCCAGATCTCTGAATATAATGAGAACATTCACAGTTATAGTAGATAAGATTAGGCAAACACATTTTTATAAAGGGATATAAGCTTTTATGCTTCAAGGCATAAACCATCCACTAGCTGATGGAAGTTAGACATGATTTCCACTAGAAGCAGTTCAGTCCATTATGGTGCACTACAGAGTTTCCTGCATCTTCCTCTGAAGAATCTGGTACTTGTCTGCCAGAGACAGGACTCCTGACTAAATGTAACACTGGTATGGTTGGGCATGGCAATTCTATGCTCCTAGACAATACTAACACATATAAAGTGAAATTTGTCCCTACTTAGAGAGACTGTGCAAGGTTTTGGGGGCATCAGAGCTTCACTGAAGCCCTTAACTTGTGGGCTCTTTAAACATGGATAAATGAGCATTGAGATTTAACTCCTCGGTTATCTTTATGTATGAGTGGTCTCTCCAGAGCAGGATAGAAACATGTTGGTCAAGCGTGCGTGAGACGAATGCCCTACCAGTACCTGTTCTGTAGCTGAAAGGAGGACTTTTGGTCTATGGATAATGTGCCACCCTTATCCAACAAAAATAATATAGAAATAAGACTTATGCACCAACTCCAATCCACTGTACTACCTAGCTCCCAAACACAGTGCAGGATGCAATGAGCTTAAGAATGGGAAAATCTACTCTGAAACACATAACAGCAGCTCAGACTGATTCTTAGGTCTATAACTTTAATCACACCATACTTTTGTAGGTCCTTATATGTGACCTCTTCCATTTTTCCTCACCTCCTGAAGAATATCCCACTTTCCCTGAAAATTCCTGTTATTGTGTCGTCAGCTATCACAAACCTGGTCTCCCTCATAATTTACTGTGAAGCCCTAGAGGATGCACACAGATACAGATGCAATAGCTGGGCAAGGCCCAGAAAAGAGCACACCAGAATTCCTGACCCAATGAAATATCATCAAAGGGAAGGGTTATGTAGAACTCAATGTACTAATGGGGAGGAAAAAAGAAATTGGTGGGTGAGAGGAGTGAAAGGACAGAGGTTGAAGGGAGAGAGAATCTGATTGACGTGGAAGGTAGGAAGAGGAAGGAGGGAAAAAGCAAAAGGTTTGAATCTTTTTCTGAAGCTTAGCCAAACCTTTCAGGGCTTTCCCTAGCCAGCCAAAACATCTGAAACTTTGTCATTATATGCACCAGTAACAATGCAGACTGCATAGCAGTGGTGTCCACAAATTCTCAAAAGTACCTCAGATATACTCAGAAACAGATCACATGACTCACATCTCCTTTTGACTGTATTTCTGTTTGTTTGTTTAGGCTATTAAACCCAAGCGTAGGTACAAATTATTAGAACTGACTGGGAATTTTGTAATGAAACCTTTTTCACTGGAAAATACTGATTCATCAAGAAGGTATCTCAGTTCCAGCATGGAATTTCTGATAAAAACCGGAGTGAGAACCTGCAGAATAGCCAATAGCCCAATGGTTAGGATACTCATGTGGGAGGCTCAGGTTAAAGTCCCTCCTCTGCCTGATTTAAAGCAGGGAATGTAAGCTGTGTCTCTCACATCCCAGGTGAATGCCCTACCTACCAGGATATTCTGGGGTGTATTGCTCTGTCTCTCGCTCACATTTTCCCCCCCCCACAAAACATTTCAAAAGGTCTCATTTTCATTCCAATACAGAATGGAAACAGATTTCAAAACCTCAATTTTTTGTGTGAAATGGAGTTCTTGTTTTCTGGCCAGTCTTACAAATTATATCCAATTGCAACTCCATTGAAGTCTGCCATTTGGTCCATGAAGTTGTCTATTTATGGGCCAGGTCTAGTAACAGAGATGTGAACTGATAACACAGATGTGTCTACATACATTGGACTGCAGTATTTCACTTGTCTTTTTTAATGCTTATCATATGTTTGAATAAGTAATGTAAAAATAAATAAATAAAAACTTGTAGAAGGGCTGCAGCAGTCCTGGGGTCTCTCACCCACAGTTTAAACAATACTTTTCTGTTGTCTCACACAAAGGATCAGAGCAGAGAAGAGACTATCCTTTCAAAGGAAACATAATAGGAAGTAGGAATTAAACATACCTCACAAAACCAAATGAAAATAAGGCATTTTATGACTTACAAACATTGGTGCCATTGAGAATACAAGAGATTTTTTTTTTCAATCTATCCAACTGAGTTCTGTAAAACTCCATCTACAACATATTAAAAAGAAAAAGACATTATTTACATTTTTATGCACAGGGACTAGTGAAAGGAGCTTATGACAGAGAGAGAAGTAAATTTCCTTTTTGTCTTTTACAAGAATATTTCCTATTCAGATATCAAAGAGAAGAATAAAATCTTGCCTTGTGTCTGTGTCACAATATGGTCTATTTGAAATTCTTATGGGTTTATGCAGATATTCAAATGCTGTAAAGCTCAAGTAGCCTACAGATCATGCAATACACTGAACTTGCACTTCAGTAATTTTTACTAACACTTCAGTCTCTCTTGTGAAAACAAAGCAGATCAATCAGATGATGCATTCACAATTTTGCCCAAGGCAGAAAACAATCTTGTTGCAAAATACAGCTGGCAAAATTCAATATGCAATTTATTTATTTGTTTGTTTGTTTTTTCAAGCTAGCAGAGTTTCATAGGAGACAGAAGAAATTTATTTTTCAATATTTATATTAATTTTTAGTGCTTACCCTAACAATGGCTTACCTTCTCCAGCAGAAGGTGCAGCTACCCCTCTATCTTCCCTCTTAATGTGCCTTCAGTAGCTATGTAGTTCACCAACAAAAAATCCTCCACTGCCAGGGCAAACAAAAGTCGACAGAACAAGTCCTTCACCTTTGGGCACAGCCCTCTCACTAGGATCTGTGCTTCCTTCTTCTCTTAGTTCCAGTGCTTGTTATACCCTTTCCCCTTGGTTGCAAAGTGTGTATAACCACACTACTTCTTGGTGTTGTCTTGATTCCTGAGGGTGACTCCTCTACCACAGGCTCCTGCTCTGGGAACCTAAACAGTGAAACTCCTGTCCACTCCAGTCTCAGTCATCCCTCCTTCACTCTCCCAACCCCCACAGCCACTTCCTACATTTTTACTTTCTTAGACCTCCTGCCTAACCCGTCCACAGATTACTCCAGCATGGCCCTTCCCACATTCTTTCTCTGGTTCTCCCTCCAGACCGGGCCCAGACCCCATCAACAAAGAGTTTGAGTTGGCTGCTGCTGCTGCTCTCCCAGATCTCCACACTGAGTGCAGGGAGCTGTTTTATATTCCTAACCCTGCATTGCTTCTGTCATACAATTCTTATCCTCCCTTTGGAAATAACAGGCCCCAGAATGCCTGTCTTTAAAAGGACCAAAACCCAGCAATAGAAGTATAGAATGGGCCTTTTCATAAATGGCCAGCACTCTCAGTAACACACAATTTTATGTCTCCTTATTTTAGTCTAGTTGCAAAGTTGATTATTGCTAGGAGGCGACAACATTTCTAGCTATAACACTCATCTCATAAACAAGTTAGCACAGAGCACAACGGAGCACCTTGTTGGCCATCTACCCCCTTAGCCGATCCCCCTAATCCATTTAAAAAAATAAATCAGGATTAATTGCAGTTTTAATCATACTGTTAAACGATAGAATACCAACTGAAATTTATTAAATATTTTTGGATGTTTTTCTACATTTTCAAATATATTGATTTAAATTACAACACAGAATACAAAGCGTACAGTGCTCACTTTATATTATTATATTTGTGATGTTTCACCCCATAATGCTTTATAGAAATATGCTTATGAGTGTAAATAGGATATAACTGGAATATGTTTTATGCTAGATATGCCATGTAACATATCTTTGCAAAGGTTATGATCTACTGACTCCAAAACTCCATCTTGTAGCTGGATTCTTCATAGGAGAGGAGAAGGGGTTTCCACCCACAAGATAAAGTCTTTTTAAGCCCCTGGAAACCCCTCCAGTTTGTCTTCAGCTGGCTCAAGATATAGCCTCTCCACCCCAAAGAGATGCCTGAAAGAAACTGGAACAAAGGACAGTAACTACAGGGGTGTGAGTGCTTGCTGGACGCAGACTAGAAGGAGGCTAGTTTGTCAACGAAGCTTATTGGAACATCTTTGAGGGTGAGATTTACCTGCATTTTGTTTCCTGCTGTATTAGGCTTAGGCTTGCGTGTTTTATTTTGTTTGGTAATTTACTTTGTTCTGTCTGTTATTACTTGGAACCACTTAAATCCTACTTTTTATATTTAATAAAATCACTTTTTACTTATTAATTAACCCAGAGTAAGTATTAATACCTTGGGGGGGGGGGCAGCTGTGCATATCTCTCTGTCAGTGTTATAGAGGGCGAACAATTTATGGGTTTACCCTGTATAAGCTTTATGCAGGGTAAAACGGATTTATTTGGGGTTTGGACCCCATTGGGAGCTGGGTATCTGAGTGCTGGAGACAGGAGCACTTCTTAAGCTGCTTTCAGTTAAGCCTGCAGCGTGTGGGGGTCGTGGTTCAGACTTGGATCAGCAGGCAAGCATGTCTGGCTCAAACAAGGCAAGGTACTGAAGTCCCAAGCTGGCAGGGAAAACGGGCTCAGAGGTAGTCCCAGCACATTAGGTGGTAGTCCCAAAGGGGTTTCTGCGATCCAACCTGTCATAATATTTATTACAAATATTTGCACTTTAAAAATGATAAACAAAAGAAATAGTAATTCACCTCACACAAGTACTTTGTTATGCAATCTCTATCGTGAAAGTGAAATTTACAAATGTAGATCTTTTTTGTTACATAACTGCACTCAAAAACAAAACAATGTAAAACTTCAGAACCTACAAGTCCACTCAGTCCTACTTCTTATTCAGCCAATCATTAAGACAAACAAGTTTATTTACATTTACAGGAGATAATGCTGCTGGCTTCTTAAGTGAGGACAGGCATTTGCATGGCACTTTTGTAGCCAATATTGCAAGGTATTTATGTGCCAGATATGCTAAACATTCATATACCCCTTCATGTTTCAGCTACCATTCCAGAGGATATGCTTTCATGCTGATGACCGCTTGTTTAAAAAAAAATCCGTTAATTACATTTTGACTGAACTCCTTGGGGGAGAATAATATGTCTCCTGCTCTATTTTAACCACATTCTGCCCTATATTTCATATTCTGGCAGTCTCGGATGATGACCCAGAACATGTTGTTCGTTTTAAGAACACTTTCACGCAGATTTGACAAAACGCAAAGAAAGTACCAATATAAGATTTCTAAAGATAGCTACATCACTCGACCCAAGGTTTAAGAATCTGAAGTGCCTTCCAAAATCTGAGAGGGACGAGGTGTGGAACATGCTTACAGAAGTCTTAAAAGAGCAACACTATGATGAGAAACTACAGAACCCAAACTACCAAAAAAGAAAATCAACCTTCAGTTAGTGGCATCTAACTCAGGTGATGAAAGTGAACATGCATCAGTCTGCACTGCTTTGGATCTTTATCAAGCAGAAACCATCATCAACATTGACGCATGTCCTCTGGAATGGTGGTTGAAGATGAAGGGACATATGAATCTTTAGCACATCTGGCGTGTAATAAATATATTTCAATGCCGGCTACAACAGTGCCATGCGAATGCCTATTCTCACTTTCAGTTGACATTGTAAACAAGAAGCGGGCAGCATTGTCTCCTGAAAATGTAAACCAACTCTATTTGTCTGAGTGACTGGCTGAACAAGAAGTAGGACTGGGTGGACTTGTAGGCTCTGAAGTTTTACATTGTTTTATTTTTGAGTGCAGTTATTTTTTGTACATAATTCTACATTTGTAAGTTCAACTGTCATGATAAAGATTGCATTACAGTACTTGTATGAAGTGAATTGAAAAATACTATTTCTTTTATTTTTTACAGCACAAATATTTGTAATCAAAAATAAATATAATGTGAACACTGTACACTTTGTATTCTGAGTTGTAATTGAAATCAATATATTTGAAAATGTAGAAAACATCCAAAAATATTTAAATAAATGGTATTCTAATATTATTTAACAATGCGATTAATTGTGCATTAATTTTTTTAATTGCTTGACAGCCCTATTATTTAGTCAGTTTTTGAACATAGGTTCTGATTCATCATTACCCTGAATCTTGTGTAATCATTTACACCAATGCAAAGTGAGTACAGAGTGGGTGGTGTATCAAATTAAAATGTTAGCATTTTATACTGTAATGTATAGGAAGAGGGTAGTATCCCTTTAAATAGTTTGTGAGCCCTCTATTGACACTCACTGTGTTCTGTAAGAACATAAGAACGGCCATACTGGGTTAGATCAAAGGTCCATCTATCCCATTATCCTGTCTTCCAACAGTGGCCAATGCCAGGTGCCCCAGAGGGAATGAACAGAACAGGTAATCATCAAGTGATCCATCCCCTCTTGCCCATTCCCAGGTTCTGGCAAATGGAGGCTAGGGACACCATCCCTGCCCATCCTGGCTAATAGCCATTGATGGACCCATCCTCCATGAACTTATGTAGTTCTTTTTTTAACCCTTTTATAGTCTTGGCCTTCACAACATTGTCTGGCAAAGAGTTCCCCAGAATGTGCATTGCATGAAAAAAAAAAACTTCTTTTGTTTGTTTTAAACCTGCTGCCTATTAATTTCATTTGGTGACCCTTAGTTCTTGTGTTATGAGAAGGAGTAAATAACACTTCCTTATTTACTTTCTCCACACCAGGCATGATTTTAGTCATCTCTTTTCCAAGCAGAAAAGTCTCAGTCTTATTAATCGTCTCATATGGAAGCCATTCCATACCCCTAATCTTTTTTGTTGCCCTTTTCTGAACCTTTTCCAATTCTAATGTATCTTTTTTGAGATGGGGCGACCACATCTTTATGCGGTATTCTAAATGCGGGCATACCATGGATTTATATAGAGGCAATATAATATTTTCTGTTTTCTTATCTATCCCTTCTTAATGATTCCTAACATTCTGTTCGCTTTTTTGACTGCCACTGTACATTGAGTGGATGTTTTCAGAGAACTATCCACAATGACTCCACAGTCTCTTTCTTGAGTGGTAAAAGCTAATTTAGACCCCATTATTTTATATGTACAGTTGGGATTATGTTTTCCTATATGCATGATTTTGCATTTATCAGCACTGAATTTCATCTGCCATTTTGTTGCCCGGTCACCCAGTGTTGTGAGATCCCTTTGCAGCTTTTCACAGTCTGCTTGGGACTTACCTATCTCGAGCAGTTTTGTATCATCTGGACAATTTCCTGGTGCAACTACTGGAGGAACCAACCAGGGGCCATTCTCCTTTTGACCTGCTGCTTACAAACAGGGAAGAATTGTTAGGGGAAGTAGAATTGGGTGGGAACCCGGACAGCAGTGACCATGAGATGGTTGAGTTCAGGATCCTCACAAAAGGAAGAAAGGAGAGTAGCAAAATACAGACCATGGACTTCAGAAAAGCAGATTTTGACTCCCTTAGGGAACTGATGGTCAGGATCCCCTGGGAGGCTAATATGAGGGGGAAAGGAGACCAGGAGAGCTGGCTGTATTTTAAAGAAGCCTTATTGAGGGTGCAGGAACAAACAATCCCGATGTGCAGAAAAAATAGCAAATATGGCAGGTGACCAGCTTGGCTTAACAGTGAAATCTTCAGTGAGCTTACACAACAAAAGGAAGCTTACAAGAAGTGGAAACTTGGACAGATGACTAGGGAAGAGAATAAAAATATTGCTCGAGCCTGCAGGGGTGTAATCAGGAAGGCCAAAGCACAACTGGAGTTGCAGCTAGCAAGGGATGTGAAGGGTAACAAGAAGGGTTTGTACAGGTATGTTAGCAACAAGAAAAAGGTCAGGGAAAGTGTGGGACCCTTAATGAATGGGCGGAGGCAACCTAGTGACAGAGGATGTGGAAAAAGCATAAGTACTCAATGCTTTTTTTGTCTCAGTCTTCACAGACAAGGTCAGCTTCCACACTGCACAGTATGGGGAGGAGGTGATCAGTACTCAGTGGTGAAAGAGCAGATTACGAACTATTTAGAAAAGCTGGACATGCACGGGTCCATGGATCCAGTGACAGAGGATCCTAGTGACAGAGGATCCTAGTGACAGAGGATGTGGAAAAAGCATAAGTACTCAATGCTTTTTTTGTCTCAGTCTTCACAGACAAGGTCAGCTTCCACACTGCACAGTATGGGGAGGAGGTGATCAGTACTCAGTGGTGAAAGAGCAGATTATGAACTATTTAGAAAAGCTGGACATGCACGGGTCCATGGATTCAGATCTAATGTATTCGAGGGTGCCAAGGGAATTGGCTGATGTGATTGCAGAGCCATTGGCCATTATCTTTGAAAACTGGTGGCGATTGCGGGAGGTCCCAGACGATTGGAAAAAGGCAAATATAGTGCCCATCTTTAAAAAAGGGAAGAAAGAACCTGGGGAACTACAGACCGGTCAGCCTCACCTCAGGTCCTGGAAAAATCATGGAGCAGGTCCTCAAGGAAACCATTTTGAAGCAATTGGAGGAGAGGGAGGTGATCAGGAATGGTCAACATGGATTCACCAAGGGCAAGTCATGCCTGACCAACTTGATTACCTTCTATAATGAGATGACTGGCTCTGTGGATATGTGGGAAGCTGTGCATGTGATATATTTTTACTTTAGCAAAGGTTTTGATACAGTCTCCCACAGTATACTTGCTAGCAAGTTAAAAAAGAATGGATTGGATGAGTGGACTATAAGGTGGATAGAAAGCTGTCTAGATTGTTGGGCTCAACGGGTAATGATCAACAGCTCTATGTCTAGTTGGCAGCCGGTATCAAGCGGAGTACCCGAGGGGTAGGTCCTGGGGCCGGTTTTGTTCAACATCTTTATTAATGATCTGGATGATGGGATGGATCGCACCCTCAGCAACTTTGCAGATGACACTAAGCTGGGGGGAGAGATAGATACGCTGGATGGTAGGGATAGGGTCTAGAGTGACCTAGACAAATTGGAGGATTGGGCTAATTAAGATTTTTAATTCATTTGATTCTAGACTTTTTCAAATATAATTCCATTCCCCCACCAGCACAACATGTTCTGTCCTTCCAATATATTTTGTACCCTGGTATTACTGTGTCCCATTGATTATCCACATTACACCAATTTCCTGTGATGACTATTAAATTTATATCCTCATTTAATACAAGGTGCTCTAGTTCACCCATCTTATTATCTAGCATTTGTATATAAGCACTTTAAAAACTTGTCACTTTTTAAAAACATGTCTGCCACTACATGATGTAATTAAATGGGACTCTTTTTCATTTGACTCTTTTTCATTTAACTGTTTCTCATCAGATCCTACCTGTATTTTATCATTTTCCATTCTCTCCTCTTTACAAAGACATAGAGAATCTCCATTAATAGATCCTCCCCTAAGGGATGCCTCTGTCCAAACCATATGCTCCTCCGCACCTGTTGGCTTTCCCCCAGCCATTAGTTTAAAAAATTCTCTATGACCTTTTTAATTTTAAGTGCCATCAATCTGATTCCATTTTGGTTTAGAAGCAGCCAGAAACCAGTGAGATCAGCAGTATATATGTAGCTAGGCCTTTCATGTTTGTATACGGCTAGCAAACACTTTTATTGAGGACCCAAATGTGTCTTATGTTGTTTCTTCATATTGCTATTGCTTTGTAAAAAGCAAAGGAAGCAATAATTGGCAATGAGGGTGGGATCCTAATCCAGGAATACAGTGGAATAGAGAATGACAGTTTTGGACTAGTGAAAGTAAATTTAAAAAGGAACCTGCAGCATACAGCCACTGGACTGTGAGTAAATTGCTCACTGAGGCAGAAAAGGGTTTTGCCTGGCTGTTTGTGGAAAACTGATTTGTTTGACACAGATCAGTACACAATTGTTTTTCCAAGACTGACCTAGCTCAAGCCTACCTACAAGTGGAGACTGAAGACAGTGACAAGAAGCACCTCATGATTAACACAAAGAAGGACTTATTTTCTGAAATGAAAAATGGAACTTCTGTTCCACGGAAAATTCTGAGATTTCAAATTTGGTTTTGTCCCAAACTGGGTCAAAATGTCAAAATCTTGGAATTCTTCATAGATTATTTCAAAGGTTATTCTCAGTGTTACTTGAACAATATACTGGTTGTAATAGCTAGTGAAGAGCAACTTGAGAACCTTCCAAAAGGTGCTTGTAAATCTGTGCCTAGAGCAAACAACGAAAAATGTGATTTTTTCAAAGATTCAGTTACATATTGTGTCCCTACCATTGACAAAGATGATTTGTATAAATGACGAGTCAAGGGTGAAGCTGTCCTTAAGGCACCCCAGTCACAAAATATGTCACAATTATGCTCCTTTCTGGGGATTGTCAGTTACTGGCATAGGTGCTAGCCTAACATTGTGACGGACATCCCCTAAATGAACTGTTACACAAGAGAAAGAAATGTTAGTGGAGGCAATACACCAGGGCTTTTGATGAAGCTTGGAGCATCGGAAAGGATCTTTACACACTACAATGCAACTGTGCCTATGAAATTAGTTTGAGAATTGTGATAATACCAGTAAGCTTCATGTTCTTGTTTCTGCTATAACTGACTCTAACAGTGCAGAGCAAGAAGATGTTGAAACAATGTTAATACAACTACACCAGGAAGTACAGACCCTGCCAGATACTGTTGTGATGTCTATGACATGTTATACAGGGAGCAGTTGTAAACCACCTCTCAGGCTTTATTTGTAGCATGTTGTATATTTAGTAGTTTGTGGTACTAATGCATTTATCACATTTTTAAATGTCCTTTTACATTAAAGGGTGAGGTTTATGTAGTGCATAGGAATACTATAGTGTCCCTTTAAATTGTCTGTGAGCCCTGTAGTGGTATTCCCTATGTTCTATGTTTGAGAAGCCACCAGAAATATATGTATGTAGATAGCTCTGGCATGTTTGTATATAGTTAGTAAACATGGTTATTTGGGACCCAACTGCACCAGTGTGGATTCTTCATATTATTATTGTTGTGTAAACAGTAAAAGAAACAACCTAATATCCAATTTGCATTGGTGTAAATGACTATATAAGGTGCTGGGGAATGGCAAATCTAGCCCTTAACATATGATATGCAGAATACAATGAAAGCAGCTAGAGTCCAAATGAAGGCACAGCCATATTTTTCTTTAAATGGACCAAGACTTAAATACAGAACCTGAAGATCTTCATTCACATGAATAATCTTGTTGATTTCAACAGAATTACTTGCATAAGATTTTTCAGGATGAGATCCAGATTTCATATTGCCCTGTGCTCCTATCTGGAGGTAGTTCGCACATGGGAGTCTGGCCACAAGTATAGTTTTCATAGTACACCTCATCATTTTAGCAATTCCATCATGCTCATTGAACTGAGACTCATCATCCAGCAACTCTGCATTTTAATTGCTGGTTTAGAAAGGATCTATTTCTTACTCATTTCACTTCATTCTAGGTCAACATTTTCAATGAATGCATTTTAAACAGGCCATAAAGTACATCAGAGTTCACAAACGGAAATATTTTCATTAGAGCAAATTAGGTAACTAGTGCTACTGGAAATAGAAAGCTACCAAGCACATATTTTTCATCACAACTTCAGTCAATCTGTGCTGGACTCTGTTCAAAGCCCATCAACACTGCCCCCAGTTTGGCTTACTTCTCCACAGGAGTTGAAGACATTGGGCCTAAGTCAGCTTTTCTCAAACTGGGGTCCGCGGACTCCTGGGGGTCCATGAGAGTACTCCAGGGGGGTCGGGGGCCATGCTGATGAACTCCTACCCTCCCTCTCTCAACTTCTCCCCCTCCCTCCCAGCGCCTCCTGCATGCTGCTGAACAGCTATTCCCCGGCATGCAGGAGGCGCTGGGAGGGAAGGAGAGGAGCGGGGATTGGGTGCGCTTGGGGGAGGGGGCAGAAAGAGGTGGGGAAAAGATGGGGTGGGATGGGACCTTAGGGAGTGGTGGAGTGGGGGTGGGTCCTGGGGCTGAGCAGGGGGGGAACTTGTGGGTCTGAGTGATGTTCTATACCTCAGGGGAACACCCTATACCCCCATGTTCATCCTTATGATTGTGTGATATCTAATGCACAGTTTGTCATGTTGGGTGTCTTCAGAAGGCTCATGATGTACTGAGCATTGTTATGGTAATGTTATAGTAATCATTATAGTAATGTTATAGGTTGTAATTTCATACATATAGTCATGAGGCTGAACATGTGTCCTCATGGTTTAAAGCAAACCCAGGCAAAAACTCTCCAGAAGCAGAGGGACAGTTCACACCTCATCAGGGCATGTATGGGACAAACCCAGCCCAGCCTCTCTGGGACAAAGGCTCTGGTGGATTATCGAGTGAGTCACCCCCCTTCCTTTGGTCAGTTTGGGACTGTGATGAGGTAATGATCACCTGACTCTGAAGGGGGAGGGCAAAGCCAAGAGGAAAGAAAGGCCATGATAAAAGGGAGAGACATTTGCCCTGCTCTTCCTCTCTCTTCCACCTCCATCTACAGACATCACCACTGAGCAACTGAAGCGCTGATCAAAGGGGAGAGCCTGGCTGGCAACCAGCCAGCCTGTGGTGAGAAGCATCTACGTTTATAAGGGCATTAAGTATCAGAGGGGTAGCCGTGTTAGTCTGAATCTGTAAAAAGCAACAGAGGGTCCTGTGGCACCTTTAAGACTAACAGAAGTATTGGGAGCATAAGCTTTCGTGGGTAAGAACCTCACTTCTTGCATCTGAAGAAGTGAGGTTCTTACCCACGAAAGCTTATGCTCCCAATACTTCTGTTAGTCTTAAAGGTGCCACAGGACCCTCTGTTGCTTTTTATAAGGGCATTGGAAGTGTTAAGATCAGCTTAGAATGCGTTTTGCTTTTATTTCATTTGACCAAATCCAACTTGTTATGCTTTGACTTATAATCACTTAAAATCTATCTTTGTGGTTAATAAATCTGTTTGATTATTCTACCTGAAGCAGTGCATTTGGTCTGAAGCATATCAGAGACTCCCCTCGGTATAACAAGCCTGGTACATATCAATTTCTTTGTTAAATTGACAAACTCATATAAGCTTGCAGCATCCAGCGGGCATAACTGGACACTGCAAGATGGAGGTTCCTAGGGTTGTGTCTGGGACCAGAGATATTGGCTAGTGTCATTCGGTTGCACAATACAAGGAACAGCTTACATGCTAGAGGCTGTGCGTGAACAGCGCGGGAGTGGGGGTTCTCACAGCGGAGCAGGGTAAAGCTGGCTCCCAGAGTCAAGGATTGGAGTGACCTAGCAGATCACTGGTCCAGAAAACACCAGAGGGGAATGTCACAGTCTGTAAAAAATGTTAAATCAAAATGGGGGTTCTCGGGTTGCTAATGTTTGAGAACTGCTGGCCTAAGTCATTCCTAGGCTGTGGTCCCTTCACATTGGCTTTTCCTCAGGCTATGTTAAGCTGTGCCGAGGGCTGAAGCACCTCTGCTACTCAACCCAGCATGGCGGGAACAAAGGTGGCACATGGTCATCTTCCCCACACCTGGGCCTTGCACTGGTTTTTACCTTCAGACAGGGATAAATTGGGTCCAGTTTGCCAAACTCAGAAGTGTGTCTGAACTGGGGTAACTTACACCTTCTTCTGGTGCCTTCAACATGTGAGTTTCACTAAAAAAATCTCAGTGTGACCCAGTTTGATGCCCTTGGCCTCACAACCATGTATTGCTGGAAAATAACTCTGAATTTGGCCCACAGAGTCTAAGAGCCTGCCCCAAAGACTACTGAAGCCATGTGTAAATTACAGTGGCTTGAATTAACTTACAGACTTATGTCTGAGTTTTGTCCATTGTCTCCACAGCACTTCCACCCATTACCATATGCCCAAAGTGTGAGCAACTCATCTCTGTACAGCAGTGCTACACACTATCCACCAAGCTACAGAGTTGGCTCAGCTAAAATGCTTTTAATCTTCTGTTTTTCACTTCTTCTGCACCTCTCTTGCTTCGATATTTTGGTTCAATAGACAATTATTTGTTTCCTTCTCCTAAGCTCATACTGCTTTTTTGTTCTTGTCATATATATATTTGTATTTGCCACTAGCAAATGTGTCTTTCTGATGAGGTAAAATTCTTTGCAAAGCCATCTACAAAATCATGTCAGCTCAAATATTGCAAGAAGAAACTTTAACTTACACAATTCTAAGCATCCCTTCTCTGAGACTGCCACTTCCTGAATAGGGACTAAGTTAAGATTTGGAATTTATTTCTGTCTAACACTAAATTCCAAATGCACATCTTTAAAAAACAACACCAAAACTTTAAGATGTTGTCAGGATTTGATTAAAAAAAAAAAAAAAAGAGGAAGAAGATAGTAAGGAGGTTGGATTCCAATTGACTTCAAACCCTTAATATATAAGACCAATTGTCTATGAACCACTAGCAATCTGGGGAGCTGTTCTATTGCAGTGGTGAAGCACTGGTCAGCCTTCAAGCCGGGACACTTTCTGCCAGCCTAGGCCTCTGTTAGGATCTCCATTTCAGAAATAAATTAAAAGCAATAATAACTTATCTGTACCTTACCTACCACTAACCTATTTCTAGAGCACTAAGTACTATACAGTCTAGACACTCTACAGAATGGCTACTTAATGCCTAGTGATGGACTGCATATATGTCTTATGTCTGACTGGATACTACTTTTTTTTCTTTTGTAAGTCATCCCTCCTTGTCAATCATCTACTAATTAGCAAGCCAATCAAACAATATATTACACACTGGCACATCTGTGAGAATTTCCTAGCATGGATCACTGGCACTGTATGCAATTCCAATGAGTTTTCCTGCCAGAATGTTCCTGCACTACTGCTGTCTCCTTTCAACACACACTGATGCAGGATTGTCACTTGAACTATCATGTCACCTGCCATGAGTCATACTCCTTTCTCCCTCTTCCCCTCCCCAACACCGTGAGCTTGTTTGTTTTTTCTGTTACCCTGACGTTACTTTTTCATGTCCGGGAAAGGTTGGATGCCAACAGTGCTGTTATATTTCCTACATCTAGAGTTGTGATAAAACCTGCTGTTTCAGCTTGAAGACATTTGTGTGAGCTATTGCTTCAGCTTTGTTTTCAACAGCTTGGTAGCCCTGACCTATGAGAGTACCAGATTCAGTAAGCTAGCAGAGAGGTGTAAATTATAGCTTCCCCTGGGTCAGCCAGCACTCCCTCCATTTCTTTTGCTGGGGAAGGGCAGCTTTAAAATTTTGCTGGGACACAGGCTGATGAGGTGGATGAACTGAAGCTCTCAGACTTTTCAGACAACAACATCCTTTCCTAGCTATTTGCTACTGCTCCAATCTTCCCCTCCAGACAGACTTACCACCTCAGAGTCCCTCACCTTTACTGGCCTGAATTCACCCACACTGCTGGCTTATAACAAACACCAGCAAAGGAAGGATAGTTCAGTCCAAACTACTGAGTCTCACCTTATTTTGGGCTGAGATAGGCTCAGACAGCAGTGTTTTGGCTCTGTATATGGCAAGACCTCAACTGGCATGTTTTCCCTTTCCAGGGAAAAAACCAAACAGCCCCTTGTTTTGTGATTGTGATGCCAGCCTGTGGTTTTGAATTCAGAACCCATAGGGAAACTCTCCTTAGGGTACCTTAAAAGGAAGGGTAGTTGACATCTAAGACTAGACATAGAAATGAGATAAAAGGAAGAACATAAGGTCAAGATGTGGCTTACAGGCAGCCAGAGATCAGAGCAGAGCAGCATGGGGACATTGAGAACCAATCACCCCACAGCCTGAAGCAATGGTATTAGGGCAGACTGGGGATTGGCACGAGCTCAGAGGTAGTACTGAAGCTGCTCAGAGGAGAACAGTCCACCTACCTTGTGCCTTATATGAATACACTCCTCCAAGCTTCTCACATCAGTCGCAAAATGACTACATACATAGTTACAATCTTTAATACATACAAATGGTGCAGTGAAATGGCTCCTATTATATTCTTGAATTCAATATTTCAATGGTGCAGTGAAAGGCCTTGATAATTTCCTGAAGCCTAATATATTAACGGTGACCACATTATAATCTGGAACCCAGTATCTAGGCAGTACCAGGCTGTTGATGTAATTTTGAGTGCTATATGATCTCTGTTAGAGTGGAGAGAACCAGTGCAGAAAAAATGCAGTGAAAGATTCCACTTCCAGTGTGAAACACAATCTGCAGACATGGGCACAGTGTTCATGGAAGGCCCCTATCGTACACTGGAATGCAGAATCTATGCTGGAAATACTGAGTCAGTGGCAGGCTCCTGTTGCATTCAGTAATGCACCATAAGTGTGGAGAAAGGATCAGTGTCTGACATTCTAAATTGGGATCCTCTATGGAGAGTGC
Source organism: Emys orbicularis (assembly GCF_028017835.1). Lineage (NCBI taxonomy): Eukaryota > Metazoa > Chordata > Testudines > Emydidae > Emys > Emys orbicularis. The sequence goes on from NC_088685.1 coordinate 185,505,552, forward strand.
CCTGTTTGCTGTTCAGAAGTAGAGTTCTTTAGGAATCACCCTCTTTGCTATTATTATGAATACATCTGGATGCTGTATGGCTTGGATGTCACTCTGATGGCTTTTAGAGGGCAGGGATGGGGTAGTCGAGATATGACCTTCTATTTTCTGTTTCAAATCAGAGTGCTCTGTAGGCAGGAGACCACATAACTGGATTTTATCAGTCTGGACACTGTAGCAATTAACCTGCTGGATTTTGGAGAATCTGGTTTGTGCAGACAGAGAACTATAAAATAATCCTGTCTCTGTCATGCGCTGTTCCTTTCTTACAGGGAGACGGGCCCTCTTAACCACTGTTGTTAGGGCTTCAAAGGCTCTCCGCCAAGGCCCCAAAGTATTGTGATAAACAGGCTGCATCCTCCATTCATGCGTCCCCCATCCTCCAGATTGCTGTTGCTGCCTGCTATATGGTGCATTGGCCTTTCACAGGCCCACAGCCTCATTTCCATGAAATTTCAGGCACAAGATGGCTGAATTCTCACAAGAACAGAACAGCCAAAAACCCAAAGTGGAATTCTCCCTCCTCCCAACAGTTTTAGATTCCAGCTCACAGGTCCCGATCCAGAGTGCTTAATCTGAATTGCCTCAAATTTGCAGAGGGAAAGGTAAGAGAACTTGCAGCACAAGGGCTATGAATAATGCAAGTCCATAAACAAGCTCCTTGCCTCTCTGCAATGCTTGAGATTAGGGGCTCTATTTAGAGACAGAGCTGAATCAACCCCCTGGATTCAGTCACGTATGACTTTCCTTTGAGGGTGTTCAGAACATGAACTCAGTTTCAAATTTTGCAAACTGGCATCAATCTAGAGCTCTGGACCTTAGGATGTTGTTTTTTAATATTCAGATCTTCATCCACATTTCATGACTAGCAGTTTTATCTTCTATGAATAGCCTGCTTCATACCTGTACTCGTATTCACTCGTGTCTGTGAGCCTGCTAAATACTTTCCCCTGAAGAAAAAGCACAAAGCACTTGCATAGATGAATGACTTGCACGAATTGCTTCTCAGACAGGATTTTCCCATCCTGTCAGCCGCTTTTTCTCAGCACTAATTTATTTTTTATTCTATATTTTAATGTCAGTTTCACCACTTCCTTAGTGGCCTTAGCATCAGCATTCAGCTCCAGGGAGCCGTTTCCTACAGTTTTTATGAATACTGCTAACTCAGCTGTTAAGTCAACCTTCATGAGCAACTTTTTCTGATTTGCTTCACTTTGGAAGCCAGACGCTAACCTGTCACGCATTACATTATTTAAATCCGTCTCACACTTGAGGCATTTTGATAGAGTCTTTAAGACAGCAATATTCTGTGTGACGGTTTCACCCGCTTCCCAAGATTGTTTATTTAAATGAAATGTTTCAGCTGTAACCACTACTTTAGGAGACAGGCATTGCTGTAATTTTGTTACAGTTTCCTCAAATGATTTTGTAGCTGGGTTACCTGGTGCTGTCAGCAGGTCATTTGCTTTCATAGGTTTGATGGTATCATACACAACATTAAGTAGCACATGTTTTTTTCTTTTTCCTTATTGTTCGACTTACTGGGATATGTTTTGAATGTGTCCATTCATGGGGTTATGTGCAAAGCCCCTAAACTATGCTAATATTATAGAGAGTGCAGCAGTATTAACTGTTTCTGCTATACAGGACCTGTCAAATATTGCTAACAAGGACCTTTATACCACACTACCTTAAAAAATACTGTGAGTAACAGGGGATCAGTGAAGATAGAAAATGACATTGGACTGTTTAAGTGGTTGCAACCTTATTAGATCTTTAACTCAAAATCAAGGACCAGATTCTCAGCTGGTGTTAATCAGCAACATTCCATCAATCTTGTTTTAGCCGCAGTGAAAGAGGAAAATCAAGTGTTTTGATGATCAAATTCAAAATATCCTAACATATTCCTAGTTTAACCCACTCTATTGAAATAAATTTTGCAGCAATAGGAAGGGGATGGGAGGGGGGAACAAGACAAGGACTGCTTCCACCCAGTGCTTCCTTTTAGGGGCATGTCCCCTCCTCCAAACAAGGGAGGGCTACCATTGGTCAGAAGGCATTGTGATGCCACCACGGAGGTTTAGTGCACAGGTCTCAGTCCACACCTTGCAATTCATGGCCCTCTGATGGCTGGTCTCCTTTACTGGCATGCTAAAGATACTTCAGTATGTTTTATTTGCCAGTAAAACCCTCTCAAGTAGAGAAGGCAAGAATAGTGTCAGAAGGGCTGAAGTCAGTGAAGTTAGATCAGGGATTAATTTATTGAACAGAGGCCTTATGTGCTCAGTTATTAGTGCATTCTGCACTCACTCCATTCTTCTAACCTTAGTACCTCTCCAAGTTTTAGTAAGAAACATGCTTTAAAATGATGAGATAATTGTTTTAGTTCCCAATGCAACTTTCCTGTTTTCCCCTCTTCAGCTTACTTCCCCTTTGATTTTCACATTTGGGTCTCAAAATTAAGTAAAAATTAGGAGAACAATTTTCCCTTTTGAAAATATGAAAAGACATTGGGCCTGATTCACCACCATGTTATTCTAGTTTTTGCTCCAGTGCTATAGAACTGGAGTAACAAAATCATGAATGAAGCCCAGCCATGCTTTGAAGAAACACAGACCATCCATTTGGATTTCCTTAACAAAATGCCTAGCTTCTCTTAAAGAAAGATAATGCTTCCAAGGCGTGAGAATCAGTCTACCCATCTTCCTTGCAGTAGCAGCTCCCAAGACATTCTTCTGTGCATCTGTCTCCAAACTGATTGATTAAACTCATGTACAAACTAGAATATTAGCTACAAGAGGAGCATCTAGCTAATTCTCTCAGGACCCTCAAGCCAATAGTAAGAGAGACACATGGGCTGACATGATGGCTCCACTGACATCAGTAAGAGTTTTGCCAGAATTTTACCCATGGACTCTGGCTTTTCCAGTATGAACATACTAAGAATTAACCTGTTAGTTTTTGGAGTAACTCACTGTAAAATATAGTCATCTCATTAAGAATGTAGCCTTCAGCTTCTCCTTCTAGAAATGTAAATGTCCTTCCAATACTCAAAGTTCCATGTTTGTGCCTCATGCTGGTGGCCTGAATAGACAATGTAGGCTTGTCAGGAAGAGCAAGCCTACCAGATCAAGAGTAGAAAGCTTGCAGACTCGGAGGGACCTATTCCCTGGCTCTCACTGACAGTGTGAACAGTTTGCTGCATTTCCATGCAAACTGTTATCACCTTCCCTAAATAAGGAAAGTATCACTGGCAAATAAACACTGAACTAGCTTCAGTGTACTGGTAAAGACAGTCAGTCATCATGGCTCTTAGAATGGATAGAGTAGGTGGAGTTGAAGTGATAGAGAAGAAGGCAGTGGAGTTTATGGGTAAACCAGAATGGCCCAGGGAAATGTACAAGTCTATATACTCTATATATACACAAGCACTTATTTCTACCTCCCAGATCCCATTTATGCATGTCTATAAACATAAACAAACCAGAGAACTGAAAAATCGAACCTAATCAATAGACTGAGCTCTGAGAAATTCACATACTTAGTTTGGGATCTCATGTATTGAAATTAAATGATCCTGTACAACAGAGAGCACTATGTAGACCAGTGATGGGCACTGGGCATATCTCAGAAAGCTAAAAGAAGCAGCTAAAAGTATGAATTGTTATCCAAATTATCGGCATCACTTTAATTAGCCTGTATAACTGGGATGTACATTTCTGGTAATTTCCGGTTAGGGTAGTGATGAGGATATACTTTTTAGATATGCTTTAGTTCAACCACAAGTGTTTGGACTTGATGCAGATTTTACAGGGGGATCATAGTGGTCCCTTCTGGCTCTAATACAATTATCTTTTCTATTGCACTTCCATTTCTGGTCCTGATCAGTGTTGCCAGGCAGTGTGATGTTGCATGCAGGGGAAAAGAGAATCTAACATTTTAAAATCTCATATAGGGTTGTGTTTGAGGTATGGACAGAAATTCAGATTGGATCTTTTTTTATCTGAACCGACCATCCCAATAATAATGGAATTCTGAGAGTCATCCAGAAAAGCCATGCACATCCACAGCAACACTGCTGGCTTATCCTCTCCTTCCTATTCCACCCAGTGGAATCCTCAGCACATTCCCAGTTCACAAACCTGAAAAAAACATTCTGCAAAACTAGCCTTAGAAATCCTTGAAAGAAAAACCCCTTTACTGCCATTAGTTCTAAACATCCATGTGGTGTGTTCGTGTCTAATTGCTACTGGGGTCTCAGAGATTAGGGATTCTCAAGCAGACTTTTAGGCTATATCTACACTATGAGCAGTGGTGTGATTCCCCTGCTTATGTACTGTGACAAAGTTCCTCCTCTATCTTGGTGGGTCCTGTGCTTATTGGCGGATTTTCTTGCCTCAGAGATTCACCATGTGGGTTGGGGAACAGCCCAGAAATCTTCCCCTCTGGAAGAACCCACAGTCCAGGTCAACTGGGAGGTTTGGGGGGGAACCCGGGCCCGCCCTCTACTCCGGGTTCCAGCCCAGGGCCCTGTGGACTGCAGCTGTCTATAGTGCCTCCTGTAACAGCTGCATGACAGCTACAACTCCCTGGGCTACTTCCCCATGGCCTCCTCCAAACACCTTCCTTAGTCTCACCACAGGACCTTCCTCCTGGTGTCTGATAACGCTTGTGCTCCTCAGTCCTCCAGCAGCACACCCTCTCACTCTCAGCTCCTTGCGCCTCTTGCTCCCAGCTCCTCACACTCGCACCACAAACTGAAGTGAGCTCCTTTTTAAAGCCCAGGTGCCCTGATTAGCCTGCCTTAATTGATTCTAGAAGCTTCTTCTTAATTGACTCCAGGTGTCCTAATTAGCCTGCCTGCCTTAACTGGTTCTAGCAGGTTCCTGATTACTCTAGTGCAGCCCCTGCTCTGGTCACTCAGGGAACAGAAAACTACTCATCCAGTGACCAGTATATTTGCCCTCTACCAGACTCCTGTACCCCAGTGGTCTGGGTCTGTCACAGTACACATACTCGCACTAGCCCTCATTGAGCTAGCATGCGTATAAATAGCAATGAATCCATGGCATCAGCAACGGATGCACGGCTCAGACATGTTAAGTACAAATGCGCCTGAAAACAGTAGGTTCATACTTGGTACAGTTGAGATGTACCTCCATCACGGCTACCCATGCTACCACAACGACACTACTCTTTATATTCATGCTACCTTGATGAGAACTAGTGTAAGTAGGTATATGCGAACACAGGAAGCACATCCCTAGCTCATAGTGTAGATGTAGCCTCAGGAGGGCTTTCTTTATGGCCATTTGGGAAACATAAGTTGAATCTTTGTTCTGTTGCAACATGGCCTCACAGTGCAGAAAAGGTTGAGAACCACTGTAGAGAGGAATGAAAGAATGACAAATAAATGGCTTCTAAAGAAAAATAATGCCTTAAATTACTCAAAGAACTTAATCTCTATCCTATTTTTTCTTACTGTTTCAATATGTTGGTATCATTGTTTTATATGATAATGGCAGAATCAGGATAGTCACTGGTTATCTGCTCTATCCAAGTTTACACAGGCAGCCATGGAAATTCAAAGACATGCATTTGTCAGGCTCTATGATACCATTTTCATGCACTTGTTCCCTCAGTGACAGTGGACAGACTTGGTGTAATATTTTGATCTATTCCTAGCCAACACCAATTTGAATGTAACAGGCACAGAAACCTGGCAGTCAGCTTGAAGACAAGTACAGTGCAATCTGATGGCATTATGAATAAACCACTGGGAAGAGGAAACCTCCTTTCTTCTTTTAGCACCCTTTTCAATGATACTACATGAGGAGAGTGTAGAATTGGCATATCATACTAATCACACTGATCTGTTGCTTTTAAAGCACTAAGAACTTGTGTACACGATGTGGTAATGCACTTTACAGGGGTATAATTTCTAAAGCACATTAATGTGTTGCACATTAATTGGTCCACGTAGACACTGCTGATGCTCACTAAAAGTTCCTTAGTATGCAGTAATATAGTAGTGTTTCAAAGAGCAGTACGTTAAAGCACACCAGTAAGATATACATGGACCAATCAATGTTAGTAACATGTTAATGGGCTTTAGAAATCACACCTTCATAGAGTACATTACTATGCCATGCAGACAAGCCTAAGCAAGATGTTTTTATTTTTACACTGAATAGTAAATTCACAGGATACTTTTTAATTAGAAGTAATATGCTATAACTAGATATTTAGAAACCATTTAAGACTTTTGTTAGGAATTTGCAAGAAGCTGGCTTATGCCAGCAATGAAGAGTGACACCACTTATATTCATATTGCATAGTGATATCACAGGGCAATATCATTCATTTTCCTACAGCATCTGTCTTACACTTTACAGCAAAAGGAGAAACAGCTATTTAAAAAGTCAAAGAGACTCATTAAATTCCAGATTGATCAGGCAACACAAATGAAGGGGAAAGGGCAAAAGTGGAAGAACAAAATGAGTGAGAAAACTAGATATGAAGTCATATTTGCTAAGAGAGGTACGTGTGTGTGTGTGTGTGTGTGTGTGTGTGTGTGCATGTGCAAACACACACACGAATGGAGCTTTTAAATAGCTCCATGCACTGCATCAGATTTACTAATCTGTGAATGCCATTTAGTAGCACTGAGTTTCTGTTTAAAAACAAAGATTTTCCCTTTCTGCACAAAAAGTGGAGAGTTTATACTGCAGGAGTGTATGTCTATTTTTAATATTATTTACAAGTGAAGCACATATTGTTACCCTGTGCCCTTCCACTATCTGTCTATATCCACTTCTTGTCTCATACTTGGATAGTATGCTCCTGGGGGCAGGGACCCTCTTTTCTTTATGTGTACAGTGCCTAACACAATGGGGCCCTGATTTTTGACTGGGGCCTATAATCACTACTGCAATATAAACAAATGTATGGACAAACAAACAATCAAACAAACAAACAATACTGTTGAACTCACTAGTCCATGGAGGCATTATATCTGATACACTACTACTTAAGTGTGCCAGCTGCTCATCTTCCCATCATCGCAGACCACCTATTAAGTAATGTAAACAACCACAAATCTAACTGTTTAGCCGCAGTCAAATCCTTTTTTCACTCTCCTTCTCTGTGATAATAAGAAAAAAACTTGACAATAATTAGGCTCATCATGATGACCAACATTGTGTCATTGTTTCCTTGTACTCCCCCCATCTATACATCTGTATATACTTGTTCTCTCTTGTTTCATACTTAGAGAGTGACCTCTTTTGGGCACCACATGCCAACCTTTGCTCAAATGTAAATCAAAGTAACACTTGCATTTACATCAGTGTAATGGTGAGCAGAATTCAGCCCTGCATACATAGTTTTGGTGGGTTTATTACAATTGGGAACAGGATATTTCAATGGGCAGACAATATAGCAAGAACCATTTGGTTTACTTAGCATTTTACTAGTTGTTAGCATAAATTTTCATGCAGCACAGGCCAGTTGAAATTACTGATGTAAGAAGTGATAATTTAGTTGATGGAAAATTAATAGGACATTTTAAAATTAATAGTAAAGCATAGAATAATTCAGTCTATGTTACAGAAAAAGCCAAAATAAAAAAGCAGGTGGTGTCTTTTGCTAGTGCAAAATTAACTTGTCAGAGCTGTGACTGGCTGAAAATCACTGAAAGGAAGTATAATCAATTAACATCATGCATGATGACATCTTTGTAAACTTACAATGATGTAATTGACATTGCTGTAAAGACCTAATGAAAACTTACTGTAGTGAGGCCAAGTGGCCTCCCTCCAAGCCTGAGCCCGAGGGACCACTACGCTCCTTCTGATGGGTGGAGCTGGGCCAGCTCTGCCCCCCATGCTGGAAGGGGCATGACAGGAAGTATAAAGGGAGAGCCCCTACAGCTCAGTTGGGCCAGAGCCAGGGAAGGAGGAGATGTCTCCAGCCCGCTGCAGACCTCTGGAGCTGAATCTGCACTGTGCAGTAAACGGCCCCCGGAGGAGACCAAACCTGGAGAGGAATTGCTGGGACTGACATCTGCAGTGTACTGCAAGGAGACAGAAGACCCTTGTACTACAGAACTCCCTGCCCACACTGTGGTAGGAAGTAGCCCAGGAAAATCAAACTTTCATCCGGTTTTGTTGCCAGAGCATGAATCACTGTGTTTCGGTGGGATCCCCGCTGACCCAGTGGTGAAACCATCTGCCACTTTAGGGCTCTGGGCTGGGACCCAGTGGAGGAGTAGAGTGGGCCAGAGTCCCCGTACCCTTCCACCACCAATCCCACCTCTGGGGTGGCAGCCTATTCATTCATAGGACAGAAGGCCTGTGCTTTGCTTGTGGCTTGTCCCAGCCAGAAGACTGTGGGTCCCAGACTGTTTGTGGGCTGCCTTAGCCAGGAGACTTAGGGCACGTCTTCACTACCCGCCGGATCGGCGGGTAGCAATCGGTCTATCGGGGATCGACTTATCGCGTCTAGTGAAGACGCGATAAAATCGATCCCTGATGGCTCTGCCGTCGACTCCGGAAATCCACCGCGGCAAGAGGCGGTAGCGGAGTTGACGGCGGCGCGGCAGCGGTCGACTTGCCGCCGTCCTCACAGCCAGGTAAGTCGACCTAAAATACGCCACTTCAGCTACGCTATTCACGTAGCTGAAGTTGCGTATCTTAGGTCGACCCCCCGCTGTAGTGTAGACCTAGCCTTAGTCTGAAGCCTGTTTCCGGCTTGCCCCCCCCAGAGGGCGGGGGGAGGGGTTTGCCAAATTTCCAATGTTTAAAAACTGGACCCCCCGCCCCCCTCCGGTCACTCACTCCCTGCCACCCCTGGGGCCTACCTACCAAGAACTGATGCAGAGCCTGCCTACCTGCCCAATCAGAGCAGGACATTTAAGTATGGCTGATAAGAAAATCAATCACTGTTTGGACCGCTCACTGTCCTCCTTAGAAATGCTAACAAGTTTATTCAGTGAGGCTTTGATGTACTGATACATGCTATTAGATCAGCAATTAGGCATCAGCAAGATGGCTTGTTTAAGAGTAAATGACTTTTTGTTTGAAGTACCCATGAACACTAACTTGCCTGTTGCCCTTTGTTAAAGCCTGAGGCACAATACTGGGTAACAATAATGGGGATGTTGCTGAATCCTTTTAAAATATTGCCCCTTTCTAATGCCGTCTTTTTTATCCAATTTTAAAACTGGATTGCATGTTTCAAGACATGGATTTCCCTATTTGGACAATTAAATCACAATTGTTGGAGTGCACATCATTTTAAAGCCGGGTTTTGAAAAACTCATTTAACTCTTCAAAATTAATGACCAAAAATGAGCACATAAAGTAAGGTAAACATAATTAACTGAGGGTCCCAACACCCCAAAATAGCTGAGGGATGTCCAAAGAACACCTTTACAGTACAGTAACTCCTCGCTTAACGTTGTAGTTATGTTCCTGAAAAATGCGACTTTAAGCGAAACGATGTTAAGCAAATCCAATTTCCCCATAAGAATTAATGTAAATGGGGGGGGGGGGGGGGCGGGTTAGGTTCCAGGGAAATTTTTTTCACCAGACAAAAAACTATATATTATAAAGATATACACCATATATGTTTTAAACAAACAATTTAATACTGTTCACAACTATGATGATTATGAAGCTTTGAGGGGGAGGGATAGCTCAGTGGTTTGAGCATTGGCCTCCTAAACCCAAGGCTGTGAGTTCAATCTTTGAGGGGGCCACTTAGGGATCTCGGGCAAAATAAAAAATTGGTCCTGCTAGTGAAGGCAGGGAGCTGGACTCAATGACCTTTCAAGGTCCCTTCCAGTTCTAGGAGATGGGAATATCGTTATTTAGGCTCTCTCTGTCTCTCTCCATTGGTGTTCCCTCCCTGCTTTATATGGGGGTAAGTGGGGTGCAGGAGCAGGGAATGGGGGACACCCTGACATTAGCCCCCCATTCCCCTCCTGCACAGCAAGCAGGAGTCTCTGGGAGCAGCTCCAGGGCAGAGGGCAGGAGCAGCACATGGCAGTGGGGGGGAGGGACAGCTGAACTGCCCTGCAATTGCTAGCCTGCTGGGCGGCTGCAGCACAGGGAACTTACGGGAGGGGGGAGCTGATAGGGGGCTGCTGGTCCACCCTGGTTCCAAGCCCCCACCAGCTAGCTGCAACGGGCTGCCCTTCCTGCAAGCAGTGGACAAAGCAGGCGGCTGCCAAATGACGTTAGAAGGGATCATTGCACAACTTTAAATGAGCATGTTCCCTAATTGATCAGCAAGGTAACAACAAAACAACACTAACCGGGATGACTTTAAGTGAGGAGTTACTGTATATCATTCAAAAGTGAAAACATAGTTACTACAGATAATAAATAATAAGTTAACTGGGTTGGGAAAAGATCTTTGTGGAGGGGAAAGCAGGAAACTTATCTTTTTGATTACAGAATTATTTTGCTTTTGGTCCATTACAATCAGAACCAGTGTGTGTGTGTGGGGGCGAGGGGTGGGAAGGAGAAGAAACCTTTTCTCCATTAGGTTTGTTTATAGGCAGCTGAAAGGAAAAGTTAACCAGCTTTGCACAGAACATGTATTGAAACTTAAAGGTCTCTCCTGCCCGCTCCCTACTCTGAGCCTTCTGGGCTTTTCCAAGTAATTGTCATCTAATTGCCTATCAAAGAAACAGATAGTGGGCAGCAATTAGATCTAGCACCCACCAGTACAGGAGTTGTTGACAATGCACAACCATATGCTGGATTGTTTCCACACACCCAGGCCTAATGAGGAGTCGGGCACAATCAGGGCATGGCAGGACAGTTCCCCCCCGGAGTGAAGGTTCAGAGAGAGCTGGGGCCCTGGGAGGCTGAGAAGGTGACAGGCCGGCACCGGGGGCTCTGCTCCTATTTCAAATGTGGATCCCTCCCCAGGCAGTACCTCTCCATGGAAGCCAGCCAGATCCTCACAGAAGGTTATTTCGAACAGCTCCTCCAGCAGCAGCTGCTCTTCCTACCCCAGCTCCATCCATGGCAGCAGCGCAGGCAGATTGTAGCAACCGGATTTTCCGGTCAAAAACCGGGCACCTGGCAACTCTAGCCAGGACCCCTCAATGTGATTTCCCCTTGCCAAGCCTCGAGGCTTGGGCTAGAGATCACTTACCACTCTGCCTGCCACAGGGCCAGAGCCATAGCCCATTAATTGACTGTTTGTTGCCTGATGCAGCAACACAGCTTGGCCTCCCTCCAAACCTTAGCCCGAGGGATCAATAGGCTTTATAATGGAATTCTTTTACTGCCTTAGGGCATATTCAGAATTCTCTTTTGCAGACTCCAACTCTGTTTGCGTGCAAATCATCCTGAATCCAGATGTCAAATCCAAACACACACATACCCTTGGTGTGTTTGGAGGCCCATCTCTAAATCTGTATCAATCCAATCCTTTTCCAAAACTTGCAGAACGGTCAGGGCCAGATCTGAGTTTCCAGGTGTGGAAGCTACTTCATCTCCATTCTAACTACATATGACCTGCGCTGTTCCCTTTCCAAACCCCTGCCCCTGTGCGGACCCAAAACACCTTGAACCATTCATTCAATAGCATACACGTATTCCCTTCCCACTTCCTCTCTCATTCAGTCACCATTAGAAGTCTTCAGAGAGGGGGAGCTCTCAGGTTTCCATTCCTATCCTTCTTGTTGGTTCCTCTGGGGGCATTGCTGGTCAGTGTATTTCTTGCTATTGACACTGTCCCTCTAATCCAAGGAAATCTTTTGAGAGGTGGTATCATGAGCCCCATCACACATGTCAGAAGTGAGCAACTCAGACCTCCCTGCTGTAGCTTCTGATCCTGCCAACTATTCCACAAATCCCAGAAGTTCTCATGTAAATAACGTGCAGTTTCCCACTCCTTCACTGCTCAGAACCCTTTTTATTCTTCTTCAGATAACACTCTCACTCTTGTGGCATGAATGCCGTCACTTCCCTGAAATATTGTTGTATGTTTGACCTTGTCTCAGTTAGATTGTAAGATCTTCAGTGCAGAGTCCTTATTTTAGTTTTGGTTGTAGGCTTCATGTACACTAAATAACATACTAATGAAAATCTAATTCTTAGTACACTATACATGTATACTGTATATGGAAGGAATGCAATTATTTTATGAGTAATTCTGTAAATAAAATCTATTGGTAGTTTCCAGCTCTTTTCCAGCAGTATGAAATATTTATTTCATTTTTCATAATTTAGTGATTTTCTTGGATTGCCCTCAGATGCAATTTGTTGGGCCATTTAGTTTTTCTGTTTATATAACATCTGTTACTTCTGAACTGCATCTCCATTGGCCAAGCATCAGGTTAATTATTAGATCCTTTTAATTCTTTGCTTGAGACTATTTTTTTTCCAGGGTGGGAGAGAGGGGGACTGCCCAATCTCAAAATCAAATGCATATATAATGTTTTCAGTCAGAAGGAGAAGCACAAGATCACCTTATATGTAATTGCAAACTCCCGTTATAATGGGCCAGCTTGGATCTCATCCACTCAAAAGTGTCCTTGACAAACGGATTTGCAGGGTATAAGCCAGGCAGTGCAATCCAGTGTCAGACTAGACTGTGCACTCATTATTTATCAAGGAAGGTTGGATCTGGTTCTTGCGTTAGTGTGAAAGTGTGTGAACAGGGCTAGTTTAATAGTGTTCCTCCCCCCAACTCCTCCCAAACCCCAAGAGGATTTGATTGATTATTCCAAGCTGTATTTAAGCTGTTGGAATGGGCTGCACTGCTTTGGAGCCCCACTATTTACAACAGACTTCCTGTGCAACTTCAGGCATGTCAACCCCCCATCCTCTCCCCCCCCACACCAGTGCCTAAGGCTTTGTCTACACTACCAAGTTTTGTCGACAAAACTTATGTTGACACCCAAAAGTTGACAAAACAAAAATCGCCAAAGGGTGTTCACACTTGCTTCCTCTGTCGACAGATCATGTCCACATTGTGGGCACCATCATCAACAGTGTGAGCAATGCACTTTGGGCATGTATCCCACAGTGCAGTGTTGTGGGAAGGCAGAGCTGATCGCTCTGCATCTTGGGAGGATTCCCTCTGAGTTCTCCCACAGCCTCCTCAGCTGGCGGGAGTGGGAGCGGCATCATGAGTAGCTCTGTGAGCTCTCCCTGCTGAGGAATGTCAAAGCAGCACAGCAGTCTCTCCTCCCCACTCCCTGTGACAGCAGTATGCCTGCTGCTGTTCTCCTAGTGCAGGGCAGAACAGGAGCATTCCAATGACTGGCCCTTTGTTCCCCAAAGGGAGCAGCACACTCAGTTGTCAGATACTTCCTGCAGCTTTGAAAGGGGAAGGACACATGCCTGCAGGGCAGCAGAGATCAAAACACTGGGCAGAGCGATCAGGGCAGGCATTGTGGGATACTGGCGGAAGCCAGTTCTGTCAACAAAACAAACAGCAGTGTCTACACTGGCTCTTTGTCGACTATAAAGGGAGGAGAAAAGAAAAACGTCTCTCATAGGGGTGGAAGTTTTTGTCGCCAAAACCGGGTGTTTTCCCCAACAAAAGTCGCATTGCAGTGTGTATGTTGTCATTGTATTGTCTCCAAAAGGAAGTTTTTGGTGACAAAACTTGGTAGTGTAGACAAAGCCTTAGTTTCCCCATCTAGAATAACAGTATTTACCTCCTTCAACAGGGAGATGTGCAACTTAATTAAATTACTGTTTGCAAAGCGCTTTGAGTGCTATGCAGAGTGGACCAAATAATCTGCAGTCAACTGTTTATTCAATTAATTTAGCCTGCTTGCAGAATATCCTTGAACAGATGGCATGTTCTGTGAATGGATTCATTACTCAAATTTATTCAATTAAAACAAAATAGAAATACTCTATTGATTGGTCAAAAATATTCTAAATGTGCGACATTTTGCTTTGTCATGGCTGGTTCCAGGAGTCGTATGATATTGCTTCTCATTCCTGATTGTATGAGCACGCATGTACACCCATCACAAATACTGGTATGTGCTTCCAGATTTCTTTTCTGCAAACATTTGTGACTGTAAACTGTAAACATTTCTGCTGGCCCCCAGCCCCAGACATGCCACATAAAAAACTTTCACTGCTTCCTCTGAGTGTTTCTAAGGGTGCACATTATCTGGAGCAAGAGAGGGTGGACATGGAAGCCATGGTCCTACTCCTCCTCCACAGCCATCTATGGATACTTTTTATTGTATAAGGAAAGAAAAGAGTTTGATTTGGGCTTCTTTGATTCTAGATCCTGAATTTCCTGTGAGATGGCATGAATACGTGGACTGTTTGAATGTGAATTTCAGAGAAATTATCCAAAGAAAAATCATCAGTATTAGCAGAGAGAGAGAGAAAGAGAGAGAGACAAAGATCAACACCTTAAATAATTGCAGCAGAATTCATTTCCTGCTAATTATTTATTAGTGGGAGCAATAATACTTTTGGTAGAGTCAAAGATCCAATGGAACATACAGAGAGAGCGATGGTACAGATGGTGGAGGAATACAGTAGGAGCACATGTTAATCTTAGACAAATTCTAGAATTGAGTCACTGTCAATGAAAATGAAAATAATGATGCTGTTAACAGCGGCAGAGGAAAGGAGCAGAAATCACCTTTGGCCCAGTATTCCTGCTTTTTTTTTCTTTCACTTGCACAATCTTCAGCTCTAAAGTAATATTTCCTTAGGGACGAGAAACCCTACCAGCATAGCATTTTAACAATGGTCTTCAAACACCGTTGCATATCGTACTGCATGTGCTCCCTCTATAGAACTCATGGTGAAGTTGATAGGGTTTTGTATTCAAAGAATATGCAGGATCATAGGACATTGTCCACTGTGCTGAGGAGAATTGAATAGCCATGGGGACTTGACTATTGTCTTTCCTTGGCTGTGTGAATTGTATTTTCCCCTGAAGCCCTGTCTGGCAATTAAGAATCTTTTCACTGAGATCAGACACAGATCCACACAATATCTGTCAATTTGAATTTTATATCCTCTGTTCAAATGATTACAGTAACAGATAGATATCCAATCCAGAGTTATTTCCTTTTGAAATGTGAGGAATCATAAGACAGGATTGTATATAACAAAATGTAAGAGTGATGTACCACATAAATCCGCTCTCTGATATACATGAGGATGTAGACAAAAACTATCTTTTGTTTTCATGCCATTTAACTTATTTGAAACCGTTAGGCCATATTTTCTTTCATTTTAGTTTGTCATTTGTACTCCTTTGCTGGAGTATCAGAAAGATACTTTCTAATATATGAGGATATGTTATCCATTGTGTAGCATCTGAACATATAAAAACAATAAATATGTGCTAAGCAGTGTGAGTTACCATCTTTGGTGTGCAAATAATATACTTACAAGAGCCCAATCACATATTAATGAGGTCCAGTGATTAGGATGCTAGTCAAGGACTTGGAGACCTGGGTTCAATTTCTTGCTCTACCCCAGACTTTGGGTAAGTCACTTTGTCTGTCTGTGCCTCAGCTCCCCATTTGTAAAACAGAGACAACAGTAGTGCCCTACTCACATGGTATTGTGATGATCTATTAAAGACCATGAGACACTCAGATTCTACAGTAACAGGTGCCATAAGGGGTACCTAAGAGCTACACAATTTGTGTTGGGTATCCCTCATCAAATGACAAAGCAAGCAAATGTTTTTCAGCAAAGTATCAGAATTGCAGATGGGGGAAAGGGTTAGTTAAAGATACATTGTAAATGGAAAATAATTCTGAAGTATATTTTGACCTGAAAGTCTTTCTCATGAGACATCTGTAAAAGAAAAGTAATAAACATAATTAGCACTTATGGGTGCAACTAACTGGATGCTTTTCTTCACAGAGTGGTCCATACGAAGGCCTCATGGCCAAACATCATTGGTAATATTAGTTCTTTCAGTGTGTATTTTAAGATTAATACTCAGATGGCTACGTTTTCCAGGTAGCAGTGCACTACATCCTAGTGAATGATGGCTTTGTTTCATATAAGTAGACATTATCATCAGTTAAAAAGACTAGAACTCAGAGCAGTATGACAGACAGCAGCTCCCCCCATAACAGAAGAGAGAGGACAGACGTGATCAATTGCAATGTTTTATTGCTGATGGAATTCATCAGGCACTAAGAAAAGTACAATGCAAACAAATATTGTTGTGTGATTTAATGCTTGGTTAACAATTTTGTAATTGTTTGTGCAATTTGGATGCAGTTCTTGGACTCCAAGGAAGTCATCAATAAGACCTAGGTCTGCAGAATTTAGGTAAGCTTTTTGTTGTGAGAGACTGTTTTGATTTCACCATTAGAGATAAATCCAGCTCCCAGTGCTTGACCTACATAGCTGGGCCTGGCACTGAGCAGATGGGAGGAAACCTACCATGGTACCCAGGCTGTGGAGCAGGGGCGTCATTTTAGAAAAATTCTGAGCAGGGAAAGAGGCAAAGTTGTGTCAGCATTTTTGCTTTCACCCCCTGCTGATGCCACAGCTGCTGGGGGGGGGGAGAGAGGGGAAGGGGGGATAGCAAACCTGTTCCTTCCCAGAGGGGACTGGGGAAGTGGCAAGCTAGTCCTATCCTGGGGAGTAGGGGCAGTGGTGGGCTGGGGGTAAGTGTCTCACTGATGGCCGGCCTGACGCAGAGGTTGGGGCTTGACTCATGCTGCACTCAACTCCAGGCCAGGCTGCCACTGCTGCTTCTTATCCATCTGGCAGGGAGAGAGGGGTGGCACTGACAATGTTGCAATTAGGAGGCCTGGCCCATAGCAGCCCCCACAGGCCCGGGGTGACCACAGTGCCAACTGGTGAGGAGCTATGAAAAGTCTGGTGGGCAGGGCAAACCAAGACTGGGGGGGCGGGGGCGGAGAAGTTCCCCCTCCTTCCCCATAGCAAATGATGCCTCTGCTGTGGAGCAACTGAGAAGGTACTTCACAGTGGCTACTTCACTAAACTGTCAGCCTAGTCTCTATGGGCTCTCATGCAACTTCATTGGGTGGACAGGAGGATGTGTGCAGCAGATTCTTGGTCACCTCTCCCATTGCCTGTTCATTTCTTCTGCTCCAGGAAGGGCTAGATTTGCCCCTTAATGCATATTATATACTGTAATCCAATGCAAAACACTTAATATATATATTTTTTTAAGTTAGAAAAAGAGCAGTCCAGCCAGGAAGAGGTGTGATATCTTAAAAGAACTCAGCAGGTTAGGACAGGTTTAGTCTTCTGGGTGGTCAGATTAAAAAAGACATGGTTAAGTTTAAGTCAGCTGCTCTTGTCACAATGGGACCAACCTGCCTTCGGAAGGCAGACTGAAATAGGTTTAAAGCCTTTGGACCATGGATTATCACCACAGAATCGTGAGAGTCTAATCTCAAAGAACCAAAGTCATGCAAAAAAAGGCTAATGCAGTCTGGGAAGTTTGTTAAACTTTCAATGGCATGGTTCAGTCTGTTTTGTGTTGCCCGAGGTTATGTGGGTTTTGAGTCAATATTGTTTGTGTTTAAAAGGCTTCTGTAAAACTCAGGATGCACTGCTATGAAAAGTCTAGTAGCTTTCTATGCACTAGGGAAGTTAAAAACTCAGAGTGGTCTACAAGATGTGGCTCATTTTTGCTTTTGTTGCTTTGGCGATGTGTCTGTACTTTTCTTTATTTTCTGCTTAAATTTATGGATCTAGGGGGTGTCAGATCTACTGAACCTGAGGACAGGTGATATTTCTTGGGCTTTACTGAGTACCCTGCATTGGATCTCTTCATCTAACACTGCATCTGCTGGCTCTTCCCACAGTGAAAGAGGGAAATCTTACCTTCTTCCAACATGACCTCCAATGGATATATCTGAGAAAAGAGAGATGGCTCCATCCTTCTGCTGACAACAACATCACTCAATTACCAGAACCCCCTAAAAGGCACACCTATTCTTTATAACTTTACTGTGCTCTTGTCTTATTTTTGTCCCCATTTTGTTGGAGAGGTTGATTTGATAAAACCTGCAACTTTTCTGAGTTTTTATTGTGTTTTAAAATATACAAAAAGAAACAGAAAACATTGCTTTATATTATAATGGGAGAGAAAAATGTACATATTTTAAATTGCTAAATAGACAAATACCAAATAGACAAATGGTTTATACATTTTAATTAAGTAATTATTCACTGGATTCCAGATGTTAAGAAAAGATGTCCCTAGTACCCAGGTGTAAATGCAGAGAAATTTCACTGAAATCAGTGGCGTTATTGCCCACTTATATCACTGTACCTATTGGCAGTATTTGGCCTGCCATTATTTGTTTGGAAGTGTAAGTCCTCTCAAATACATCGGCCATAATGATGGCATGTATCCAGTGATTGATACGTAGCTGAGAATAGTTGTACATCTATAACATTTCTACTTTCAGCTTCACTTCCCTATAATAACTGACCTGAATATTAGCAAAGACATATTCAATGTTAATTTAGTTATGTTGCATTTTGAATTAATACTTTCACCCAAAATTATGTGAAAAGGGCAGTAGAGTGAGCCAATGTGACATGTCCAGCAATAGTTCAAGAATAGTTCATTTTAAAAAATGCCTGCATGTCTTAGGAGCCAAAGTCCCATTGTAAAAAGTGACTTGGACCCAGAACCCCAGAAGGACTTAGGCATTGTGATGCTCATCGTTGCAACATCTACGTTTTAGGCACCTAGAAAAATCACTGGAATCCACAAAGCTCAAGTTCAGCACCCAGGCTCCCTATACAATGATTGGGAGAAATAAGCACCTAAGAATGGGATCCACAGAAGCCAGCACCCTAGGCAGCTTTCCACCTAAGCTAGCCAACAGCAGATGTCAACAAGAGGGGTGTATCATAAGCCTGGCCCTCTGTGCGGCTTTGGCACCTAAGTCTGGGCTATTTCTTGCAAGAACTGCCACAGGAGGAGGTGGTGGTGCCACTTCCTCCCTTGTAACTTTTAGCCCAGTGATTAGAGCACTCAAACGGTATGTGGGAGATACAAGTTCAATTCCCTTTCTGCCTGATGGGCTGAAATGATTGTAACAGAGATCTCCTATCTCTGAGAAGACTGCCCTAATCACTGGGCTATGGGATATTCTGATGTGGGTCTCACTCCATCTCCACTCTTGAAGCAGAGAGGGGAACTGAACCTGAGTCTCCCACATTCCAAGTGAGTGCTTTAATCATTGGGATAAAAGTTATAAGGGAGGCACCGGCAGCAGCACCACCTCCTTCTGCTGCTGCTGGATTTTGAATGGGCTCTGATCTGTTAGATGTGCTCAGCACACACTGACTGGATTGGGCCCCACAGGTGAAACAGGGTTCCCCCACCTATGATCACCTAGTGTGAAGATTGCACCAGTGCTTAGGTACAGATAGGTATCTGGGCACCTGCCTGTTGTGGCAGTACACATGCCCAGAGGCAGAATCTTAGCTACCTAGGGAACTTTACAGGGATAGGCAGAACCTGAGCAGGGGTTTTGTGGACCAGAGTAGTAATTATATCTGGGGTTTGGGAACCAAAGTGCCTTTGTGGATCTGGACGTTAGGCACTCAGGAGCCCAAGTTTCTTTTGAAAATGGGACTTAGGAGCCTAAGTCACTTTGACATTTTTTAGAATGTTACCCCAAGTCTGATTTCCTAACATGATTAGTTTTCTAGGCGTTGCACTCTTTCTAGGCTGATTCTTCTCCTGTATACAGCAGTGTAACTCCTTTATTCTCATTGGAGCTTCCCTCGATTGGCACCAGTGCAAGTGAAAGCTTGCATCTCCATGCTTTTAGAAAGTTTTTGTTTTGTTTTGTTTTTTCCTCAATGAAATGATTTTTTGTCAGACGTACTACCTTATGGAAACACATCTGTCTCTACCATTCCCTTTTCTTCAGCTTTTTTTCCCCACCTTGTTTGTATTGTCCACATATGTGAGCTTCCTGAGTCATGGAATTGTCTTTGTGTTATTAGTTAGTACACTGCCTAGTACAATGAGACCCTGATCCCAATCTGGAGTCCTTAGGGCTCTATTGCAAAAGACTTAATAAATAATTAATGATCATTATGATTTTATTTAGAAAAAATGGTGGATTAGTGACACCACAAATGTGACTCATCTGAATAAGTGTCCAGTCCCACAGGGTTTTACCTCAGGCTCTTTTAACAAAAATGCACACACCACATACTCTAGGCTTTACGCTCTTTGAGTAATCTCTCGGGTCACTTAGAGGGCAACTACATTTTTCCATTAATGCAGCAAAGTCATAGAATCAAAGGACTGGAAGGGACCTTGAGAGGTCATATAGTCCAGTCCCCTGCACTCAAGGCAGGACTAAGTATTATCTAGGCAATCCCTGACAGGTGTTTATCTAACCTGCTCTTAAAAATCTCCAATGATGGAGATTCCACAAACTCCCTAGGCAATTTATTCCAGTGCTTAACCACTCTGATAGTTAGGAAGTTTTTCCTAATGTCCAACCTAAACCTCCCTTGCTGCAATTTAAGCCCATTGCTTCTTGTCCTATCCTCAGAGGAAGAAGAACAATTTTTCTCCCTCCTCCTTGTAACAACCTATTATGTACTTGAAAACTGTTATCATGTCCCCTCTCAGTCTGCGCTTGTCCAGACTAAACAAACCCAATTTTTTTCAATCTTCCCTCATAGCTCATGTTTTCTAGACCTTTAATCATTTTTGTTGCTCTTCTCTGTACATTCTCTAATTTGTCCACATCTTTCCTGAAATGTGGCACCCAGAACTGGACATAGGGTGACCAGACGTCCCGATATTATCGGGACAGTCACGATTTTAGGGGACTTGTGCCGCGTCCCGACCTTACATTGGTCAGGACGCACTTTGTCGCGATATCGGGGGACCGTCTGGTGGAGGACGCAAGCCGGCGCTGCCGGCGCCGCTCACCTCTTCTTCCTGAGCCCTGGGGCAGCGCAGCTGAACTCTCAGCGCCCGCCCGCCCGCCGGCCAGCAGGAGCCTGCAGAGTGCTGCAGCCCCACTCCCCAGGCACGCACAGAGGCGGCTGGGAGGTCTCCACTGCGTGCTGCAGGGGCGGGGCTTGTAGGCGCCGGCAGCCAGCAGTGGGCAGAGAGCCCCCCCACCCCTGTCCCCGCCCCCCTCGACCCGACCCGACCCGCGCGACCTTAGGAGCCAGAGAAACGGGACCTGCCTGCTGGATGCTTCCTGGGAGCCGCTCCAGATAAGGCTAGCACTGCTGGGACTCACCTGGCCCCCTGGCAGGTCCCTCTGGCTGGGGGGGTGAGGCTCTGCATGCTGCCCCCCTCCCTCCCTGAGGAGGGGGCGGAGCATGGAGCTTCCGGTGGGTTCTCAGCCCCCACCAATTTTTCCTGTGCTCCGGTGGGTTTTTTTGTTTTTTTTAGTTTTGCTCCGCCGCCGGTCCCCCCCACATCCTGATATTTCACCTCTGTCATCTGGTCACCCTAACTGGACACAATATTCCAACTAAGGCCTAATCAGCGCAGCGTTGAACGGAAGAATTACTTTTCATTTCTTGCTTACAACACTCCTGCTAATACATCCCAGAATGATGTTAGCTTTTTTGCAATTGTGTTACACTGTTGACTCATATTTATCTTGTGGTCCAGTATTCTTGCCAGCAAGTTAAAGTAGTATGGATTGGATGAATGGCCTATAAGGTGGCTAGAAAGCTGACTAGATTGTCGGGCTCAACGGGTATGTGATCAATGGCTCGATGTCTAGTTGGCAGCCGGTATCAAGCGGAGTGCCCCAGGGGTCAGTCCTGGGACTGGTTTTGTTCAATATCTTTATTAATGATCTGGATGACGGGATGAATTTCACCCTCAGCAAGTTTGCAGATGACACTAAGCTGGGGGGAGAGGTAGATAAGCTGGAGGGTAGGGACAGGGTCCAGAGTGACCTAGACAAATTGGAGGATTGGGCCAAAAGAAATCTGATGAGGTTCAACAAGTACAAGTGCAGAGTCCTGCACTTAGGAAGGAAGAATCCCATGCACCGCTACAGGCTGGGGACCAACTGGCTAAGCAGCAGTTTTGCAGAAAAGGATCTGGGGATTACAGTGGATGAGAAGCTGGATATGAGTCAGCAGTGTGCCCTCATTGCCAAGAACGCCAACGGTATATTGGGCTGTATTAGTATGAGCATTGCCAGCAGATCGAGGGAAGTGATTATTCCCCTCTATTCGGCACTGGGGAGGCCACACCTGGAGAACTGCGTCCAGTTTTGGGGCCCCCACTACAGAAAGGATGTGGACAAATTGGAGAGAGTCCAGCAGAGGGCAACAAAAATTATTAGGGGGCTGGGACGCATGACTTATGAGGAGAGGCTGAGGGAACTGGGCTTATTTAGTCTGTAGAAGAGAAGAGCACGGGGGGATTTGATAGCAGCCTTTAACTATCTGAATGGGGGTTTCAAAAAGGATGGAGCTAGGCTGTTCTCAGTGGTGGCAGATGACAGAACAAGGAGCAATGGTCTCATCTTGCAGTGGGGGAGGTCTAAATTGGATATTAGGAAACACTATTTCAGGAGGAGGGTGGTGAAGCACTGGAATGGGTTACCTAGGGAAGTGGTGGAATCTCCTTCCTTAGAGGTTTTTAAGGCCTGGCTTGACAAAGCCCTGGCTGGGATGATTTAGTTGGTGTTGGCCCTGCTTTGAGCAGAGGGTTGGACTAGATGACCTCCTGAGATCTCTTCCAATCCTAATCTTCTATGATTCTATGATTAACTATGACCCCCACATCCCTTTCCACAGTACTCCTTCCTAGGCAGTCATTTTGTATGTGTGCAACTGATTGTTCCTTCCTAAGTGGAAGGAACTTGTGCATTTGTCCTTATTGAATGTCATCCTATTTACTTCAGACCATTTCTCCAGTTTGTCCAGATCATTTTGAATTATAATCCTATCCTCCAAAGCACTTGCAACCCCTCCCAGCTTGGAATCGTCCATAAACTTTATAAGTGTACTCTCTATGCAATTATCTATATCATTGATGAAGCTATTGAACAGAACTGGACCCAGAACTGATCCCTGTGGAACCCCACTCATTATGCCCTTCCAGCATGACTGTGAACCACTGATAACTACTCTCTGGGAACAGTTTTCCAACCAGTTATGCACCCACCTTATAGTTGCTCTATCTAGGTTGCATTTCCATAGTTTGTTTATGAGGTCATTTGAGCTAGTATCAAAAGTTTTCTAAAGTCAAGATATACCATGTCTACCGCTTCCCCCCATCCACAAGGCTTGTTACCCTATCAATGAAAGATATTAGTTTGACAGGATTTGTTCTTGACAAATTCATGCTGACTGTAACTTATCAATTTATTATCTTCTAGATGTTTGCAAATTGATTATCTTTCCAGGTATAGAAGTTAATCTGACTGGTCTATAATTCCCCCAGGTTGTCCTTATTTCCCTTTTTATAGATGGGCAAATACAGTGCCATTTTCCAGTCTTCTGGAATCTCTCTCATCTTCCATGACTTTTCAAAGATAATCACTCATGGCTCAGATATCTCCTCAGTGAGCTCCTTGAGTATTCAAGGATGCATTTCATCAGGTCCTGGTGACTTGAAGACATCTAACTTGTCTAAGTAATTTTTAACTTGTTCTTTCCCTATTTCAGCCTCTGATCCTACCTCATTTTCACTGGCATTCAGTATGTTAGACGTCCAATCACTACCAACCTTTTTGGTGAAAAGTGAAACAAAGAAGTTATTAAGCGCCTCTGCCATTTCCACATTTTATATTATTGTTTCCTCCCCCTTATTGAGTAACAGGCCTGCCCTGTCCTTGGTGTTTCTCTTGCTTCTAATATATTTTAAAATGTTTTCTTGTTACCCTTTATGTCTCTAGCTAGTTTGATCTCATTCTGTGCCTTGGCCTTTCTAATTTTGTCCCTACATACTTGTGCTATTTGTTTATATTCATCCTTTTTCATTTGACACAGTTTCCACTTTTGGTAGGGCACTTTTTTGAGTTCAGATAATTGAAGATCTCCTGGTTAAGCCAGCGTGGTCTCTTGCCATACTTCCTATCTTTCCTACGCAGTGGGATAGTTTGCTCGTGTGCTCTTAATAATGTCTCTTTGAAAAACTGCCAACTGTCTTCAATTGTTTTTCCCCCTAGACTTGCTTCCAATGGGATCTTACCTACCACCTTCCTGAGTTTGCTAAAGTCTGCCTTCTTGTAATCCATTGTCTTTATTTTGCTGTTTTCCCTCCTACTATTCTTTAGAACAGGGGTGGGCAAACTTTTTGGCCCAAGGGCCACATTGTGGTTGAAAAACTGTATGGAGGGCCAGGTAGGGAAGGGTGTGCCTCCCCAAACAGCCTGGCCCCCACCCCCTATCCAGCCCCTCCCACTTCCCGCCCCCTGACTGCCACCCTCAGAACCCCCGACCCATCCACCCCCCCTTCTTCTTGTCCTCTAACTGCCCCCGGGACCCAAACCCCATGCAACCCCCCTGTTCCCAGTCCCCTGACCCCTATCCACACTCCCGCCCCCTGACAAGCACCCGGGGACTCCAACGCTTATGCAACCCCTCTGTTCCCCATCCCCTGACCACCACCCCTGAACCTCTGCCCCCATCGAACCGCTCCCTGTCCCCTGACTGCCCTGCGGGAACCCCCGCCCCTTATCCAACCCTCCGGCCACCTTACCATGCCGTTCAGAGCAGAATGTCTGGCAGCCGTGCCACCCGGCCGGAGCTAGACATGCTGCCACTCTGCTCAGCAGGAGCGCACTGCTCCGCTGCCCAGAGCGTTGCCCAAGCAGTGGCGTGGTTGCAGGGGAGGGAGGACAACAGGTGAGGGGCCAGGGGCTAGTCTTCCTGGCCAGGAGCTCAAGGGCCGGGCAGGACATCCCGTGGGCCATAGTTTGCCCACCTCTGCCTTAGAATCATGAACTCTACCATTTCATGATCACTTTCACCCAAGCTGCCTTCTACTTTCAAAATCACAACCAGTTCCTCCCTGTTTGTCAAAATCAAATCCAGAATAGCTTCTCCGCTAGTAGCTTTCTCCAACTTCTGAAATTAAGAAAATGTCTCAAATACATTCCAACCACTAAGGGATAAGTTCTGTCACCCCCATTTCCCTTCATACAAAGGGTTAGAGCAATTTAGACTCTACAGTCTCTCTACAGTAGTCAATAATTCCCAATAATTCTTGGTATCTTGCTGATAACAGTTCAGATTCCTCTTTCATAGAATCATAGAATATTAGGGTTAGAAGAGACCTCAGGACGTCATCTAGTCCAATCCTCTGCTCAAAGCAGGACCAATACCAACTTTATGGACCTAATTCTTTAATCTCGCCACATGCAGACATTTCACTGAAATCAACAGGAGTGTGGCGCTCTACAGGTCTGCAGAATTGTGTCCATAATGAGGATTTGCTGCTATTGTACTGAAAATACCAAGTACTTCATCCAAAGACTCTTATTCCTCCTACCTCCAAAATATAAATTGCAGAAAAAAAATGCTTCTCCTACCCTCATTAGGAAGAAGCATAAGAAAAGAGATGGGTCTTTCACTATGTACTGAAGGCCAAATTCTAATTCTTCTCAGTTCTTCCTCCAATGGTTGAGTGGGAAAATACTGTGGCCACAAAAACAAGTGGAGGTTCTCCAGAGGTGCACTGGTGTAACAGAGTAGAATTTGTCCTTCTTTTTGGTAACTGCTCCTGCTAGTTGTTTTTCTGATACCCTATGTTTTGGTTTTGAGCACGCATTGAATGACAAATCAGTGCAAGCTGCACTACTCTCAACACATAGGGATGAATTCACTGGTACAGCCTAACTGCTTTGCTCTGCTGCAGTGATGCAAGCAGCTGTAGAACCAAAGCTGTGCAATAAATCTGGCCCATTCAAGTTACATTGGTATAAGTTACATCAGTATCAGGCTCCCAATAGGCAACTTGCACCATGGTTGAAGTCACTGTTGCATTTTACCAAAAGAGCTGAGGGCAAAGCTTCAGCTGATGCATTGCAAACAGATGTAGTTCCATTCACTTCCATGTGGCTGTACTAATTTACATTAGCTAAAGCTCTAGCCTCTAGTTCTGATCTCACAACCAGTTTTACGAGTGACACTGCAGTGACTTAAGTCAAGTCTTTCCTAGTTTACACTGGTCTAACTGAAAAAGAATGAAACCAGAGACTTCCAAAAGAGATGCACCGCCTTCGTGCGCTCTGAACTAAATTTGGCCCATTCTGTCCTTTATATTTCTCCTTTAAACAGCAGTCATAGCTTCCTTTCTCTAAGCTCCCAGGCTCTTGTCTCTGGAACAAGTTCTAACCCCTGGTTCCCAGGATGACATCCTTTGAATGCTATTATTGCTAGAAACGTCTCCCCAGGTTCCATTTAAATCTGTCACACAGTTTCCTTTAGGCATTCTAAGCTCAGTTGTGCTCATTTAAATAATTGATTGCTGGTATTTTCTTATCCTTTCCAACACCTACCAATTGTGTTCCTCCCTATGACTTCTTATACATTCACTGAGGAATTCTGTGACAAAACAGATGGAGGAGCCCCGGGATCACGCCTATAATCTTCAACATTAGAAAATAAATCTAAATGAACATAAAGAGGACTGCAGAGAAAAAGCTCACATCCAAATCTGTCCACTGAGAACACTATGTATTATATAAGTTACAAAAATAAGATTCAGTGATGTCCATAAAATTTATCTGTAGAATGAAAACTAAGTAGAAACCTTTGGAATCATAAACAGAACAAGCCAAGCTATAAATTATGAATCCTTCAATACAATCTGCAGTGTTACTCCAAATAGTACTCAAACAATTTAAATGTTAACAGCTTTCATAGATGGAGCTTTCAGTCTTTGCGCCATAAAAAATCTACACAGAAATATGAGCTAGCCGCAATCAGGAAACTTTTGGCAGGGACACTGGGGACAATTCCTGCTGGTGGGAATTACACAGAGTACAGTAAATAAATATTATATTAAAGGATGTGTATCAGGAAGTATTAAAAAGCTCTCAAAAAAGCCTGTTTTAAAAGTCCCCCACCCAGTTTGATATACTTGGAAAGATAAGATATTTTTGTTATGGTTCAGGTAAGCAGCGCTACATTTTGAGGTTGTTTTCTCTTCCAAATCTTCCTTCATTTTGAAGTTTATCATGCACTAGCAAGGATATGAGAATAACTGTGGAACAGACTAAGTTCCTATTGTTTTAGTTTACATTTTGTAATACAGAAGCTCCCATCAACCCAAATCAGAAGCCTCATTCTGCTGGAAGCTTTCAAACCAAGGGCCAGATTCTTAGTTGATGTAAATCCATTTTAGTGGCCGCCTCTTGTGAATGTACAAATACCTGCAAACACACTTTTCAAACACTAACATTTGTACACACAAGTAATGGGATTACAAGCATGCTTAAAGTCAGGCAAGTGCTTAAGTGCTTTGCTGGCTCAGATCTTACATATATAGAGGGGTTTGCAGGGTACACATTTGAATGGGCAATAAAAGGAAACTTGAGCTCAAGTTCCTTTGAAAAAAAAATATTCTCTTAGTGCCCAGAAATGAGACTCATTATGTGTTTTGATATGTCTGGATTTTGTGGTTGTTTTTTAACTAAGAAGGAATACTGTTTTTTTTTTTAAATGAAGACACCTTGATAAGCTCTAACCATCTGTCTGTGGATTTCTCTCAGTTACTTTTAGCATTTTATTGATCAGTAAACAGGCAGAGGTGCTCCATGTAGCAAATGCTGTGTCTTCTAACGTGAAATAGAATCTTTGGGTGCAAATATTTTGCTGCATTCGTTTTGAACAGAGGCTTCTGAGGGATCATTATAGTTTTATGAATCAGGCTCAATTTAGTTTACTTTCAAATACTAAGGTAGTTTTTGAGAATTGAAGGATTTTGAACAGTATTTTTAGGAAGAATGCTTCTAATTTGGAGGGTGATGTTATGTAACTAACTGCCTTTAAAGCTAAAAACAGCTCAGTCTGAGAAATGAAATGCCACAGTTTGTAAATCAGGTCTAAAATATAAAGTTGTGAAAATTCATGCATAATTTTAACTACTCAGATGCAAAAGCTATTTCATATTTTTCGCTAACCAGATATTCATGGGCATTGAATGATTTTGGGGAGAGGAACAGCAGAGTGTTAGCAATTTCCTCATGATGGGCTTTGGAAAGAATAACATAAGAACACACAATTATAATTGTTGTCTATCAAGGATTAACAGTATGGGAAAGCATTTACCTTGAGTGCTTCTAAAAGCTTAAGGCATCTATTCTGCAAGATACAGAATAACAGCAGTCCTTTCTTAAAGGCACAACCATAATTGGAGGAGGAAAAAAGAAAGGTATATCAGCAACTCATGATATTTACTGTATCCTGTGAAATGAAGAGATGGGGGCTATTGTTCAAACAGGGTCCATGAATTTTGTTCCAATTCCCATTCTGCAGTCTTTGGTAAATAGCATTTTCCAGTCCTCAATACTAAAATATCTCAGCTTCTCATTAGACTCCGTTTCAGTAACACAAAATGCTAACAGAATATATCCTGACGTTTATCAATGCTTTTGTGAGCAAAAGAGAAAATTATATCTATATAGCTAATAGGCAGCTGGCACAAGTGCTGTTGAAGTAGTGTTGTCAAGGAACTTCTATTTCACATTACTTTTTTCCTGTAAGCTTTTCACGTTTCTTACTGTTTAAAGAGTCATCATAAAAAGCATATCAGTTCTCAGGGATAGTGGTAAAATTTTGCATTCTGCCTCATCAGTATTGTTTGGAAAGGGTGCTAATTAGCTGTCTTCATACCTTGCAAGAAGAGGAAACACAACAATCTAGAGAAATGCAAAATATGCATATTAAACAATTATAAATATTGGCTAGAACAAGAGGTTTTAAAATTAATTAATGGAGATATCCCATCTCCTAGAACTGGAAGAGACCTTGAAAGGTCATCAAGTCCAGCCCCCTGCCTTCACTAGCAGGACCAAGTACTGATTTTGCCCTAGATCCTCAAGTGGCCCCCTTAAGGATTGAACTCATAACCCTGGGTTTAGTAGGCCAATGCTCAAACCACTGAGCTATCCCTCCCCGCTCTCCACGTTAAAAAATCAATGCAATATGGATATTTGTTCTTGCCTTATAAACAGAATGAGTTCCCAGTTACTATTTAATACCAGTTTAAATTACATTAAAGCCTTTTTTATATCATTCAGATTTTGCTGCTTGTAAACTAGAAGATATACAAAGACAACACACAAACATACACATTAGGGAGGTATCAATAGCAACTACATAATTAGGGCTGTGTCAAGGATTGCACTTAAAGCAGCAGTAAAATTATTCTGCTTTACAAATTGCTCAAGTTCATCATTGACATCCAGATCAATCTCAGCTCTCATGTTCAATATCATATCATTGAAACACACTTGTAGGGCAGTGGGTTGTGTTGATAGGAAATATAGTTGTGACCTGAGCTACCTTCATTCTAATGTTACAAGGGTTTGTGTGTGTTATATGTAATAATGTAAATTATGTGTGCATTTTTGTACATGTGTAGATAAAAGAGCAATAGATTTGCTGCTTTCATTAAGAAGAATGACAATAAAAAAGAATTCCATAGGTTTTAATATAGAGATTGTGGGAAGAGAATGCCCAGAGATATTAATGGAGAGAGGACATTCATTTTAGTATGTCCCCTAATCAGCAATACTTATATTGGACCATTCACAAGACTGAGGATTTGCAGAATTGGAATTAGTGTCACCTGCAATACACACAATCATTATTCACACAGGGCAATTCATTCCTGCACCAGTTCTGGGACAGGGGAAAGATGGCTTGAGCCTTCCCTATTCAGGGCTTCTCTCAGCTGGTTTGATTTCCTGGCACAGACTAGGACAGCCCTGAGAGCAACCCTGACTTGCATCTAGCACTTCTACAGCCCTTCTTTGGCTTGTGCCGCTGGGAAATAGCTTGGATTCAGAACGGACTCAGCTTTGCCTCCTCCCATCCATGCTCTGATAGACAATACAAAGGGGCTACATTTTGGTTTAATTATCCTACTGAGAATTGAGAGTGTATCACATGTCATGGAACAGATAGGAATTGTGGAATTTGCTTTATATTTGTATCTGAAATATATACAGTACAGGAAACTCTTTGAAAATTGTTATCTTGTTCAACGGAATGGACATAATCTTGACATTCTTTAAGCACCTTCCAACCAAAAGCAAACTCCACAGCCAGGCACCACAGGTATTTTGCAACTTCCATGATTCCCCTGCCATGTGTGTCCTTACCTCATCAGCCAATGAGGAGGGAGAGTTCTTGGAGGAGCAGCTGTCCCACAAACAAAGGTGTGCTTTAACCCTTGCTTTTCTGTGGTCTCTGTGGTGGTCTCATTCTAACTACTAGTGGACAACTGTCCACACCACAAAAGGATCTCTTATTGCAGTCTCATCAGAGAAGTCAAGCATTAAATGGGTATGGTAACTGACCTATTCTCTCACTGCCTCTCACCTTGAGGATCCTTGTTCCAGAACCTATCTAGTGTGTTACTTGGCTTGAAGTGGGCTGCTATGGTGGCTTGAGTTGTTGCTCTGAAGACTGGGAGATTGTTGATCAATGTTCGGTCACCGGGTTGATGGCATTAGTCGTGATTTCTCACTTAACCGAGTGTGTCACATGAAGGCTGCCATTTTGCATTCCACATCCCTCGCTTCACTCTCCCACGAAGCTCATGGACAACCCTAAACCGCATCTTCACAAACCATGGCAGATGCAGATACTTGCTGCACAAATGGAAAATTAAAGACTCTCCAGTGTGCTACTGTGGTTATCCAGAACAGACCATGGAACATATAACTCAATGCAAATACAAATGAGGCATCACAGCAATACACTCTGCTACTCCAGATGCAATTATCTGGCTTAACTATCTGAATGTAAAATAATAGTTGTTGCTCTACATTTACGTTAGCCAGATAAAGAAGAAGACCTGGAGGTGACACTTGCAAAAAGAGGGCTAAGGCAAGTTAACAGGGCAGGGCACTTCCTTTAAACAGGCATTAAATTAACATGAAGAAATGGAAATGAGACCCAAAGCAAATACTAGAAATGGAGAAACAAAGATGTCAAAATTCAGAAAAACAACAGTTGAACCAAAAATATCTATTGCTGAGTAAAAAGCACACTGGGAAATTCAAATAAGTGAGAGGGACATAGATGAGGGAATGATGACACTAAAAGCTAAATTAGAGGAAGATCAAACAGTATGTAAACTACTGAGCAACAAACAGCTGAAAACATTAATGGAAATCAGGAAAACACAGAAAATCAGCAAGGACAAGAAGACATATGAAAGATTTAAAACCATAGGGCCAATGCCATAGGAGGTGGCTTAAGGCTAAATCCTGGCCTTACCTTGGTAGCAGGTGGTAAATGATAGAGTGTTGGCTTCACATCCAGTGCAAGAGGGGTATAACCTTGGCATGGACCACTGGATTCCATTTATTATTGCTTGCCACTAAATCAGTTTACACATGGCACATGCAGTTAATTGAACCACAGGTTGATCATCTTGATTGTTAGGGATGCCAAGTAAGTCTGAATCAACCGCCCCTGAGCCCACTGAAGTTAGTGCAAAGACACTCATTGATTTCAGTGGACTTTGGAGTGATGCAAATAAGCCATGTGTTCCTCTAAGCATACTCCTGTGTGCTATGGAGGAATCATGCCTGACTGCATGCATCGAGAAAATGTCTCCTTATCTCCTCCACTCCCCTTGGGCCCAGCAATCCAACACACGAGCATTTAGCCCATTTCCTGGAAGAATAAAGCGAGAAATTGAAATATACACTCAGTAAACTGAAGCCAGAAAATAAGAGATGTTACAAGTATATCTGGAACAAGGGGTTGAGAGAGACTGCAGGTCTCTGGAGGGACAGTGAAGTGAATTTAACAGGAAATGTGGCTAGATAAAGGACACCAAATGACTTTTTACTGTAAACATTCACCAAGGAGACCTGGTGAAAACAGACATTTCTCTTGAAGGGAAATTATGTGATCCTGCAGGTCATGCTAGAATTGGTAAGGTAGAAGTTAGAGAAGCTAAAAACTGAGAAGGCTTCTGGACCTGATGCCCTGTATCCCACAATTCTGCAAAAAAAGAAGAAGGTGATAGTATGTCCTAATAATACATGGCACTTGTATCTTGCCTTATATACTATAGCAAAATTGGTACCCCTATTTCAGGAAGTGCTAGCAAAGCTGCAGCTGCACCTGTGGTAGGAAAGGTGAAGGCAATGGGATAGACTGATGTTTATAGTCTTGTGTGATGAAAATCTACTTTGACACAGTAGTATAAAAACCTGAGTCTAGTCACTGGTGCAGAAGTGTACTGTACACTAGCGCTGGGTGAATTTTTTTACTACAAAAGTAAATTAATCAAAAAGTGCATTTTGAGGGGTAACAAAACTATTCCTGAATTCAGATCCAAATGGGCAGATACAACTGTTGCCTAAAAAAGGGTGGGGGAAGTTCAAAAAGTTGAAAAAATTCATTTCGGCCGTTTCCAAATGAAACGCAACATATTTTGATTTCTCATTTCAAAATGTTTTGTTTCAAAATTTAGCTAACAAAAGTGAAAATGATCCTGAATGATTCCAAACAAAATGAAAAAAGAATCATTTGGTGCTGAATGAAATGTTCAACACCCAACTGGGTCCATGAAAATATTTCACAATAATTCACTCAGCTCTACTATAGACACACCCTAGGACCTTAACATAAGAACATAAGAAAGGCCGTACTGGGTCAGACCAAAGGTCCATCTAGCCCAGTATCTGTCTACCGACAGTGGCCAATGCCAGGTGCCCCAGAGGGAGTGAACCTAACAGGCAATGATCAAGTGATCTCTCTCCTGCCATCCATCTCCATCCTCTGACGAACAGAGGCTAGGGACACCATTCTTACCCATCCTGGCTAATAGCCATTTATGGACTTAGCCACCATGAATTTATCCAGTCCCCTTTTAAACATTGTTATAGTCCTAGCCTTCACAACCTCCTCAGGTAAGGAGTTCCACAAGTTGACTGTGCGCTGCGTGAAGAAGAACTTCCTTTTATTTGTTTTAAACCTGCTGCCTATTAATTTCATTTGGTGACCCCTAGTTCTTGTATTATGGGAATAAGTAAATAACTTTTCCTTATCCACTTTCTCAACATCACTCATGATTTTATATACCTCTATCATGTTCCCCCCTTAGTCTTCTCTTTTCCAAACTGAAGAGTCCTAGCCTCTTTAATCTCTCCTCATATGGGTCCCTCTCTAAACCCTTAATCATTTTAGTTGCTCTTTTCTGAACCTTTTCTAGTGCTAGAATATCTTTTTTGAGGTGAGGAGACCACATCTGTACACAGTATTCGAGATGTGGGCGTACCATGGATTTATATAAGGGCAATAATATATTCTCAGTCTTATTCTCTATCCCCTTTTTAATGATTCCTAACATCCTGTTTGCTTTTTTGACCGCCTCTGCACACTGCATGGACATCTTTAGAGAACTATCCACGATGATGCCAAGATCTTTTTCCTGACTCGTTGTAGCTAAATTAGCCCCCATCATGTTGTATGTATAGTTGGGGTTATTTTTTCCAATGTGCATTACTTTACATTTATCCACATTAAATTTCATTTGCCATTTTGCTGCCCAATCACTTAGTTTTGTGAGATCTTTTTGAAGTTCTTCACAATCTGCTTTGGTCTTAACTATCTTGAGTAGTTTAGTATCATCTGCAAACTTTGCCACCTCACTGTTTACCCCTTTCTCCAGATCATTTATGAATAAATTGAATAGGATTGGTCCTAGGACTGACCCTTGGGGAACACCACTAGTTACCCCTCTCCATTCTGAGAATTTACCATTAATTCCTACCCTTTGTTCCCTGTCCTTTAACCAGTTCTCAATCCATGAAAGGACCTTCCCTTTTATCCCATGACAGCTTAATTTACGTAAGAGCCTTTGGTGAGGGACCTTGTCAAAGGCTTTCTGGAAATCTAAGTACACTATGTCCACCGGATCCCCCTTGTCCACATGTTTGTTGACCCCTTCAAAGAACTCTAATAGATTAGTAAAACACGATTTCCCTTTACCATTAATCCATACTCTTATCCAAACAAATCTCCTAATAGAGGGGTTTTCATTATTATGGTAACAGAAAAGTCAATGGTGTGCCAAATGCAACTACCTGCACACCTAGGAGCATTTCCTTCCTCTTCTGGGTACTAGTCATACTACTTCCAATTGTCTCATCTGCCTGCCTCAGCCCTCAACTAGTGGCAGCACTATCCATCACCAAGCTCCTTAATCTTGATTTTCTCTCTTGCCCCTCACCTCATCTCCAATGAGGGTTGTTCTTTGATTTGCACTATACTATCCATCTGAAATTCTCTCACTTCTTCCATCTGAGACAATGTGTCACTTTCACTCCTTAAACCTCACCTTCCTTTTCCCTGTAGCTTATGTCTGACTCATTCCAGAATGCTTTTTGTGAAACCATGTATGAAGGCTGTTGTATAGAAATAAATTGTATTGTACTGGAAGCTTAGTGTTAGAGGGCTTATTCCTTCACCCTCCCACTTCCCTGGTCCTTCTCGCATGAACAGAGAGCAACAATACCGAAGTCCAAAGGTTCAAAGAATTCAATGTTTATTGGGGTGAACTTCTAGCAAGTTTAATCCAAGTTCCTGTTTCCTTATTTTCGAATCCCAACTTACTTCCTGTTTCCCCTAATTTATATAGTAATATTCTCAGCTATACGTTAACCAATCATTTTACTGAATTTTACCTAACCAATCCTAACATTTTGTAACATGATTAGCTAACCAATTATATCCCACCACCTTAATTAGTTTACACCCAGCAAAATTAAGTATACAGCGGACAGAAACAATCACAGAACCAGACAGAGATCATGCAAATAAACAATAGCAAAGTGGGAACTATAATGACAAAACAATACAGAAGTGAGGATTTCACAACTACATCTATAAAGATATAAGGGTTTCCCAACTATGTCTATTGATAAGTGAGTTCTTACCAAACAGAAAACTATCAAACTAAATTTCCTTTTAAATCTTCTAGGCTCTTCCCTTTATTTGGAGGTGATAGATCGGATCACCTCTAACAGCCCCAGATTGCCTTATTTCGATATGACTGGTTTGAAACGTGTGAGGACGTGACCATACGCTTTCCAGCTTATGGCTGCTCCCACTGCTTAGCCAAAGGCCTTAGCTTAAGAACAGGGCCTCAGACTGTCACAGTGAGAGAAGGCCCTTACACAGGCAGAAGTGATTTTGATTCTTTCTTTTATACCTCTATAACTAGCTAAATGATAAACATATACCTAAATTCATAAAGTATAGGCCTTTACAGACAGGCCTGAATATTTAAATCCTAACACTTAGTATTGTGAGGGAATCTACTGTTCTTGATTAGAGACAAAACTGGATAGTGGGGGACACAGATGGGCCAAGGATATTTATAGTGATGTCAGTGTGACAAATGTGAATATCTTCTTTAGTGCAGTAAAAATTAGAGCTGACAAGAGTTGACCAGTAGAGAAACCAATTAGACGTCAAAGAACCTTTTGCTGTTATGTGGCATGGTATCAAAATTATGACAAAATATTCAATAGAAGTAAAAAAAAAAAAGGATCCAATCCTATTTCCATCAATCAGTGCAAATAAGGTCCTTAATTTTTCAGTAGCGAAGTTCAGAGGAGAAAAGAAGTATCAGAGAAATGGATAAGCAGTGTGTCGGAAAGATTGCTGTCCACAGTGCACCAAACATATGTGACCTAAGGGAGGGAATGTGTAGAAAACTGTGGAAATGTGTAGCTGACATAAAAATGGTAGAATCTGCTACAGAAGAAAGATAGCAGATCAAAAAATAAACAGTAAAACTATATTATGGGATAAGAATTAACTGATTTTTAATGTGGAAAAATGCAAAATAAGGACATATTTCTCAAAGGTAACAGAAAGGAATATATTCCAAATGGCTACATTTCACAAGGCACAATGCAGAAACAAGGACACTACATTCCTTCAACAAGACATGAATGATTCCCATCTGAGTCACTGGGAATTTCCTGTATTCTGACAGGGAAAAAGATAACCTGGGAGAGGAACCCCCTGCTCAAACCAGGGCCAACACCAACTAAATGATCCCAGCCAGGATTTTGTCAAGCCGACCCTTAAAAACCTCTAAAGATGGAAATTCTACCACCTCCCTAATTAACCCATTCCAGTGCTTCACCACCCTCCTAGTGAAGCCACTATACTGGACCTCAGGTAAATTGGGTTCAATTCCTGGCTCTACCAGAGGCATATTTTAGGACTTTGGGCAAGTCACTTGGTCTGTGTTGAATTTTATGTAATTTGTAATTGATTATTTTTTGGGGGGGGGACTCCCATCCCAAATTGGCACAAAAAGTCAAAGCCTGAGCTTTCTGAGAACTGAAAATGAAATAAAAACCAACAATAATGATAATTAAAAAATCAGATTGGGTCAGTCAAAACATTTCATTCTGATCAGTTCAAAATTATTTGTTTTGAATTTGACCTTTTCACTTTTTTTTTACTGTAAGTTAACTTAAATTTGAAAACAAAAAAGTTGGTTCGAACTGAGAAATGGAACTTTTTCATTTAAAAATGTCAAAACTTCTTTTTTCAACAGGTTTTTGAAATGGGAAATTTGTTTAAACTGATCCAGTAACAGATATTACCTCACCCAATTTTCCCACCAACAGTTTCAGTTTCAATTAGTTGGAACTTTCTGTAAAAAAAAAGTCTAAAATTCCTGACCACCTCTATATTTTACTCCATAGAATGTCTCCATAGGACATGCAATAATAGAAAGAGAGAGCACAAATCAAAAGAGAAAATAACAGCACAGAATTTTCAAAGAGTTAGTCTGACCAGAACTGGAGGACTGTGCACACAAAATTGTGTTATCTGAGAGAATGAGAGAAACCAGGGTGATAAAGATCCCCAGAAGTTACAGAACTATGGGTGAAGTAAGGTTAGGAAACCTAGATTTTTTTATTCAACCTCACTATTTTAAAATCTCCACCAGGAAAAAGAATTCCCCATGATTATGTTTGTGAAAGAGAGAATAACCTTTTCAAAACATTCAGTTCAGTGCCACCCAAACTGGCAGAGAGATGTCTTTGAAAAGGCCTCTCAAAGAAGCCTGAAGAGATGCTAAAAAACTCTTAAAACCCAGAAAATCTCTCTATAAGGGTTCACCAAAAGGAAATGTCATGAGGTTTATGTATGACCTGGTTTCCCTATTCAATTTGGTATTGTTACCTGCCTTATTGCATAGAGTCAAATCAAAGGAGACATGGTGAAACAGAGAAACTGCCCACCAGCACAGAAGGGATTAAAGAGAGCACTTGGACCCAGCTAGCCCCTCCCTTTTATATGTGCACCAATGCCAGGCCTGGAAGGGAGAGAAAAGGAGAGAGTGTGGCTCAGTTCAGGGCTTACTGGCAAAGAGGCAAGATCTAGCTGCCACTCTACCTGAGGGAAGGATCACTAGCCACTAGCCAAGGCAGCCACCAAGAACTAAGCACCATCTTCTTGGGCAGAAAAGATGGAGAAAGAGGCCTAGGAGCACCTAAGAGGAACCCGGTGACCAAAAAGTGGAAACCTTGTGGGGGTTCCAACCCCACCAAACTTAGAGCTGCTGCACTTGGAGGGACCTAGGACCACACCAGGATACCACCCAGGGTCCATGAGGGGGCAATACTAGAGACACGTCACGACAGGATCTTGGACTATAGGGGCCAAGCCCCAAATTGAAGGGGCAACAGTAGGAATTAGCCCATGGGTTGACTTACACAGGGCCCTGGGCTGGGACCTGGTGGAATGGGAGGACCCCATTCCTGTAGTTCCCTGCCTTAAAGACTGCGGTGCCTCAACCACAGAAGCAGGGAGCAGGAAGTCAAGCACGTCAACCATTAGGCCGATTGGCCCTCCAAGCCCCTGTTACAGGAGGCTTAAAAGGGGATCCCAGGAAGAGTCAACCAATGACACAAATATGACATATCTTAGATATATGGTTTCAAAGTAATTAAGACAACAGTGGTGGGCCATCAACTGGGGAAAGTGATCAGCTCATTTGGAAGCTGTCAGAGACAGAGTCAGCATATAGCAAGGGTAACATACAGACTCAATGACTGAAGGTCAGGTCAAAGAATCATAGAAGATTAGGGTTGGAAGAGACCTCAGGAGGTCATCTAGTCCAATCCCCTTCTCAAAGAAGGACCAACACCAACTAAATCATCCCAGCCAGGGCTTTGTCAAGCTGGGCCTTAAAAACCTCTAAGGATGGAGATTCCACCACCTCCCTAGGTAACCCATTCCAGTGCTTCACCACTCTCCTAGTGAAATAGTTTCCTAATATCCAACCTAGACTTCCCCCACTGCAATTTGAGACCATTGCTTCTTGTTCTGTCATCTGCCACCACTGAGAACAGGCTGAACTCCATGCTCTTTGGAACCCCACTTCAGGTAGTTGAAGGATGCTATCAAATCCCCCCTTGCTCTTCTCTTCTGCAGCCTAGACAAGCCCAGTTCCCTCAGCCTTTCCTCATAAGTCATGTGCCCCAGCCCCCTGATCATTTTCGTTGCCCTCTGCTGGACTCTCTCCAACTTGTCCACATCCTTTCTGTAGTGGGGGTCCCAAAGCGGGATGCAATATTCCAAATGTGGCCTCACAAGTGCCGAGAGGAATAATCTCTTCCCTCGATCTGCTGGCGGTGCTCCTACTAGTGTAGGCCAATATGCCGTTAGCCTTCTTGGCAACAAGGGCACACTTCTGACTCACATCCAGCTTCTCAACCACTGCAATCCCCAGGTCCTTTTCAGCAGAACTGCTGCTTAGCCAGTCGGTCCCCAGCCTGTAGCGGTGCATGGGATTCTTCCGTCCTAAGTGCAGGACTCTGCACTTGTCCTTGTTGAACCTCATCAGATTTCTTTTGGCCCAATCCTACACTTTGTCTAGGTCACTCTGGACCCTATCCCTACCCTCCAGCGTATCTACCTCTCCACCCAGCTTAGTGTCATCTGCGAACTTCCTGAGGGTGCAATCCATCCCATCGTCCAGATCATTAATAAAGATGTTGAACAAAACCAGCCCCAGAACCAACCCCTGAGGCACTCCGCTTGATACCGACTGCCAACTAGACATCGAGCCATTGATTACTACCCGTTGAGCCTGACAATCTAGCCAGCTTTCTATCCACCTTATAGTCCATTCATCCAATCCATACTTTTTTAACTTGCTGGCAAGAATACTGTGGGAGACCATATCAAAAGCTTTGCTAAAGTCAAGATATATCATGTCCACTGCTTTCCCCATATCCACAGAGCCAGTTATCTCATCATAGAAGGTAATCAGTTGGTCAGGCATGACTTGCCCTTGGTGAATCCATGTTGACTGTTCCTGATCACCTTCCTCTCCTCCAAGTGCTTCAAAATGGTTCCCTTGAGGACCTGCTCCATGATTTTTCTAGGGACTGATGTGAGGCTGACAGGTCTGTAGTTCCCCGGGTTCTCCTTCTTCCCTTTTTAAAATATGGGTACTATATTTGCCTTTTTCCAATTTTCCAGGACCTCCCCCGGTCGCCACCAGTTTTCAAAGATAATGGCCAACAGCTTTTCAATCACATCAGCCAATTCCCTCAGCACCCTCGGATGCATTAGATCTGGATTCATGGACATGTGCATGTCCAGCTTTTCTAAATAGACCTTAACCTGTTCTTTCACCACTGAGGGCTGTTCACCTCTTCCCCATACTGTGTTGCCCAGGACAGCAGTGTGGGAGCTGATCTTGTCTGTAGGACCGAGTCAAAAAAAGCATTAAGTGCTTCAGCTTTTTCCACATCATCTGTCACTAGGTTGCATCCCCCATTCATTAAGGGTCCCACACTTTCCCTGACCTTTTTCTTGTTGCTAACGTATCTATAGAAACCCTTCTTGTTACCCTTCACATCCCTTGCTAGCTGCAACTCCAGTTGCGTTTTGGCCTTCCTGATTACACCCCAGCCTGCTTGAGCAATATTTGTCAACTCCTCCCTGGTCACCTGTCCAAGTTTCCACTTCTTGTAAGCTTCCTTTTTGTGTTTAAGCTCACTGAAGATTTCACTGTTAAGCTAAGCTGGTCACCTGCCATATTTGCTATTCTTTCTGCTCATCGGGATGGTTTGTTCCTGCATCCTCAATAAGGCTTCTTTAAAATACAGCCAGCTTTCCTGAACTCCTTTCCCTCTCATATTAGGGGGATCCTGCCTATCAGTGCCCTAAGGGAGTCAAAATCTGCTTTTCTGAAGTCCATGGTCCATATTTTCTTACTCTCCTTTCTTCCTTTTGTGAGGATCCTGAACTCAACCATCTCATGGTCACTGCTGCCCGGGTTGCCACCCAATTCTACTTCCCCTACCAATTCTTCCCTGTTTATAAGCAGCAGGTCAAGAGGAGAATGGCTCTGGTTGGTTCCTCCAGTAGTTGCACCAGGAAGTTGTCCCCAACATTCTCCAAAAACCTTCTGGATTGTCTGTGCACTGCTTTTTTGCTCTTGCAGCAGATGTCAGGGTGATTGAAGACCCCCATTAGAACCATGGCCTGTGTTCTGGAAACTTCAGTTAATTGTCCGAAGAAAGCCTCATCTACCTCATCCTTCTGGTCTGGTGGTGTATAGCACATGCCCACCACGACATCACCCTTGTTGCTCTCACTTCTGAACTTAACCCAAAGACTCTCAACGGGTTTTTCTCCAGTTTCATACTGGAGCTCTGAGCAATCATACCGCTCTCTTACATACAATGCAACTCCACCAACTTTCCTCCCCTGCCTGTCCTGCCCTACCCTCAATAAATGATCTGAAAAGGCCCATTTTAAAAGATACCATTCAAAATTTGATTAATTAGAAAAACCCAGTGATGACATATGACAATTGTCTGTCTCAGAGAAGGGCTGAGTAATCTCCTAGAAACAAAAAGATGATTACACTTACCCTTGAAGACTTCTCATTTGGGAGGATGTATCATTTCTTTATTACAAATAATTGGGTTAGTGAGTGAGGAGACAGTCAGTCCCTTTGTGTTCTTCACTGTTTCTTTCAGGTTGGCAACGATGCTGACCTCATGCCAATCATTTATCCCAGATTATTTTTTTAATGCATTACAGATACACTGAACAGCATTAGTACCAGATGGGTTGCTTTGACTGAAGGCCTAAAGGCAAAGGTTTCCTAGTAGCAACCTGTGTCGAACTTGGAAGGAGGAGCACAGGTCGCAGGAGGGAAGAGTTTAGAGAAGGCACTACAAAGTCAGCATGCACATGACTGGAATGCCAGTTGCAACTGGGTCATCTCTGTAAGTGGTTCTCTTAATAAAGAGTCAGTTTAGTTTTACAAGTACAGTGCTTTCATTGTATGACCCACATGCGGTACATGAAACACGCCCTTTAAAGGCTAAAAGGAATATGGGGTTTGAGAGTGCTTAAAAGAAAAATTAACAAATAGTAACCAGCAAAGCAGACAGAGGTGCTCAAATTAACAGACATAAGAGACAATTAAAGCGACATCACACAGAAAATTCCCTAATGTTCAACTCGTCAACAATAGATTCTATGAGCTACATTTTTTAAATCCTAGGCTCTTGCCCCCAAACATATGAACATGAAGGTAATAAACTGTAACTTTCAATGCACGCAATTGGTAAGACTTGCTCATGTAAATTAAACTGCATTTAGAAGTATTACTTATTCGAAGGTGCACACACAAATGCAGACAGTATTATGAAAATGTCTCCCTTGGTATTTCCAGTTTAAGTTATAGGTAGCTGGATATGAAGTCCTTTCCCTTCATTATCTATTTAGATATAGTGTAATCCACCAGTGAGTATGAGTTACAGGTCACAGAGGTACCTATTGACAGAGGATATCAGTTGTTACGGCACCCCATTAAAGAAGACTTAGGTCTTCAGCTCAAGGTGTTATAGCTTATGCTTTTAGTTCTAAAGATCTCCAGTTCGATCCCAGTGTGTCAGCCAAGATGGTGGCCATCATGCAAGTGGGGGCTTGTCCAGGGTTTGAACCATATAATTGTGGGTCTTCTATTGAGTCTCTTGTATGCAGGGGTACCAAACTTTGGG
This sequence comes from Emys orbicularis, assembly GCF_028017835.1. Taxonomy (NCBI): domain Eukaryota; kingdom Metazoa; phylum Chordata; order Testudines; family Emydidae; genus Emys; species Emys orbicularis. The sequence goes on from NC_088685.1 coordinate 185,547,832, forward strand.
GTGTCAGAGGATTAAGGCTTCATGGGCCCTAACATGCAGGCTCCAACTGCCTGCACCATCATGCTCCTCCCAGGGTCCCCTCTCTGAGCCAATTCTCCCAGCTGTCTTCCCAACAGCCTACAAGAAATACTCCTGCTGGTAACCCATCACCCTCAAGAGCCACAGGAGAAAAGATGTAGCAGATTCACAATCAGCAGATTCACTACATTATCCTCTGCTGATATCTATGATATCTTCTGAAGAACAAAGTGTGCAGGGGGAAATGTATGAGCAATGGACAGATATTGTGCAGAAGAGAGAACCAGATACAAGGGCAAGATGATAAAATGGACTGGAAATACACAGACAGTTAAATTGGTCCTCCACACCACCAACAAACGGCCTAGGTGACAGATAAGGTGGACAACAGCAGTCACAGAACTAAGGATCTGATCCAAAGCCTATTGGAAAGACTCATCGAGTTCAAAGGGCTCTGCATTGGGTCTCTCATGCATTCGAAAATGAACAAATCTAGAAAACCAAGGAGTTTGAGGAGCTTTCACAACTGAAAATGATGGATAAGTAGCTTGCAAACAGCTCCTCACTGACTAGAAAGATATAGGGCTGCATTCTCTGATCACCTAAGTTCACTTGTGCAGCACAGCATGAATTTATAGCAGCTGTAGATGCCTCTTAGAGAATTCCCACATGTAGGGGGAATATCCAACTGGTGTACAGCTAGTGGAGTCATCTCTGCCAACCCCCGCTGCTACCTCCTCCACGAGAGCTGCCTAGTGGGGGAAATGGGGCATATTGGATGGGGTGGGGTTAGGCAAATGCAAGTAAGAGGAGCAAGTTGTGTCTGGGGTGGGGTTAGAGTTGCCAGCCCCCCAAGATTGTCCTGGAGTCTGCAGGAATTAAAGATTAATCTTTAATTAAAGTTTATGTGGTGTGACAAAACCTCCAGGAATATGGCCAACCAAAATTGGCAACCCTAGGAGGAGCATTTATCCAGTGAGAGTAGCAGCAGGGATGCTTGAACAATTTTTATAGTGGGTGCTGAGAGCCCTTGAACCAAATTGTAAACCCTATATATGATGGAAACCACTTCAAGCACCTCTGGTTCCAGCACTTATGTAGGGAAAGATGCCCTCCAGCTTTAACTTATACAGCACTAGGCAGGAGACTCAGGAAGCCAGGAATGGCTCCTCGTCAGTCCCCACGTTTCCACTAACATAGGAAGTCTGTAAAAATGCATTAGAGAATTGAGCCTAGAATGTTGAACCATGAGGCTTCTGAATATATAGAGCAAATTTAAGCCAACAAAAAATAGAATGACACAAAATAAAATAATCAAGAACTAAATCCTATAGCCTGATTGAATGGTTTAATGATATCTGCTCTATATTAGTCTGTGTCTATATGGCAAACATGCATTAAGCATATTTTTAAAACATTTGGTGGCAATACAAAGAAGTTTCTTATGTTCCATCTTGCTGACAAGCAGAGTCATGGCTAACTTTGATCTGACGCGAGCTAAGAATTAAAAGGATCATAAACATTTTTGAAGGTTTCTGTCTCCCTTGCTAGTTTTGTTGCTGACTACCATCTCCATGACAGTTAAACCAATGGTATCAATGAAAAGTTTTATTTTGGGATCATGTTACTTTTAATTGAAGAAAACAAAGTACTCGTAACAATGGCAAGAAAAAAGTTTTCCGTGGTGTATTTCTTTCTGAAAAAATCATAAACTTGCTGTACTTCACAAAAGGAAAGCAAGAGGAAATCTTTATTTTGGTTCCTTTAGCTTAGAAATAAGAGAATCAACAATCTAAATAAACATGCAGGACCCAATTCTGATGTCATATTTGCTGGTGCAAATGCATGAAAGCTACAGCACTCCTGTAAGTAATCAGAGGATTGGACTCAAGGTATTGAAAACATGTATGTGCTCAACATGTTTATTTCACTGTTCCATGGAATCCTGCAAACACTTACTAATGCAAGTAAAGTCACTGAAGTCAATGAATTCAATTGATCTATTCAGGTAAGTACTACTCACATGAATAAGAGCTTGCAGAATCAGACTCCTGGCATCTCTCTACATGTTTCTGATTTAGGGCCTGATCCTGCTTCCACTAAAATTAACACTGAAACTCCATTGACTTCTTTTATTATAATTGTTAGGGCTTTCCTTGCCCCTTCCCTTGCTTCTTGTCATGCAGACAGAAAGCAGAAGACCATAGTGCAAAGTGCAGGCAATGCAATGTTTATTGGGATAATTAAGCAAGCATATCCATAGCTTTATACCTTGCAGAACTTTCCACTTCCCCTCCTCTTTTCTTATATCTTAGTCCTTCCCCTTACAATTTATGGTCATGTTACGTTTTGGAAGGTGGTGAGCCTGGGGGCTTCGGTACCACCTCTTTTGTACTCCATGGGAGGAGGTAATGAATGAGGTTATGTACTGGCCAGGGTCACGTTTTCTTTGGCTTTTAGTGTTTCTTATGCCTCCCCCGCCCATTTCCCCTTGCCCCTTCTGATTGGTTGCTTGACCTTGCCTTGAGACAGGAGTTGAGGCAGTATTTAAATATAAGCTTGTATATTCAATTCCTACCATACACAACAACACTTTAACTTTCCTTATCTTTTCTCATTGTGCCATAAACTCCATTTGGTTAGGCAGAAGCAACATACAGTGTTTTTTGTTGTTGTTGTTCAAGTGTTAGTAAGGATATAAAAGTATTAAAAATTAATCCCAAAATTCTATCTCAGGCTAACAAACAGGCCTATATACTAACAATAATTATAATTATTATTATGGTAGCACCAAGATGCCCTCAGCATGGATCAGAGCCCCATTATGGTAGGAATCATATGAATATATAATAAAAGATAGTCCACGTACAGAGTTCACAATTAATAATAAGGCAGCCAGATTGGATCCATAATGAGCAAGTACTGTATTCCACTCTAGCTCAGCAGTCTTTCAGAGAATTCATATATCTATCTATCTATCTAGATAGATATAGATATATATATAGAGAGAGAGATATACCTAGCTGTTCACCGGGATTTCATACACCAGCATACAAGCCCTTATAAGTTGCTTGCAAAAGCAGTTGGACTTACAGGCTTGCAGTGAACAATGAGCCTGAAATGTTTTTGTAAATCATGCCACCAAGCTGCCTGAGGAATTCGAGCCACTCCAAAGCACAGGAACTGAGTGAGCTATAACCATGCTACTAAACCCATAACTTAACATTCAGAATGAGATTAGTGTGTCACGATGATCCACCTTCGGAATGCGATTTTCTTGATTCTTTTCCCTTTGTGCATATGTGTGAAAGCAAGAGGGAGGCTTGTGAACTGAGAGTGGAGAGAGCACGGGAAGGAGAGTGAGATCACAGTTAAGACAAATAAATCACAAACTTTACTCCATGACAGTATCCATAATTAGATGACTTGTTCTAACATTTGAGCAGCCTCAAAATAGTAATTGCAGACTGAGGTATGAAGCAAATATGCAGGGAAAGGCAGGGAGGATGCTTAGAACCCTGCAGCAAATAAAGGAACCGTTCCAGGTGGGGAGACTAGTCTTTTATTTAAGAAAGTAAAGATGACTAAAATATGTATTTTTTCTTTCATTGCATAACATCCAAGAAACTTCAGAAAAGCAGACTTTGACTCCCTCAGGAAACTGATGGGCAGGATCCCCTGGGAGGCTAATATGAGGGGGAAAGGAGTCCAGGAAAGAAAGCTCGCAGTATTTTAAAGAAGCCTTATTGAGGGCGCAGGAACAAACCATCCCAATGTGCAGAAAGAATAGCAAATATAGGAGGCAACCAGCTTGGCTTAACTGTGAAATCTTTGGTGAGCTTAAACACAAAAAGGAAGTTTACAAGAAGTGGAAACTTCGAAAAGATGACTAGGAAGGAGTATACAAATATTGCTTGAGTATCTTTATTAATGATCTGGACGATGAGGCCACATCTGGAGTATTGCGTCCAGTTTTGGACCCCCCACTACAGAAAGGATGTGGACAAATTGGAGACAGTCCAGCGGAGGGGAACGAAAATTATCAGGGGGCTGGGGCACATGACTTACGAGGAGAGGCTGAGGGAACTGGGCTTGTTTAGTCTGTAGAAGAGAAGAACAAGGGGGGATTTGATAGCAGCCTTCAACTACCTGAAGTGGGGTTCCAAAGAGAATGGAGCTAGGCTGTTCTCAGTGGTGGCAAATGACAGAATAAGGAGCAATGTGTCTCAAGTTGCAGTGGGGGAGGCCTAGGTTGGATATTAGGAAACACTATTTCACTAGAAGGGTGGTGAAGCACTGGAATGGGTTATCTAGGGAGGTGGTGGAATCTCCATCCTTAGAGGTTTTTAAGGCCTGGCTTGACAGAGCCCTGGCTGGGATGATTTAGTTGGTGTTGGTCCTACTTTGAGCAGGGGGTTGGACTAGATGACCTCCTGAGGTCTCTTCCAACCCTAATCTTCTATGATTCTATGATTCTACAACCATGTAAACCTTTGTTACAGTGAATGGCAAATTCTTCACATTCACACTTTCAGATGTACAACAGGTACTGAAGTTTATGCTGAAAGGTACTTTTCAAACCATTAGTGAGTAATAGTAGTAGTGGGAGTGTGTGTGAGGCAATGCTGACCACTGTTTAAAATACAGATACCACAGATACAGACCACAGCTAATCACAGATACCAGTCCTCGTAATCAAATAAGCTAGGGTCTCAGCAGATACTTCAGCCAACTGACCTAACAGGAAAACCCACTATGCTCACACTGGGGAATGCCCATCTATGGATGATTGAGTAGCCTTTCAAAAGTGTGCACTCACTGCATGAAAATATTACTTGCCACTTCTATAGCAACTTTCCTGACATGAACAAAGTCAGGCTGTTTGACACCATGTTCCATTCTCTGTACCTTACATTACACCAATGGAATTACTTTGGGGCTGCAGCCAGAACACTAAGCCATGAGCTCAGTACTACATGCTAAGTGTTAGGGAATGGCATATTTGGAGTGTAGCATTTCCTTCATATAGGGAAAATATTTTTGCCAAATATTGTCCATTAGCTAGATACTAGTAATCTCCAAGCTCATAAAATCCATCTGCCACAAAAAAGGCTTAAACATGCAACGTGAAGGAGGAAACAGCATCACATTCCTGTGCACATAATCTTCCACATTTGTCTTTGGCTAATGGCTAGGACATGGGAAGTACCCCTTGTAGTACAATCTCTAACACCTGCAGGTAGAAAAGGACTAAGAATTGACTGAACCATGCTCACCTTTTATCCATTTACAGTAGATCTGCAATACTGGAAAAAATAAAAGGTAGAATTTTTTGTTTGGTTTCAATTTTTCCAGATATGTCTAGGCATAATCCCACAGTCAGTCTTTTAGTTGGAGACATATTTTACTAGCATCATCAGAATTGTGTAAATATTCAGTGCACCAGTTTCCCTGGATGCCATTTCAGTACTATCCATTGTGACAAAGTTCCTCCTCTATCTTGGTGGGTCCTGCGCTTATTGGCGGATTTTCTTGCCTTAGAGATTCACCATGTGGGTTGGGGAACAGCCCAGAAATCTTCCCCTCTGGGAGAACTCACAGTCCAGGTCAATTGGGAGGTTTGGGGGGAACCCGGGCCCGCCCTCTACTCCGGGTTCCAGCCCAGGGCCCTGTGGACTGCAGCTGTCTATAGTGCCTCCTGTAACAGCTGCATGACAGCTACAACTCCCTGAGCTACTTCTCCATGGCCTCCTCCTAACACCTTCCTTATTCTCACCACAGGACCTTCCTCCTGGTGTCTGATAATGCTTGTGCTCCTCAGTCCTCCAGCAGCACAACCTCTCACTCTCAGCTCCTTGCGCCTCTTGCTCCCAGTTCCTCACACTCCCACCACAAACTGAAGTGAGCTCCTTTTTAAAACCCAGATGCCCTGATTAGCCTGCCTTAATTGATTCTAGAAGCTTCTTCTTAATTGGCTCCAGGTGTCCTAATTAGGCTGCCTGCCTTAACTAGTTCTAGCAGGGTCCTGATTACTCTAGTGCAGCCCCTGCTCTGGTCACTCAGGGAACAGAAAACTACTCATCCAGTGACCAGTATATTTGCCCTCTACCAGACTCCTGTACCCCACTGGTCTGGGTCTGTCACACCATATTGTATATTATTTTGCAGAAATATTGATAGTGTGTCTGTTTAGCACTAGTTTGCTTCAGAGCAACAAACAACATGTATGTGTAAACATGTGACCTCCAGAAGAAGAATGTGACCTCCAGAAGAAGAAAGAGGATCATCCATGTACCAGCAATGCACATACAGGTGAGCAACCATTTTCATGTTCTCTCCATAGGTGCTAATGTGGAGAGTGGACTAGATGATACATCTGAGGGAAGGGAGCAGAAGGAGACCTCACTGTTTGGAAAGCATGAGATGCACTGTCCTAGGGATGGGGGTTCCATGACCACCACTCCCAAGAGTAGGAGGCGGGTGTTGGTGGTCGGGGACTCCCTCCTAAGGGGGACTGAGTTATCTGTGCTGCTTGCCAGGAGCTAGGATTCACGATGTGACGGAGAGACTCCCGAGACTCATGAAGCCCTCAGATCGCTACCCCTTCCTGCTTCTCCATGTGGGCACCAATGATACTGCCAAGAATGACCTTGAGCAGATCACTGCAGACTACGTGGCTCTGGGAAGAAGGATAAAGGAGTTTGAGGTGCAAGTGGTGTTCTCGTCCATCCTCCCTGTGGAAGGAAAAGGCCCAGGTAGAGACCATCGAACCATGGAAGTCAATGAATGGCTACGCAGGAGGTGTCAGAGAGAAGGCTTTGGATTCTTTGACCATGGGATTGTGTTCCAAGAAGAAGGATTTCTAGGCAGAGACGGGATCCACCTAACAAAGAGGGAAGAGCATCTTCACAAGCAGGCTGGCTAACCTAGTGAGGAGAGCTTTAAACTAGATTCACTGGGGGAAGGAGACCAAAGCCCTCAGGAAAGTGGGGAAGTGGGATACCAGGAGGATGCACAAGCAGGAGTGTGCAAGAGAGGAGAACTCCTGCCTCATACTGAGAAAGCAGGATGACTCGAAGTTAGCTAATGTAACGCCAATATTTAAAAAGGGCTCTAGAGGTGATCCCGGCAATTACAGACCGGTAAGTCTAACGTCTGTACCAGGCAAATTAGTCGAAACAATAGTTAAAAATAAAATTGTCCGACACATAGAAAAACATAAACTGTTGAGCAATAGTCAACATGGTTTCTGTAAAGGGAAATCATGTCTTACTAATCTATTAGAATTCTTTGAAGGGGTCAACAAACATGTGGACAAGGGGGATCCAGTGGACATAGTGTACTTAGATTTCCAGAAAGCCTTTGACAAGGTCCCTCACCAAAGGCTCTTATGTAAATTAAGCTGCCATGGGATAAAAGGGAAGGTCCTTTCATGGATTGAGAACTGGTTAAAAGACAGGGAACAAAGGGTAGGAATTAATGGTAAATTCTCAGAATGGAGAGGGGTAACTAGTGGTGTTCCCCAAGGGTCAATCCTCGGACCGATCCTATTCAACTTATTCATAAATGATCTGGAGAAAGGGGTAAACAGTGAGGTGGCAAAGTTTGCAGATGATACTAAACTGCTCAAGATAGTTAAGACCAAAGCAGACTGTGAAGAACTTCAAAAAGATCTCACAAAACTAAGTGATTGGGCAACAAAATGGCAAATGAAATTTAATGTGGATAAATGTAAAGTAATGCACATTGGAAAAAATAACCCCAACTATACATACAATATGATGGGGGCTAATTTAGCTACAACAAGTCAGGAAAAAGATCTTGGAGTCATCGTGGATAGTTCTCTGAAAATGTCCACGCAGTGTGCAGCGGCGGTCAAAAAAGCAAACAGGATGTTAGGAATCATTAAAAAGGGGATAGAGAATAAGACTGAGAATATATTATTGCCCTTATATAAATCGATGGTACACCCTCATCTCGAATACTGCGTACAGATGTGGTCTCCTCATCTCAAAAAAGATATACTGGCACTAGAAAAGATTCAGAAAAGGGCAACTAAAATGATTAAGGGTTTGGAACGGGTCCCATATGAGGAGAGATTAAAGAGGCTAGGACTCTTCAGCTTGGAAAAGAGGAGACTAAGGGGGGATATGATAGAGGTATATAAAATCATGAGTGATGTGGAGAAAGTGGATAAGGAAAAGTTATTTACTTATTCCCATAATACAAGAACTAGGGTTCATCAAATGAAATTAATAGGCAGCAGGTTTAAAACAAATACAAGGAAGTTCTTCTTCACACAGCGCACAGTCAACTTGTGGAACTCCTTACCTGAGGAGGTTGTGAAGGCTAGGACTATAACAGAGTTTAAAAGAGAACTGGATAAATTCATGGTGGTTAAGTCCATTAATGGCTATTAGCCAGGATGGGTAAGGAATGGTGTCCCTAGCCTCTGTCTGTCAGAGGGTGGAGATGGATGGCAGGAGAGAGATCACTTGATCATTGCCAGTTAGGTTCACTCCCTCTGAGGCACCTGGCATTGGCCACTGTCGGCAGACAGGATACTGGGCTAGATGGACCTTTGGTCTGACCCGGTACGGCCTTTCTTATGTTCTTGTGTTCTTATGATGATCAGCAAGTTATCTTAAGTGCCTATACACAATTACAAGAAGTGTAGAAAACAAGCAGGGAGAACTGGAAGTCCTGGAATAGTCAAGGAATTATGATGTGATTGGAAAAACCGAGACTTGGTGGGATAATTCACAAGACTGGAGTACTGTCATGGATGGATATAAACTGTTCAGGAAGGACAAGCAGGGAAGAAAAGGTGGGGGAGTGGCATTGTATGTAAGAGAGCAGTGTGACTGCTCAGAGCTCCAGTATGAAACTGCAGAAAAACCTGAGAGTCTCTGGATTAAGTTTAGAAGTATGAAAACAAGGGTGATGTCATGGTGGGAGTCTTCTATAGACCACCAGAGCAGGGGGATGAGGTGGACGAGGCTTTCTTCAGGCAACTAACAAATGTTATTTGATCACAGGCCCTGGTTCTCATGGGGGACTTCAATCACCCTGATATCTGTTGGGTGAGCAATACAACAGTGCACAGACAATCCAGGAAGTTTTTAGAAAGTGTAGGGGACAATTTCCTGGTGCAAGTGCTGGAGGAACAACTAGGGGCAGAGCTCTTCTTGACCTGCTGCTCACAAACAAGGAAGAATTAGTAGGGGAAGCAAAAGTGGATGGGAACCTGGGAGACAGTGACCATGAGATGTTTGAGTTCAGGATCCTGACACAAGGAAGAAAGGAGAGCAGCAGAATACGGACCCGGGACTTCAGAAAAGCAGACTTTGACTCCCTCAGGGAACTGATGGGAAGGATCCCCTGGTAGAATAACATGGGGGGAAAGCTGGTTGTATTTCAAAGAATCCTTATTGAGGTTGCAGGAACAAACCATCCCGATGTGTAGAAAGAATAGTAAATATGGCAGGTGACCAGCTTGGCTTAACAGTGAAATCCTTGATGATCTTAAATATAAAAAAGAAGCTTACAAGAAGTGGAAGATTGGACAAATGACCAGGGAGGAGTATAAAAATATTGCTCAGGCATGCAGGAGTGAAATCAGGAAGGCCAAATCACATGTGGAGTTGCTGGTACAAAGGGATGTTAAGAGTAACAAGAAGGGTTTCTACAGGTATGTTAGCAACAAGAAGAAGGTCAAGGAAAGTGTGGGCCCCTTACTGAATGGGGGAGGCAACCTAGTGACAGAGGATGTGGAAAAAGCTAATGTACTCAATGCTTTTTTTGCCTCTGTCTTCACAAACAAGGTCAGCTCCCAGACTACTGCACTGGGCAACACATTATGGGGAGGAGGTGACCAGCCCTCTGTCACCTCCTCCCCATAATGAAAGAATGAGAAAGAAGTGGTTCGTGACTATTTAGAAAAGTTGGACGAGCATAAGTCCATTGGGCTGGATGCACTGCATCCCAGGGAGCTAAAGGAGTTGGCGTATGTCATTGCAGAGCCATTGGCCATTATCTTTGAAAACTCATGGCGATCGGGGGAGGTCCTGTATGACTGGAAAAAGGCTAATGTAGTGCCCATCTTTAAAAAAGGGAAGAAGGAGGATTTGGGGAACTACAGGCCAGTCAGCCTCACCTCAGTCCCTGGAAAAATCATGGAGCAGGTCCTCAAGGAATCAATTTAGAAGCACTTTGAGGAGAGGAAAGTGATCAGGAACAGTCAGCATGGATTCACCAAGGGCAAGTCATGCCTGACTAACCTAATTGCCTCTATGATGATATAACTAGCTCCGTGGATGAGGGGAAAGCAGTGGATGTGTTACTACTTGACTTTAGCAAAGCTTTTGATAAGGTCTCCCACAGTATTCTTGCCAGCAAGTTAAAGAAGTAGGGGCTTGAAGAATGGACTATAAGGTGGATAGAAAGCTGGCTAGATCATTGGGCTCAACGGGTAGTGATCAATAGCTCCATGTCTAGTTGGTAGCCGGTATTAAGTGGAGTGCCCCACGGGTCGGTCCTGGGACCAGTTTTGTTCAATATCTTCATTAATGATCTGAAGCAGGGATCAGCAACCTTTGGCCCGTGGCCCGCCAGGGTAAGCACCCTGGCGGGCCGGGCCAGTTTGTTTACATGCAGGTTCGGCTCCCACTGGCCACAGTTCACCATCCCAGGCCAATGGGGGCTGCAGGAAGCGGTGCGGGCTAAGGGATGTGCTGTCCGCTGCTTCCCGCCACCCCCATTGGCCTGGAGCCAGGGTGCTTACCCTGACGGGCCGTGTGCCAAAGGTTGCCGATCCCTGATCTGGAGGATGGTGTGGATTGTACCCTCAGCAAGTTTGTAGATGATTCTAAACTGGGAGGAGTGGTATATATGCTGGAAGGTAGGGATAGGATACAGAGGGACCTAGACAAATTAGAGGATTGGGCCAAAAGAAATATGATGAGGTTCAACAAGGAGAAGTGCAGAATCCTTCAGTTAGGATGGAAGAATCCCATGCACTGCTACAGACTACGGACCAAATGGCTAGGCAGCAGTGCTGCAGAAAAGGACCTAGGGGTTACTGTGGACGAGAAGCTGGATATGAGTCAACAGTGTGCCCTTGTTGCCAAGAAGGCTAATGGAATTTTGGGCTGTACAAGTAGGGGCTTTGTCAGCAGATCGAGGGACGTGATCATTCCCCTCTATTCGGCATTGGTGAGGCCTCATCTGGAGTACTGTGTCCAGTTTTGGGCCCCACAAGAAGGATGTGGAAAAATTGGAAAGAGTCCAGCGGAGGACAACAAAAATGATTAGGGGGCTGGAACACATGACTTATGAGGAAAGGCTGAGGGAACTGGGGTTATTTATTCTGCAGAAGAGAAGAATGAGGGGGGATTTAATAACTGCTTTCAACTACCTGAAAGGAGGTTCCATAGAGGATGGATCTAAACTGTTCTCAATGTTCTCAATATTACCAGATGACAGAACAAGGAGTAATGGTCTCAAGTTGCAGTGGGGGAGGTTTAAGTTGGATATTAGGAAAAACTTTTTCACTAGGAGGTTGGTGAAGCACTTGAATGGGTTACCTAGGGAGGTGGTGGAATCTCCTTCCTTAGATGTTTTTAAGGCCAGGCTTGACAAAGCCCTGGCTGGGATGATTTAGTTGGGGATTGGTCCTGCTTTGAGCAGGGGGTTGGACTAGATGACCTCCTGAGGTCCCTTCCAACCCTGATATTCTATGATTCTATGGTTCTATGTAAAAATAGAACTGGCTGAAAAATGTAATTTCCATCCCATGGTCAATTCTGAGACTTTGAAATTTGGTTTTATCCCAAATGACGTCTAAATGTGAAATCTTGGAATTTTTCTTGAAATTAAATATTCTGAAATATTTTATTTTGACCTTATCAAAACATTTATTTCAATGTATCATTTCAACCATTATAATTATATTATATTTACTACCAAAGCAGAAATAAAATAATAAAGTAGAAACAAAATGTTTTGACAATTTCTCATGAAATTTCAATGAAATTGATATGTGACTAAGAAACTGTTCTGTTGGAAATGTTTTGACCAGTTCTATATAAAAAACAGTCATATGTACAAACAGCCCTTATTTATATTATCAGCGTTAGGTACAGTACACCACCTTGCCTAGGTAATCATCCACTTGCCTTTTCAAATAGCTGCCTTTGTTGTGCAAGGCTATGTGTACACTTAACACTCTTCAGCGGCGCAGCGGCAGAGCTGCAGCTGAGCCACTGTATCCCTAGACACTCATACAGCAATGGGAGGGGTTCTCTCATTACTAGGCCAGGGGTTCTCAAACTGGGGGTCGGGACCCCTTAGGGTCATGAGCTGTCAGCCTCCACCCCAAACCCCTGTTTGCCTCCGGCATTTATAATGGTGTTAAATATATAAAAAAGTGTTTTTAATTTATTAGGGGGGTCGCACTCAGAAGTTTGCTATTTGAAAGAGGTCACCAGTGCAAAAGTTTGAGAACCTCTGCTGTAGGCAATCCCCCTTCCTGAGAGGCGATAACTAGGCTGATAGAAGAATTCTTCCCTCAATCCAGTACTGTCTACACAGTGGATTAAGGCAGTTTAACTACATCACTCAAGGGTGTAGATTTTTTACAGCCCTAAGTGACATAGCTGAGTCAAAGCTAACTTTTCAGTGTAGACCAGCCCCATGAGACTGTGACATTCCTAGATGCATAGAGCATGTAGTACATTTTCACAACATGCTGCCATTTCCAAAAACAACAAGGAGTCCGGTGGCATCTTAAAGACTAACAGATTTATTTGGGCATAAGCTTTCGTGGGTAAAGAACCTCACCTCTTCCATTTGCAGGCACTGTTCAGGTTTGCCATCAGGACAAAGCCTCTTTTCAGTAATGTGCTGGTATCACTGTGGTATGCAAAAGCAGCATGCCATGTAGACAGCAAATTGTAATTCAACCCCTTTCTTACCAGCTGTCATGTACATCTCAAGATCAGTTGTATTAACTGAAATGGAATATATGGGCCCGAAGAGTCAAAGGTGTTAATATGACCCTCTAACCGTCCAATATTTAATAGTTTTAAACAAGGTTCGGGTTTTGGTATACAGAGACCCTCAGCCTGATTAGTAGCATGGCAAACACATAATTAAAAATCCTTCTAACCTTTAATTAAACATACAGAAAAAAAAGATAAAAAGAAAAACAGTTAAACATCAGAAGTGTAAAGTATTAAATAAGACTTACATTTTAACAATATCCCTTGTTCCCTTTCCCTTTAGTTGGAAAGAGTTTTTAGAAAGGAATCACCCCCCCACACACACACACTCCAGTTTGACAGTCTCACAATTAGGGTAATTTGTAGGCACAGTTATCACAACAGTTCTCCTGAATTCTATTGCATATTTTGCCCTCCTGAATGGTGGTATTGACACAGGTCTCTTCTGAATTGTGCCCTTTGTCTTTATATTTCTCATTATAAAAGCTCCAAGTATTTCCTATCTTTGCTTCCTTCTTTTCCCCTTTTAATCCTTCAACACATTCTATACTTTAATACTTAAAAGTGCTATTCCCGCTCTCTCTCTCACACACACATTTTAAACCATTTTATTAAAGCTTAAACTGCCTAAGTTGACAGGTTTGGCAGAAGTGCATTGCTGGCAATCAGTTTGATAAGCAATGACTTGTGATTGTAGATGGCAGTGGAGTGTGAAGGACGTGACAGCTTCAGAGTTTGAAGCATTGGTTGAAAATATGCATGTAAAAGGTACAGATTTTCAGCAGCAGAGGCAGAAGCTGTGTTGAGCATTCCACTCTATACACATTTGCACTTTGGTTGCACCCAGACATTTTAATTTTCTTCCTTCTTTTCTATTCTCTGCTGTATTTTTTTGTCTGTGTTGCTAAAATAGCCTCTTACATTTCATGGATTTGTTATGGTCTAATTCTTGGGTCCAGTTGAGCGGGGCTCAGCAAAGGACCAAAGGGGGTTGGTAAAGGTGACTTTTGTGGCCCACTACTGGGACATTCCAGGGGCTGTTACACCCCCGCCTGAGTGAAAGCAGCCTCTGCGTTACTATCAATGGATAGCTGACTATCAATGGCCCAAAAGAGCTGTTTTGACACATAGGGAAAGTGGAGAGGTGGCTTTGCTCACTCCCTTTGCCCTGGCCATTCTTCCTGTGCCAGGGGCTGTAAAGGATGTAGCGAGGAGACACATGAGATTCTTCTTATAGTAGGGAAATTCCTGGATAGCTGATTGATTGAACTAGGATTACAGCTTTTTGTGCCTTCCTGGCAGTGCAAAGGGGTTGCTCCAGGCCAGACAATCAGGCCTTTTATTTCTTGATTGTAGGGTCAGACATTTCCCACTATATTTTTCTTCATACCTTTATATAAATATATATTGCTGAAAGTTGCTGTTGTTGTTCAAGCCTTCAGCTAATTTTGTATAACTTACAATACTAGTCTCCATTAAAAAGTCAATGTTTGCCCCCATACTTAGAATAGAAAGTAAGAATACTATCGCAGATATTATAGGATGCTAATTGTTGATAAATGCTCATTTTGTAATTGCAACCAGTGGGATGAAAACAATAGTTTGCACTGAGTAATAAGGCTGTCCTTCAACATTCTCAAAACACTTTACAAATAGTAATGAAATATACAAAACATCACCACATCCATGTGAGGTAGGTACCTATTACTATCCCTTTGTTTATAGATGTGAAACTAAGGAACATAAGACTAACTGACCAAAGGCCATGCATGGCGTGCAGAGGAGAAATGGTGTTAGAACTCAGATTGCTCACCTTTTAGCCCCTTGTCTTCAGCACAAGATCACCTTTCCTTCCCTTTATTTCTGTATATGAAGTATCCTGAACTTTGAGAGATCCAGCACCTACAAATTAGACCACTTCAAAGATAAAGTGCTCCACAGCCTTCCAATATTCTAAACTAGCTGGATTTGAGTTGATTAAAAAAACAAAAACAAAAAAACAAACAATGGATTATTTTAATTAACAATTTACAAAGTTCATAACTTAGCCAATTTTCCTCTAAATTGCCTTGTTCCGTAGATCTCACTGAGACATAAAAATCAAGCCATCGAAAGACAACATTACCTGCACTGTCTCTTATTACATATAAGATTATATAACAGCGTCCAGTATATCTTATGTATTAAGTGATAATTAATTTATAATTATATGATGTGATACAATATTTAAATGCATTAAAAACAAGTAAACAGAGTTGTGATTGAACATTAGCACTTTCTTAATTCTGATTGCAATAGCACTAGCTTTTTGTATGGAAAATGCGTATTGTAGCTAGAGTTCAGGGACTGCAGGATATGATCATGAAATTAAAGACTATTGTAATGCATAAGCACAAGAAGGCAGAGTTAAAGTTGAGATTAAAGCTTTCTGATGGGACATTATTACGCACACACCTTAGTTATTGGTGTTTCATCATTGTGAAATAAGTTGGGAATAATGCAAATTCTTTCTCTGACATGGCTACCGAAGGCTACTGAGAATACCACAACTATTATCTTTCAATTACACCTATTATAGTCTGAATCCTACTGATGTAATCACTAGGATTTTCCTATGTGTTACGAATATGACTACTGCCCAAATCTGTAGTACCCGGGGAATGGAGAAAAAAATCAATTGAAAATTACAAGAGGAACTGGTTTGTAAGAGCCGTTCCACTACATTGTTCTGGTACATACCGAAGAATTCTGTAACATTGGGTTCCCCGGGCCACTAGAAGTCAGTTATAGTATGGAAGTGACATGATAATTGTGTGTTTGAGGGAGAGAAGGTAACCTCCACTACAAGCTAGCTAATTCCAGTATTGACAACTACTTTCAAAGGAAGCAACTAAGCTAGAAATAAGACATCACAATAGTAACCAACAGTAGCTCCAAGAGCAAAGACAAACTGAAAGTTAAGGATTCTTATCAAGTAATGCCCAAAGTGTCATTGGTGGGTGCTCAGCCTACTCACAAAGTGTGTGTATGCACCTGTGTTTGAATATGTGTGTGTTCATGCATAGCATTTACTTTTGTTAACACAAAGGAAGGGTCTCAGACTTTGATACAAATATCCATAGAAACACTGATGTAACAATGTGGACTCTCAGGCCAAAGTTTACTCTTATTTACATGCACATAGTCTTATGTACATGTAAGTAGAAAGAGGATTTGTAACTTCACAAGTGAATTTGTGCATAACATTGTTTTCAAATGGATAAATGTACAGCAATTTATGTCGCAAATGAGAAAGTGGCATATCACCCCTGTATTGAAGGGCAAATCCACTGTTCCTCAATTAGGCAAACTATATCTAACCATCCAACCATCATTTATAAAGGGCCAATCACTATAATATCTATTAAGCAGCCTCAGCATGTAGTCAGAGAATATTATGATGGATAACTTGTGGCTAATTAGAGTGGTATAACTTTTCCTTCCTACTCTAAATTTTTTTAAATGTCACCCAATGTCAAGATGTTCCGGCAGAATTCCATTTTAAAGTCAATCCAAATGCATTTTAAAACTACTATGTTATGATAAAATGAAGCTGTAGTCAGATTTTGTAGTGTGTTCCACTGAGTGTTGTCTCTGTGAAAGAGCCAGGTGCTTCAACATCAATTATGTGACTTTTTATAATATGGATACAGTTCAACGTTTGACATATCAAAGAATATGCCTGTGACTATCTGGAATGGCAGCATGACTTGTACAGGCTAGAGTACAGGTGAGCAGATTCATTCTCAAAGTTCTATTCACTGAGGGTCATACTTTCACAGAATCTTGTGTGTATGAGTGGTAGAGTTTATGGGCACTAACTCTTCCCCCTGCACAGTAATGCCTGTATTTTCAAAGATTTATCTGCATGTATAAGCTGGTTGAAAATCAGGCTAGAGGAAAGCACAGCCAGGGCATAGGCACACACAGCCTTGTGCCCACCTCCCTGGGATTTTCAAATGGGACTTGTGTGTGCCAGGAAGGTATATTGCCTGCTATTTTCTCCACCACTAAGGATCTGCAGCATCTCGGAGTGACACCTCATCACCGTTTTTTTGCAGGTATTTAGAAGGGAAACAGATATGGGGTTCACCTGGACACTAGCGAAAGAAATCAAGGAACATTTTCAGTTTTAGCCATGTATGGTGCATGTTGGCATATGCAGGAGATAGCCAGGGTGTCCAACCCAGTATGCTTACCATATATAAAGCTGGTAGAAAATTTTCTGACAGAACCTTTTTCTGTTGGAAAAATGTTGATTCCACAAATCAAAACTTTTTGATAGAACTTTTTGTGTTGATTTCATCCCATTTTTCAACAACTACAACAACAAAAACATCAAAATGCTCTGTTTTGATAATCTTGAAATAGTTCATTTTGATAAGGTCAAAATGTTTTGTTTCAAATTTATCATTTTGACTTTTATACAAGTCAAAATGATAAAGTTGAAATAAAGTGATTTGGCTTTTTGTGTGAGAAAATGTCAGCTGTTGAAATTTTTCAATTTTTCTATTGGAAAAATAGAAATGAAACATGTAGGGCCATGTTTCTGCATTCATAGAGCTATGGTGGACTTCATGGGAGTTATACTCTGGGTGCCTCCTGCCCCCATTTCCCCTATGGGTAAGGATCCCCTGCTTGACTACATCTCCCATGATGCACTGCAGCCATGGGACTCCAAGAGTGACTCAGCATGGGAGATGTTGCCCAATAAGGAAAGGTGTCTCACTGGGGATAAAAGGGGTATAAAGTACCTTAACTACAGCTCCCATGAGCCCCCACAGCAGCTCAGGCAGACACAGATTAATGTCAACCTGAATCAGAATTAAACATTTCAGTTCAGTTCAACAAACCCAAATAAAGAGTTTCGATTCCGGAATACTGAAAGGTTTCATTTAATCAAAAATGTCAAAACAAAACATTTCAGCATATCTGAATTAGTATTTTTGGACCTTTCTATTCTGTAAAAAGTGTCAATGTTTTGACTTTTTGTCCTGATTCAGGGTGAAAACAAAGGTCAAAACCACCTAAATGTCACTGACTAACATTTAATAAGTCATATGTCCCTTTTTTGTTTTTTTATTTTTTAAGATGATGGGTTAATAAAGTTTTCTCAGACATCCTATTGGACTTTACACATGGGGTTTCCTTTAGAGGGCACTATTACTTACTAATTATCATGGGTATTATTAATCATAGAATATCAGGGTTGAAAGGGACCTCAGGAGGTCATTTAGTACAACCACCTGCTCAAAGCAGGGCTAATCCCCAGACAGATTTTTGCCCCAGAACCCTAAATGGCCCCCTCAAGGATTGAGCTCACAATTCTGGATTTAGCAGGCCAATGCTCAAACAACTGAGCTAGCCCTACAGTAGGATCAGGTGAAATCACAAAAATGTGGTATCTGTAATAAATTCTAATGTTAAAAACCTATATGCATGACCTCTAAGTTACAAAATGTGATTAAGTTTTAGCTCATTATGGCAAAAGACTTGTACATATATGGGTGAATTCCTAGCTCCACTAAAGTCAGTGTCCACACTTCTGCTGATGTCAATGGGGGCAGGATTTCACCCTCATGTCTTTAGACACAAGAGGACTGCTCCAACTCCCATTGAAGTTAATGGAAATATTTTTATTGACTTCAGTGGGAGCTGGATTGGGCTCACAAGCAGTCTCATAGACATGAATGGGACTATTCTTATATTCATATATATAGCTTTGTGTAAGTATTTGCAGGTCTCTGTTATCTTTTACATTTTATATAGGAAAAAGAGAAAATATATCACATAAATATAGGATACCACGGCACAACACTTCTCTTTTTATATGCAAAAGCAATCCTTTTTGTTATAACAACTGTTGCAAACCTTTTATAATCGTATTGATAGATTTTACAGCAGTTAGTGTGTGCCTGGCTTCTGCTAGCGATCATTAAAGTAAATTTTCTGCCTTTCTATAAATTATTGGCAATGCAGAATATAATGCATGCTTCAGTACTTAGGATCTTTCCACAGTGTCGACTTTTCGTCCCAGTGCATTTTATAAGTGGATTTACCTATAATAAATCCATGAAACAAATGCAGGCAGAAACACATTTCTGAATTTATTACTTCATTAAATTAAGTTTCAGCAGGATTACTGAAGTAAAGCTAATATCAGGGCATGTCATATTAGAAATAAATCTTAGAAATATCCCTTGCAATGTTGTGAGTGCCTGTGTAATTACCAGTGTGGTCATTTCCCCAAACTCTTTGATGTTTTAGGATTTCTTCTATATTTCATTTTTTCAGCACTAATGGGCAACAGCAATAAAAAAAGGTTGACTCCAAAGAAAAGACTAACAGTCCATAAAATAAAATTGACATTGGCTTTAATGTTTTTGAGAATAAGTCATATTTACTTACAGTGTAAAACCTGCTCTGTCAATCTGTTTCCTCACTTCCCCAGGTGAGTATTGTAGTTTTAAGAATGCCTGATAGAGATTTTGTAGGTGTTTGTCTCTGTCTGAGGGTTTGGAGCAAATGTGGTTGTATCTTAGGGCTTGTCTGTAGACAATGGATAGTGTGGAGTGTCCTGGATGGAAGCTGGAGGCATATAGGTAAATATAGCGGTCCGTGGGTTTCCGGTATAGGGTGATGTTTATGTGACCATCACTTATTTGCACTGTTGCGTCAAGGAAGTGTATCTCTTGTGTAGACTGGTCCAGGTTTAGGTTGATCTTGGGGTGGAAATTGTTGAAATCCAGGTGGAATTCTTCAGGGGCCTCCTTCCCATGGGTCCATATGATGAAGATGTCATTAATGTCACATAAGTAGAGGAGGGGTGCTAGGGGACGAGAGCTGAGGAAGCGTTGTTCTAAGTCAGCCATAAAAATGTTGGCATACTGTGGGGCCATGCGGGTACCCATAGCAGTGCCGCTCACTTGAAGGTTTAAGTTGTCCCCAAATCTGAAATGGTTGTGGGTGAGGACAAAGTCACAAAGCTCAGCCACCAGGCGTGCCATGGCCTCATCAGGGATACTGTTCCTGACAGCTTGTAGTCCATCCTCATGTGGAATATTGGTGTAAAGAACTTCTACATCCATGGTGGCCAGAATGGTGTTTTCAGGAAGATCACAGATGCATTGTAGTTTCCTCAGGAAGTCGGTGGTGTCTCAAAGATAGCTAGGAGTGCTGGTAGCGTAGGGTCTGAGGAGAGAGTCCAAATAGCCAGATAATCCTGCTGTAAGAGTGCCAATGCCTGAGATGATGGAGCATCCAGGATTTCCAGGTTTATGGATCTTGGGTAGCAGATAGAATACCCCTGGTTGGGCCTCTAGGGGTGTGTATGTGTTTGTTCTCGGGCAGGGAGTTTCTACAGCCAAGTCCTAAGATACAACCGCATTTGCTCCAATCCCTCAGACAGAGACAAACACCTACAAAATCTCTATCAAGCATTCTTAAAACTACAGTATTTACCTGGGGAAGTGAGGAAACAGATTGACAGAGCCAGACGAGTACCCAGAAGTCACTACTACAGGACAGGCCCAACAAGGAAAATAACAGAACACCACTGGCCATCACATACAGCCCCCAGCTAAAACCTCTCCAGCGCATCATCAACGATCTACAACCTATCCTGGAAAACGATCCCCCACTCTCACAGGCCTTGGGAGGCAGGCCAACCCTTGCTTACAGATAGTCCCCCAACCTGAAGCAAATACTCACCAGCAACTACACACCACACCACAGAAACACTAATCTAGGAACCAATCCCTGTAACAAACCCCATTGCCGTCTCTGTCCCCATATCTATTCAAGCAACACCATCATAGGACCCAACCACACCACCCACACTATCAGAGGCTCATTCACCTGCACATCTACTAATGTGATATATGCCATCATGTGCCAGCAATGCCCCTCAGCCATGTACATTGGCCAAACTGGACAGCCTCTACGTAAAAGGATAAAACGACACAAATCAGACATCAGGAATGGTAACATATAAAAGCTAGCAGGAGAACACTTCAATCTCCTGGACACTCACTAACAGATTTAAAAGTAGCCATTCTTCAACAAAAGAACTTCAAAAACAGACTTCAAAGAGAAACTGCAGAACTACAAGTCATTTGCAAACTTAACACCATCAATTTGGGCTTGAATAGGGACTGCAGGTGGCTGGCTCACTACAAAAGCAATTTTCCCTCTCTTGGTATTGACACCTCCTCATCAGTTATTCGGAGTGGACTACATCCACCCTGACTGAGTTGGTTTTCCACTTGTAAGGTAACTTCCTTCTCTTCATGTGCCAATATATGTTTATGCCTGTATCTGTAATTTTCACTCCATGCATCTGAAGAAGTGCTTGTTATCCATGAAAGCTTATGCCCAAATAAATGTGTTTGTCTTTAAGGTGCCACTGGACTCCTCGTTGTTTTTGTGGATACAGACTAAAATGGCTACCCCTCTGATACAAAATATTAATATCCATTACTTTGGGTAGTGCTGTGGGTGGAAAAACCTTCATAATTAGAGAGCTTTTAAAGTTTTATTTTATGCACTTTTTTCAAAAAGAATCTTAGAACATAAGAACAACCGTACAGGGTCAGACCAAAGGTCCATCTAGCCCAGTATCCTGTCTACTGACAGTGGCCAATGCCAGGTGCCCTAGAGGGAGTGAACCTAACAGGCAATGATTAAGTGATCTCTCTTCTGCCATCCATCTCCATCCTCTGACAAACAGAGGCTAGGGACACCATTCCTTACCCATCCTGGCTAATAGTCATTAATGGACTTAACCACCATGAATTTATCCAGTTCTTTTTTAAATGCTGTTATAGTCCTAGCCTTCACAACCTCCTCAGGTAAGGAGTTCCACAAGTTGACTGTGCGCTGCGTGAAGAAGAACTTCCTTGTATTTGTTTTAAACCTGCTGCCCATTAATTTCATTTGGTGACCCCTAGTTCTTGTATTATGGGAATAAGTAAGTAACTTTTCCTTATCCACTTTCTCCATATCACTCATGATTTTATATACCTCTATCATATCCCCCCTTAGTCTCCTCTTTTCCAAGCTGAAGAGTCCTAGCCTCTTTAATCTCTCCTCATATGGGACCCATTCCAAACCCCTAATCATTTTAGTTGCCCTTTTCTGAACCTTTTCTAGTACCAGTATATCTTTTTTTAGATGAGGAGACCACATCTGTACGCAATATTCGAGATGTGGGCGTACCATCGATTTATATAAGGGTAATAATATATTCTCAGTCTTATTCTCTATCCCCTTTTTAATGATCCCTAACATCCTGTTTGCTTTTTTGACCACCTGTGCACACTGCGCGGACATTTTCAGAGAACTATCCACGATGACTCCAAGATCTTTTTCCTGACTTGTTATAGCTAAATTAACCCCCATCATATTGTATGTATAGTTGGGGTTATTTTTTCCAATGTGCATTACTTTACATTTATCCACATTAAATTTCATTTGCCATTTTGTTGCCCAATCACTTAGTTTTGTGAGATCTTTTTGAAGTTCTTCACAGTCTGCTTTGGTCTTAACTATCTTGAGCAGTTTAGTATCATCTGCAAACTTTGCCACCTCACTGTTTACCCTTTTCTCCAGATCATTTATAAATAAGTTGAATAGGATTGGTCCGAGGACTGACCCTTGGGGAACACCACTAGTTACCCCTCTCCATTCTGAGAATTTACCATTAATTCCTACCCTTTGTTCCCTGTCTTTTAACCAGTTCTCAATCCATGAAAGGACCTTCCCTTTTATCCCATGACAACTTACTTTACTTAAGAGCCTTTGGTGAGGGACCTTGTCAAAGGCTTTCTGGAAATCTAAGTACACTATGTCCACTGGATCCCCCTTGTCCACATGTTTGTTGACCCCTTCAAAGAACTCTAATAGATTAGTAAGACACGATTTCCCTTTACAGAAACCATGTTGACTATTGCTCAACAGTTTATGTTTTTCTATGTGTCTGACAGTTTTATTCTTAACGATTGTTTCGACTAATTTGCCCGGTACCGACGTTAGACTTACCGGTCTGTAATTGCCGGGATCACCTCTAGACCCCTTTTTAAATATTGGCGTTACATTAGCTAACTTCCAGTCATTGGGTACCGAAGCCGATTTAAAGGACAGGTTACAAACCTTAGTTAATAGTTCCGCAACTTCACATTTGAGTTCTTTCAGAACTCTTGGGTGAATGCCATCTGGTCCCGGTGACTTGTTAATGTTAAGTTTATCAATTAATTCCAAAACCTCCTCAAATGCTCTTGATCTGAAGGTTTTAGCTCAATGTTAAAGAGTTGAATGAATATTAGGGCTGGCGATTAACTCACGTGATTAACTCAAAAAAAGTAATCATGATTAAAAAAATAAATTGGAATTAATCACAGTTTTAATTGCATTGTTAAATAATAAAATATTAATTGAAATTTATTACATATTTTGGATGTTTTTCTACATTTTCATATATATTATATTCTGTGTTATAATTGAAATCAAAGTATATATTATATTTGCTTACAAATATTTGCACTGTAAAAATGATAAACAAAAGAAATAGTATTTTTCAATTCACCTCAAGTGAATTTTCAAGTACTGTAGTGCAATCTTTTTGTCATGAAAGTGCAACTTACAAATGTAGAAATTTTTTTGTTACATGACTGCACTCAAAAACAAAACAATGTAAAACTTCAGAGCCTACAAGTCTACTCAGTCCTACTTCTTGTTCAGCCAATTGCTAAGACAAACAAGTTTGTTTACATTAAAGGGAGATAATGCTGCCCTCTTCTTATTTACAATGTCACCAGAAAGTGAGAACTGGCATTTGCATGGCACTTTTGTAGCCGGCATTGCAAGGTATTTACATGCCAGATATGCTAAACATTCGTATGATCTTTCATGCTTTGGCCACCATTCCAGAGGATATGCTTCCATGCTGATGCTACTCATTAAAAAAAATAATGCCTTAATTAAATTTCTGACTGAACTCCTTTGGGCAGAATTGTATGTCCTCAGCTCTGTTTTACCCGCATTCTGCTATATATTTCCTGTTATAGCAATCTCGGATGATGACCCAGCACATGTTGTTTATTTTAAGAACACTTTCACTGAAGATTTGACAAAACATAAAGAAGGTACCAATTTGAGATTTCTAAAGATAGCTACAGCACTTGATCCAAGGTTTAAGAATCTGTAGTGCCTTCCAAAATCTGAGAGGGACGAGGTGTGGAGCTTGCTTTCAGAAGGCTTAAAAGAGTAACACTTCGATATGGAAACTACAGAACCCGAACCCACCAAAAAAGAAAATCAACCTGGTGGCATCTGACTCAGATAATGAAAATGAACTTACGTTGGTCCGCACTGCTTTGGATTGCTATTGAGCAGAACCCATCATCAGCATTGATGCATGTCTTCTGGAATGGTGTTTGAAGCATGAAGGGACATGTGAATCTTTAGCCCATCAGGCACATAAATATCTTGCGATGCCAGCTATAATGGTGCCATGAGAATGCCTGTTCTCACTTTCAGGTGACATTGTAAACAAGACATGGGCAGCATTATCTCCTGCAAATGTAAACAAACTTGTTTGTCTGAGAGATTGCCTGAACAAAAAGTAGGACCAAGTAGACTTGCAGATTCTAAAACTTTACATTGTTTTATTTTTGTACATAATTCTACATTTGTAAGTTCAACTTTCATGATAAAGAGATTGCATTACAGTACTTGTATTAGGTGAATTGAAAAATATTATTTATTTTGCTTCTTTAAAATGCAAATACTTGTAATCAAAAATAAATATAAAGTGAGCACTGTACACTGTATTCTGTGTTTTAATTGAAATCAATATATTTGAAAACGTAGAAAATATCCAAAAATATTTAAATGGTATTCTATTATTGTTTAACAGTGCGATTAATTGCACGATTAATCATGATTAATTTTTTTAATTGCTTGACAGCCCTTATGAATATCTAAAGTTTGATTTGTTTAAAGAGTGATTCATCCGTTTTTCTGCTTGTATGATTCTAAACACTCCTCGGTATGCATAGTTGTATTTCGCAGATTAAGAAGATTAAAACTATATAAGGCTACCCTATTTATCTTGCTGTCCTTAGGGACAAAGTTATCAGAAGTTATGGATGTTTGTGAGTTATCGAAAAAAACCCTCTGTGTTGTAAGTTACTGAAAAGACAGTGTAATGAACTGGGAAAAGTAATTGAAATGCGAAAAAATAGAATTAGATACTGTAATGAAAGATGCTGTCAAATTATATGACAATGTGTTAAGTCATATAATAAAAATATGTTGTCATTGGTACATAGCAGTGATCTAGATTCAGTGGAAATAGAAAATGTTTAAAGAAAAGAGTTGTGCAAATTTGAAAACTCATCACATTTCTTTTAGTATAAAGAAATTCAGAAAACAACTCCGCTGATGGCAAACAATGGCTAGTGTTTCTCTGCATTTTCTTTTGAATAAGGTTTTTGGTTATCCTATGAAAAATATAAAGTGATTTTTTTAAACTATTTTAATGTTATTTTAATGAAATGAAATAACATTATTTCATTTCATTATTTTATTTTAATGAAAATAAGCATATACTGCATTAGCATACTGCATTGCATAAGGCTGTAACATATTGCTATAGCAAATGCATTAGGTGTTGTGTGAGAGCTTTATTAAATATACCACTTGATCAAAGGTCTATTTTTAAAGATACATTTGGTCAGTCACAGACAGTTTACAAAAGGCTAACCTGGTCACCGTTAAAATCTGTACAATGTTGAGTTCCCAAGCTCATAACATTATTATGGTTATGGCATTTCTAATATTTGTTATACGGGCTATTCAAAGAGTACCACAAATACCACACAAGCATAGCATTTACAGGGTCAGATCCTCGTTTTCAGTGAGTATAAGCCACTTTTCTGCTTCCCCAGTTTTGAGCTGATTGATGGCCAAAACAACCACTGGTTTAAACTTAGAGAAGGCAAAGTACTGTCCTAAATTCTACTGACTGCAACAGACCTATAGGGCTTGCAGAGAATCAGCACACAAGCCCCTGCCCATTCCCAGCACTCTCTCTGCACAGTATGGGTGGTGAAGAGCTGCCTACACCACCCTGGGATTCCCCTATGTCAGTCCGAATCCTGTGCCACTGATTATGTAACTTTCTGACTGATTATGCTGTGGAGGCAGTGCAAAGGATTGGGAGCTGGGACGAAGATCTCATTCCTAAAGTTATTTTGTAATGGTGTTCATAGTGACCACAGTGCATGAAATTAATAGTAATCCAGCTTTTAAAACTAACCGTGGAAACTCATAAAAACATTCATAGTATTGAAACAGATGAAATAATAAGCATGCTTCACTCCAATATTGTGTTGCTAATTGGGGTCTGATTTTGCAAAGGGCATTTAGCGTTTTGCAGGATCATATTCAAAAAATCTAACACATAACTGTTCTGTAGTGATTCACTAAATTGTGGTTATGGACATAAATGTTTTGTTTGAACTAAATCTAATTAAAGTTGCTAATATAAAACAATATACTAAACTGTAAACAGATGACATGGCCTTGTAAATTACTAATCAGTACCATCTGACTAAAAGGTTTTTTTGTCTCCTGCAGCAATAGGGTTCAGAGTTGCTGAAAGTAATTTACTAAGACTAAGATAAAGCACCTTTTAAATTTCACCTCATGATCTAGAGCTAGTGATGAGAAAGAAATATGGAGGCTCCACAACTCCTGAGAACCTATAAAACATTGTGTCTGCTTTAGCATTTATCAATTTTTAACCACTGCTACAAGGCTTCAAGCAATCAATTATTTCTCAGCTCAGTGAGGGACTCAAAGCTACACCAGATAAACCAGAAATCAATTTTACTGTCTTGTGGCTGGTTTCTAAATATGTTTCTCCTCACCACATTTAAAATGAACAAGGCTAGATCTTAGATTACAGCCACAACTGTGCTCTTTTCATAGCTCACGTGATATTTAAAAATTTAAAAGGAAAAAATTCTTTATTTATAGAGATTTTTATGCACCCTCCTTCCACTTTATTGTTCCTTAAAGCACCAATTAAATCTGTGAAGAGAAAACAAGTATTTTTAGGGCTGTCAAACTATTAAAAATTAATTATAATTAATCATGACATTAAAAATAGTGATTTTAATCGCACTCTTAAACAATAACAGAATACCATTTAAATTTATTATAAATATTTTTGGATATTTTCCTACATATTCAAATATATTGATTTCAATTACAAGACAGAATACAAAGTGTACAGTGCTCACTTTATATTATTATTTTTATTACAAATATTTTCACTGTAAAAAAGATAATCTACAAGTTAAAGCATGAAGGGACACATGAATGTTTATCGTATCTGGCATGTAAATACCTTGTAATGCCAGCTATAACAGGGCCATGCAAATGCCTGTTCTCACTTTCCAGGGACATTTAAAGAAGAAGCGGGCAGCATTATCTCACATAAATGTAAACAAACTTGCTTGAACAAGACTGTGTGGACTTGTAGGCTCTTAAGTTTTACATTGTTTTGTTTTTGAGTGCAGTTATGTAAAAAAAATTTTTTTTCATTTGTAAGTTGCATTTTCAGGATAAAGAGATTGCACTATAGTACTTGTATGAGGTGAATTGAAAAACTATTTATTTTGTTTATCTTTTTTACTGTGCAAATATTTGTAATCAAATATTTGAATCTGGAAGTGAATTGATTTGAAAGCTGTTTCTAATATTTAAGAGACTGTTTCTTCTTATCTCAACATTTCTGGACTTCTCTGTGAAAAGAGTGGCATTTGCTAGGTAATATGTAGGCAGGGACACAGCAAATGAAAAGCTGGGGTTAAGGCTGTAATTATCTATCAATTATTTAAATAAAAAACCTAAAGAGAATGTTGTAGTTTTCTTAAAAGGATGAATAACAACAAGACTAGAAATTCAAAGTAAAAAGTGAAGGTTACACTAAAAAAAAAAAAAAGAGAGAGAGAGAGAAATGTAGCATTAAGTTCATCCAAATAACCTTAATTCTGTCATTGTTCCATGAACGCTTTCTATGCTGACCTCCCAGATCTTGATCCTACTCAGATTTAAATCAGTTGGAGTTTTGCGAACAGGACTTGGCCCCTGTTGTAACTTCATGTGGTATGAAGACATTTTGATTAAAGACTTCAATGGAACTTTGGACAAGAACATGTGAAATCCACTTTAATGAACAATGTGCAGTTAAGGAACACTGGAGTATGTAGATCTGGTATTGTAGTTATATCTCTATATGTTATCCTCACCAAGCTAATCTTCTGGTATGGAAGCTCTCTGATTGTTGGCATGGCTCTTAAAAAGTTCAAAGTCCAAGTTCAATTAAATAGGTAACTATGTATCTTCACCAAATCTTATAGTAGGACAGCATTTTAAATCTGAAACATTAAGTAGATTTGGAGAATTAACCAGACAGATTGTCCCAAACATGGATCACTTTGTGAGAACATATTGAAAACAAAGCTATTTATTTTGAGAGAAGTCCCTAGATTACAAGATAAGACTCCATTTCCTCCTCCCCCATGTATGGCTCAATATTTGAACCACAGTATGGTTCCATAGCTATTGTTCCTACAACAATAGTTTATATAATTTTGCTTTGGGAACATGTGGAGTTTACATAAACTTGAGACATTCATTATTTTTAATCATGCTATTGTTAACATGGAATGCTTCTGCACTACAGCTTGTTGATTTTTTGTTCAGTTGAAAACAGGCTTTTAAAATAAATTGCTTTTAAAATAAATTCCTAAAATGAAAGTTTTTGTAAAAAGGCTGATATTATAGAAATGTTCTGTTTTCCACAAAATGTTCCACTTCTCTATTTATTGATATTTAAATAAATTTTTATTAAAACATTTTTCTAATAATTTTCAATTTTCAACTCAATTTTCAGGATGAAAATGACATTTTCTGCAAACAAAATATGGCAATAATGATTTTTAAAATG
Organism: Emys orbicularis; assembly: GCF_028017835.1. Taxonomy (NCBI): domain Eukaryota; kingdom Metazoa; phylum Chordata; order Testudines; family Emydidae; genus Emys; species Emys orbicularis. Next base: position 185,576,908 of record NC_088685.1, read on the forward strand.
ATTTAGATTTATAGTTCAATACAATTTTGATAAAAAGCACTACCAAAAATGCCATGAAAACTGGAAAATCAGCAAATTTCAAACCCTGCAAAATAGAAACAGCTTCAAAAGTTTGAAATTGTCATAAAATAATTTTCTCTATTTTCTACTGGCACTATCTACCCATGCAAGGCAATGTCTAAAAGGCAGAATCTGCATCATAGTTACTGATGCATATGATATTAATAAGAAAAAGTTTACAGAAGTATTTGACACATCTTAAGATATCTTCCTCAGACAGTAATCATAGGTCCAAAACAATCAGCCATTTGCATATTATTTTATCTGATATTCCTTATAAGAATATTTATACAAAACATGTTTTTATTCCTTTTCTAATATAAACTAGGACATGCTCATCTAATTAAGTTCATGGAGGATAGGTCTGTCAATGGCTAATAGCTAAGATAGTCAGGGATGCAACCTGGGCTCTGGGTGTCCCTAAACCTCTGACTGCCAGAAGCTGCAAATGGATGGACCGCTCAATAATTTCCTGTTCTGTTCATTCCCTCTGAAGTATCAGGCACTGGTCACTGTAGGTAGACAGGATACTGTGCTAGATGAACCATTGGTCTGACCCAGTCTGGCCATTCTTATGTTAAATTATTTCTGTCCTGTCAGGAGATTAATGGCCACTAGCAGGTCATTATCTACTCCAGCAAAAGGATAAAACACATTGTGCTGTGACTGAAAATGTTTCTACAATACTTTGCAGTCAGAATAATGCCGCTTTTATCTTTTTACAAGTCAAGCCATTTGCCTATCAACAATAATTTATTTGCATGTTCTTTGCACTCAGACTATACATACACTATCTTCCTCACGTTTGTCTTGAAAAAAGTTATATTTTTAAGTTTTGTTATCACATCTAGGCCAGATCTACATTAAAAGGTTAAAATCAACCCAGTTATATCACTCAGGGATGTGAAAAATTCACACACCCTGAGCGACATAGTTATGCCTACCTAATCCCTGGTGTAGACACCACTAGGTTGACAGAAGATTTCTTCCATTGACCTAGCTACCATCTCTCAGGGATATGGATTAACTACAGCGATGGGAAAACCCCTCTCTTTGCTGTAGTGAGTGTCTACACTGCAGCTGTGCTGCTGTAGCAGTCTATGTGTAGACATAGCTTTGCGGTGCCAAAAAGAAGATTAAAACAGAAAAGTAAACTGCTGCTGCACAGAATTGTATTAAATAGCTAAAAAGTTAAGCAAGAGAGAATAAAGACCTATTTATTTCTGTTCTTTACAAGCAATTGTGGTTTAAAGCACTGTGCACATTATTCTGTTTTAAAATAAATGCTAGTGAATTATATTTTCGGATATAACGTCTGTTTGCTCTCCCAAGGAATTTATACATGACTCCATCAAATTTTGTGGTGTCATAGGAATAAAGGCAATAAGTCTTCCAATACACTGAAGACCCACATAAATCCAATGGACATAGTGCCATTAAGGAGTGTTTGCATGCAGGGTATGCTGGCCCACTTGAGCACCTCAGTGTTGGTGATTCTGTCCCTCCAGGAGATTCCAAAAATTCAATGAAGTCAAAGCATATGAAAGCTGTTGAGTCTCTTTTCCTGATGAGAGTATAAAGTCCATGCCTTGCTCCCATACAAAAGTGTGCTGATAACACAGGCATGATACACACAGATCTTTGTGCGTTCTTTCAGTTTGTTGTTTTGCCAGACCCTCTTGTTCAGTCTAGACATTGTTGTGGTGGCTTTTCCGATGTGGATGTTGAGTTCTGTTTCAAGTGAAAGGTTGACCGTGATAGTGGACCCCAAGTATGTGAACTCGTTTACCACTTCAAGGTCATAGTTGTTGATCTTGATGGAGGGAGCTTCCTCAACTCCTTGGCACATTATGTTAGTCTTTTTTAGGCTTATGGTGAGCCCGAAGTCTTGGCAGGTTTGGAAAAACTGTGCATAAGATTTTAAAAATGAGCTTCTGTGTAGGTTGTCACTGCTGCTTCATCAGCAACAAGGAGATGCATGCAAACATTCCTCAAAGAGAGACAACTCCACTGACTTGGACATGTATGCTGAATGAATGATGGGTGCATCCCAAAGAACATCCTTTACGGTGAATTGGGATGTGGAAAAAGACCCAAAGAACACCCAAAATTGCATTTCAAGGATGTGTGCAAGTGAAACTTCAAAGAAATGGACTTGTGGGCAAATGGGAAGATCACACTCAAGACCGCAGCCTTTGGAAACAAGAGCTTAACAAAGGTCTCCAGAGTTACAAGAGGAAGCAATCCAGTTTAGCAGAGGAGAAAAGAGCTCGCAGAAGGCAGAGCCCAAAGGGTCGAAACATCACCTTTAAATATGATGGATGCAGCTGAGATTGTCTCTCTCGAGTGGGTCTCTTCAGCCATATTCATGACTACCATAAAACCAAACGAGTAAATTCTTTACCTCTCAGGGGCACATACCCATGGTCTCTCGAGACTGAAGGATGCCTACTACTAGTGCAATTAAACAGTATTTTAGTGTGGTACATCCTATAAGGTGCCATGAAGGACCACAACATTTTATGTTTCCATAACAGTCAGAAATTTGGGTACAAGGTGAGTGAGGTAACATCTTTTATTGGACCAACTTCTTTTGGTAAGAGAGACAAGTTTTTGAGCTTACACAGAGCTCTTCTTTAGATCTAGGAAACAAATTCAGAGTGTCACTGCTCACAGGCACCAGTTTCTAATTTTCCCTGCTCAGTCCCAGGCCCTTCCCCCACTCCACCCCTTCCCCTACGCCCCCACTCCTGCCCTGACTCTTCCCACCCCCACTTCACCCTCACCCAACCTCTTCCCTGCCTCTTTCCACCCCCTTCCCAAGCGTGCCCTGTCCCAGCCCCTCTCCCTCCCCCCATCACCTCCTGCACGCCTCGAAACAGCTGTTTCACAGCGTTCAGGAGACACTGGGAGGGAGGGGGAAGAGTTGATCAGTGGGGCCACTGGTGGGTGAGAGTGGGGGGGAGGGGAGCTGGCTGCCGGTGGGTGCTAAGCACCCACTAATTTTTCTCCGTGGGTGCTTCCAGCCCTGGAGCACCCATGAAGTCAGCACCTATCTCACTGCTAAATACAAGGTGGAGCAGATTGTTTAGCATAAATAGATATCACATTTCAAGGGACTATTCAAGGTGAAGTGGCAAAGAGGATGCACACCGATTTTATTTTTAATTTCTTCTGCACAAGACAGGGTAAGGCTAACCTATCTGGTCCTTTCCCTCCAATCATACCAGCAGCTGATATGGTAGCAGAACTGTGTGGAACCAGAATCTCCATTTCACTGGAAATTCCACAATTTCTACATTTGTTTTTGTTCCAATTTGGAATGAAAACAAAGGACTTCAAAATTTCCCATAAAACAAAATGACACATTTCTACAGTCTAAGTTTTGATGAAACAGCATTTTTTGATAGAAATGGATTGTCAGAAACTTTTTGGACAGCTCTATGCAGTAGCTCCCTGCTTCTCCAATGCAGCAAGTGACTGAAGTTGTTATGTGATACAGGGTTAAGTGCATTGCCCTTAGTAAACATGGTCTTCCACCCTTAGGGTCAGATCAATGGCGTATTATCACCTAGGCCAACAAGGCCTAGGCCTAGGGCGGCAAATTTGCCGCCCCGGCAAATTTGCTCTTGCCCCCTCTCCAACTCCGCCCCTTCCCCAAGGGCCGCCTCCTCCCCCAGGCCGCGCTGGGAGGGAGGGAGAAGTGAGTTGCAGCGTGCTCGGAGGAGGCGGAGCAGAGGTGAGCTAGGGCCCGCAGGCGCGGGGAGTAACAGGGGGCCGGGAACCGCTCCCTAGCCCGCCCCAGCTCACCTCTGCTCCACCGCCGCCGCCATCCCCCAAGCGTGCCGCAACTCCCCTTCTCCCCCCTCCCTCCCAGGCTTGCCGCGGGGGAGCGGAGGTGAGCTGGCGGTGGGGGGGGGGCAATTTTTTGATGGCTTAGGGGCGGCAAATTTGTTAATCCGCCCCTGGGTCAGATTGTATGCTGCCCTTGCTCAACAATGAAGAGATGAGTGAGAACTTCTTGCCACTTCACCTAGCTTTCATGGTAGTTCATGGGCAGCACACAATTGCAAGCCCTGTGCACATTCACAAGTGACAATCACAGAAGCATTTATTTCAGAGCTTTTTTTTTTTTACCCTTTCATGAAAGCACAAAAAAGACTAAATTTGCTTTACCAGAAAAAAATTGCCACATAACTCAATCCCCATTCTTGTTGCAAACACACTGGTGACTTGCATCAATGCCACACTGGACAGATACCATGCTATAAAATGTTGTTATAACTAATCGACATATCACTGTGTGTATGACGTTATAAAACATGCAACGAATGAGCTAAGCTTAAGACATCTTTTCCTGCCATGGCCATGTAGGAACGCTTTATTTTACCTTGCCTGATAGGCTACCACTTCTGGATCACAAGGCTTCTGGTTCAAGTCTCTGCTGCACTACTAATAGAACAACAGTCAAATAGAACATCATAGCAAAAATACTTATCAGTTTGGTAGGATGGAGCAAAAGGGAACTCTTTGCTAATTAGCCATGTGTCCTCTAGTGTCTGGCCCCCAGTCATCAGACGCAACTGCATCCCCTGTACTCTAGGATTGCTGGCTATTAAATAGGTTCAGAGAGATCTTGAACTCATTTCACTTTACTTTTCTAGACTATTATAAAATGATTCAGGGGGACAGATGATTGTCCAGCGGAGGGCAACAAAAATGATCAGGGGGCTGGGGCACATGACTTATGAGGAGAGGCTGAGGGAACTGGGCTTATTTAGTCTGCAGAAGAGAAGAGTAAGGGGGGATTTGATAGCAGCCTTCAACTACCTAAAGGGGGGTTCCAAAGAAGATGGATCTAGACTGTTCTCAGTGGTGGCAGATGACAGAACAAGAAGCAATGGTCTCAAGTTGCAGTGGGGGAGGTCTAGGTTGGATATTAGGAAACACTATTTCACTAGGAGGGTGTGAAGCACTGGAATGGGTTACCTAGGGAGGTGGTTGAATCTCTTTCCTGAGAGGTTTTTAAGGCCTGGTTTGACAAAGCTCTGTCTGGGATGATTTAGTTGGGGTTGGTCCTGCTTTGAGCAGGGGATTGGACTAGATGACCTCCTGAGGTCTCTTCCAACTCTAATCTTCTATGATTCTATGATGCAGGGTTAGGTCTGTGCCCCAATGGCATGTAATCTGAAACCAAAGATTCTAAAAGGAAAGGCTTAGGGTGGGTCTAAGTATCAGGTCTGACACTTAGATTTCTTGGAACCCCAGGTTTACATCCCAGCAGGGTGGACACAAACCTGTGTCCTTCTGAAGTAGTGCAATTTGTTTAAAGGTCAACTCCTGAGTCTACATCTGGGCTAAGTACCCAGGCAAGCACCATGCTCAGAGGGGAGTCTTCCTTTGGGGTTCACTGGCAGAGCCACTTAGTCTAGTAGCTGGAGTAGCCTCCTGAGGCCCTTATACATACAAGAGTATCTAGAAAGATACCATAAAATCTAGAAAGATATCATCAAATTTCTGAGGTTTTCATGTGGCTGAGGACACAGCAGTTTTATAAAACATAAATTTCAGAGGGAAAACTTTCAAAATTCACTTGTGTCTATGTTTCATTTGTAGTTGTGTGAGTTTTAAGTAAACTGTTTGCCTAACCCAGCTTATATGAACATTTTATATCCCTGTGTTCTAAAATACCCTTGGGTCAGAAAGAATTTTTATTCGTTGATTGTATTTAATCTCAGTTCTCTAAAAGCCATTGAAATGATGCTTTTTTTCAGCCTATAGCATTTATAAGAGTCAATGGCTAAACTGAAAGTGAATTTTTTGTCACACTGATCAGTTAAACTGTCAGTGAACTAAAGTACTTAGCGAAAAACCCAGCAGCAGTGTGAGAAAAAAAATCCATGCTGTTAGATAAAGAAAGAGCAAAAATGATCCCCTTGGTATAAACACCCCAACACAATGGAAATAACTATCCCTGAAAGGCAATAGTCCATCTAACAAGAATTAGAAACTTTACATTTAAAAAACAGCTAAGTTCATTTTGGTTCTTTAGCATCTTTGAATAATAGCACTGCAATAGGTGGTTTGGCAATAAGATGGGTGATAAATATATTACTCTAAATTCATGTGTCTGGATTTGGAACAGAAAACCAGATTTTCTTGAGCAATAAGTAAGCAAAGTATAACAAAAAAGTGTTTAATGTTTAAAGATGGCTTGGTCTGTTAAAATACATTCACATTATTGGGCTGATACCTTTACACAGAAACTTGAGACTTGAGTAAGGCGCTATTCAGTGCGGGTTATGTAACTGAATATGTTCCTTTTAAACAAAGCATTTAATATATCACAGATTAAGGGATAAACTAACTCATCCATTCCATACCTATCCATTATTCCTCAACGTAAGAGAGCTGAATCCTGACTTCCATGTCCACTTTTCACAACAAAACCAAGATCCAAGTATGTAGGGTGAAGGGACAGCATAAATTACCCATTGCGTTTATGTGGGGGGTCACCCAAAATGCCAAGAAAACCTGAACAGTTGTCAGTGCAGATGACCCCACCTTCAATTTTTTATTCCAAAAGCCCCATGCAAACAAACCTTTTGCTCAATCTTAATCCTCATGCAATAAAACAAGTCTCTTTATAACATGTTATTTTTAGCTGAAATGTCAAATGGCGACACTTCAGAAGTTGCTTCCAAAAAACATTAACATAAAATACAGGGCTACTGCCTACTGTAACCAAGTTCCTGGAGAAAAACTAGAAAATATACTGTAGGGAACAACCCTGCACTGACAAGGAGATAGACTAGATTGCGTTTCTGGATTATATGCTTTAATCAACCAAGTTATTGGGCTCAATACAGGAGTAAGAGGGTAAAATTCTATCATCTGTGTTATTCAGGAGGTCAGTTTAGATGATCTGATGGTCGCATCCGACATTAAAATCTATAAAGCGAACTGCTGCTTCCCTTTGTTGAGTGAAACTCTACTGGCAGAAGTTACAGTTTATACCCATGTAGTGCAGTGGTTTGGTAAATGGTAAAGCTCCCATTGACTTCAATGGGAGGAGCTAAATTAGGACAGCACTGAGTTCTTTGAAAATCTGACCCGAGGAGTTTTCACTGGTGCAGCTATATCAGTGTACCTACAGCAGTGACTACAGACATCAGTGCTGAAAAAGCCTCATACACACAAAAAGAGATTGGCCTGATTATGGCTGCAAATTTAGTCCATATCCTGGGAGAGAGAATAGGTTACACGAATGCCTAAAGCTAATGCCATTATTGCATGGGCCCTTGCCTCTTGCATTTGAAACTTTCAGAGCCTCTTAGATAGTTGAGGAGCTAGGTAAATTTGAATTAATTTTTCCTCCTTCTTTGTCTTTTTTCGTTTTGTAAAGCTGTGTTTCCTCTTTGTCTATGTGTTTCCCTTTCATTGTACCACATTTTACCTGCCCTAATCTCCCACATTCAGGGAATTTTAAATAGAGCTGTGTGGACAGTTATTCTGTTACATGGAGGGTTTTGATATTTCACAATTTGGTTTTGTTTCAGTTAGGAACAAAACCCATTTTTTTCAAAATTCTCTGTGAAAGGGAAAGTGCTGGTACTGGGGCAGTCTACTTGGCTAGCTACCCTGGAGCCACAGACCCAGGAAGCCCTGTCTGCCAAACAGCTGTTCAGGTGAGCTGGCAGAAAACCAGGCAGGTTTCTAATGGAGCCCTGACTGGGTTCTTTTGGAACTTTAACAAAACTCTGCCAAACATTCTAATTTCTCCAAATCAGCAAATTCTGATAAAATAATGTTTCATTGGAATTTCTTTGACCAGCTCTAATTTTAAGATCCTTGTCTCCTGATTGTTCACTGTACCTCTCCTCATGACTATCAATGAGTTTGCTGCTTTTGGTTAAGAATCAATTCAAGATCACATGAGACTGCATGCTGATTTTGAATAATATCCCCTCCATTTCGGCAGAATGGAGGACAAACTTGTGCCAATTTCACTTCACTTGGTAAATTTTTCAGTGAGCACTAGTGAAGTGAGAAATGCTTAACTAATCAAGCAGACTATTTTAAATGCCCATTCTACAACAAATATCAACAGGCCAATCCAGTCTTTAAAATTATCTCCTGGTAATTAATAGTAAAACTAACAGCTACACAATCTATATAGTTGTCACTGTCTCTTGAAACAAAATGAATGGACAAAGCAGCAGACTCTTAATTGTATTAACTGATTAATATTTATAATATTTGTTTCTCCTGATTTGTTTCACTACATCTTATCCTTTCTGGCTAAATTAGCTGATCAACTTTTAGAATGTCACTACAGTTTCAGCCTTGTCCCAAATGAACAGCTGTCCAGTCACCACTCATTTTGGCACAATTCAGAACAACTGACAAATCCTTTTCAAAAGAGACCCCGTGGTGGGATAACAGGTATTGCAGGTCACAACTGAGTATTACGGGCAAAGCTAGTTTGGAAGTTTATGCAGTATCTCGCGATTGGATGATTTCCAGCTAGGTATTTTAATGAGCACTATGCTTACCCCAAAACATTTTTATTTTTAAGTAAAGATTAGGGCTGTCAAGCGATTAAAAAAATTAATCGCGATCAACTGCATGATTAAAAAAATTATTGTGATTAATCACACTGTTAAACAATAATAGAATACCATTATTTAAATATTTTTGGATGTTTTCTACATTTTAAAATATATTGATTTCAGTTACAACACAGAATACAAAGTGTACAGTGCTCACTTTATATTTATTTTTGATTACAAGTATTTGCACTGTAAAAAAAACCAAAAGAAATACTATTTTTCAATTCACCTAATACAAGTACTGTAGTGCAATCCTTTATCATGAAAATTGAACTTACAAATGTAGAATTATGTACAAAAAACTGCATTCAAAAATAAAACAGTGTAAAATTTTAGAGCCTGCAATCTACTCAGTCCTACTTCTTGTTCAGCCAATCACTAAGACAAACAAGTTTGCTTATATTTGCAGGAGATAATGCTGCCCATTTCTTGTTTACATTGTCACCTGAAAGTGAGAACAGGTGTTCACCTGGCACTGTTGTAGCTGGCGTCGCAAGATATTTACGTGCTAGATGCGCTAAAGATTAATATGTCCGTTCATGCTTCAACCACCATTACAGAGGACATGGGTCCATGCTGATGATGGGTTCTGCTCAATAACAATCCAAAGCAGTGCAGACCAATGCATGTTCATTTTCATCATCTTAGTCAGATGCCATCAGCAGAAGGTTGATTTTCTTTTTTGGTGGTACGGGTTCTGTAGTTTCCGCATCAGAGTGTTACTGTTTTAAGACTTCTGAAAGCATGCTGCATAACTCATCCCTCTCAGATTTTGGAAGGCACTTCAGATTCTTGGGTCGTTTAGAAATCTCACATTGGTACCTTCTTTGCATTTTGTGAAATCTACAGTGAAAGTGTTCTTAAAATGAACATGTATTGGGTCATCATCCAAGACTGCTATAACAAGAAATATATGGCAGAATGTGGGCAAAACAGAGCAGGGGACATACAATTCTCCCCCAAGGAGTTCAGTCACAAATTTAATTAAGGCATTATTTTTTTAATGAGTTTCATCAGCATGGAAGAATGTCCTCTGGAATGGTAGCTGAAGCATGAAGGGCCATAGGATTGTTTAGCGTATCTGTCACGTAAATTCCTTGCAATTCCAGCTACAAAAGTGCCATACAAATACCTGTTCTCACTTTCTGGTGACATTGTAAATAAGAAGAGGGCAGCATTATCTCCTGTAAATGTAAACAAACGTGTTTGTTTTAGTGATTGGCTGAACAAGAAGTAGCACTGAGTGGACTTGTAGGGTCTGAAGTTTTACAGTGTTTTATTTTTGAGTGTAGTTATGTAACCAAAAAAAAATCTACATTTGTAAGTTGCACTTTCACAACAAAGAGATTGCACTATAGTAATTGTATTAGGTGAATTGAAAAATACTATTTCTTTTGTTTATCATTTTTACAATGCAAATATTTGTAATCAAAAATAATATTCATTTTGATTTCAATTACAACACAGAATACAATGTATTTGAAAATGTAGAAAAACATTCAAAATATTTAATAAATTTCAATTGGTATTCCATTGTTTAACAGTGCAATTAAAATGCAATTAATCATGATTAATTTTATTAATCACAATTAATTGTTTTGAGTTAATCATGGGAGTTAACTGTGATTACTCGACAGCCCTAGTAACAATCCTATTTCTAGAGCTGGGTGAACCTTTGCCAATCTTCACACTCAATTTTTAGCTTGTCTAGGCTAGGATAAAAAGTGTATTTTCAAAATGTGTTAATTAAAACACTTTAAATTGCATGTTGTATAAAAAACACACTAGTGTACATGTGTTAGCTGACTGAGATGAACCCTCATGAGTTCAACTTGACTCCACGTTATACTTGAGCACAGTTTAAGAGCCACCTCTAAGATTTTAGGATGAATTCTTTCCCAGCTTTGGGTTTTAATACAATATGAATGCTGTGCTCTCCCAGTCTCCACCCACAACCTAAACTTGACCCACTCATGACAATATACAATTTATTGTGCTGACCTTAATAGTATAATTGTCCATCTTCTTTCTTGCATGCTTTGATCAGCAATGAAAGAATTGACTCTAGAGCAGGGATCGGCAACCTTTAGCACACGGCTCGCCAGGGTAAACACCCTGGCGGGCCGGGCCAGTTTGTTTACCTGCCGCGTCCGCACGTTCAGCTGATCATGGCTCCCACTGGCCACGGTTCGCTGTCCCAGGCCAATAGGGGCAGCAGGAAGCGGCGCGGGCTGAGGGATGTGCTGGCCGTCGCTTCCCGCTGCCCCCATTGGCCTGGAGCGGCGAACCGTGGCCAGTGGGAGCTGCGATCGGCCGAACCTGCACACACGGCACATAAACAAACTGGCCCGGCCCGCCAGGGTGTTTACCCTGGCGAGCCGTGTGCCAAAGGTTGCCGATCCCTGCTCTAGAGCCTACTGATGAGTCTACAGTTACTAACATGTTAAAATAAACAGCTGCAGTCACAAGAATTTGACATATTTTAAGCATTCATTGTTTAATTTCAACAACTCAGGGCATTTTCCTAATACCAAAGAAATAGAAATTTGGGGATATATCCCTAAAGGCACTCTCGCATCAATTTTCTAACATGAGTACCTAAGTCTTTCAATTCATGACCATTCCAGGAGATAAAAAGATAACCCTGTATACCATGGCCCTCCCTCTACCATTTTTCTGTAAATTTTGTATCTACATAGCTTTGCAAGACTGTAAGGTTAAATATCAGCACAGCAAATACCCCATGGAGATGGAGATACATGGGAACTGTTCACACTTTTCTCACAAACACTGTTTCAGGCTGTTTGCAAGGTCAGGCAGACATCACTACATAAGTTTAGTCTCAGTTCACATTTTGAAGTGTTCCTTCTAAACCATAAGGGGTAGAGGTTTTTAACACATTGAGAGTTTCAGCTCTGGAGCACATGGTGGCAGGCATGAGGGAAAAGTGTTGGCTTCCTGAATAGTCCATTCCAAGTTTTAGGAAAGCACCACTACTCAGGAAAGCACTTAAACACACACTTGGCTTGCAGTCAGTGGGACTCAAACAAGTGCTTTCTTGAATTAAGATGGACTTAAGCATTTGCTAAAGTGTTTTCATGGAGGCAGTGCCTACACCTGACCTGAGATTTGTATTCCAGCTAGATCAGTTTGGGACAGATCCTGAGGGATGCCTAGATACCATGGAGAGAAAGAGTCAGAGTCAGAGACAGAGAGGGATGCTGACCCCAATGGAAGTTATAGTATGGACAATCTTTCAGGATATGACCTCTTTCAAGGGTCTTCCATCTTAAAACCTAAAAGGGACATTTAAAGGGCTAAAAAAATTTCCTCACTTATGTTACTAATAGCACATAGATAATTAAAAATCCAATTTAAAAAATTTTAAAAATCCAATTTTGTTCATACTGTTTATGTTCTTTGCCCCTTCACTCTGCTGACTTGGGGCCTGATTTGGCCACCCATACTCAGCAGAGCAGTATCTTACTCCACAAATTGTCCCACTGATTCCCCTACACATAATAGTGGGAGTGCTTCTGGCATAAGTGACTACTTAGCATGATTCACGGAGGCAGAATCAGGTCCACTGAAAATGAAACTATGTTACTCAGTTTCATCCTGAGTCTCACGCCCTAGCACAATGCTGTTGTATTTGGGTCTCCAACACTGCCAGGAAATGCTAATATTAAAAATAAGCTGTATTCAAAAAAGTCTAAGAAAAATCCTGCATTTGTTCACAACTTTTCACAAGGGACTACATTAAATATCAATATTTAAAAGAAAAGCAAGAGATCAGACTAAAACATCAAACTGAGAATTTTTTTATGATCCTTTTTCCCTTTCTCTCGAGAAATAAACAAAAACCTACCATGAAAATATCAATGGTGCTTCATATTCTCCTGGAAAATAAAACACAGGCAGTTTACTACTGTCTAGGTTGTTATTGTCGACTGAATGTGAGGTCCTAATGGTTTCTAGTCTTTGTCAGATATATCACACATCTCTGTAGTTGACAAAGTAGAACTAGGGCCCTGGCCCAGAGTGTTAAATAGCCCTCTGTCCTCCACAAACACCATCCTTGGAGACACTGACAAGGAGAAATAAAAGTTTAGCGCTGACATTAGGCCACCACTACCCAATTCCCAATCTAACCCACACCACTACCCGGTATCTCATAGATTGATTGTGAAAGCTGGGGGGGGGGGGGGGGGGGGGCGGTAATTGTATTGGAAGTCTCAGATTGAGAGAGGCAATGTGAAAAATGAAGGAAAGAAATTCTCTAGGGAAACACACATACACAGTAGCTAGCAGATGTCATTCTTTCAGTCCTAGGGCCAGATCATCAGCTGGTGTGAATCAACATAACCCTACTGACTTCAGTGCATTGAAGCCAATTTATGTGAGCTGCTGATATATTCCTTAGAAGAGAGAAAGTAGAGGAACAGGATATGGGAGCATACAAACTAGTCTGAGCTCAAAAATGCCAAAATCTCATTGAAGTTCTCCAGTTTTGATTACATTGTTTAAAAATCTTGTTAGGATAAGTTGTAATTAAGACAGAAGTACTTTTTCTGGTTGTTTTCAGGCTGTGAAGTTGTGGCTAAGGGTAGTTCACAAAATTTGCTGGAATACAGAACTAGAGGTGGTTCTGAGTCAGAAAACCTGATCTGAACAACCTCAGACTTTGGGGCTGTTCAGAAACAGAACTGACTCCAAACTTTGTGGCTAAAACATATCTCCACGCAAAATATGAATTAGTTAAGCCTCATGGCAGCTCTGTGAAATAGATGAGTATGACATGCACATTTTAATAATGGGACAACTGAAGCACAGAGAGATTAAAGATAATATTTTCAAGAGTGAGTGCCTAAAGTTAGACATTTAAATTCCTATGGCCTGATTTTCAGTTTCTGAGCACTTGAACTCTGAAACAGGGCAGAGAGGCTCCACATTAGCAGAGAAGGGGTTAAGGAGAGTTTTTGGGCCCAGCCAGCTCCACCTTGCTAGACATGCAGCCAGACCTAAGCAGGGAGGGGAGGAATAAAGGGAGAGAGTCTGGCTCTGTTCAAGGCTGACAGGAAGAGGATCTGCATCTCTGCTTGAAGGGAACTTCACTGCAGAGCGCAAAGAGACGGACCTGCTAGCCAGAGCAGCCACTGCGGAGAAAGTTAGAACCCAAAGAGGAGCATCACCCAACTCAGAGGCTGTTTGGGAACCAAGCCCAAAGGAAAGGGCAGGAACGCCCCCATAGAATACTGGGGGAAGGCTCAGTACTGAGTTGAGTTTGCTTTTGGCTATAGAACATTTTGGGGCTGAGCCCCTCAACCCATCCCAGAAGGGGATAAGGCCAAAGGAAGAATTAGCTCGTGGGCTTGGAGCCCTCCTTAGTGGACTGGAGACAGAGACTTCTCCTTCTCCCCACCGGGGAGACCTGTGGCCATGTTGGGGTGGCCAGAAGATCTACAAATGGATACTGCTCCAGCTATGCCACTACAAACTCCCACTGCAGTCAATGAAGTTGCAGGTGATTTAGGCCGAGGTGCTTTAGGCCGCATTGGAAGTTAGGCATCTAAATACCTTTGAGGGTCTGGTCCATAATGCCTTTACAAATAAGGTGCCTACATATAGATGTATGCCTAAATTTGGGTAACCAAGTTTGCACTTGCCCAAAGTCACAAACTGGGCTCAGTTCTCCACCTTTTTGTGTGCTATTAAGCATGTACATAAAGTGTGAAACATATGAATGTTCTCCCAAATGTGAGAAACTAAGCTGAAATCTGTTGTATGTGCATGCTTTGAAGTCAGATCCTTAGGGCACACCTCAGATACCCTGCTCAAATCTCTGGAAGGGAGTGGGAATTTATGTAAATACATAATTTATGTAAATTTATGTAACTAATACATAGTGCATGACTCTTATATAGTGCTTCTCATCAGTATATGAGGAAATATTTTACAAAGGTCAGTATCATTATCCCCATTTTACAGATCGGGAAACTGAGGCGGAAAGCAGTGAAGTGACTTTCCCACGGTCATCCATAAGACCAGTGTCTGAGCCAGAAATCGAACTTGGTCTCCAGAGTCCCAGTCCAGTGCTCTATCCACTAGGCCCCACTAAAGTATCTAGTCACAAACTCTTATGTAGTTTTGTGGTGCACACACCACTAGATAAGCAAACATGGGTCTACTTTAAATTAATCTGCTGTAGGTAGACTCTATCATAATGTCCTCACAACTTGTGCTCAGTGTTCACAAGCACATTGCAGGGAGCTTGTCATCAGCAATGGTAACTGAACTGGTATCTACATAGATCATGAGTAAGGCTATGGTTTTGTCATTGAGGTCGTGGAAGTCACTGAATCCATGACTTCCAAAGACCTCTGTGACTTCAGCCCTGGTGGCTGGTAGCTGCAGGGTCCCGCCGCCTTCACAGTGGCATGGAGCTGTAAGGTCCCTCAGCTGCCTGAGGAAGAGGGCCCCAAAGCTCTCAGCCGCCATGAGCAGCGGAGGTACCCCGCAGCTCCTAACCCTGCTGGCAGGGGGGTAGCCTGCAGCTCCCCAGCCGCAGCCCCGGAGCTGGGGGACCCTGCAGCTCCCCATCACCGCTGGTGGCAGGGGGACCCTGGAGCTGTGAGCCTCCATGAGCAGTAGGTGTTCAAGAGCTTCCAGCCACCCTGCAGCTGCCTATTCCCTTCCCATTTTATGATGGATATTTTTAATAAAATCAGGGACAGGTCATGGGCTTCTGTGAATTTTTCTTTATTATCCGTGACCTGTCCATCACTTTTACTAAAAATATTCATGACAAAATCTTAACCTTAATCATAGGTACTTTGGAGGAGGTACTGTCTTTTTGTTCTGTTTGTACAGCACCTAACACAGGGGTCGGCAACCTTTGGCACGCGGCTCGCCAGGGTAAGTACCCTGGCGGGCTGGTCCAGTTTGTTTACCTGCCACATCTGCAGGTTTGGCCGATCGCAGCTCCCATTGGCCACGGTTCTCCGTCCCAGGCCAATGGGGGCGGCGGGAAGCGGCGGCCAGCACATCTCTCAGCCCGCGCCACTTCCCGCCACCCCCATTGGCCTGGGACGGCGAACTGCGGCCAGTGGGAGCCGCAATCGGCCGAACCTGCGGACACGGCAGGTAAACAAACTGGCCCAGCCCGCCAGGGTACTTACCCTGGCGAGCCGCGTGCCAAAGGTTGCCGATCCCTGACCTAACACAATGGGGTCCTGGTTCATGACTGGGGCTCCTAGATGCTATCATAATACATATAAATAATAACAACAACATGACCTAATAAAGAAAAGAAGGAGATATGGAGGTGAGTGAAGGGATGGCAGTCGCAATAATTAACAGGAAAAGCTGACAGAAGCAGAAACTGAGGGAGTTCAAAAACGAAGAGTAGAAATGTGTGAATAACTGACTTTCAGTTCATTGGCTGTACTGAACATTTTTTTTTAAAAACTGTTGTTTCAGGTCAATTTGAAGTGAGAATTTTTCAGGGAACAAAAAATAAAAAAAATGCTTCAGACTTAACAAAACATTTTGTTCAAAATGAGATAAAATATTTTGTTTCAATTTGGAGTTTTAAATTTTTTTAAATGAACTTGAATGAAATTTTGAATCAAAAAATAAAAATATTTGGTTTCAAACATCTTAAAGAAATGTTTAGATCTTTTTCGAATTTTTGTTTTCAGCTGAAACAGTTTGGTGAATTCAACACAAATTCACAAAATGTTTTGGTTGACCTGAGCCTGCATTTTTCAGTGGAAAAAAGTTTTGTTTGCAAGTTTTTGCCCAGCTCTACTGTTGATGTAGCCTTCCAAATGCTGCTTCAGACATTGCAAAGTCAGAGTCCAGCTGGACATGCACTAGCATCATTTCATGCTCTGTAATGCCTATGTCTCTGGCTCTAGGCCAGGGGTCGGCAACCTTTAGCATGCGGTTCACCAGTGAGCACCCTGGTGAGCCGGGCCGGTTTGTTTACCTGCCGTGTCCGCAGGTTCAGCCGATCGCGGCTCCCACTGGCTGCGGTTCGCTGTCCCAGGCCAATGGAGGCGGCGGGAAGCGGCGCGGGCTGAAGGATGTGTTGGCCACCGCTTCCCACCGCCCCCATTGGCCTGAGACAGTGAACCGCGGCCAGTGGGAGCTGCGATCGGCCGAACCTGCGGACGCGGCAGGTAAACAAAGTGGCCCGGCCCACCAGGGTGCTTACCCTGGCGAGCCGCATGCCAAAGGTTGCTGATTCTTGTTCTAGGCCATTGCTTTCCAAAATGGGGTAGTCCAGCCACACTCATATATTGCTATGTGCAGTGGAGTAACATGGTCAGTTTTCAGCAGCAGAAAACTCATCTGTTCCCCTTAAGTGGTTCATGAGTAAAAACTGTTGCTACACCTAGTCAGCTCTGCTTTCTGTACTGCGCGGAGAGAAAATTTGATGCAACCAATGCACTTTGTTCAGAGTGCTTTTTCTTGCACACTGAACATTCTAGTGCACTTTAGGACAACAAAGTGAAATTCTTCCCTAGATTTAAGCAAGGATTAAGTGGTGCATAGGTCTTGTGCACAGTGCTGACTTTCACTTGTACAGATCAATGATTGCAGGGAAGAACCAGGAATGGAGTCTGGCACAAGTGAGATTCAAAATATTTTTAAAAAACAAAACAATACCTCAAAACTACTTAGAATTCAAGGTTTGTTTCCATAATTTCCAATGTGAAAGCAGATCTGTGTGTGGAGATAAATTTTGCTTAGGTATGTGAATCTGAAAAGAGATTCATTTATGAGTGAAAGAGGTTTTGAATGAAGATGACTTTGCATCATAAACAACTAATATTGAAACTTCTGCATGTTTTGAAGTGAAATCAACTATTTTGCTGAAAAAATCAATTAAAGAGGCATATTAGGAATGCAAAATCTCATAAAATGAAGGAGGAAAAATGTTCCAGTTAAAGAAGAATAATGAATTAAATACAACTCTAGCCAGAGGTCCTGATGCCCAATCCTGGGCTCTAACCACCACAGAGTGCATGTTAAAATCTTAATAAAATATCTGATGGAACAAATTTCAAGTTATGGGGTAAATATTCAAACCATGCAACAATAAAGGTCACATCATTTATTGGCAAATATGGTGTATATTGACCTGTTGAGGGTCAATATACACCATAGAGATAACTAGAATTATCTCTCAACAGAAAATTTCTGAAGTGCAGCGCACACCCCTCCTTAACAACTATGCATTTATTTCAAAGAGGGAAGTGCATGTACAGTACTGCAAGAATACTGTATCCTTTAATAATATGGATATCACTTTCTTTTATGGAAAACACTAACTAATACTTACATTAATTATTTAATAATCATAACTGGATGTTTATTATATGGTGTCAAGTATCAGGGGGTAGCCGTGTTAGTCTGTATCTACAAAAACAACAAGGAGTCTGGTGGCACCTTAAAGACTAACAAGTCTTTAAGTCCACACAAGAGATCCACTTCCTGGACACTACAGTGCAAATAAGCGATGGTCACATAAACACCACCCTATACCGGAAACCTACTGACCGCTATACGTACCTACATGCCTCCAGCTTCCATCCAAGACACATCACACGATCCATTGTCTACAGCCAAGCCCTAAGATACAACCGAATTTGCTCCAACCCCTCAGACAAAGACAAACACCTACAAGATCTTTATCAAGCATTCGTAAAACTACAATACCCACCTGGGGAAGTGAGGAAACAGATTGACAGAGCAAGACGGGTACCCAGAAATCACCTACTACAGGACAGGCCCAACAAGGACAATAACAGAACACCACTGACCATCACATACAGCCCCCAGCTAAAACCTCTCCAGCGCATTATCCACGATTTACAACCTATCCTGGAAAATGATCCCTCACTCTCACAGACCTTGGGAGGCAGGCCAGTCCTCGCTTACAGACAACCCCCCAACCTGAAGCAAATACTCACCAGCAACAACACACCACACCACAGAAACACCAACCCAGGAACCAATCCCTGTTGCAAACCTCGTTCCCTACTCTGTCCCCATATCTACTCTGGCGACACCATCAGAGGACCCAACCACATCAGCCACACCATCAAGGGCTCATTCACCTGCACATCCACTAATGTTATATATGCCATCATGTGCCAGCAATGCCCCTCTGCCATGTACATTGGCCAAACCGGACAGTCACTCCGCAAAAGAATAAATGGATACAAATCGGACATCAGGAATGGTACATAATGGCACATACATAAGCCAGTAAGTGAACACTTCAATCTCCCTGGTCATTCTATTACAGATTTAAAAGTCACTATCATTGAACAAAAAAACTTCAGAAACAGACTTCAAAGAGAAACAGCAGAACTAAAATTCATTTGCAAATTTAACACCATTAATCTGGGCTTGAATAGGGACTGGGAGTGGCTGGCTCATTACAGAAACAGCTTTTCCTCTCCTGGAATTGACACCTCCTCATCTATTATTGGGAGTGGACTACATCCACCCTGATTGAATTGACCCTGTCAACACTGGTTCTCCACTTGCGAAGTAACTCCCTGCTCTCCATGTGTCAGTATATAATGCCTGCATCTGTAACTTTCACTCTATGCATCCGAAGAAGTGAGGTTTTTACCCACGAAAGCTTATGCCCAAATAAATCTGTTAGTCTTTAAGGTGCCACCAGACTCCTTGTTGTTTTTATTATATGGTGTCACTACAAGGAAAAGTTATGTTTGTTTGAGTACTGTGCATTTCCTTTACTGTGCATTTCCACACCTTAGCATGCTTGGCTTTCTTTTAAGTATAACCTTAACACTGAATTTCCTGAGTTTCCAGTGCTTTATTTGGGAACAGTTATAATAACACTGTAATGTTTTTAATTTTAACTCACTGATACATACTCTCAACCTTATCTGTAATGTAATTGTTATCTGTATTAAAATACAGTCAAATCTCAAATCACCTGGATTACCTGAGCACCTCATCTGTGTAAAATAATATCACTTCTCACAACATAACAATTCCCTCCAATATCTGAGCCCTAATTTGTTTGAAATAATATTATTTATTGAGCACTAACAATGTGTTCAGCATTCAACATACATACAGGACTACATTGTTCCCATACAAAGTCATAGACACGGATTGCTCTTTCTAAGCAACCTTGCAGGCACAGACCACCCAAACCAGTATAGGAGGAGGCAGGACCCCATCCTTTGCACTGAAAGGACGTACGTTGCATCATTCTAAGACTGCTGCATCGTAAGGGATACTGAAGCAAGTGCATGGCCTCTAACACAAAGCTGTGTTTAATTTACATCATCTGACTCCTAAGGAGACACGTCCCTGCTTCAAGTTGCTAGCAGTCTGGTACAGACCCAAACAAAACCAGGGCAGACATGATTAATTCAACGTCTCTGAGACTATTTGAATATCCAAGATCTGATTGTGTCTTAAACCAATAAGAGAAAGAGAATATGTCTTGGGTGCAGGAAGAGGTTGGATGAAAGTTAATATACTGAACCTAATTTTGAAAAGTGATACATTAAATCATGCTTTTATTGTGTCATCCTAGAACAGCCTCTTTGATGTAACAAGATTAAACTGAAAAGTAAATAATAGGACACATTCGGATTTAACTGTGACTATTATAAAGACATTTGAACATATCTAATATAGGCAATTTACTATTTTTACTTCAAAGGCAGGATAAGCTACATTGAATTGTCTATGCATAAAACTATATCCCTGATAGACAATGTGTAAAACTATATAACTACAATTACGGTGTATTTGCTAGTAAAAATACACTCACTCCACTTTATCCAGTGTTTAGTTTATAAAAGCGCTGTTTCAGTGGCGGAGAATCTGAGCTGTGTTTGGTGCTGTTCCTTTAAAAGGTCCCTTTTAAGCAACTTTAGAGAAACAGAGCTCTTGTCAGTGCTATCATGTGGAAACACACTCCAAACTATGCAATTTATGAAGTCTAAATATAAATAAACAGGATTTTTCAAGTCTATTTAGTAGTTAGCTGTTGTAAGATGTCTGCCTCAAGCTGCCTGTCCCCTTTTCTGTTTGTTTGTTTTTTGTTTAAAATCACATTACACCTAGGATGCTCCATTCATTTCTGTTACCAACTGAGTAGGATGAGGTGGGGGGACAACTTTTAAAAATGTGGCATTTTCCCTCCTTTTGATAAACTCGCCTTATAGAAAGCTGACAGCTGTTATAAAATCTCATGTAACTCAGTTGTTGCCTTCTAAATTACACTCAAGTCTCAACAAGATGCACTGGGCCAGATCAACATGGTCCCACAAACTTCAGCTTTTCTTTTGATTATTAAAGATGAGTGAAATGGTTCCATGGATGTTGCCTTTTACAGTTCACGCTTTTGATTATAGTCCATTCCCATAACTGAATGAAAGCCAATCCTCTTGTAACAATCAGTGTCTCCCTGAAGGCTCTTCACCTTGACATAGGAGCTGATGTACTTAAGCAGACTGGAAAGAAATCCATAAACAAGTAGTGGACAGTGCCTATAATGTTATCAGGATGATGGAATATGGATCCAACTAGAACTATTATGAAGATCACTTAGGAGATACGGGTTAGACATTTGATATTGAAAAATATTTCACAAAGCCTCTTTTAGAAACAATAGGCTTTGTTTGTGATTTTGTGTTTGTGCTCAAATTATACTTGGATCATTAGCCCACAGCTTCAGTAACAAACTCCCCCCACACGTCACAGAGATGCATTAGAGGCATGCCAGAGCAATTACTGCAGTGCCACTATCACCTCACTCCCAACCTATACTCATGCACTATTTGACACATTTATGTTCCTCACCTCCTGTTCCTTTTCCTTTTTTGTATCAGTTCCAATGGGTCTGAACCATAAACCATGCAGCTGAGGCTCTAACAGGTTTTGTCCCGTAGTATTTTTTTCCACAATGTTACTGCATATTGTATAAGTTAAAGAGCTGCACTTGATGCATATTTATGTGGCATTTTGGTATCCTCAGATCAAGATCAAGGGAAATATCATAAATAGAAGCCTCGGGTCTTTGAAATTCATTGGTTTCATGTTGTATACAGGTATAACAAGACTTTTAATACACTCTCTGTTTTGAATCATTTATGGTTCCATCAACTGAATGTTATCATATCAAATCTAATTCACTCCTGTAAATATTTCAAACAGTGATCTGGATTCAATAAACATGTTGGAAAGAAATATTTCTAAATAACATATTTTATATAAAAATTATATATATTTATTGAACTATGTAATTTAGAAGTTTTTTTCCCAACATTTGCCTTGAATCCAGGTATGGTTTATAGATAGATAGATAGATAGATAGATAGATAGATATAGATATAATGTAGTTACGTGAATGTCAGTAACTGGAAGAAAACATTGGTCAAACTGTCACTGGAAAATCAACTAATCTTGTTTTTAATATTTAAAAGCGTTCTAGTACAAGGCCGCAGTCTAAAGCTCAGTGAAATCAATGTGACCTCTTTCCCTGACTTCAATAGGATTTGGATTGGACCTTGTGTAACAAGAATTGATATAAAAGCCAGAGGGAAGTAAGTCTTTAGAAATTAAACCACAGAGCTAAGTAAAGGGGACATGGGTGAAATAGGAGTGGTTCCAGGGATTCAGACTGATCATTTCTTCTAACCATTCTGCTTATTACTCTGGATACACTCACCAAACTGCTCTGCCTGGTTATCAAACATATATTTTGAATGTATTATGCAGGACAACTAAAAAAACCTGTTTCCTTTTCTATACATGAAAAAAGTGTCTATTATAGCACTGCCAAAAAAAATCAAATCTCTATTTTAGTCAATTGTAATAAAATAAAATAAAATAAAATAAAATATAATAAAATAAGGAAAGACAGGTGGTAAACATGTTTCCTCATCCTCACATCTAGAATATTTATTAGGGCTGTCCATTAATCGCAGTTAACTCACGCGATTAACTCAAAAAAAGCAATCACGATTAAAATAATTAATCACAATTAATCACAGTTTTAATTGTACTGTTAAATAATAGAATACCAATTGACATTTATTAAATATTTTGGATGTTTTTCTACATTTTTATATATAGTATTCTGTGTTGTAATTTAAATCAAAGTGTATATTATTTTTGCTTACAAATATTTGCACTGTAAAAATGATAAACAAAAGAAATAGTATTTTTCAATTCACCTCATACAAGTACTGTAGTGCAATCTCTTTATCGTGAAAATGCAACTTACAAATGTAGATTTTTTTGTTACATGATTGCACTCTAAAACAAAACAATGTAAAACTTCAGAGCCTACAAGTCCACTCTGTCCTAATTCACCTAATACAAGTACTGTAATGCAATCTCTTTATCATGTAAGTTAAACTTACAAATGTAGAATTATGTACAAAAAAACCTGCATTCAAAAATAAAACAATGTAAAATTTTAGAGCCTGCAAGTCCATTCAGTCCTACTTCTAGTTCAGTCAATTGCTAAGACAAACAAGTTTGTTTACATTTAAGGGAGATAATGCTGCCCTCTTCTTATTTACAATGTCACCAGAAAGTGAGAATAGGCATTTGTATGGCACTTTTGTATCTGGCATTGCAAGGTATTTACATGCCTGATATGCTAAACATTTGTATGCCCCTTCATGCTTCGGCCACCATTCCAGAGGACATGCTTCCATGCTGATGATGCTCATTAAAAAAAATAAGCGATAATTAAATTTCTGACTAAACTCCTTGGGCTGAATTGTATGTCCCCTGCTCTGTTTTAACTGCATTGTGCCATATATTTCCTGTTATAGCAGTCTCGGATGATGACCCAGCACATGTTGTTCATTTTAAGAACACTATCACTGCAGATTTGACAAAACACATAGAAGGTACCAAAGTGAGATTTCTAAAGATAGCTACAGCATTCAACCCAATGTTTAAGAATTTGAAGTGCCTTCCAAAATTTGAGAGGGACGAGGTGTAGAGCTTGCTTTCAGAAGTCTTAAAAGAGTAACACTTCGATATGGAAACTACAGAACCCGAACCCACCAAAAAAGAAAATCAACCTGGTGGCATCTGACTCAGATAATGAAAATGAACTTACGTTGGTCCGCACTGCTTTGGATTGCTATTGAGCAGAACCCATCATGGACATATGTCTTCTGGAATGGTGGTTGAAGCATGAAGGGACATGTAAATATCTTGCGACACTGGCTACAATGGTGCCATGAGAATGCCTGTTCTCGCTTTCAGGTAACATTGTAAACAAGAAGCAGGCAGCATTATTGCCTGCAAATGTAAACAAACTTGTTTGTCTGAGCAATTGGCTGACCAAGAAGTAGGACTGAATGGACTTGCAGGTGCTAAAATTTTGCATTGTTTTATTTTTGAATGCAGATATTTTTGTACATAATTCTACATTTGTAAGTTTCACTTTCATGATAAAGAGATTGCATTACAATACTCATATTAGGTGAATTGAAAAATACAATTTCTTTTGTTTTTTTACAGTGCAAATACTTGTAATCAAAAATAAATATAAAGTGAGCACTGTACACTTTGTATTCTGTGTTTTAATTGAAATCAATATATTTGAAAATGTAGAAAACATCCAAAAATATTTAAATAAATGGCATTCTATTATTGTTTAATGGTGCAATTATTCACGATTATTTTTTTAATCGCTTCACAGCACTAATATTTATTAATAATTCATTTCTATTTATTGTTTTCTTCAGCACCAATATGCTCAGTTCTATACACTACACAAAAATGCAGGTAGTTCCTGCCCCAAAAGTATTTGTAAAAGACACACAGAAGACAGGATGAACTGGAAAATACAGAAGATTTGTTTGCATTGGGTTTGATGCAAACCCCATTGAGGTCAGAAAAAACCTCCCATTGACATCAGTGGATTTTGGATCTAGCTGTTTCTTTTAATAATTAATATGATCCTGATCCACAAAGGGACTTAGCCGTTACATTGCTGAGTGTCGCATCGCTAACTCTTAGTGCCTAGCTACCCAGTGGAACCCACAAATCCTGAGGTAGGCACATAGGCCCCTTTACAATGAATGGAGAGAGATAGGTGCATGAGAAAGGGATCTACTAAAGCCAGCATGCTAGGTGGGGAGTCATCTAAGACAGCCAATGGCAGATGCTGATGAAAGAGAAGTGTCCTAAGCCCCGATTCTCTCACAGAATTAGGCGTCTATCTCTGCTTGGGATCCATAGCTGGGGACCCTTCTCCTAGTGTCATATGGTTTAGGCACTGGCCTAACTCCAAGCAAAGTGGGTGGGGAGAAGGAAGCAGGAGTAGCAGGAGATCTCCCTTATAACCTTTGGTCTAGTGGTTAGGGAATTCAACTGACATGTGGGACACCCTGCTTTAATTTTCCCTACTGACCATGAAAAGTAGGGATTTAAGCAGGGGTCTCCCACCTCTCAAGTGAGTGTCCTAACTACTGAACTATAGAGTGATTAGCTCTCTGTCTCAGGCCCAATTAAGATTTAATTATTTAGTATGAAGTGGAATGGCTTCAACAAGAGATATTGAGTAAGGTGAATGTCAGACTATCTCAAGGTGAGGGCACTCCAACTGAGAGGTGGGAAACCCTATCCAAATCCCTTCTCCTATCCTGAACCAGGATTTCTCACATTGTGGGCAAGAGCAAAAATGACTGGGCTAAAGGTTATTCACTGTTTTATGGCTGTTTTGTATGGAGTTAGGCAACCTCTGAGCACATCTACCAGATTGGGCCCTGCAGGCAAGATAAATGGAGGAACACCTATCTCCACCTTGCCTGAAGATTGCAGTTGGGGCTTATGCATGAAATAAGCATTAGGACAATAGAGGGAGGCAGCACTGTGCATGCCAGAGACAAAAACTTAGGCATCTCAGGAACTTATAAACCAGAAATGTAGGTTCAGAGTGAGTTTAAGTGTCTACAGGGTTTGATGGCAGCTGAGCAGGGTTTTGTGGATTTACCTAAAATTTCGGCACCTAAATCTGGGGTTTAGGCACGTAAGTTTCTTTTCTGAATTTGCATCTATGAGCATTGTGGTTTTTAAGAGGGCTTTCTCTGATTTCCCGTTTTTCAGGAGGTCCTTCTACAAGAAGAGCCTGCTGCTGGCTGGTCGAGAAAATGCCATAAAAATACTCAATCCAAAAATATGGCATCCTCACTGTGGGGAAGCTGAAATAAACTATACATTCTGAATGCCAGGAAGGTATAAACGACTCATGCAAAAGAGAAGAAAAAGCCTATGGAGACTAGGTCCAAGAACTCCTGACATACAATGGATTTTTTTTTTCATCAAAACTTGTCAAGTTTTTGTTGAAATAATAAAACTGAAATTTTTTGAAGGAAACAGAAAACAAAATTGTCTCAAATTTTCACAGGGGAAAAAAAAAATCCCAACTAGCTCTAGTGACCCTCTATAAAATGTCATATAGCACTCTGTAAAATGAAATTGGAAATTCCTTTAATTTGAGTTGTTCCTTTTCTCTGAGCTGCCACTTATGGAGGACCTCACAACAGACGTAGGAGATTACAAGATTTTTTTTAAGTGACCGACCATCAGACTTCATTACCTTAATTTAATTTCTATTGCAAAAAATAAAGAACATTCGTAGGAAAAAATCTTTCAAAATGTCTTGATAATCTTTTTTTGCATCCGAAACCTTAGGTTTTTGCAATGAAATTAGGTATTTTCAGTGTACAAATACAGCTTCTGAGCACAAAAATCAAGTTTTGGGCACCCACCCCTAAAACCCCAACATTTGTAGTACAGTGTATATAAATATATAAATGTTGACCGTTTAACTTACTTTGTATAAATGATATTTCTTTCTTGAAACTTTCCAGTTTACAATCTCAACCATGGAAATGTTGAACAGAATATAAAACCACTATAATTTCTCAGCAGACTAATAAAAGCATTTTTTTTTAAATGTTATGTTTTCTTTGTATAATTTATGCCTCTCAAAACTAGAACTAGTGACAGGCAGTCAGTAAGATATAGACTCAATTACTGCTCAAGTTGTCTTTTTAAGCCTCAAGAGCTTTGAAATTCCTGTCATAGTGTCATGTATCTTTTTATAAGGAATTTTCTGGGCAGTACTGATTTTTAAAAAACCTTGAAGTTACTGACAAAGGAGCATATTAAGTTGGGAAATTAAATAGACTCTCAAATAAATAGGAGAACACCCTGGCTGTAGGTCAGCAACAAAACTCTTCTTTATTTCTCAAGAGAGGCTAATTTAAAATGGCTGCAACCATTGCAAAATGGCTACTATGGAGTGTTAAGGTGGACTACTCATAGGGTGACAATATGTCCTGATTTTATAGGGACAGTCCCGATTTTGGGGTCTTTTTCTTATATAGGTTCCTATTACCTCACACGCCTGTCCCGATTTTTCACATTTGCTGTCTGGTCACCCTAACTACTCCTTCAAGTGCCTTTTACTATTTATGAATCATACACAATCAAGATATGGCCTCCCCAAATACCTGGTGAAAATTAACAGTTAAAGTTTGTATAACTGATTGTGACAAATAGGGCAATCTTCTGGATGAATTATTGAATTAATTTTAGTACTTTTGGGGTCGACTATAGTAAAAATTGGAAATGTCAGGAACTTCAAAGGACTTTATGAAATAATGTGAACTTCTAAAATTAAGTGGGTTTTCTGGAAAATCTCTAGGAGGAGGGGATAGGCTAAAGTAACCCTTTCTGTTAGGCAAGTATTTAGCAATCTGAAGCATCACCCCACAGAGGGGACCCATTGACTGGTGGAGTATCTATTCACAGTCTCTTCAAAGACCCCAAACTGGATAAATGACTCACTCACAGATTCATGGGAGGTCTGTTTCCCCCCCCCCCTCCCCCCCGAGCAAAGAGTGTTATGCACTTGAAACCACAGGAAAATCCCCGAGTAGTGTTTGAAGGACTTTTCACCTGCCAGGAGCCCTTGTTGGAGTTGGGGTGATTTCTGGTTAGCTTATCATGTGGGTAGGTTCTTTCATTGTTTTTACCAGGTAATTTCTGTATTTCTTTTACTTTAAGAAAAAAATATGCTTGCCAAGAACCAGCTGATTAACTGTAGAGTAGATTAACTGTGGTAATTTCACTGTTGTTAAATGTCTCTGAAGATAAGGCAGAAGAAACCTGCTTAGGCAGCCTGTCTTTTGCTGAGGATATCATAGTGTAGGCAGGGAACTGTTCAGCCTGGAAATACCTGGTCAGAAGGGACATAAAAGGAACAGTTGGGCAGGGCCGCCGGGGGGGGGGGGGGGCAAGTGGGGCAATTTGACTCAGGCCCTGGGCCCCACGGGGGCCCTCATGAGGGCCCTCACGAGAATATACTATTCTATAGTATTGCAACTTTTTTTTTATGGAAGGGGCCCCCAAAATTGCTTTGCCCCAGGCCCCCTGAATCCTCTGGGCGGCCCTGCAGTTGGGGAGCAGGAAGCCTAGAGGGGATGCCCTTGCTGGACCATAGAGTGGGAATATAGCTACAGGCACCCTGAACTGTGACACTGATTTTATAAACAATTAATGTGACTATTATTAAGGTGACCATATTGTCTATTTAAAAAAAAAAACAGGAAACAGCCATGGCAACATTTTATAAGGTCACAGAATAGTCAAATAATAAACAAGAGTCCAGATATTAAAAATGTATGCTGCTGTCTCTAGTATCTTCTGATTCAATAGTGACAGGTGCATATTTTTCAGACTGTAACATTTCTTTCCAGTAATGTTGCTCTATCAGGGCCGCCCGGGGGGGGGGGGGGGGACACAAGTGGGGCAATTTGCCCCAGGCCCCGGGCCCTGCAGGGGCCCCCACGAGAATATAGTATTCTATAGTATTGCAACTTTTTTTTATGGAAGGGGCCCCCGAAATTGCTTTGCCCCAGGCCCCCTGAATCCTCTGGGCGGCCCTGTGCTCTATTAATGAGTTTATTAACAGTGAACAAGTGTAGTTAATATACACTCTGAGAAAAAAATTGTTGGAAAGTGGGTATACTCATTTGACTTTGCTCTTCATTCCAAACACTGTTCATTATGCTGAACATTCATTCTCCTGGGCTATTTGTTCCTCGTAAACATAGAACAAATTCAACTCGATATAGCAATATGTCTTGAACAAACAATTTTTAGTTATGAAAAAAAACAATAGTTGTGAATGATTACTTTAAAGGAGGACATTTCAGATGCCCAGTAAGAAGTTCCTGGGACATCACGATATCATGTGAAAAATTAGTGTGCATGTTTTCTTTACTATTATTTGCTTTTAAAATAGTTTAAACTATCTGAAATTCTGGATAGTCTCAGAGTATTCTGGCCAACACTTGGCCCTACCACTAATAATTATAAATTTAAATAATTGGGAGTCCTGACTCACTGAATGATATTTGGGTGATGGCATAGAATTAGAATCTTCCTCATGTCATGATTTAGAGTATATGAAAGAGATGACACAGCAGAATCAGTTAACAATGTGGAACAAGACATTGGCACAGGCTCATTTCCTGACATGACATATTGTGACAAACTGTAAGATTTTTGACACAAAGAAGAGAGACAGATTGTGTGTTTGACAACTTTCATCTTCCATTTATATGTTCCCTACAGCCACTTAAAAAAAAAGATCAACATTCCAGATAAAGTGTTCTTCCTTTTCCCCACAAACATGGAATTTCACCTAAAAATATCCTGCTCAAAGCCCAAAGACAGGTAAGATATACTGTTAAGTGTTTGCCACAGGAAGGGGGTTCATCATTTTAGCAGAACTCCAGCAGTTTATTCCATGCTTTAACAGATCATGAACTACACTAACTTGCAGTGGTTCTGGGATTCTCAGGTTACAATATGATGGTCTTAAAGGGCCACATCATTAAATCTACACCTCAATACTTAACAACTTAACAGGGGCTTATAAAGATAAACTGCTATAGTATTTATTCCCCTACCCCCTTCAGTTGAAGCATTGCTTCTATTTTAGTCCTGAAGACCCTTTCCCACAGGTGTTCCTCATACTGTAGTCAGGTTCAAAAGAGTTGCCAATTTTCTGGTGTTGAAGGGGACTACTAAGATATGGAAATATTGTCCTATTCATTGTCTTCCTAGATTCAACTTTTTCCTCCAAAAGAATTTGCTTATTCTCCTCGATGGTATTTCTGAATAACCCAAAATGGAAGGCAGGATGTCTCTCTATTCCTGTTTCTGCCTTTTCTTGTTATATTCTACCTCCAGAGTTTCTCCAATTGCTATTTTTAATTTCTCTATATTTCCACAGGATCCTCCACTTGCACTCTGCAACCCTACATACTTGAACATCATTTTATTCTTATTTCTAAAAGTTTGTACTTGTGCTTTCTTGAATTCTTTTTCAAGCATTCACTCTTCAGCCTGCAACTGCCTGGAGTTTTGACTCTGCTTTGATCAATGTCTTCTACCTTCTTCACTTTAGCAACCAATTTCTTTCATAGCATCACTTTTGTGCATTCTTCTTTCATATGTGTGCATATTACAGATAATGCTGCTGGTTTAAAGTTATGGTATCTCTTTTTCTCTAACAGTTTTGCTTTCAGGGTAATGCATTTTGACAGTTGATAAACTGTCCATCTATCATTTAGCTGTGTTAAGCTTCCTTTGATTCATTATCATCAACTCCTACAGCTACTGCATGACCAACTGAGAGTTCTCATGCTTCCATGTCCACACCTACATCCATCTGCCATGTCCAGAGCAAGTGGCTTTCCCATTTCTTCATGCAGGTTTAAATTCTCATTTAGAAGAATGGATATTATGCCATTGTGGGTTTTTTTATGGCAAATTTATGACTAAAGTCAGACAAAATTTTTCTTCCAAAATTCTTTTGGATTAAATAAGGCACCTACGAATCAACCAAAACATTTTGCAAATTTATGTTGAATTCACCTAATTGTTGCAGTAAAATAACCGAAAAACAAATCAAAACAAAAAAGCTCCTGGAAAAAAATCAACTTATTTTTTAAAATGTTTTTTAAAAACATATTTTTCAAAAATATATTTTTCATTTGAAACAAATTTTTGTTTAGAAATTTATTTAAATTTTATTTAAATATTTTCTAAATATTTTTTTTTAAATATTTTATTTAAATATTTTCTAAAGTTTAAAAAAAGCATGAAAAAGACATTCTTTCATTCTGAATATAATGTTTCATTCAATTCCAAACAATTTGTTTTCAGTTCACCAAAATGTTGTGGGGGGTTTCCCCCAATTTTTCAGTATAGCCAGAGAACTAAATCAGTTATTCACAGAACTATATTTATTATATATCTTTCCAAACCCTGGGCAAGCCAAGTATCCTTTTGCATGTTAGGATGACCCACCACATCTCTGCATGGGTTCTTACCTCTTGAGAGTTTGCTTGCTTGAACTACAGGACTGCATGCCTTTAATACAAACACAGGCTGTGTGTTGTTTTTCATACTCAGAGCCTCTGACTGTCACTTCCATACCTCATTCAATCTCGAAAGGTGGGTCCAGTGTAAGCTCTTATTTGCTAAGAACTGTTGTGGAAAACTTGGTTGAACAATGTTTCACACCTTCCATCTTGATTTCACAATTCAAAGCCCTGATCCAGCAAAGCACTTACACACATGCGTTAATTTGAAACCAATTGGATTAATGGTATACTTAAAGTTAAGCATATACTTAAGTGTTGTGCTGGCTTTGGGTTTATTATTTTTTATTTTTAGTTCTATGTACCTTTGTTACTGCAGACCTCATAAGCTGTTCTCCTCTTCTTAAGGCCTTCTTCCATCAGTCGAGTGTGCATTTTGTTGCCTATATCAAAGATGGCTGTCATTAATTTCCTGAAAGTTCTTTTGACCTCAAGAAAGATGACCCCTGCACTTGTAGCTCTGCAATTACAGGCATGCAGCAAGCAACTTCATCTTACTTACAAAATTAAAGAAAATGCAAGTTCTCATTCTTTCTCATTGTTGGCTGAAGAATCTCTTTTCTTTAGTGTGGTGATGACTCAATGCAGATTTCTATTGCTTTAGATGCAGGATTTCTTCTGACTTCACTTTATGTTCTCTTTCCTTCTATTTTTTTCTCTGTACAGTTTCAGCATTCTCATTGCAAGTCATAATGTTTTGTGGAAGTAAATCCAGACACATTCCAGAAGAGGATTAATTTTATTTTCTTAGCTAAAATCCATCAACCAGTTCTACCTTCAAACACCTTATACAGTACACTAATTTCCAGCACTGCTGGGGATTCATGTTGTAACGAGAAACATCATTATATTAAGTAAGGCACCTTTCTTAAGAGGTGAAGTCTGTTTAAAACTCTATGTGTCATGTGTAGTGTATACACAATATATACCTGCAACAGCAACCATGGGAGCAAATGGACACTGGGAATAAAGTGATTTTTTTTTTTTTTTGGTCAGCACTACTGCTTAATACTCCTTATTAGAAGGATAATGTACTAAAATGTTTATCCCCTTTGTAACAGATATGGCAATTTCCTTCTATATCCTGGACAAACCTTACTGAATTAACTTAAATCTTCTTTAAATTCAGTTTAAGTATCTTAGGAGTTCATTGCATTAAAAATGCAAATGTTTATGTGTTATTGTGGGATTGTATGTAATGTCTCTAGAGGGGACACATGATTAATGTAAGTATTATAAGCTTCAGAGGACTATTTGAAACAATGTGAACTTTAAAGTTAAAGTGGGTCTCCCAAGAAATCTCTAAGGGGAGATGTATGCAAATGTATACCTTCTGGTTATGCGAGAAGCTTCACCCTGAATTGAATTTTTATCTGCTGATCACCTGCTGATCAAAGACCCAAACTGTATAAAGAAGTGACACATAGATTCATGGGTGTGCTTGTTCTGAGCTAAGATGGTTATGAACTTGTAACCACAGAAAAACCCTTTGGAGAGCGCTTTTGCTGGAGTTGAGGTGATCTGTGGTAAGTGTATTAGGATGTGTGCAGGTTCTTTTATTGTTGTAATATGTTTTCTCTGTAAAGCTTTCACCTAAAGAATAAATGTACTTGCTTAGAAAGAGCAATTAAGCTATTTATAGCCTCTGAGGTAGGAAGGAAAACCAGGCCTATTTAGGTAGTCTGATTTGCTGGGAATGTACAGTCTAGTCAGGGAACTTTGCAGCCTGGAAATACCCCAGTCAATAGGGAGAGCGAGAGCGCGAGATTCTGATTTCTGCCCAAGAAAGGTAATGGCTGGGGAGGTAGAAGCTTAAGAGTCCCCCCTTGCTGGACCACAGAGGGGGAACACAGGTACACTTTGCCCTGAATTGTGACAGGTACGACTCAATAACATCTGTGCTGATTGTGAGGTAAACATACAGTGCAAAATAGACAGATAAGATTATAAAAAAATATACTTTTTTCAATAAACATTAGCTGATGTAAGCACATACTTAACTTTATGAGTTATCTCATCCCTATAAAGCAAACCACTGGCACACATGCTTAACTTTCACCTCTCCAGGACTGGGCCCTAAAGTATTAAAACTAATCACTGCAGTTTTCCTTTCATTTTTGGTTCCATATTGTAATGTTCATGGAAACTAAGGCCAGGATTTCATCTATTTAAAAGAGAATGCGGTTTCATTGGCACAGAGCTAGCAGATAATTCCACACTTCGCCTGTCACTTCAGCATATAGAAATTCTGCTTTTCTTTTGGGGTCTGTCCAAACCAGTTTGGTAGCACTACTTGGTGTACTCTGCTAGAAATAAATAGCTTTAGAAGCAGTCTATGAATATAGCTGTTGATACAAATATAGGAAGAGATTGTCAAGACCTTCCTCCCATGAGTATTGCCATTGTATTACTGTTGTGAGTAACTGCTCACCATTGGGAAGAAGGGCTTTACAATCTGACCAAGAGACCTAAATATATATTAAATGTGGGAGCTTCTGCTTTGAGAAGCCATAGTGGATGCAAATCATAGAGTGTGAGAAAGTTGTTTTTAGTTTCAATTTAGCCAGTCACAATGCAACAGAAAGAGAAGCAAAAGGAAGGGCCAGATTGAGTAAGTTACTTTTAGTGATAAAAGCCCCATAACCATTTTATTGTTATCCAATTCTGACCAATCACCAGCTCACAGGCATAAAAAAAAATATGCTTGCAGCTGGCGCTATGGAACCCAGTACAAGCAGTTACAGCAATCAATATGACCTATTCCCCCCACCTCTCCACAAAAAAATAAAAACAGTGAAAAGTCCATCCAAATGCAGTAAGAACCATCTGCTATCTCATCAGCTTACTGCAATATTAGCTGGAATACCTGCCATCGATTTGCAGACTTTTTTGTTGCACAGAGAATAAAGATTTTAAAGCATCCATGACATTGGACTGTAAAAACTCCAGATACACACCAAATATTTTCACAGCATGTACATGTACAAGACACTGCAAGCAAATTGATCAATGACCTCGAGATCAGCTGAACATACAGCTACTGTTGCTGCAAATGTACTACTCTAAGTATGAATCCAATACTGCAACAAAAGGCGCCAGTATACCTACAGACTGATCAGTGTCCATCTGTATGCTGCAGTCCGCCTCTGAGAAAAATTACACTATATACATAAGCAGCTGAAGGAGATTACTGTATGTCATACTCTGTTTTCTTTCCAGGCAGATCTCTAGAGTTAATGGACAAAAGACAGAGGCAAATACATACAAAAGTGATCCAAGCTAATGGCTTAGTCACAATGGAAAGAAATGTTATTATAAGTTTGGCTTAAAGTGGGTTGAAATTTGGGGATAGGTACATATAAAACCTATCAATGGGGCTGGGATCAGTGGAGATGCTCTAGATTTAGCACAGTGATAATGAGATCACAGTGTAGTTCAGTTGTTTTTTTCTTCCACTATTTAAAGTGTCTAATAAAATGTTAGAAGAAATACTTTATGCCAAATTGTGCCATTTAGGCACTGCTCTGCACTATGATTTTAAGCCACATAATCTATATCCCAGCTCCCAAATGCACAAGATAATTTCTACTCCCTTCCTTATACCTAATCAATTCTGCAGGAAGGAACAGAAGGCCGAATGGTGCCACAGGCAAGGAGCATGTTCGGTGCCCCCCCCTCCATTTGTTAAACTTTTGAATATCTTATTTTTATCGCTTTTGTAGCCCATTTCATGACTTTGATGCACAATTTGCATGCATTATTTATCTCTGTATTTATATAAGCAAATACAAACATTCATTTCCTCTAAGCTTATAGAAACTTTTTAATTTTAAGAATAACTGAAATGTACTAACATCAAGAAATTGAACTGTGCACCAATACTGGGTGGACTAGTATTAAATAGTATTACAGTAGGTGACAACCTTAGAATGTTAACACTAGTCCTTCAGTTCAAAAGGTCACTTTTCTTGCCTTTCCCCTCACAAAATGAAGCTCAGTGTCAGAGAGATCTGAAGACTGGCCAATGGCATTTTCAAGCAATAAAATAGTAAGCAATGTCAATTTCTCATCAGCCATCGTCGAAGGTACGTTTTAATGAGCCTGAACTTCAAAAAGCTGCACTCATGACTGTGACAGGCTGTGTGAGCAGAATCCTCAAAGCTATCCATACATTAGGAAAAGTGTTCTTCAGCTTTGCATCATGAATGAATTGGAGAACTTGGAGTGGAGAGTGCTTTCCATGTTGCAAAAGGTGACTGATGTCCAGTTTGACATAGAGATCTTTATCATTGACGTCCAAATATTCCACATGTGTCAGCATCCAGCAAAGGTCTGTACAATTTTTCAAGAGTGTTTTCCTGTCTGCTGGCAGCTTACTAAAGTCATACAAGATTCTCTAGGTCTTTTTGTGGTGCTTCATTTGTCCAAACCTTTCTACAATGGACACTCAAGCAGTGTCAACAAGTGAGCAAAAAAACTCCCTTTTGAATTTTTCTTCTGAGCTTCCCATCACCTCATCTCTGCCCTCGTAACCAAACTGTCTCTTCTTCTGATGAACCTGAGTTTCCTTTAAGACAGGCTCAACTCCTAAGTTTTCCGCCATTTCTTTAGCAGCGGTAATGGCATCTTCAAATCTGTTGTCTCTGTAGGCCACAACGAAATCAAAGCAGCTTCTCATCAAAGTAGTTGTGGTCGCGATGTCCATCGACTGAGTTTGTAATGGCTTGCTTACAACGTTTACTTGGAACAGGATATTGTCCCAAACCCCAAATGAGACCAGAAATTTGAAGTCAGTGATCTGATTTGCCAGGCTTTACAGCCTCAGCTTTACTCGACTGCGCTAGTTCCATCAGGGCGCCGTAAACTTCCTCACTGGCCTTGCACTGTCAATGCGGATCTTCCAGCGGGTGTCACTTAGCGGCTTCATGTAACATCGTCCAGGAGGATCTTCTACCTGTTAGTTGATGCTGAAAACAGGACGTATATCCTTTGCAGTATTCTGAAGAGAGATACTGAATTTAAAGATGATGATGCTGCACCTGACACAACCAGGTTGAGGGAATTGCAGCCACTGGGTACGAAGAAAGCTCTTGGATTCAGCGCATGGATCCTTGTCTGGATACCACTGTTTCTTTCCTTCATATTCATGCCGTTGTCAGAGTCTTGGCCATGGCAGTTCTGAAGCTTTATTTTATTATCATTCAAAATGTTTATAAAAATTTCTGTTATGTCTTTTCCAGTAAAGGCATCCACATACCGGAAACAGGTAAAGTTTTCCTTTACTTGGATACAGCCATCCTTGTTGTCACCAAATCTTACTGTAAATGACATCTTTTCACTGTGACTAATATTGGGAGTGCAGTCCATTATTACAGTGTAGTACTTCTCTTTGCCGAGTGGCAGCAATATTTTACCACGTGCCTTCCTTTCCATAAGGTCAATCAATTCATTTTGAACTGTTTTTTCTGCAGTAATGATCCATATCTTCTTTATGAATTACTCAACATAGGTGCTCACGCATGACATTGTCATATTTCCCAAGGAGCTCTACCAAACTGAGGAAATTACCATTATGTGCAGTGAAAAACTTACCTGACGAGCCTCAGAAAGCCAAAATATTCTTTGCAAGGAAGAGGGGAATTGAGATCAGACAGTCAAGCATCTTCCTCCAATGCTGGGATTCTACATTAATAATGTGCTGGCTGTGTCTATGCATGTATTCAACTTGAGCCTGGAATCAACCTCCATCCATTTGGAGTAGGCCGTAAAATGGCTGGGAGACTTTTCATGTTGCTGCAGAACATCAGCTAAGTCATGCCAGTAATTATACCTGGAAAGTGCAAGCAACGATTTGGCATTCTTGTCAAATATTTTGCAATGAAAACAGAACACTTTGTCAGTTGATTTTGAGTAAACTAGCCAATGCCAATTCAGTTTCTCACCGTTCTCAAACACTCTTTTGTAGTGTGACTTTGAGAAGTGATGCTTCTGCTCATTTACTGGTAACATGATATCCTTGATTTTGCCCGGCCTGTTCAAAATTGTATGATCAATATCAGCAGAATTTAGGATCACCGGCCGTAAAGCAGGGATCTGATGTATCAATTTTTGGTGTGCAATTTTTCTCACTGCTGTTTCTGTCATCATGTGAGGCTGATTTTTCTGTATCATTTCTCTCCTTCTCATGTAAACCAAATTTTTCTTTGTCATTATTCTACTTTTCATGTGAGTCACATTCTTATTTATCACCACTCTCCTTTATGCCACCAGGAAAACTGGACAATCCTCCATCACTTTCCTCACATTTCCTTTCCTTATCTTCAGGTAAATCTGCTAATCCCTTATTAATATGACGTCCATCATTTAAGCTTTGCTTCTCAATTTCTTCTGCACTGGGACAATCGCTACTGCCGAAAGCAGGGGTAGGCAACCTATGGCACGCATGCCGAAAGCAGCACGTGAGCTGATTTTCAGTGGCACTCACACTGGCCGTGTCCTGGCCAGCGGTCCGGGGGCTCTGCATTTTAATTTAATTTTAAATGAAGCTTCTTAAACATTTTTAAAACCTTATTAACTTTACATACAACAATCGTTTAGTTATATATTATAGACTTATAGAAAGAAACCTTCTAAAAACGTTAAAATGTATTACTGGCACATGAAACCTTAAATTAGAGTGAATAAATGAAGACTCGGCACACCACTTCTGAAAGGTTGCCGACCCCTGGCCTAAAGCCTGGTCCATGTTGTTCTGTTTTAGATATTTTCCCATCAAATTTGCCCTTGCTTGCAAACTAGATTACAATTGATTTTTTTTCGCTTCCTATACTGAGCTCCTGAAAGCTTCTTTGGGGGCATCTTTTATTTTCCAAGGGGGAAAACAGACAGTATTAGGGAGAGCAAAAGTTTATATTCTGCAGCCTTAGAAAGTCATCAAACATTACGTGTTAAACATGAGAAAAGAAGTAACAGAATTTGTTTTATATTGTTGCATAGATTGGGGTTTGATAGATATCTCTGCTATCTCATTAAATATGTCCTCTATTAGTCACTACTAACACTATTCAAATCTTAACACACAACTACACTTTCAGAATTACACAATAAAACAAGATTCACAATATGATGGCTGGACTCTCACTTCGTTCTTATATCTCACTCATTCACTGGCTATGCGCTGCCTGGTATATACCCGTGAAGGCATGGCTGAAAACTGTGGTTACTTACCAGATCAGAGGTCGTGGGACACCAGTGTGGTTAGATGTTTGTCTGTCTGTGTGGTTTTTTTTATTGTGTGCTGCCCCAGCTCTGCACAGACAGCTGGCACAGCAGATCTTGAGCAAACCACCTAATGACCACAAGATCCGTTAAGGTACAAAGGCACTAGGTCAGGTTTATTGTCGATAAATTGTGGTAATAGCACCTGTCAGACTCTATGAGGTGAGACAAAGTTCCTCCTCTATCTTGGTGGGTCCTGCGCTTATTGGCGGATTTTCCTGCCTCAGAGATTCACCATGTGGGTTGGGGAACTGCCCAGAGACCTTCCCCTCTGGAAGAACCCACAGTCCAGGTCAATTGGGAGGTTTGGGGGGAACCCGGGCCCGCCCTCTACTCCGGGTTCCAGCCCAGGGCCCTGTGGACTGCAGCTGTCTATAGTGCCTCCTGTAACAGCTGCATGACAGCTACAACTCCCTGGGCTTCTTCCCCATGGCCTCCTCCAAACACCTTCCTTAGTCTTACCACAGGACCTTCCTCCTGGTGTCTGATAACGCTTGTGCTCCTCAGTCCTCCAGCAGCACACCCTCTCACTCTCAGCTCCTTGCGCCTCTTGCTCCCAGCTCCTCACACTCGCACCACAAACTGAAGTGAGCTCCTTTTTTAAAACCCAGGTGCCCTGATTAGCCTGCCTTAATTGATTCTAGCAGCTTCTTCTTAATTGGCTCCAGGTGTCCTAATTAGGCTGCCTGCCTTAACTGGTTCTAGCAGGTTCCTGATTACTCTAGTGCAGCCCCTTCTCTGGTCACTCAGGGAACAGAAAACTACTCATCCAGTGACCAGTATATTTGCCCTCTACCAGACTCCTGTACCCCACTGGTCTGGATCTGTCACATATCCCTCCACCCTGCTCAACGCCAAGGGGTTGGGCAGCTTGGGACGCCAGACAGTGCACACGTGACAAGCCATCGGCGTTGCCATGACGGCTCCCGGTTCTGTGTTGCACACGGAACTGTAAAGGTTGGAGGGATAAGAACCATCTGGTCACCCTTGTGTTCTTCTCCTTGTTCCACTGCATCCATTGAAGAGGGGCATGGTCGGTCACGAGGACAAATCTGCGCCAGAGCAGGTAGTAGCGCAATGTTTCCATGGCCCATTTTACAGCGAGGCATTCTCTCTCCACCACTGCATATTTTTGTTCCCTTGGAAGGAGTTTCCGACTGAGGTATAGAATTGGGTGTTCCTCCTCCCCGACCATCTGTGATAGAACGGCCCCCAACCCTACTTCCGATGCATCCGTCTGCAGGATAAACTCCTTGGTGAAATAAGGGGCTATCAGTACGGGGTTACTGCAGAGGGCAGTCCATAGGTCTGTGAATGCTTCCTCTGCTGCGTCAGACCATCTCACCAGATCAGGTCCACGGGCTTTCACTAGGTCAGTCAGGGGGCTTGCCCTTGTGGCAAAGTGGGGGATAAATCGTCGGTAATACCCCACCACACCTAGGAATGCCCGGACTTGTTTCTTGTGACTTGGTCGGGGCCAATTTTGGATGGCCTCTAACTTGCTCACTTGGGGTTTTACCAGACCTTTTCACACAATGTAGCCAAGATATTTGGCCTCTGTAAACCCTACAGCGCACTTGGCAGGGTTTGCTGTAAGGCCAGCTCGCCTGAAGGTATCGAGGACTGCCGCCACCTTCTCCAGGTGGGTTTCCCAGTCTGGGGTATGAATGACCACATCGTCCAAGTAGGCAGCAGCATAACTGTTATGCGGGCATAATAGCTTGTCCATGAGGCACTGGAAGGTAGCTGGGGCCCCATGTAGTCCAAAAGGGAGGACAGTATATTGAAAAAGACCCTCTGGTGTAGAGAACACAGTCTTTTCCTTTGCGACTTCTGCAAGGGGAATCTGCCAGTACCCCTTTGTCAAGTCTAGGGTAGTCAAGTACCGGGCATTACCCAGATGGTCCACTAGCTCATCTATGCGAGGTATGGGGTACGTGTCGAACTGGGATACTTCGTTTAGTCGCCGGAAGTCGTTGCAAAATCTTGTGGTGCCATCAGGTTTGGGCACCAGCACGATTGGGCTGGACCATGATTGTGGGATTCTTCGATGATCCCCAACTCCAGCATTTTTTTTTACTTCTGCTTTTATTTCCTCCCTTTTTGCTGCTGGCACCCGATAGGGCCTCATTGTTACTCTGGCCCCAGGGTTCGGGACGATGTGGTGATATGTCTCGGTTGTTCGACCCGGTTTTGTCGAGAACACATCTTGGTTCCGGAAGATCATCTCAGACACCTCATTCTTCTGGTCTGGTGTTAAATCGGGAGACACTCTCACCTGTTTGGAAGGCTTGTTTTCCTGGGTTAGGTCTTTTTGGACCGTTGTGCATGCCTCTTGTGCATGCCAGGGTTTCAGAAGGTTAACGTGATAAATCTGTTCTTGTTTTCTGCGTCCTGGCTGCCGCACCTTGTAGGTTACTTCCCCCACGGGTTCAACCACCTCATAGGGCCCCTGCCATTGGGCCAGAAGCTTGCTTTCTGCCGTGGGTACCAACACCATAACCCGATCCCCTGGTTGGAACTGTCGCACTTTTGCCTGGTGATTGTAATGGGTTCGCTGGGCCTCCTGGGCCTTCTCCAAATGTTCCCGTACAATAGGGGTAACCCGGGCTATCCGGTCTCGCATCTGCATTACATGCTCTATTATATTTCTCCCCTCATTGAGTTCCTCTTCCCAGATCTCTTTGGCGATATCCAGTATGCCACGGGGGTGACGCCCGTATAATAACTCGAAGGGGGAAAACCCAGTTGAGGCCTGAGGTACCTCCCGGATAGCGAACATAAGGTAGGGTAGTAGGGTGTCCCAATCCTTCCCGTCCCGACTTACCACCTTCCTTATAATAGCCTTGAGGATTCGGTTAAACCTTTCTACCAACCCATCAGTCTGCAGATGGTAGACTGAAGTTATCAGGGTATGTATATGGAGCAGCGTACAGAGGTCCTTCATTAGCTTCGACATAAATGGGGTTCCTTGGTCGGTTAATTTCTCCTTCGGTAGCCCCATTCGGGCAAAGATCCCCACCAGCTTTTTGGCTATAGTTTTAGAGGCCGGGTTCCACAGGGGGACGGCTTCTGGGTAGCGAGTAGCATAGTCCAAAACAAGAAGTATATATTGGTGGCCCCGAGCCATCTTCTCCAGGGGTCCCACTAGGTCCATGGCTATTCGCTCGAAGGGGACCTCTATGATGGGAAGGGGTACTAAAGGTGCCCTCAAGTGGGGATGGGGACTGTGCAGCTGACACT
The DNA here is from genome assembly GCF_028017835.1 of Emys orbicularis. Classification (NCBI taxonomy): domain Eukaryota; kingdom Metazoa; phylum Chordata; order Testudines; family Emydidae; genus Emys; species Emys orbicularis. Next base: position 185,618,600 of record NC_088685.1, read on the forward strand.
CCGGGCAGGAGGCACAGTACCTCCGCACTTCTTCATGTACTCCGGGCCAGAAGAACCGTCATAGGACTCGTGCCAGGGTCTTCTCTACCCCCAAATGCCCCCCAAAAAGATGACTATGAGCAAGACTTAATACAGCGTTCTGGTGTTTTTGAGGTACTAGGATCTGCTGTACCTTCTGCCCCTGTACTGGTGCAACCCGGTATAAGAGATCCTTCTTCATTATGAAGTAGGGTCCTGGTCCCTGGGTTTTCCCTTCCACGGGGACCCCATCTATTTCAGTCACCTCCTTCTTAATGTTGTCATACCTTGGGTCTTCTGCCTGGTCCCGTCCAAAATTTCCTCTCCCGGGGCTAATCTGCCCAAGATCTAGGGGCCCAGTCTCTGTTGCCTCTACTGGTTCAGAAGCATTAGGGTGGGGGTCAGACTCAGGTGCTTCTCCCTCCTGCGTGGCCTCCTTTTCAGCTGCGTGGGTCCACCTACCTACAAGAGCGACCCTCTGGCTTTGGGTCAGTATTCGGGTTCCCAAGGCCTTAGCTGCCCTTCTTTCCCTTTTTGTCTTTCTACCCTGTCTGGGAGTGGAGGACAAATCTGGGGATATTTCAGAGAAGATTGGGGGTTGACAGTCTGCTGTGGATGCCTCACCAATTTTAGGGTCCCCATCTTTCTCCAATCCCCCTACTGGGAGTAAGTTTCCAAACCCTGGGAAGTCCCTCCCTATGAGCACCGGGTATGGGAGTTTAGGGACTACACCTGCTGCTACCTCAGTAGTGTTCCCTTGGATCTCGATTTTTACTGGGATGGTGGGGTAGTAACTAACTGTCCCATGGACACATGTTATCCCCTTACGTTTAGCCTGCAGCAGCTGACTACACTTCATGAGCTTCCCTGAGATAAGCGTGATAGCACTCCCCGAATCAACCAGTGCCATGGTCCCTACCCCATTTAGTTTCGCTGGTCTGGTATACATATGTGGGGTTAGTGAGACCCCCACAAGGTGGATTAGGGAGCATGGATCTGCCCAGTTCCCCAGGTTACACTGCGTAGGCTCCTCAGCATTGGGTCACTGTGCAGCTATGTGTCCCCACTCCCCGCAGGCATAACATGTGTATGGAGCCCTAGGCGTTCCCCAGTCTCTTGGTTTGGGCAATCTAACATCATGATCCTCTTCTCTCTCAGTGCTCTGACTCTTTGTGGCCTCTGATGGGCCTTCAGCCTCTCTCTTTTTCCACCTGGGCCCTCCTGGTGGCCCAGTCACCCGAACTGTAGGGCTTGGTGCTGCTAGTTTAACCCGGGGTGCCTCTTCCTTAACTGGTCGGTTCAGCTCCCTCGCTGTCCTTCGCCTCTCTACCAGGGCGACAACCTCATCATAGGTGGAGGGTTCGTTCTGGCTTACCCAGGCACGAAGGTCTGGTGGTAGTCCCCTCATGTATCGGTCGATGACCAGAACCGCTAGTATCTCTTCCGGACTCCGGGACTCTGTTTGCAACCACTTTCATGCGAGATGGATGAGGTCATACAATTGGGACCGCGGGGTTTTGTTTTCCTGGTACCTCCAACCATGATACTGCTGGGCCTGCACTGCTGTCATTACCCGAGATCTGGCCAGGATCTCTGCTTTCAGCTGGGGGTAGTCTGCCGCAGCCTCTTCAGGCAGATCATGGTAGGCCTTCTGGGCCTCCCCACACAGGAATGGGGCAAGGATGCCAGACCACTGATCTCGAGGCCAGACCTCCTGTAGGGCTGTCCTGTCAAAGGCCAGAAGGTATGCCTCTACATCATCCTCCTGTGTCATTTTCTGCAGCCAATGGCTGGCCCGTATGAGCCGCGTCCCATCATGGCCGCAATTCAGCTCTGTAAGGGACTTTACCTGGTTTACCAGTTCCCGCAACATAGCTCGGTCTTCAGCAGCCTGGTCCATCAGCAGGCGATTAGTCTCTTGCTGCAGCCGCTCTGCCTCCTGTTGGGCGGCTGCCTGGACACGGGTAGCCTCCTGCTGGACCGCCGTAGCATGTATCAGTGCCCGCACTACGTCATCCATTGTGGTGAAAAAAAAAAAACCCTCTCCCTTTTTTTTTTTGTTTTATTTTCTTTTTAAATCACCCTCCTTCTTCCACCGCGCTGTGCACCCCAAGATCCCACTTCTGACACCAGTGTGACAATGTTCCTCCTCTATCTTGGTGGGTCCTGCGCTTATTGGTGGATTTTCTTGCCTCAGAGATTCACCATGTGGGTTGGGGAACAGCCCAGAGACCTTCCCCTCTGGAAGAACCCACAGTCCAGGTCAATTGGGAGGTTTGGGAGGAACCCGGGCCCGCCCTCTACTCCGGGTTCCAGCCCAGGGCCCTGTGGACTGCAGCTGTCTATAGTGCCTCCTGTAACAGCTGCATGACAGCTACAACTCCCTGGGCTACTTCCCCATGGCCTCCTCCAAACACCTTCCTTAGTCTCACCACAGGACCTTCCTCCTGGTGTCTGATAATGCTTGTGCTCCTCAGTCCTCCAGCAGCACACCCTCTCACTCTCACTCTCAGCTCCTTGCGCCTCTTGCTTCCAGCTCCTCACACTCGCACCATAAACTGAAGTGAGCTCCTTTTAAAACCCAGGTGCCCTGATTAGCCTGCCTTAATTGATTCTAGCAGCTTCTTCTTAATTGGCTCCAGGTGTCCTAATTAGGCTGCCTGCCTTAACTGGTTCTAGCAGGTTCCTGATTACTCTAGTGCAGCCCCTTCTCTGGTCACTCAGGGAACAGAAAACTACTCATCCAGTGACCAGTATATTTGCCCTCTACCATACTCCTGTACCCCACTGGTCTGGATCTGTCACATATTCTAATTTTCCCTTTTGTCGCTAACCACAAAAACAGCATCCTAAGCCCTGTCACCTGGCTTGCCTGTCTCTTAATCCGACCCTGACCATATGATTCTGAATATCAAAGTGCCCTGTTGAGGACACATGCCAGGAAGTACAGTTATGAGTTTCAGTGGTTTTTTTAATCGAGAAGGGGTCATTATAATAATCTCATCTAACTTCTTGCCCAACACAGGTGTTGTCATTCATCAAGCCCAGTAACTCTTGTGGTTAAGGTGTAAACTTTTTGCCATCTTAAAGTATCCTCCAGAAATGAACACGTTGTTTAATAAACAAGCTATTATTAGCAACTCCCATGGTGTTCCTGTGTTTATGCTATCTGTAAGGTACTTTGTCCTTACAGGAAGCCACAAAATCAGGTTCAGTGCACCACAGGAGTAAACATTTTTCCAGTGATGAAGTGGCACACAGATAGTTCACTCTTAATTAATACTTGCACTTTGTCCTTTGAGGTTCAGAGTTGGAGATTACTTTATGTTCACATTGCTAACCTACACTTAAAAACATTAAGCCAAACCGTACTCAATTGTTTACCAGTGGTCACATGCCAAGCACTGGTTAACTATGAATAGTAAATAGCAAAAGTACGTTGTCCTGCCTTACGAATGATCCCAGGAAAAGAAAGAAAATCCAAACATAGTTTAAGTGATGTCAGTTGATTTCTAGTTTTGTCTTGTGTTAAAATATTCTATGAAATAAACACAGACATAAAATGTTAATTAAAGAGTCCCAAGAAATCATATAACTGAAAAAGCATGTGTTGTCTCCTCCCTTGTATTTACAGAGCAGTTTATCATAGAATTAGGAAATACAAATTGGTATGCAGTATTTTCACTTTGCTAGTTAGCAATTGGTGAGCTGTCATTTAAAGCTCTGCTGTAGCTAGACGAATGCTCAGAACAGCTTTCCCATCTTTTCTTTAAAAATGGCTCCCTAAATCCTGCAAATGGAAAGGGATACCCTGTGTTGTTTCATGTGTTTTTGGGTTGTGTGATCTTGACATGTCTTGGGCTGATTAGAATTTATCTTGATTTAATAAATCAACTAGTATAACTTGTTTAAAATAACTGCCAATATTATATTATATTATATAATAACTGCCAATAACTGCTCCTATTTCCAGAGCAAATTTTGGTGCCTACAAAATGATGACTATTCTCAAGAAATGTTAGTAAAACAAGTTTGTTACTAGAAATCACCATTTATAACAGGAAAAATAAATGAATAGATGTACTGTAAACTGATTTATTATGATCCATTACAATCATGTGTACAATACTGTACCATTGTCAGAATTATATATACAGCTTACAAAGGAGCTAATATATCAAGCATGTACATTTCTTACTGTTGTGATACAGCAGGGCCAGGGAGCAGTGGGAGAGTGGTCCTTTTGAGTGCCGGGATGTGGGTGTCACTAGCTCACCCACTGCTAAAAGCCCTTCCCCCAGCCTAGGGAGGAGCTACTAAACCCAGAACCCAACCAAGTTTGGGGAACAACAAAGGCAATAACAGGAACAGTTGTGGGGGTCAAAGAGCCAAAGCTAGGGAACCAGAAGGGGACACTGAGCAGAGAACCCCGGACAGTGCCCATTGCTCCTCGAAGGCATTGAGAGAGCCGGTGGACGCTGCCCAGAGGAACTCTGCCCGGATACGTGAGCGGATAAAAGAATGAAAGACAGCTCCACAGTCGCAGCCCCTGCTCCCTACCAACCTCCTCTCCCTGGTGTTACGAATGGCCACCTTGGCCATGGCCAGGAAGAGGTTGATGAGGTAGTCCCACGACTTCCTGGGGCCTCAGATTGGGTGTGCATAAATAAACAAGTGTGGGGGAAAAAGTGCAGTCAGAACCTCAATAAGAGGTTCTGGAGGAGCCGGAAGAGGGGCTGCAGCCTGGCGCACTGAAGGTACGCATGCGCCAGGGTCTCCCTCACGCCACAGAAGGGATAGGCTTCAGGGACAGAGGTGAACTGCATCAGGTACACGCCCGTGCTCACAGCTCCATAGAGGAGCGGCCAGCTGATATCCCCAGCAGGCCGCGGGACTAAAATGGAATATAAGCTGGCCCACTGGGGTTCCCCACCCTCCACTGCTGGTAAAAGGTCCCACCACTTGGTATCTGGGTGGGACACGAGGGTGGGGAAATGAAACGTGTGCAGCACTAGTGGATATAGATGGTCTCTTGGCGCGATTCGAAAATGAACTGGCTGAAAGACACGCAGACAGCTCGGGGTACGAGGAGGGAGAGGCCGGGAAGGCTTATGGAGGAGGGGGCTGATGTAAGGATCCGGAGGGCCTGGAGTGAGAGGCGGGCGGGTCACACCCTCTCGAAGGACCCACTCGAGAAAAGCCCGAGCCCCAGGAGGCAGGGCTGCCTCCAACTCCTGGAGAATGCGTCGGGAGGGTTTTAAGGGTGGAAAGCTCCATGCGCCGACTAAGCGCCAGGGGATCCACCCAACCCCCCAGATCGTAGTCCAGGAGGTCTCCGATCTTGGTGACTCCCACCAGGACCAAACTCCGGCACACCAAAGAGGACTCCGCCACCTGCACATGAAGATGGGGATTGTGTAGCAGGGGCTCCTCGAGGACATCTACCCCCTTGGTGGCCACAATGGACCTGGTTGCTGAAACCAGACTCCAGGTCCAGAGGAGGTCCTGGTAGAAGACTGGAAGCTCAGAGACGTCCTGCGTAAGACCTCTTGGATGGAGAAAAAAGAGCTGATGGTCATATTGGAACCCTCGCAGGTGGTGGAGAAAGGCACTCTAAAGGAGTCTCTGCAGGGCCTAGAGGCAGAAGACATGGACCTGCCTGCGTATGCATGTCAGGCCCTGTCCTCCTTCCTCCAAGGGAAGATGGAGAACCCCTGCAGAGACCCAGTGCAGTCCCAGCCAAAAAAACTCCAGAACCTCTGGACATTGGCCAGGAACACCGGGGTCGGGCACAGGGTGTTGAGCTGCTGCCAGAGCATGGACAGGACCAGTTGGTTAAGCACCAGCATTCTCCCCCAGAGGGAGAGGCACCAGAGCAGTCCTGTCCAACACCGCAACCACCCAGTCACCCTGCCCTCTAAACCATGCCAGTTCTCCGGCGGAGACGGATGTGTGGCAGAAAGCTAAACGTCAAGATAGAGCAGCAGACCCACGTTCCCCCCTGGATGGCCTGAAGCATGGGTGGGAGGGAGCTCTTCCGCCACCCGGCCCCGACCACCAGGCCAGAGCTCTTGACCCAGTTGACCCTGGTGGAATAAACAGTTGGCAAGCCTCCACCCACACCAGGTCGTCTGGGTCCTGGACCACGAGGAGTACATCATCGGCATACGCTGCCAGGCCCAGCCACACCTCCAGCTCATGCAGCACCAACCCCGTCAACCTCTTATGCAGGAGATGTAGGAAGGTCTCAATGGGCAGACTATACAGCTGACCTATCAGCGGATAGCCTTAACACACTTCTAGCCCAAAGCTGACAGGTGCGGTCAGGGTCTAGTTGAGTCTGACCGAACACTCTGCAGAAGCATACAGCACCTGGAGAAAACCCACAAACCGGGGCCTGAAGCCAAATGCCCGCAGAGTGCTGAGGAGATACCCGTGGTCCATCCAGTCGAACGCCTTCTCCTGATCCAACCACAGGAGGGCGAACGACAGACTATCCCTACACCCAAGCTCCAAGAGATCCCGGACCAGATAAAGCTTATCAAAGATAGTACGGCTTGGGATGGTGTAGGTCTGGTCAGGATGGAACATGTCCGCCAGCACAGACCACAGCCTCAGTTAGATGGCCTTTGGCACGACCCTATAGTCCATGCTGAGGAGCGAGACGGGATGCCAATTCCAGAGATTTCGGAGATCCCCCTTCTTTGGCAGCAAGGCAAGCACTGCTCGCCTGCATGACAGGGGGAGGACCCCGCTCTCCAAGAACTTGGCCGAGGATGTCCCAGAACACGCGGTAGAACTCCACGGTCAGCCCGTCCATACCCAGAGATTTATTGGTGGGCATGCGGCGGAGGGCTTCCGAGAACTCGACCAGAGTGAGAGGCAGCTCCAGCTGGTCCCAGTCACCCGTGCTGACCATCGGGAGTTCATCCCAAAGGAATCCGCAGGCATCAGCATTGGTCCTCCACCTGGACAAAAGTGAACATAAGTCATCGTCCGGGTGGTGGTCATGCCAGACATCCACTAGGGAGTGATGAGCTACAATCTCCCTGAGGACGTCTGCGGCGGGCAGACTTGACTCGATCCCCATGCGATCCTGCTCCTCAAGGGTGCTCCAGCTGAGGCCTCTGTGCCCAGTGTGGTGACGGCTGACGCTGAGTGGCTGGGCTCTGAGCCCAAGGGCACCTTTCCTTGTGAGGTGGGGTGGCAGCCCTTGCCCCCACCCCAGTGCTGTAATCATGGGTGCTTCACATAGCAAGGCACCTGAGCCTAGCTCTGTGGGGGTCTCCCTATCCCTTGCTGCCCTTTTAACCACTGTGCCCTGTCGAGGGGTGCCGTGTCCTGGTGGCTTCGCCATTCGGGCCCCTGATTTTGTTCCTGTCCCCAGCCCTGACCCTGTCCCTGTCCTTGGTCCATGTCCTGCCCCATCACTGACCCCATTCCAGCCCCTGCTACTGTCCTTAACCTTTTTTCTCTCCCTCCTCCTGTTGCTTCCACCCCCACAGTTGCCTCATTTTCTTTTTATGAAGGCCCCTGGGAGGCGGTCTTTGTTTTTCCCTCTTCTGGCCCATCTGGGGCTGCAGTTTTCCCTCCGCCATTGTCCCTAGTGATGAGTGATGAGTCAGGTGGCGGGGATCTGATCCCTGCTTGCCCGTCTTGATAGGCCACGGAACTGGCAGGGGACTCCAATAGGGAGATGCTCCGGGGTCCATGACCCCGGTCCCTGCCACACAGAGGAGGGCACCTGTGGCTCCTCGAACAGAGTGCATATTGCTCTTCAGCACTGGGGTGATTTCCATCTTGTTCTCCAGACCGTGAGGGCCATTTTGGGGGAGGGCAAAGGGACCGTGAAGCGAGACGCCGCGGCTTACCAGCCGACCTGCTGCTTTCATGACACCCTGATGGCTTTTGGGGTTGGTCACAGTTTGCTGCGGGGTCCAATGGGCACCGCTAGCATCCCTAACCACTAGGATCATCCCCAGCCCTGCTTATGTTGCCATCCATCTTTGCCACTTTGAACACCCAGGGCTGTAGGGTGGGTCTTCGCAGGTGTCAGGTGCTCTCCTTCCTTCGGGTGGGGGGATACTCGGTTATTTTCCTGCAGATCCCACACGCCCAGGTCCTCCAAAGGCTCAAAGGGGATATGAACGCCCCCCACCGCCAAGACCCTCTCCAACTCCTCCTGCCAGGAAGAACACCACCTTCCCAAACATCTTAGAGGCCGCCACCATGGCCGTGGGCCCCACCACCTGCACCATCGCCCGCACGTAGGTTTCCATGTGGGGCAAGGCCAACACAAGGTCCTGGGCCTTTAAAAATCTACCAAATTTCAGAAGACTTGTGATAAAATCAGAGTTGCCAATGCTATATAACTTATGTCAATATATCTTTGTTAAGGAGGTCATAAAATCCCACAAATACATGTTCAGATAATGTTAGTGTCTTGCTTAAACTTACTAATACACTGAGGTCTGGCTTAATAGGAGATAAAGCTAAATTTCTGATTACTTGTCCCTGCATAGGTATTCTAGCTTATATAATATTTGGAGACACTAACAACAGATAGACCCTTTAGAAAGTCCCCTAATGTCTGCACCATGAAGAATGACTTTTAAACGTATTATCACTTAGATAATAGTTGGTCCTATAGGTTCATTGAGGAACGTGTATATCTGACAACAAAGCTATTTTAAGAATACATGAAATGAAATACTTTTGTAATAGTATTAAAATAATAATACAATTATAGGGATAAGAAAAGTGAAGAGGAGAGCATGGATAAACATATTTCTATATATATGAATTGCAGATAGTGGATCCTTATGTCTCAACCCTGAAAAATCTGAGCACCTACAACTCCCACTGAATGATTCAGAGAAAGAAATGTAGTTCTAAGCTTAATTATAAATAGTGGATTAATAAAAATAGACCAAATATTTTAAAAAATCAGTTATTAAGTTGCTGCAAAGGTTTTCTATGGGGCCTCAGTCTGAAACAGTGAATGTCACTATGCTATCAGGGATCATTTTCTACATGACCTTCAGCCCTCTAACACATATATATAGGTGTGCTGTTTGGACTGATGCAGGAAATGTGGATATTAATGTGGATATTAATCTTCATATTATGTCTATTGCTGGAATATAATCACTGGCATTTACTGGGTGAATGTATTTGCAGATACCAGAAATACTTAAATCTTGTGCTCTGTGACCACCTCTTTGCCTCTGTTTCAGCAGTAGCTCTTCACATGTGTTTGTTAAATAATGTAGCAGCTAGCCTTACCTCAGTTTCCACCATTACCTCATTAGATTCCAGATCCTTATGGGTCATAAAAAACCTCACACTCTGTTGTGGTGTATCTCCTGGTGAACTCTTCATAAAAAATATGAAATTCTCTTTGCTATTGCTATATGGAAGGTAGTGTCAGTGTTCCATCAGCAAGTGCTTGTTTGTTCTATTTCCAAGACAGGGCTTGCTATTCATTGTATTTCTCCCCACAGAGAATAGGAAAGGCTCAGAATCACAGCTGAAGCTTTAGTGAACTACAGATTTCATTGTACCTTCCCAGGCTCATTAGTTCTGCTAACAGCTTCCACTTGTTAAGAGGCTCTGCGGGTGAGGACAGCAGCAGCAGTCAGTGATGCTAAAACAGGGGTAGCAGCAGAGACTATTGTATTGGCTGAAGTGAAGGTGAGAGCTGGGGATGAGAATGTGAACTTTTGTTGTGTAAGGTGTTTTTTTTTTAACTTAACCCCAACTGCACAATTTTCAGATTAACCCTTTGCCCCCAAAAGAAAAATAAATAAAACACCAGTCATAGGCTGCTTGTATTCATTCCTTGTAACCCTATTGATTTCTATGGTTGCATAGCTGAAAATAAGGGAAAAATTTTGCCCTTTTTGTCAGCTTCCCACCATGGAAGGATCTTTCTTTTGCTTCTATTCTTAGTCATATTAGGTAATGATAGAAACTGGATTCCAGCCTCCTCGAGTACTGTGGCTTAAACCTATGAAAGTATTTTCCGTGAAGATCCTGTTACTGCTTCTGAAGGTTTTTTCCCTCCTCTAGTGTCTGTCCCCTGCTGAACTACATAATGAATATAAAACACATTCTTATTGAGCATTCATTCCACCTGCAAAATCCACAAGCAAAATAATGAAAGCAACCATATTCTATCTACACACACACATATATACATGTCAAAACACAAGCATGAATTGGCCTTGTTACTCCACTGCACCAGAGCTCTGCTTGGGTGAAGTGGGCAGATTGGTTAAGCCTGAAAAGGAGTCAATTGTCCTGTAAATTTAAGCTGTAGGGGGATGTTTTGGGACACAGGAAGTGTCAGAGCTGCCTACACCATCTTCATAGCAGGGGAGATTCTCCCTGCACAGGGTGAATTCACTAGGGCAAACCTCCAGACACTGTAAGTTCACTGTGTGCCAAATAAGCAGCATAAAATGAATCTGGCAGACTGGATGATCCAGTCCCCCCCACCCCCCACCCTGATTTATACATATATGGGCCACACATCCTGACTAACTCCAGTTGATTTGCATCACCAGAATTACACCAGTTTACATCTGTTGGCTCAGTTTCTTTCCTGCTGGCGTATGGTTGTGTAATTTTTACCATCGCTACCATGAGGGGATATTTATCCCTGCATCGGAACCGACTGTCCTTCCCTGGGATTCTGTTTCAGAGGTGGGGAGGGCAAAACTTTCATTTTCACTTAGCGCTCCATAGTAGCCCAGCCAGAAGTTGCCAAGAGGATGGGTAGATTTATAATATCTATCTTGGCCTGCTTCCTCACAATTTGTGGCAAGCTCAGGCAGAGGAGAAATTTTGGATGCCCCCAATCGTGAGGACATTGAAAGTGCCTTGTGCTGCCTCGGGTCACTTTCCCTCCCTGTAGAAGACTTTCTGCAAATGGAGGTCTATCGGGATCACTTACTCCTCCATGCCAATTTATGCTATCTGAATTTGATGCAAATATCTATATGTGACAGTGAGTGGGGAGGCTCAGTGCTCGAACAAGAAACACTTGATGCACAGATAGAATAATGATAGCGGACAGCTCCCAGTTTCTTCTACCCCTCTGAATGCTCACCAAAAGAACAAAACCAAATGTATTTACTACAGGCTATCTGGTACAAAATAAAACTTGTCGGACTGATATACATTGTACACAGCTGTCTGTGGCTACTGCTTTCTCCTAATTTGAGAGCAGATGCATGGTCCAGTGGTTACAATGCGAGAGTGGAAGTGGGAGACCTAGGTTCAAGTACTTCCTTTGTGACCTTGGGGAAATCACTTACAGCCAGAGTTTTAAAGGTCTTTAGTCATATAAAGATGCAGATAGGATCCTAGTGGGATTTTCAAAGTGCCTAAGCACATGACTCACACTGCTTATGGCTAATTGCTCCTTCACCTCCAAAGTCCTCTCTAACATGCACAAGATTTTAACCTCACCCACATTGTTCACTATCTACATGAAACCATTGAAAGACCTGGTGAGAGAATACAGGGTGATGTGCCAGCTATATGAAGATGCCCTTCCAGAAGTATGTCTTCTTAATGTCAGCATCATCTCCCAGATTTCTCAGTGACAAAATCAGCACCTGGAGGCAGCTCAAATGTCAAAAGATGGTAGAAGAATCTTGCCTTCTTTGTAGTATTCCCATCTACTTGCATCTTGCCTTCAGATTGTTAGTCTTCTGCCTTGTGGTTCTTCCTCAACACTGGATGGCTTAATAACCATAGCAGAACAAAACCCCAACCAAATAATAAAAAACAAAAACATTTCCATCAGCGACTCCTCATCCTATGAGACACAGACCGGGTCATGCTTTCTTGATCTCTAGGCTTGACTACTGGTGTACTAAATTCCCTCTAAGCTGTGCGGCTGGATGGCGGCCTAGCAGACTATCAAGTGCCGCACACCTCAGGTGTCCCTCCCCCCACTGCTATGCTGCTTCTTCCCTCTGCCTTGGAGCTGCTCCCGGTAGCCTCCTGCTTGCTGTGTGGGGAGAAGGGGGAAGTAGGGGGCGCTGATGTCAGGGTGTCCCCCTCCGCCCACCCATGTACCCCATCTCCACACGGAGCAGGGGGACACACAACAGGGCTCAGGATGGAGGGAGCTTGCTGGCAGCTGCTGCTGTGTCTGAGTGTACCGATCTACTTAAAAGGGCATATTTAAAGTGGGAGCAGCGTACTTAAAGGGGCAATGCACGTATCTCTCTTGCTCTCTCACACACACACACACACACACACACACAGTGTGTGTCTCTGTCATACACACACACACACTGTCTTTCACACTCACATCCCGACACATATTTGTATTACTGTCGTTGTTACTTCTTGATACTTCTTTCAAAGTGTGTTATTTTAGTTTTTTCACTGGTCTATGTATTTCATAATTTTTATTTCTCTCTTACACTTAAATTTAATTCTTTGAATAGTGAGTTCTAAAATGCCTAACCTGTCCTGGCTGGAGTAAGTATCCCTATGATAACTTTTTAAAAATATATATTATATCTAGGTTTTTGGTTTCTACTGGTGGCGCAAATATGCACATTACCTCGATATGGTACATAACAAAATTCATTCCGCGCATGAATGGAAAAAATTAGAGGGAACACTGCGTACATATCTAGGAATAAAGTCAGATACCTTGGAAAGCTCCAACTGGTATAAAAAGCAGCAATCCTTCTTCCTGCTGTTGGCAATCAACAGTGTCAAAGGTCTTAGAGGCACCTCTCCCCCAGCCCAGCCCTGCTGGAGCTGCTGCGCAGGCAGGGAGAGATGCCTCTCATCCTGCCCCAAGCTGCTGTGGCAAGAGACGGCTGGGGGGAGTCCTCTCCCCACACCCCAGCCCTGGGGCAGCCTACACTCTAAACCCCTCAACCCCGGCCCCACCCCAGCTCCCATACCCCCAACTGGTGTCCTCACCCCCCTGCACCCCAACCCTCTGTCCCAGCCCTGAGCCCCCTCCCCAAGCCCCTTAATCCCTGGCCCCACCCCAGAGCCTGCACCCCCAGCTGGAGCCCTCACTCCCCCACATCCCAACCCTATTCTCCAGCCCTGAGCCCCCTCCCACACCCCGAACCCCATGGCCCCACCCCCACCACACATCACTTCCATATTGATACAAATAACAAAATTCATTCCACACACGGACGTAAGAAATTAAAGGGAACACTCATCCAATAAGGTGTTGACAGTCTCAGTGAGTAGGGCTCACAGGTGTTCTCTGCTCTCTTTTACCATCTAGGAGTGATTTAGGGACTCAGACACAGAGGTGACCCTGACTGCTATCAGTTCTTCCATGACTATTACTTGCATGATAAGCATAAATCTGTAAAGAAGGTGTTGTGCTCTTGGTTTATTATTTTAAGAAGGCCTAGAAGGCTTTTCTCGATGCAGTGTTCTTCTCTGTGAAACGATAATAGTTCCTCAGAGTGAAAGGTGAAGCAGTCTGGGTTTACAAAGAATTTTTGTACAACACAGAATAGTTCTGTGGAGTATGACTTTCCTGACTCTGAGGGTAGCCTCCTCCATGGCAGTCTGAGTGACAACCATAGTGATCTAAGGAGGCAGTGGGGTGGGATGTGGTGAGAGCTGGAGTTTTGTGCTCGAATGTCAACTGCAACAGTCAGGAAGTGGTTGTACTGATTCACTAATTCTTCTACTCCTTGTCTTCTTGATTGGGCCGATCTTTCAAGATTGGCCAAGTCCAAGAGATTTCGGAGGTGTACCATAGTGGTGGTTTCTTCTTGCCTTGTGATAGGGAGAGTTCTGATATATATTTGGAAGAGAAAGTTGTCTAACCAGGATGGGGAGACTTATTTCAAAATCTATCCCATGTATCCAGCCCAACTACATGTGTGTCTCCAGAGATCTTACCTCTGAAAAACCTACAGTGGAATGTTTGTAGATGCACCGTTGGGCTATAGTTTCAGAGGTGTTGTCTGCATTGATACTGAAGTGTTCCAAGAGAATGAGTGTTGTGAACTTTATCACTGAACCAGACAACATTTAGTCTATGGTGCTTTTGGTGCATGGAGCTTTAAAGACCAGCAGGGTATCTGGATTAATTTTGTCCCTGGACTCACAGATTAAGTGGATGCATCTAAAGCTTCTGTTCTGAGTGAGATTTTTGCTGCAGTTGAGCCCAGAAGGGAATAGAATCAGTGAAAAATTATACTTCAGTGCAACCAGTCCAAAAAATATTGTACTATGTCATTAAAGACTTGGTCCAACAGCAACTAAACACTATGTCAGGCTATATTAAATATAAAGATTCCCCAGCCAAGTAGGGACTAGTTTTTTTCTGATATTTTTTGGCTGTTACCTTTGGTCTATCCACCTCAAACAAAAACAAACAAAAAAAGCAAGAGTCATTAGCTAAGTTAATGTAGCATACACATTGCGTGCATGTGTCTGACACATAGAGATCACATTTGTTTAACAAACTCAGGATTATTTAATATTATTTAATATTTATTTAATATTTTGATATTGATCTGGAAATCCCAGAAGTTCTACATCTGCATGGTATTATTTACAAGAATGGCATCAAATTGTATGTTTGTGGGTTAGAGATAATAGTATATGATCTGTAAAACTGCCAATTTTTACTTCATGAAACGCTCGTGAAAAAGAGAGAACAGATGAAAGTCACTATAGAAGTATAATCAGTATAACTACTATCTAGAGATGGATAGAGTTCTAGTAAATTATTTGCAGTGGCCCAATTTTTTAAAACCTTGACGCTCTTTGTGTTCCTTACAAATAATTGTGCCTCGCAGAATGGCAAGGGCAAGTGGAAGGTAGTTTTAATTGAAAATCAGACTTATTATATGGAGTACGCATGCTCTATTAATTAGAAATGGATATCAATGCTGGTTTTGAATATGAAAGTAAAAGTTCTATGTCTAGCCTTTCACTACATTCACTACACTTCATGACTATTTGTAGGAGTGGATGAAATTTCAAAATGGATACAACAAACTGAACTTGATCCTACTCCTAGAGGAAAAGTGAAAGGGACAACAGAAGACCTTAAATTGCTAACCAGTGACAGCTATCAACATGTCACTTTTTTTTTAACTCCTGCTGAAAGAAAAATTCCCCATCACTGACACAGAGAATCTCTCAAGTTATTTAACTACAGAGATCATATACTTTAACTGTGGTTCAAACTATGGGACAGGGCAAAATTAATACATTTGGGCAGAATATCAGAATCCAGGGAAAGGGGGTGCCAAACGGCACAAGGAACACACTTTATCTACGCCCAATCAAGGCCAGTCACAATCATAGTTTTTGTACTCAGTGAATTGCAGGAACTGCTGCCCTTTGTGTCCTGCATGTGTCCTTCCTCAGCACCAGGAGGGAAAAAATCTTTATCATTGTAATGCTGACAGACCCCAGTCATTGGTAGCTGGGATCAAACCTGGGATTTCTGGAGCTTAATGTATGAGCCTCTACTGACTGAGTTAAAAGACACCTAGCTCTCTTAGCCCAGGCTGTAGCAGGCTCATCAGTCTCTAGCTGGTCTAAGCTAACACTAGAGGAGGACAGAGTCCCATGCCATTGAGGCCATGGTTTACACTATCTTAAAGGGTAATGAAACCTGCACAGTCCCCTACTCATTGGGAAACTCAAGGAGAGATTATGCTATGCTGATTTTCCATGTGAAGAATAAGGGATGGTTTTTTTTTTAAACTGTGAGAGTGATTAACCAGCAGAACAAACTACCCAGGGAAGTGGTTGATTCTCCATCTCTTGATGTCTTCACATAAAATGGATGCCTTTCTACAAGATATGATTTAGTCAAATACAAGCTATTGCACTCAATACCAAAGTAACTGGGTTAAACTATATCGTCAGATGGTCAGATTAGGTGGTCAAATGGTCCCTTCTGGTCTTAAAAATCTATAAGCAATGAACCCTTCCACAGTTCAGTCTGGGGTGGTGCAGCTACACACTGTCCCATATACAGAAATAGGCCTAAATGGTACTATCTACTCTGATGCTACTGCCTTACAATAAGTACATTTTCCTCCCCAGGTGGAAAATATATGAACGCTATTGTTTATGCTATGCAAGTGCCTGTAAACAAACCAATTAATTACCAGCTTTTCACTAGCTGGAACATCCAATCATCCACAATAGAGCTGGCTGAGAAACAATTTCCATCCTGTGGGGAAAGTACAAGATTTCAAAATTTTGTTTCATCCTGAATCAGAACCAAAAGTCAAAATCTCTGATTTTTTACAAAATAAAATGTTCCTAAAATATTGCCTTTCAACTTCATCAAAATGTTTCATTTTGATTTTATTGTTTTGACTATAATATAAAAGTTGAAACAATAAAGTTGAATCAAAACAATAAAGTTAAAATTAAACTTTTCAACCTTATGTAAATGAAACATGAATATCATTTCACACTGAAATTTTTGACAAAAATCTATACATTCCCATGAAATTTTTCAATTTAGTCAAATCATCATTTTCTGTCATCAGAAAAATTTTGACCAGTTCTAATCTACAGTATTTAAAGCCACTGCAGGTTGAATAAATATATTTGAAATTTAAGAGTAGAAATATTTGTAGTTATCCAGGCTCAGTATTAAATTAACTTTTGGGAAGCTGGACACTGTAATGTACTGACTATGAAAAGTGCATTGGAAGGTATGATTTGATCGGAAAGGCCCATTTCTTCCCAGATTAATACAAAGACTCAGTCTTTTGCTAATTTTCATAAAACTTCTGAAAAGACCATTTACACATCACCATGTTTTATTTTTATCTGATGGAGTAGTAGTGGGACCTCAAGGAATCAGTATGACACTTTATTTTTTATATACTACATTCTTGTCTGACAGTGCAAAAAAGCAAAGAAGAAAGAGAAAAGTGACAGAGCCCTTAATTTATGGCAACAAGTTTACATAGTACACACACATTAATTCCTGTCACTTCTCAGATATCAGTTATCTAAAAGATCTCAGGTTGGCATTTGAGGTCTCTCATCTTTCTAGTCACACTAGAGTATTGGACTCTGTTAGGG
The DNA here is from genome assembly GCF_028017835.1 of Emys orbicularis. Classification (NCBI taxonomy): domain Eukaryota; kingdom Metazoa; phylum Chordata; order Testudines; family Emydidae; genus Emys; species Emys orbicularis. The sequence goes on from NC_088685.1 coordinate 185,635,697, forward strand.
GAAAGAATTATATTTTAAATCAATACTATGTGTGGCAAATTTGCAGGTAGCTTCCAGGGAGTGACTACATTCTTAGTGGGGTGAGAGATTTGTTGAGCTGGTCTACCCTCTAGAACTAACGGATGCAGGGTTTTGAAAGAGTTCTGAGTAATAATTTTTTTCTCTCAGTGTACTACTCAGATAATGGTTTAGTAAGATGATAACAATACTTTGTCCTCACTTCCAAATGGTCCCTAGGCATCCTCTTTCAGAGTTTTGTCCTCACAAATCACCTCAGTTTATAGTTGATCTGTTAGAAGTGAAGTAGGATGGAAGATGCTAAAGCAGATGTGGAGGACATAGTGTGAAACTGATCAATTACATCATAAAACCTTAAAATGGATGCAGCTGCATCAGAGCTCCTAGACTCTTGAAATCTGATGGCATAGCTGGAGAGTAGGCAAAGAGGAGATTCGTTGTCTTTGCTATAGCATCTGAAAAATCTTGGTCAGCAGGTTTGTTTCAAGCTGTGGATGGTCTGATTACTGCGGGCCACCTGCCTTCACTTGCTGAATTAAGTTCTTTCTGTTCTGAGGAAATTTATAGATATTTTGCAGAGCAGATTATTCAGATTTAAATTGAAGTATTTGTGCATGTGACAGGAAAGCAGAATCTTCAGGAGATAAATGCAAGATCTCCCCTGGTTAAGTTCCAGCTACTATCACTTACTGAGCTTTGTGCCATGACCTGAGGTTTGGACCTATGTCCTGCCTTGCTGGAGAAGGTGAGTGGGTAAGTACTAAGCCCATTACTGCTGGAGACTCTCCCTGCTTCTATTAAGAGGGGTAGGATGCCATTGGGTTTGAAGGAGGCAGATCTTCACCCTTTGCCCAACAAAGCATCTTTACACATTAACAACCTGGGCAGTTCTTTAACAGTTTTCATCCTTCCCTTTTTTGGGGAAGGTGATTGGGAAGCTTGTGGCTAAACAACTCCTTCAATATCTAGCTGTATCAGAGCTCCTGGATGCTTATCTATCTCTGTACAACAGTGGATTTGATGCAGAAACTTACTGTTGCAGTGGCTGATGAACAACTCCTTGCATTGGAAAATAATCAGGTTCCATGCTGATATTATTAGATCTAGCAGCTGCCCTCAATACCATTGATAATAAAGTGTTGTTGATTAATCCATGGCCTCCTGGAGGAGGCGATGGGATTGCTTTAGGGTGCCTCTATTCTTTCTTGGTTAAGGATCCCAGAGGACTGTATTAAGAAATTGCTCATCATTCCCAAGGGTACTCTTGTGCAGAATGCTGCAGGGTTCCATCTTGCACCCCTGTTATTCACTGTGTATACTGTTCAGTGTGAAGGGGCTTGAGTTGCATTGATTTCAGTATGCCAGTGGCATCTAGCTTTATGTCTCCATCTCAACTGATCAAGCGTAGGATGCTGAATATCTGTCCCAGTGTTAGTGTTTGTGAGTGCCAGAGAAGTGTTGTAGAATGTCTAGTAAAATGTTTGGCTGCATGTATGTGTTCTCTCTGTGTGCTGTCCTAGCTCTGCACAGATAGCTGGTACAGCAAACCTTGAGCGAACCACTCAATGACCACAAGATCCGTTAAGGTACGAAGGTACCCGGCCAGGTTTATTGTCAATGAAGCATGTTAATAGCACCCAGCAGACTCTATGGGGATACTAAGATATGTATGGCCGTGACAATTAATGCAGCTCCATGAATGGCGGGACTTTCCATTCTCTCCTAGGCTGGCCAAAGACAATCTCTCTGAGACTCCATTTTATACATGAATACAGACAAGTTATGTATTACACCTCTGACATGCCCCCTGACATGGTTAGCTACCACCCATTACCTTATACATGTTGGTTTGATCAAAACATCTCTATCAATCACCCTGTTATCCTGACCTTATTTTTAGGCGGGGTCAGTGTGTTCTTTTTATTTTTGGTGTGTGTGTGTTTGTACCATACTTGGTATGGGATGTTCTGATACCATGCTTCTGGAATGTGTTTCTGTGAATGTTCTGTGCCTAGTATTTCTTAGGTATGTGTATGTTTTTGCCATACCTGCCCTGTTCTTGACAGGTTCTGTGAACTTGCAAGTAGGTATGTTTTGTTACAGGGCTTGACTTTTGCTTATAGCTTGACTCTTGCTAATTCTACTTTATATTAGCAGGGCCTATTTACTACTTTAGTTCAGGCCTCAGGCCTCAGGCCTTATACCAGGCCTTTAATACAAGGGCTTATGCCTGAGGCTCTCTTCCTACTATAGAATGTTTTGTCTGAACAATCTGCTGCTGGTTCACTTCTTTGACTAAGAAAGAGAGAAAGAGAAAGAGACAACTTTCCAAGCAATGGAATGCCATTTGCCTTAGGTTAAAAAAGCAACCCTCCCCCCCTCCCACACACACACACCCCCCTGGGAATTATGATGTGGATAAGGGTTACTCTTATGAGGAAGGGTTGCAGGACCAGGATCTAAAAATGTAACACTTCTGTCTAGAAGGGTAAAAAGACTTGGATCTATGTGCCAAACACATTAGCTGCAATAACCAACTATGAGACAAAGTTGTATACTCTATCCAAAATTATTGGAGGACATAGCTAGATTGGTGCAGCTGATTGTTAGGAGATAACTAAGCCAAAGATATTTTCTTTGACTTTTTGTATTTGCCAGTATTAGTGAGAAATCAGAAGTGTGAAATATTGGGTCCGGTATACAATAATAGCATCGAAGAACTGACTTAAATGGGGGGGGGGGGAATTAATAAACATCAATAACATTTCCTGTCAATCTGTGGAACATACAGAGTTAATACTGACTGCTGGGTTTCTGAACAAACAGTAACTTGTCAGTTCTAATATCCATATTAGTATTCACCTCTTCATGGTTAAAATCTTTCACAGTAATATTTGTACATGCTATTGGTGTATAAATAAGCACAGTATGCATAATAACAATGTCACAGGAAGGAGTTAATAGTTCAGAGGCATTAACCAACATGAAATTTGGGATAGACTTCCTCTTACTTGGTAATTGCTACAAAGGTTCAAGTTTACTCTGTCTATTCTCTCTCTCTCTCTCTATACCCACCTCTATTTAATGATATGTATATGTGTGTGTAGATAGATAGAAACACACATGTGTGATTTATTTATATATAATCTGCAAAGGACTAATTAGGAGGAAAGGAATGAGAAAGGAACTGAAAAGGAAGTTTGGGGGATCATTAAGCCTGAAAAAAATCAGTAAATTAAACCCAAACACTAAAATGCAAGTTATGATAATACCTGAAGAGAGCCAAGGAATTTTTTAAAGTAAGAGTCTGGGAGGAAATGAAGGCTGGAAGCTATGAAGAGAAACTGGAAGGAATAATAATAAATCATATATGGAGATATCTTATCTTCTAGAACTGGATGGGACCCTGAAAGGTCATTGAGTTCAGCCCCCTGCCTTCACTAACTAGGAGGACTAAGTACTAATTTTGCCCCAAACCCCTAAGCAGCCCCCTCAAGGATTGAGCTCACAACCCTGGGTTTAGCAGGCGCCAATACTCAAAGCACTAGAGCTATCCCTCCCCCGAAGGAACTGCTTTGTGAACTTGTTTATTTCTTCAGCACAACTGTGAGTAATTGTAACAGCCCAAAGGAAAGCAGAGTGAAGTATTTATGATATATGGGGACTGTTTGTTCTGTTCAAGTGAATCAGTGTGTGAAGCATCTGATCTTTAGGAGATAGGAAATGTGTCAATTAATTAATGTTCTAATATTTTTAGATATCCTGTTGTGTTCTGGGCATATTGGGGATCTGGATTATTTTTTGTGCTACAGAATATCAGGTTTATCATTGCATAAATTAGTGGTTTGGGTTTTTCACTGTGCTTTTTACTTTTTAAATTATTTACTATTTCTGTAACTGTGATAAGTTTTTGACAAGACTAAAATACATTCTCTAAGCTCTCTCAAAAAGCTCAGGTCTCAACAGCATTTTCTATTTAGATTTTCAATTTCCCCCCTTTTGCTATTTTATTGTATATTTGGGAATTTATGGCTTTTGTAAATTGCCCACAGTTTGACAGCCTCTATAGCAGCAGATTAGTAAATTTTCAGACTTTCACACATGATTACTGTTCTCCATAAATAAGACATCCTGAAGTGTTCTAAGGTTTAGGCTTGGTTTAGGCTCAACCTTAGAAGCTGCTGAGCACTCTGTCCTTCTAACTCCAGTAGGAATTGGGAGTGCCTGGCACCATACAGCATCAATGCTGAATCACCATTAGTACTTATACTACTTTGGGACAAACTACATGCTCAGTTACTCACTCGTGCAATTTCACAATGAGGTTGTACACAAGAAACCTTGGTCAGAATTTTGTGTTTTGAGCTTGTCTCTATTAGGTTTTCAGGCATAGAATCACAGATTGGAATGGACCTTGAGAGGTCATCTATTCCAGTCGCATGCACTCATGGCAGGACTAGATATTATCTAGACCATCCCTACAGGTGTTTTCTAACCTGCTCTTAAAAATCTCCAATGATGGAGATTCCAAAAGCTCCCTGGGCAATTGTTTCCAGTGCTTAACTACCCTGGCAGTTAGGAAGTTTTTTCTAATGTCCAACCTAAACCACCCATTGTGTCTTGTCCTACCCTCAGCGGTTAAGAAGAACAATTTTCTCCCTCCTCCTTGTAATAACCTTTTATGTACTTGAAAACTGTTAGCATGCCCCATATCAGTCTTCTCTTTTCCAGACTAAGCAAACCCAATTTTTATAACCTTTCCTCATAGGTCATGCTTTTTAGATCTTTAATAATTTTTATTGCTCTCCTCTGGACTTTCTCCAATTTGTCCACATCTTTCCTGAAATATGGTGCCCAGAACTGGACACAATACTGCAGCTGAGGCCTAATCAGCACAGAATAGAGTGGAAGAATTACTTCTCATGTCTTGCTTACAACACTCCTGCTAATACATCCCAGAATGATGTTCACTTTTTTTTGCAAGTTACACTGTTGACTCATTGAGCTTGTGATCCACTAGGACCCCCAGATCCCTTTATGCAGTACTCCTTCCTAAACAGTCATTTCTGATTTTGTGTGTGTGCAACTGATTGTTCCTTCTGAAATGGAATACTTTGTATTTGTCCTTATTGAATTTCACCTTATTTACTTCAGACCATTTCTCCAGTTTGTCCAGATCATTTTGAATTTTAATTTTATCCTCCAAAACACTTGCAACTGCTCCCAACCTGGTATCGTCCACAAACTTTATAAGTGTACTCTCTATGCCATTATCTAAATCATTGATGAAGATATTGAACAGAACTGGACCCAGAACTGATCCTTGTAGGACTCCTCTTGATATGACCTTCCAGCATGAACCACTGATAACTACCCTCTGGGAACAGTTTTCCAACCACTTATGCACCCACCTTATAGTAGCTCTATCTAGGTTGTATTTCCCTAGTTTGTTTATGAGAAGTCATGTGAGACAGTATCAAAAACCTTACTAAAGCAAGATATACCACATCTACTGCTTCCCCCCATCCACAAGGTTTGTTATCCTATCAAAGAAAGCTATGAGGTTGGTTTGACATTATTTGTTCTTAACAAATCCATGCTGATTGTTACTTATCACCTTATTATCTTGTAGGTGTTTGCAAATTGATTGCTTAATTATTTGCTCCATTATCTTTCCAGATACTGAAGTTAAACTGACTTGTCTGTAATTCTCCGGGTTGTCCTTACTTACCTTTTTATAGATTGACACTATATTTGACCTTTTCCCTCTGGAATCTCTCCCATCTTCAATGACTTTTCAAAGATAATCGCTAATGGCTGAGATATCTCCTCAGCCAGCTCCTGGAGTATTCCAGGAAGTATTTCATCAGTCCATTATGACTTGAGGACATCTAACTTTAAGTAATTTCTAACTTGTTCTTTTCCTATTTTAGCCTCTGATCCTACCTTATTTTCACTGGCATTCACTATGTTAGACATCCAATTGCTTCTAACCTTTTTGGTAAAAACTGAAACAAAAAGGTCAGTTAGCACTTCTGCCATTTCCACATTTTCATTATTGCTTTTCCCAGTTATTGAGTGTCTACCCTGTCCTTGGTCTTCCTCTTGCTTCTGCTGTATTTGTAGAATGTTTTCTTGATTTCCTGTATGTCTCTAGCTAGTTTAATCTCATTTTGTGTTTTGGCCTTTCTAATTTTGTTCCTAAATACTGGTGTTATTTGTTTATATTCATCCTTTGTAATTTGACCTAGTTTCCACTTTTTGTAGCATTCTTTTTTTGAGTTTCAGATCACTGAAGATCTTCTGGTCAAGCCATGGTAGTCTGTTGCCATACTTCCTATCTTTCCTATGCAGTGGGATAGTTTGCTCTTCCACCCTTAATAATGGGCACATGCATACTGTTGTCTGTAGCACAAAGAGCCCTGCTTTCCAGCAAACCTTCAACTTTTTCCTCATGCTACCTTGCGGAATCAGTCAGCACTGGCTGGCATTCCTGCTGTGATTGCAATTGGGCAAAGTGAATTAAGGTATTAAAGTGAGGGTATATGTATGTTTTTGTGTGCGCATTTTATATACACACACACATACACAGTTTCTACAGCTTCTGTGTTGACTTCTGCCATTCTTTGTATCTGAGGGTTTGCAAACAAGCAGAACTCTCAATTCATTTTTATACAAAGAATTCACTACAAAGGATAAATAACGATTCTCTGTTTTTCATGCCGCATTCTGAGCTGCTTACGTTGGAATATACGGTAATTTTTAAAAGAATTTTTGTTCTGATGTCAAATTGTTAGGACTCTTTTTTTAATTTGAGATCACTGAAGATCTCCTGGTTAAGCCAGGGTGGTCTCTTGCCATACTTCCTATCTTTCCTATGCAGTCTCTTTGAAAAACTGCCAACTCTCTTGAATTGTTTTTCCCCTTAGACTTACTTCCTATGGAATCTTATCTACCAACTCCCTGAGTTTGCTAAAGTCTGCCTTCTCGAAATCCATTATCTTTATTGTGCTGTTTTCCCTTCTATCATTCATTAGAATCATGAACTTGATCATTTCATGATCACTTTTAAGCAAGCTGCCTTCCACTTTCAAATTCTCAACCAGTTCCTCCCTATTTGTCAAAATCAAACCTAGAACAGCCTCTCCCCTACTAACTTTCTGTACCTTCTGAAATAAAAAAATGTCTCCAATATATCCCAAGAACTTGTTGGATAATCGGTGCCCCACTGTGTTATTTTCCTAACAGATATCTGGGTAGTTGAAATCCCCCATCACAACCAAGTCCTGTGCTTTGGATGATTTTGTTAGTTATTTAAAAAAAGCCTCATCCACCTCTTTTTCCTGGTTAGGTGGCCTGCAGTAGAACCCCATCAGGACATCACTCTTATTTTAACCCTTTTATCCTTTTCCAGAGACTTTCAACAAGCATGTATCACATCACAATACATGTTAAAGATACGTGTGTGTGTGTACAGATGCTGATTAAAAAGCAGAATCTCCATTCTGCTTAGCCACAGGGAGCAACATGGGAAATGTAGTCTAGCCGGTGAGCAGGGCCGATACTGGAGAATCAGGCCATGAGGGGCCCAGAACTACAATTCCCATGAGGCACTGTGGTGGGTCAAGTGGATGCAGAGGTTAATGTTGACCTGACCCCAAAAGTTTTGATTTTCCTGATGGTAAACCACTAAAGTCATTCTTTTCCCAGGGAAAATTTTGATTTAAATGAAACTCCACTTTCTGACAGAAAATGATTTGTTCAAAATCTTTTGACTAGCCACAGCAATGGCATATATATATATATAGTATGCATATCCAAAGTAACCTTCAGTGATCATTCAGCTGGCATTAATTGGAGTTTTGAATTGCTTAGAGTTGTGTAGACAGACGGGAGAGAGGATGGGAGGAAGCAAAGATACCATGTTGAAGGGTGTAGTATAAGAACCTGAACAGAATAGAAAAAAAAGTGAAAGAAACAACAGAAGACTCATTTCTTAGGATGGATATCAAACTATCATTTTTGAAATTCAGGCTTAGAGAAAGATTCACTGACCTAAAAACGTCCTCAGGTTATTAATCAATAGAGATTATACAGTCTAAAGTGTGACAAGAGGACAGAGAAGGAATTACTATCTTTGTCAGCTGTTTACAACAATTTGGTTATAGAGTCATAGATTTTTAAGGTCAGAAATCACCACTAGGATTACCTACAAAGACCTCCTGCATAACACAGGGCATAGAATTTCAAAAAATTCAGGGAATTACTATTATCTTTCTTCGATATAAAAAGAAACCATAATTGATGCTAATATATAAATGTTTGCAGCCAAAACCAATTAGCTGCCAGTTTTCCAGGATCTGAAATGTCCAAACATCTACAATATGCAAGGTCATAGCTAGCTGACAAAAAAGAATTTGCAATTTAAATGTAAGTGTCCTTGCAATCAAATTAGCTAGCACAGACTCCTGCATCCAAACCCCATTAAAGTCAATGGAGATCTGTATGAGCAGAATAGTTTGTGTTAGGAGATCTGATTGCAGGACTGGAGCCATACATATATCCCCAATTTCAATTTCATACATATATCCTCAATTTCAATTTTTTCCACTATCATTCAGGTTTAAGTTTTTAAAAGAATTATTATTGTTTTTCACGTAACATCCATTGCTTTTGTAAATCTGGCAGCAATTTACATTTTAGTCAAATATATTCTCATTTTTATCTTCCTGTGTTATTTTAAAAATCTGTTATGTATAAATGACCTTTTGAGTAAGACTATGAGTAAAAAGCAACAGAGGGTCCTGTGGCACCTTTAAGACTAACAGAAGTATTGGGAGCATAAGCTTTCATGGGTAAGAACCTCACTTCTTCAGATGCAAGAAGAAGAAGTGAGGTTCTTACCCACGAAAGCTTATGCTCCCAATACTTCTGTTAGTCTTAAAGGTGCCACAGGACCCTCTGTTGCTTTTTACAGATTCAGACTAACACGGCTACCACTCTGATACTATGAGTAAAGTCTCATTTGATAGCATTTTAAATATATGTATTTTTTACCCAACCTATATGTATACACCTATACCTATGCAATGGGTCACCAACTTAATGAATGAGTGGAGTAAACTGCAAGCAGGACATTATAACCTGTGTTAACAGTTACTTTATTCTTGTCAAAGAGAAGGTTTTTTTTTTTATTTTTTTTTCTGTGAGAGCTCTTGGTATGATGGACAGTATCATAGGCACATGGATGAATGTGTTAATGAGGAAACAAAGTAAAGTTCAGATGAGGTCTATTAACCTCAATATGCCAGTTCACTCAGAATAATATCTCCTGCTTCTTGAATGACTCAATTCATTTACCTCAGAACCTTTCCCTTAAAAACATAAAAAGTCATTTAAAAAATGCATGACTAAATGAAAACACATTTCTGTGTTTACTATTAATTTAGTTTTTCTTTGAGTGTCATTTATTTTATAACTCTTCCTGAACAAGTTATTATCTAACATTCAGGATACACAGTACTTTCTTATATACAATTTGTGTTGTTGCAGTCAGGTTGCTGGGTTACATTTTTGGCTTCTCCACACAATTCATTCCTATTATTTTTTTAAATTGCAGTACTGAGCTGGCTTCTCTATATCTGGCATGTACTAAATCCCACTGAAATCAGTGGGGTTTTATGTGTATAAAGACTGCATAGTTGGGCCCCGTGACTTTATATGTCCTTTTTCAAGTTTTAAATGTCTATGACCCAGATTCTCTCCTGAAGTTAAACAACTATGTGTGGTGCTGCCAGTTCAAAGCAGCAAGCCCTGGCTATTGTAATGATCCCTTGGGACCTTTGGTACCAGCTCTTTTAACTTATTCTGTGGACCATATCAGTGCAAAACAACCCCAAGTTTCGGTTACTGTAAAGGTGACATATTTACACACACACATACACATTCACGCCCGCATCTTCTGGAGCTGCGCTGCATGCTACTCAGCCACAACTAATAATCTCATCTTAGATCTGTCTTTCATATTTGCAAGGTGGTGAGCAACTAAAGAAACTAAATGGCACCCATGTTCAGCCCAACGGTCTAAAAGTTCACAAGCTAACACTTTTCAATATGAAACTGTGAAATGTGTTAGTTTAAACTGACACTTATAACACTGGTCTACAATTTTTGAGAAGTCGTCTGCTTCAGAGATAAAATGTGCTATTTATTATGTATTTTGATGTGCTGAATTCAAATATGACAATTAAAACAACTGATTGGCTACTGTTTCTAAGATATTTAAGTTTTTACATTTTACATTTTACATATACATCTGTATATTGTGTAGATAGTAGAGTTTTAATCATAAATTGTAAACCTAGGTCTTTTCATGTGTTTATGGTTGCTTTACATGATAATATTTCACCTGTCCTGTTTATGTAACACTTTAAAAATCAGCAAAAGGGTTATATAAATAAAATGTATTATGAAACAAAAGGCAAAAAACTATTATGTACATAGTTTAGTCCTATTCAGTGTCTACTCGGCGCTTCTTGGCTTGTCTCTTGTATTCATTAAATGGAGCATCTCTTGTCACTGTCCAGCAATAGTCTGCAAGCATTGATGGGCTCCATTTGCCCTGATAGCGTTTCTCCATTGTTGCAATGTCCTGGTGAAATCGCTCGCCGTGCTCGTCGCTCACTGCTCCGCAGTTCGGTGGAAAAAAATCTAGATGAGAGTGCAAAAAATGTATCTTTAGTGACATGTTGCAACCAAGGCTTTTGTATGCCTTCAGGAGATTTTCCACCAACAACCTGTAGTTGTCTGCCTTGTTGTTTCCGAGAAAATTTATTGCCACTAACTGGAAGGCTTTCCATGCCGTCTTTTCCTTGCCACGCAGTGCATGGTCAAATGCATCATCTCGAAGAAGTTCACGAATCTGAGGACCAACAAAGACACCTTCCTTTATCTTAGCTTCACTTAACCTTGGAAATTTTCCACGGAGGTACTTGAAAGCTGCTTGTGTTTTGTCAATGGCCTTGACAAAGTTCTTCATCAGACCCAGCTTGATGTGTAAGGGTGGTAACAAAATCTTCCTTGATTCAACAAGTGGTGGATGCTGAACACTTTTTTCCTCCCAGGCTCCAATGACTGTCGGAGTGGCCAATCTTTCTTGATGTAGTGGGAATCTCTTGCACGACTATCCCATTCGCAGAGAAAACAGCAGTACTTTGTGTATCCAGTCTGCAGACCAAGCAAGAGAGCAACAACCTTCAAATCACCACAAAGCTGCCACTGATGTTGGTCATAGTTTATGCACCTCAAAAGTTGTTTCATGTTGTCATAGGTTTCCTTCATATGGACTGCATGACCAACTGGAATTGATGGCAAAACATTGCCATTATGCAGTAAAACAGCTTTAAGACTCGTCTTCGATGAATCAATGAACAGTCTCCACTCATCTGGATCGTGAACGATGTTGAGGGCTGCCATCACACCATCGATGTTGTTGCAGGCTACAAGATCACCTTCCATGAAGAAGAATGGGACAAGATCCTTTTGATAGTCACGGAACATGGAAACCCTAACATCACCTGCCAGGAGATTCCACTGCTGTAGTCTGGAGCCCAACAGCTCTGCCTTACTCTTGGTAGTTCCGAATCCCTGACAAGGTCATTCAGTTCACCTTGTGTTATGAGGTGTGGTTCAGAGGAGGAGGATGGGAGAAAATGTGGGTCCTGTGACATTGATGGTTCAGGACCAGAAGTTTCATCCTCTTCCTCGTCTGACTCAAGTGAGAATGATTCTGGTGCATCAGGAACCGGCAGCACTTCTCCATGGGGTACTGGGCGTATAGCTGATGGAATGTTTGGATAATGCACAGTCCACTTTTTCTTCTTTGACACACCTTTCCCAACTGGAGGCACCATGCAGAAGTAACAATTGCTGGTATGATCTGTTGGCTCTCTCCAAATCATTGGCACTGCAAAAGGCATAGATTTCCTTTTCCTGCTCAACCACTGGCGAAGATTTGTTGCACAAGTGTTGCAGCATATGTGTGGGGCCCACCTCTTATCCTGATCTCCAATTTTGCAGCCAAAATAAAGGTGAGAGGCTTTCTTAACCATAGTGGTTATACTGCGCTTTTGTGATGCAAAAGTCACTTCACCACAAACATAGCAGAAGTTATCTGCACTGTTCACACAAGTATGAGGCATCTCTGCTCACTTTGGCTAAACAGAAATGTGTCCCTTTGCAAAATCAAACACTGACAAATAAGAGAGCACGACACTGTATGATTTCTAGAGCTGATATAGGGCAATTTGTTCAGCAGAGTGATGTAAGCTTCGTTATGATTGCATCATCCATGACTTCTAGGAATAACATGGTGCAATTCATATCATGTATGACGCAATGCCAGCTTCAGATTGCATCATTCATTGTTTTGCCTAAAAAGCAAGTACTGTCCAAACCCAGTCATAGATTTATTCATAGATCCAGTCAAAGATGTATTTTAGTCATTTCTGGTTTAAATTGAGATCCCTTCCCTTTATAACTCACTTATCCTCCGCCATTCCCAAGTCAACTGTCGTATATACTGACCCAATAGCATATCTTGAAAACTAGAGCCAATCAACTATTTTAAGCATCATTTTCGTTCTCAGTGACCCAGAAGTAGTAAAGTTTGACTACATTTATTTCAGAAGCATTTTGGCTGTAGAGCAGTGTAACTGGTATTCCTGAATCTAGTGCTGGAGGCAACTGTCTTGCTGAAAAGTGATGCTGTTTAGAGGATAATGACAGCCCTTCAGAGGAGAATACTAACCCTGCTCTAATACCAGTTTAACAGGGAGAAGAAAAATTCTAAGTTTCATATTTAAAAAGAAACATGTTTAAATATTTCTTGTTCTAGTTGTTATTCAGTTACTGAACCATAGTTTAATACTGCTCTACAGCTTTATAGCCATCACCAAAAGATAAAAGTGCCAGATACTGTTAACTCTCTGAGCCATCTAGTCCCTCATGGTGAGAAGAGAGTAAATGTAAGCAATCTCTGAAAAGAACACTATTCAATTTCATCTGAACTTCAAAACACAACAGCCTTCTATTTTGCAATTTCAGATAAGTATGCCCAGCATTTTATTTAGTTTTAAATTGCTTTTTCAGATTGTTTAAATAACATAGGGAGCAGATCTACATTATTCCTCTAAGTCTCAATCAAAGTCAACTTCAGTTCTCTATTGCTCATTTTGTATTTATGTTCTGCATTTCTGCAAGCAATGCACTATGTATTCCTGGGCATTTGTCAATATTGCATTTCATTTGTCTTATATACTGTTAAGCCAGTCAGGAACAATTACAATGGTGCAATAACATTCAGTAGAAACAATGCATCTTGGTATGTAACAGTTACATTACCAATAACATAAAATATTTGCTGTGTACAGAATGCTGGAGATTTGTCAAAACGTGGATGCATAGGTACTTCTATTAGGATTCCTATGTTGTGAGGAAGCTAAAGCATTATGGCAATTAATCAAGTTCCCATAATTAAGGTATAATTTAAGCAAATTATCCTTAAAGGTTTCAAGAATCAGTGGTTTCGATAAAATTGCTAAGTCAATAAGTGTGTGGTTTATAAATGGATTCTTAAAGTTGATTTATGAAAGAGGCTCCATAAAGGATGTTTTTTAAAAACTGGAAATCCTCTGACAAATCTAGAAAACTATAATGCAGATGATTGCACTTAGTTGATGTCAAAGGTCCCAGACCCCCAATGAGTTCTGAGTGGGCTGACTCCTGAGCCCACCTGGAACCTCACTGGCTTCAGTGCAATTCCATGTGGATGCAGGGCTCCACCTCTGCAGAGTTTATTGAATAATCATGAATAAGGGTCCCAGGGAAGTCAAGAGCAAAACTACCATTGACTTCAATGGGAACAGAATTGGGCTTTAAATATCTTGAGAGTTATATACAGCAAAAAGGTTACATGCTCCTTATATATGTTAGTGTGGATGATCCAGAACATTTTTACACCTGGCAAACAAATCCAGTAGAGTTGGAAGATGAGAGCAGTTTGATTTATGGCATATATCCTTAAATATGACAGTTGTTAGCTCAATTAAAAACGAACTATAACTTACCTGTTGTATTACAATGACCAGCCATTCCGGTTTCATTGCATTTAAAGCACCCATTCTCAGTGACCAAGATAAGCAGTAGTTCCCTGATGTTTATTGCTTCCTTATTGCCCAAATACTTGCAACCTGCAGGGTAGTAAAAAACAGTCTTCAGTCATCAGTAGGAGAAAAAAATGGAGCGCGGTACTAGACCTGGTGAAAAACAGGATAACATTTGCAGCACCTCCTTTTGCTACCAGAATGGTTGCATTGCAGAAACATTCTTAATTCATTAAGATCATTTATTAAAAAAATATTTGTTGCTGGAAAGTACATTGCTCCAAGGCAATCTGGACCAATCCAAAGTCCATTGGAGTCAATGGGAAGTCTCCCATAACTTCAATGGGCATTAGACTGGGCCCTCTGTGAGAAAGATGAACATTCTTGGCCAAACAAATACACCAGGAGACAATGTGCACAAAAGTGAAAATATAGCCTATGGTAAACAATAGCTGTATGTGGTGCTCTTTCATGTGGGGCAAAGGTAATAAAAAAACCTGCATTTGTTGGTTCTGAATTAGCATCATCCTGTTTATGTGAGACATAATCAAAGACAATTACATAGAAGATAGGTCACATGCCTTCTAGCCAGTCAGGCTTCATTGTTAAGCTCATGGAGAGAAGACAATTGACACAGCAGGCTGAAAACATTATGAGCTAGGTCCTGGAAATGTATTAGTGTAGCAATGAGAATCTTAAGCAAGGAATGTCTGTTACTCTTTCAAGCAGATCCGCTACAGAAATCTTAGTATTCTTCTCTTGAGATCCTAGTTCTATGCTACATTTAATTATCAGAATGCTCCGTGCTCTGACCACACTTAGGCTAGTCAGTATAAACTCACCAATATAGGTTGCTGTATCTTTTCCAACTGTTGGACAGGTAGTAAAGCAGATTTAAAACTGGCAGAATACCCCTTCCAGTGCATGCTTCTTCCAAACTGATCAAAGGTAATCAAAGGTGAGTCAAACAGAAACTGCCTCTAACAGAGTTAATATAGCTGTCTTAAGCTGGTCTCAGCTGAGATCCACCCTTTCCATATGTTGTGGTACATGGGTAATCCTCCAAGTGGAATTGGGAGGTATGACTTCATCCTGGGAGGAGGTTGCCAATGACTAGAATCACAGTTCCACAACTGCAAGAGAGTGACAGTTAACAATGGCTACGTCCACTCTTGGAGCTAGAGGTGTGATTCCCAGCACACAAAGACATACTCATGCTACCTTCCATCAAGTTAGTGTGCTAAAATTAATACTGTAGCCATGGTAACTTGGGCAACGGTGAGCAGCAGCATGTGCTAGCTTCCCAGAGTACAAACCTGCCTGGACCCCTGAGGTATATACTCGGGTTGGCTAGCCTATGCTGCCGCTCACCATTTCCCTGTTACCACAGCTACACTATTGTTACAATGAGTGCTCACGAGAATACGTCTACATGAGCTGGGAATCACATCCCTAGCTCCAAGTGTAAACATAGCCTAAAACAGGGGTTGGCAAACTTTGGCACGCGGCTCGCCAGGGAGTAAGCACCCTGGCTGGCTGGGCCGGTTTGCTTACCTGTCGCATCCGCAGGTTCGGCTGATCGCAGCTCCCACTGGCCGTGGTTTGCCGTCCCAGGCCAAGGGGGGGGGGGGGAAGCGGCATGGGCTGAGGGATGTGCTGGCTGCCGCTTCTCGCCGCTCCCATTGGCCTGGAGCGGCGAACCTGTGGACACAACAGGTAAACAAACTGGCCCAGCCCGCCAGGGTGCTTTCCCTGGCGAGTCACATGCCAAAGGTTGCCGATCCCTGGCCTAGAAGCACAAATCCTAGTACTGCTTGCATATCTTCTTGACATCACGTATAATGCTGTTGCACAAGTGAGATGGAAAACATCTGACCTCTATTTGACTAGGTCACACTAACCAGTGTGCAAGAAGGGCCATGATATTCTCTTTAGTTGGATATTAGCCTTGTTTGTGGAGTTTTGTATTCAGTGGCAATAGTTCTAATGTCATGTCTTGGTGGTATTTTTGTGAAGTACCTCCTGCTGTCACAAGGGTTTGCACACAATGTATGTCAACTTATCTCTGAGGGGAAATTTCAATATACAGTGTAACCTACACGGTGCTCTAAGGCATCAATGATTCAGAATATATACAATATGAATTCATAATACAAAGTAATGGATTGATGAAACTTAACTGGGGAAGGGAACAAATTGGGAAAAAACAATACTTGGTTTAGTGAGGAGATCAATCAGCCATTTACTCAGCCAAGCCAACTATAAGACAAACAATACAGCACCTCCCACACTCTGGCTGGTCATTCCCCAAAGTTCGTAGGCCAAGTACATGACCCTAGTACATGTAGTTGTTACACCGGTGCAAATGTCTCTAATGTAAACAAGCCTAATGGACCTGCTGAGAGGTACATACACAATTTAAAGGGTTAGGAGGTCTATATTTGGGCTCAGCACATGTAGAAGATTGAATTTAGATGTGCATTCAATGGGTGGGGACAGTCAAACAATAGTAGAAGGGTATATTCACAGATTCAAGATTCATAGATTTTATGGGCAGAGGGAACATTGTGACTATCTAGTCTGACCTCCTGCATTACACAGGCCAAAGAACCTCACAAAGTAATTACTGCATCAAGCCTATAACTTATGTTTGAGCTCTAGCATACATTTTAGAAAGATATCCAGTCTTAAATCAAAGACTCCAAGTAATGAAGAATCCTCCACATCCCTAGATAAACTGCTCCAATAATTAATTATGCACATTGCTAAGAATTTACAATTTATTTCCAATCTGAATTTATCTACCTTTAGTTTTTAACCATTGGTTCATTATGCCTTTTTCTGCTAGATTAAAAAGCCATCTGCTATCAAAAATCTCTTCCCCATGTAGGTACTTTTAAATTATGATCAAGTCATCTCTTAACCTTCTCTTGGATAAAGTAAGCAGATTGAGCTGATTACGTCTCATTATAAGGCATGTTTTCCAGAATTCAATTAATTCTTGGAGCTCTTTTCTGAATCCTTTTCAATATTTCAGCTTCCTTTTTGACGTGTTGGCACCTGAACTGGATGCAATACTCCAGTAGTGGTCTCACTAATATCAAATACAAAGGTAATATCACTTCCCTACTCCTATTTTATACTCCCATTTATACATCCAAGGATTGTGTTTGCCTTCTTAGCTACAGCATTGTACAGCGAGCTCATGTTTAATTGGTTATCTGCCATGACCTCTAAAGGTATGTCTATACTGCAGTGTATGCCCGGGCTCAAACTCAGGCTCAAGCCCAATCCCCCCTCCATCCACACTGAAATTGCTGCTAACCCAGGGCTCAGATCCAGGGTCCCAGAACTCGGCAGGGTCCAGGCCCTCGTCAAGCTGTGACCCAGAGTTTGAGCCCTATTGCTTTACAGTGTAGTCTCAGCCCTGGTTGACTCATAGCCTGGGAGTCCTCCAGAAGAATCCCACAATCCCGTGGGCCAACTTCCTTTGTCCTCTCTATTCCAACAATCTCAAATCAACTCAATTGAAAATGGAAGCTATCCCCACTATGCTTCACTGCGTACAGCAGCAGCTCAATAAGTCAGTGTTAACAGATTGTCTTCTGATCACTGAGCTGCAAACACACCATCAGAGAGCCTCCTGAGTTTGCAGTGGAGATCGAACAGAGCAAGTCTTTCACAAAACATGCTTCTTCGTGGTCACGGGAGCATAGCCAAATTTTGGTGAATCTCTGGTGTGAGGCCAGTAAATCTGTGGACTTTAGCAATTCTTCAGCAAAAGTACTAGGAATGACCACACATACCATTAGATAGCTACAAAGCTAGCAGATCTGCAAATTTTCCCGACAGTGTAGTGCAGGGAGTGTATTAAGAAACTGAAGAGCGAGTACTGGAAAAACATGGATCAGAACTGCACCTCAGACAACTTGCCAACCTCATGACCATCTTCTGAGGAGTTTCACTGACTGGGCCCAGCACGGAGCCAAATGTGGTGCATGGTGAATCCAGCATGGGGAGTGATGTAAGCCAGCAGCAGGCTCCAACTGGGGAGCATGAAGTGACTGTTTCTGAAACCAGTCTCAGATCAGGCTGTGGAACAGGACCAACAGAAAATTCTAGGTCCATACTCAGAAGAGCTCTTTGATCCCCACCTCAAGGAACACCCTGCTGCCGAGTCTGCAACAAAACCAGTAGAGACAGAACTTTATTACTACAGTGATGGGAGAGATTTCCGCTCTAAGAACTGATACAGATGTTATGAGACGTCCTGGCTACCAGCATGTACCAAGCTACCACTAATGGAGGATTGTAGCATGGGTGCCTTGGCCGAACCCCTCACCCTCCTCCTCCCTCTCTCATTCAACGTCTTTAAACCACAAGTTGAGGACTCCAATAGCTCAGACATAGGTCAGGGGTTTGTTACAGGAGTGGGTGGGTGAGATTCTGTGGCCTACGTTGTGCAGGAGGTCAGATTAGAAGATCATAATGGTCCCCTCTGACCTTCAAGTCTATGAGTCTATGAGGATGTGGAAAAAGCTAATGTATTCGATGTTTTTTTTTTTTTTTGCCTCTGTCTTCACGAACAAGGTCATCTCTCAGATTACTGCACTGGGCAGCACAGTATGGGGAGGAGGTGACCAGCCCTCTGTGGAGAAATAAGTAGTTCAGGACTATTTAGAAAAGCTGGACGAGCACAAGTCCAAGGGGCCAGATGCACTGTATCCCAGGGTGTACGGGGAGATTTTGGCAAACCAGTAAAGTGCCTGAAACCACTATGGCTTATTGCTAAAAGCAGCCTAGTCAGCAGCCTCAGCTTGACCAAGGCAGGAGGGGAGGGGGGTTTGGATGCCACAGAAAGGGCAGCTTGACCCCGAGTCCTTCTTGATAAGACATGTGTTGAAGTTGCTGATACATGCATTTTAGAAGAGCAGGAAGTGCCCCATGAATGTCTATTGGGGCCTCAAGGCTGCAAACTCTGGAAAAACCAACACCTGGTTAAACAGTAATCAGAAGGAACCTCTTTCTTGACCATTGAAACTGCTTACTTAACAAGTGTTCTTTAAGGGACATGTCTTTCTATTACTAATGTATAAATAAGGGGGGAAGTTTGAGGTAGTTGGACTCTTTTGGGACTCGTTTGAACTCTCCCTCTGGATACATCTTGCGGTCCCCACTGGCAGACGGAAGATTTGGCCACCGGAAGCCTGCCGCTGTGTCACTTGAGAGCCACACTTAGCTTACTAACCAGTTGTGGACGTGTGTAAGTGCTTGAGACTAAGTAAAGTTTAGCATTAAGTGAAAGCACGTTTGTGTTGTTCTGTTTGTGCCAGCCATCTATCGGTCGGACAGCTGTGTCTCCCCTGATTTATTTCCTGACACCACCTCACACAGAATAAAAGTTACCAAGAGCTTTGGGTTGAAAGAACCCTGGGTAACAGGGTGCTAAAGGAGTTGGCGAATGTGATTGCAGAGCCATTGGCTATTATCTTTGAAAACTCATAGCTATTGGGGGAGGTTCTGGATGACTGGAAAAAGGCTAATGTAGTGCCCATCTTTAAAAAAGGGAAGAAGGAGAATCCGGAGAACTATAGGTCAGTCAGCCTCACCTCAGTCCCTAGAAAAATCATGGAGCAGGTCCTCAAGGAATCGATTTTGAAGCACTTAGAGAAGAGGAAAGTGATCAGGAAGAGTCAGCATGGATTCACCAATGGCAAGTCATGCCTGGCTAACCTAATTGCCTTCAATATTGAGATAACTGGGTCTGTGGATGAGGGGAAAGCAGTGGACGTGTTATTCCTTGACTTTAGCAAAGCTTTTGATACGGTCTCCCACAGTATTCTTGCTGGCAAGTTAAAGAAGTATGGGCTGGATGAATGGACTATAAGGTGGATAGAAAGCTGTCTAGATCGTTGGGCTCAACAGGTCGTGATCAATGGCTCCATGTCTACTTGGCAGCTGGTATCAAGCGGAGTGCCCCAGGGTTGGTCCCGGGGCCGGTTTTGTTCAATAGCTTCATTAATGATCTGGAGGATGGCGTGGATTGCATCCTCAGCAAGTTTGCAGATGACACTAAACTGGGAGGAGTGGTAGATACACTGGAGGGTAGGGACCTAGACAAATTAGAGGATTGGGCCAAAAGAAACCTGATGAGGTTCAACAAGGACAAGTGCAGAGTCCTGGACTTAGGACGGAAGAATCCCATGCACTACTACAGACTAGGGACCGAATGGGCAGGCAGCAGTTCTGCAGAAAAGGACCTAGAGATTACAGTGGACAAGAAGCTGGATATGAGTCAACAGTGGGCCCTTGTTGCCAAGAAGGCTAATGGCATTTTGGGCTGTATAAGTAGGAGCATTGCCAGCAGATCGAGGGACGTGATCATTCCCCTCTATTCGGCATTGGTGAGGCCTTATCTGAAGTACAGTGTCCAGTTTTGGGCTCCACACAACAAGAAGGATGTGGTAAAATTGGAAAGAGTCCAGCAGAGGGCAACAAAAATGATTAGGGAGCTGGATCACATGACTTATGAAGAGACGCTGAGGGAACTGGGATTGTTTAGTCTGCAGAAGAGAAGAATGAGGGGGGATTTGATAGCTGCTTTCAACTACCTGAAAGGGGGTTCCAAAGAGGATGGCTCTAGACTGTTCTCAGTGGTAGCAGATGACAGAACAAGGAGTAATGGTCTCAAGTTGCAGTGGGGGAGGTTTAGGTTGGATAATAGGAAACACTTCTTCACTAGGAGGGTGGTGAAGCACTGGAATGGGTTACCTAGGGAGGTGGTGGAATCTCCTTCCTTAGAGGTTTTTAAGGTCAGGCTTGACAAAGCCCTGGCTGGGATGATTTAGTTGGGGATTGGTCTTGCTTTGAGCAAGGAGTTGGACTAGATGACCTCTTGAGGTCGCTTCTATGATTCCTTTTTGAGCCCCTCTCCTGTGAATACCTCCACCCCCCTCCCTTGGTGTCACAGGAAAGAAGAGAAAGGAGAAGATGGGGGCAGGGGACATGTATGGATAGGGGGTTTGTGTCAAGTTTGCACTGTTTCCTGTACTTTTTTGGCAAATGTTCTTCTGTTACTTGTTTTGGGGTGCTTTAATGTCAACTGACCTGCCCAGCACTGGGTAACCGTAGCACTGTTTGTATACGTTTACAAATAAAGCCTTTTATGTCATCAAGAAAATTGTATTGCTACCACTGCATTACATGATACAAACCTGATTTGAGATAATAAAGCTAAAATCATGATCAGGAGCAATTATGCATTATTAGGCAAATACTATTCCTCTATTTACTTGGGTGCAGCAATTCACACTTCAATAAATTTCATATATAAACCTACGCTGTGGTCCCCCCCAACAAATTTATTATTCATGTCATTCATAAATACATTGCTTGTCAATCAAGACCAAACCTCTTCCAAGCACTGAACCTGCACCTCCAAAAAATAATTAGCCCCTTTCCTCTCGCAAGCACATTCTTACAGGTACTATTACCCCTCTTCTATTGGGCCATACAAATCCATAATATGAGAACACAAAGCATCCCTGACTTCTGGTGCCCCCAGCAACAGCAGGGGTAGGTGCACATTCTGGCTGAGGGCAATGATTCAGTGGCCCCCTCTCTGTCGTAGATCCATTCAGGGGGAAATGGCTTACCGTTGGCTTCACGAAGATTGTGAAGAGCACAGCAAGCCACATTAATGCAGACAGCATTGTTGATACTGGCATCCAAACGGGTCTGTAGAGATCTCCAACAGGATTTTAATCTTCCCAAAGCATATTTAACAACCATTCTACATCTGCAGAGAGCATAATTAAACCTTTTTTTGCCAGGGCCTCTGAAATCAGGGTACAGTTTCATAAGCCAATGCAAAAAGGGCTATGAGGGGTCCCTCAGAAGAATGGTGCAGACAGTAACTCCATTTATGACAATGTCATTTGGTGGGAATAATCTGGCCATGAATACAGACTCCTGAACAGTGAAAAACTCTGGTACCGTGAATTTTCCAGTGCAGCCCACGTTGACATTCATAAATTGGCCTCTGTGGTCTACAAGGGCCTGAATAACAATGGAGTAATACTCTTTGCAATTGATATACTCATGTGCTCCTTGAGGAGGGCAAACTATAGGCACATGAGCCCCATCAATGGCACTGGCACAGTTTGGAAACCCCATTCTCTCAAAGCCAGCAATTACCTCTGGAATACCTTTACTGCCTGCCACCTTGGGGTAAGCTGTGTGCCTGATTGCTCAGAAACTTCCACCATCACTTTACCAACAGGTGACTTTCCAACGCCAAATGAGTTGGCAAAAGACTTGTAGCAGTCTGAGGTAGCTAGCTTCCACATGGTTATAGCAACTGTGTGTGTCTTTACACTGGATGGGGTGGGAGCAAGCTGCTTACAAAGATTCATAAATGTAACTTTCTTTGAGTGATAGTTTTGGACCCAGGGCTGGCCATGCTAGGTCTGAATGACAATGTGATTCCCACCATTCTGTGCTTGTGACCCTGAGCCAGAAGTGCTGGTCTACATAGGTGGCATCAGCAGTTATGCCAATTATACTGAGCAGCATCTGCCAGTGCAAGTCAGTCATGCCAGAGTACCTCCTCCTCTGATTCCTTCTCCTCCTGCTCCATCATAAAATCCACCAGATACCTTTGGTGTGTCAGAAAATGCCACTGAAATGTCCACCAGCACCTCACAGATGCTCTGCCTGTTCCCTGATGCAGGAATGAAAGCGCAAGCAAAAGAATTTATTCAAAAGGTGCCTCCTCCATGGTGCTGGCTACAGTAGAAGGGAGCACAAAGACCAAAATGACTGCTCGGCAGGCTGTGTTCAAACTTCTTGCAAAATGGAAAGTGGGAAGTAAAGTTTTCCCACAGTGCATCATGGTCAAAGGGCTAGAGCAGCCACATTTTGGGAGGGTGCTAGAGACTCTGGAAAATGGTTGGTTTCACTTGAGGCTGTATGCTGCAGTGTGGATGCCAGAGCCCCAGGTTCAAGCCCAGGTTAGAAAAATGTTAACATAGGGTTAAGAAACAATGTAGACACTCAAGCCCAGGCTTCTATAACACAGATGAGATGATTCAAGTCCCACTAACCTTGGGCTTACATTGCAGTGTAGACATACCCTTAATGTCTTTCAGCTTCCTATAATGCACAACACAGCAAACAGAGATCATATGCCAAGATTTATGTTGTTTACTGTGGTCTGCATTAGCAAAGTTATAGTCCCAGGGCTGTCCTTCCCTACATATTTCTGACTCTAATTCACAAAGCACTTAGTCTGTGGGTGCTGGATCAAACCCTAAATACAAATACCCTGAGCATCCACCAGAGTACTCACAAAACCTGAACAGTGCACAAGGGGTCATCTGCGACTCCAGGAGCAGGGATACTTTAAGGTGCTCCAATATCCAAGTGATGAGTAAAATGTCTTAATAAGTAAATGTCAGAAACTTACTGGTCAGCTTACAGCAGGCTGTTGATTTCAGCGACACAAGAGAGTCAGAGTATGAATTCTGCACTTCCCTCCCTCTGAACACACACTCCTTGAAGGGAAAGGGGCAGATGTGCAATTCAGGTCTGATTCTGCCCCATTCAAGTCATTGGAAGCTTTGCTATTTATTCTAATGGAAGCAAGACCAAAGTCTTCATCCCTTTTCTCTCCCTCTTCCCTGGGCAGACATGCTGGCAGTGAGCTATAAGACCAGTTGTTCAGGAAATGGTAATCTGTCTGGCTGTGGAACCCACTAATTCAGCAGTAGGATTATGAGTTATTTACCTCTTCTTTCCCTGGGGATTTCTGCCTCTGTTTTTCATTATCCTGCTTCTCTTTCCCTTCTTCTTCCCCGACCACCTCTCAAATCAGCTTGGCTTTGGATGGAGATGGGACTAGAAAAGCAGGAAGCTAATTGTACAGATGTTTCTGGTGCCAGATAAGATTTCTTGGGGTCCTAGCTGATGGTTTTGTTATCTCTGTTCTGTGTATTGCCATATTCCTTTAATCTCTTCTCAGTGCTGCTGCTCACAGGAAACAGGTGCATTCCAGGAGAAGAAGTGCCACAGACACTTCCCAACCATGTCATGGAACAGTGCTGGAGCTACTTCATGACTGCTGCTCCACACAGATATAGCCCACCAACTCCAACACAGCATGCAGGTTCTGAGAACAATGTGAACTCCCACACTCACCTTGATTGGGTGTAAAACGTGAAGCCACATGATGACAATCTAAATGCAACACTACCCTACCAAGCAACCTCCGAGTGAGGACCATCACACTGCCGGAAAAAAGTGTTTTTAAAATGTTTTTGTTAAAAAAAAATCTTGCTAAAAGCTGACTTATTTCCACCAAAGGGGTTTGTAAGATTTCCAAATAGAAATAAAAATTAAAGTGGGATACCAGTTTCAAATACACTCCAGATCTAAACAAGTTTGTGGTTCACTTATCATTTGTCCAAATATACTTCTGTATAATTACTTTATACAGAGAAACCTCATTAGTTATATTTCCATAATGTGCTCAAATTAGGTCTGTAAAAAGCTAAAAGGAAAAATTAAAACTCTCAGTTTTCTTTGTGAAAGCTTTGATACAAAGCTATGAATTGTATTAAAGTGAAAATCTATATTGATTAAAGGGAAATGCTAGAGACAGGGCAAAGTACCAGCATACCAACAGAGGGACAAATTATCTCAGACTTTGTGTCACCACATACGTGTCTACTTATGTGCATATAGGTTAATGACTAACTACAAAAAGCATTTGCACTTTGCATAATAAAGTGTCAGACCAGAGAATTGAAACCTTTAGATTACTTCCCCCCCAAGAAGAGGCAATTATAATGACACCTTGCACTAACTCAGAAATCATACATTTCCATGAAAACCCTCTGCAGTAAATACAGAATGTAAAACAAGATGATTAGATGTACCACTTCATTTTCTGCACAGGCTGTAAAATTGAACAGATGGTGGCCTAGCACTACTGTGAAGCTGGTAACGTCATCAGCTTTCAATAATTTAATATGATGTACAGCACAGTGTAAAAGAGTTAGTATCCAGAGAATATGTTTTTTGTCAGGTGAGGACATTATGAATTATGGCAACTAAGATGCAGATTCCATTATCTCCAGTTGCACGCACATAGGGCAAATTTTATTGGCAAGCCTCAGTGGTGTTATGAAATGTGGCAAATGACAAGTTACAGTTCAATCACAATGCCCTGTGATTTCCAGTAAAAGCACAGTTCTCGTCTTATTCTTCCTTCCACTTCCCTATTTTTCAGGAAGCACAGTCATAACCTTTATTCAGAAAATGAAGGCACAGCATGAAATACTCCACTGTCTTGTCACATGATATCTTCCTAAATGTTCAAAAAACTATCTACAAATATGGAGTCAGGATTTATATTTTGGTTACCATGAAACTCACTGTATTGCTTATATGTCTTACCTTTCTGATGCTAATACTTTGCTGTTATAATCCATTTGAGCTGTTCAGGCATAGTGGATGTGAGGTAGTCAAAACATTAATTAAAACAGCTGGCCACTCACTGTTGAAATGCAGCATTTCAAGGTTCAGGAAGCTGTATTTCCCAAGACTGAGCATTTTATTTGGGTGAATAGATTAGTGAGCATTGAGAATGGTGTGGGGAGAGGTGTTGTGAAGATGTAGACCTTCCAGACTTCAGATTTACTCCAAACTTTATGGAAAAATGTGTTTCTCAACCTGCACACTGAACTGATATACAGTCAATATTCTCACTAGTTCTCAGACACCTAGAAATAGTTTGGGACAGTTATATCCACTGCTAACAAGCAGCTTGTAAATATTCACATACATAATGCAGAACTATAGTTAACATGTTTATAATTAACTGGATGCAGGCATTCATATTCTGAAACACTATTATAGTTAACATATGACCAGTTTAGATATAGTAATTGTTCATATATTAGTCCTTTTGTCTTGGAACTGTTGCTTGATTGTTTTATAAACTGGACATACCACTTCATTGATTTACTTACAAGACTCAAACTTTGCAATCATTTCTAAATAACATTTTGAGACAGAAGTATAACTAGAAAATTATGAGCATTTATATGAGAGAACTTCAAAGTATGCTGTAGGGTTCTGCTTTCTTCTTTTTCCTCTCTCTTTTATCTTTTAATTCTTTCCTAGGCTTCTGTTCCCTTTTTTCTCAGTCTTATCTTTCTCTCCTACCCTGATCTGTTATCATCTTTCTTATTTCCCATCTCTTTTAATCTTCTCTATTGGATGGAGAAAATAAAATGAAGCATTGCCCATCTCCCACACTTTTTCACTTATAGGATGATTTTATTTTATCTTTAATATGGTAGATCAGGGGTGGCCAACCTGTGGCTCCAGAGCCACATGCGGCTCTTCAGAAGTTAATATGTGGCTTCTTGTACAGGCACCGACTCCGGGGCTGGAGCTACAGGCGCCAACTTTCCAATGGGCCAGGGGGTGCTCACTGCTCAACCCCTGGCTCTGCCACAGGCCCTGCCCCCACTCCACCCCTTCCCACCCCCTCCCTTGAGCCTGCCATGCTCTTGCTCCTCCCCCAAAGCCTCCTGCATGCCACGAAACAGCTGATCAGGAGGTGTGGGGAGGGAGGGGGAAGTGCTGATCAGTGGGGCTGCGGTGGGCAGGAGGCGCTGGGAGCAGGGGGCGGGAGCTGATGGGGGGCTGCTGACGTATTACTGTGGCTAATTGGCAATGTATATTGGTAAATTCTGGCTCCTTCTCAGGCTCAGGTTGGCCACCCCTGTGGTAGATAGTGTTTTTTCTAACACTTTCCATTTTCATCCTGTCACATGATCACAGTCTTTTGTTTCATACCCTCTGATTTATTCATGTTTTATGACTTTTTTATTATTGTTAAGTCCTTAAAAACAAGTTTTTTCTATTGAAAATACTTTAAGAAACCTACATGTGCTGATGCTTTCTTACCTCCCACTTTTTCTACCCTCTTGCCATTCAGATGGAGACTTAAGAGCTTTCCAGTGAGTGACAACCAACAGTGGAGGAACGTCATGAAAGTTCAGATATTCAGTTCAGACACAATCCTGATGTTTGGATGCTCATTCAAACCTTACCTGGACTTCTTAACTGGGCTCAGAATCTTGTAATAACTAGATGTGGGCCTGAGCCACAAAGTTCAGGTCTGGGTTTGTGTCTGGATCCAAACTTTTCCAAAGTTCAGGAGTTTCGATGTCCAGAATTCATGTTCAGCCCATATAGAGAAACCAGCTGTGAAATCTAGATTCAGACCAGAATTTACCCAAAGTTTAAGGGTATTTGGCTGAGAGATTAGTTTGGATCTCTCTTTAGTGATAGCTGACTCTTTGTGAGGTAGTTGCTGCTGCTACTTTCTTCCTACAGGTGCAAATAGTGTGCAGTATTTTGGAAACAGAGCTTATTGAACTTTTCAGCAAAAAATCAGCTCCCCAAATTTTCAGCCGTAAATTGAAAAATTAATCCAAAAACTAGACATTTTTTATTTAGAAATGTCATAGCAGTGTCTCACAGGTGTTTGGGTACTTAATGTTCCTATTCTTCTTTATGGGCTCAGATCCCTGACTGAACAATGTAACACAGCTCCCCTCTTGTTAAACCACTGTGGTGCCTCATAGAAAGTTCCTGACCATGATGCATCATGGGGCATGAAGTACAGCTGGGGAACCCAGTCCTAAAAGGAGAAGACGCGCATAAGGCACATGAAATACAACTCCCATGAGGCAGTATGGCAGCATTTCCAAATTGAATTTTTGTTTGTTTTCAGCTGAAAATTTTCGGGTTTTGGCCAAAAAAAAAAAAAAGGTTTTGTTTTTTGGGTGTTTGGTTTTGATAAAATCATAGAATATCAGGGTTGGAAGGGACCTTAGGGAGGTAATCTAGTCCAACCCCCTGCTCAAAGCAGGACCAATCCCCAACTAAATCATCCCAGCCAGGGCTTTGTCAAGCCTGACCTTAAAAACCTCTAAGGAAGGAGATTTCCATTCCAGTGCTTCACCACCCTCCTAGTGAAAAAGTTTTTCCTAATATCCAACTTAAACCTCCCCAACTGCAACTTGAGACCATTACTCCTTGTTCTATCATCTGCTACCACTGAGAACAGTCTAGAGCCATCCTCTTTGGAACCCCCTTTCAGGTAGTTGAAAGCAGCTATCAAATCCACCCTCATTCTTCTCTTCTGCAGACTAAATAATGCCAGTTCCATCAGCCTCTCCTCATAAGTCATGTGCTCCAGCCCCCTAATCATTTTTGTTGCCCTCCGCTGGACTCTTTCCAATTTTTCCACATCCTTCTTGTAGTGTGGGGCCCAAAACTGGACACAATACTCCAGATGAGGCCTCACCAATGCCGAATAGAGGGGAATGATCATGTCCCTCGATCTGCTGGCAATGTACCTACTTATACAGCCCAAAATGCCGTTACCCTTCTTGGCAACAAGGGCACACTGTTGACTCAGATCCAGCTTCTCATCCACTGTAACCACAGGTCCTTTTCTTCAGAACTGCTGCCTAGCCATTCAGTCCCTAGTCTGTAGTAGTGCATGGGATTCTTCCTTCCTAAGTGCAGGACTCTGCACTTGTCCTTGTTGAACCTCATCGGGTTTCTTTTGGCTCAATCCTCTAATTTGTCTAGGTCCCTCTGTATCCTATCCCTACCCTCCAGCATATCTACCACTCCTCCCAGTTTATTGTCATCTGCAAACTTGCTGAGAGTGCAGTCCACGCCATACTCCACATCATTAATTAAGATATTGAACAAAACCAGCCCCAGGACCGACCCTTGGGGGACTCCGCTTGAAACCGGCTGACAAGTAGACATGGAGCCATTGATCACTACCCGTTGAGCCCGACGATCTAGACGGCTTTCTATCCACCTTACAGTCCATTCATCCAGCCCATACTTCTTTAACTTGCCAGTAAGAATACTGTGGGAGACCGTATCAAAAGCTTTGCTAAAGTCAAGGAATAACACATCCTCTGCTTTCCCCTCATCCACAGACCCAGTTATCTCCTCATAGAAGGCAATTAGGTGAGTCAGGCATGACTTGCCCTTGGTGAATCCATGCTGACTGTTCCTGATCACTTTCCTCTCCTCTAAGTGCTTCAGAATTGATTCCTTGAGGACCTGCTCCATGATTTTTCCCGTGACTGAGGTGAGGCTGACTGGCCTGTAGTTCCCCGGATCCTCCTTCTTCCCTTTTTTAAAGATGGGCACTACATTAGCCTTTTTCCAGTCATCTGGGACCTCTCCTGATCGCGATGAGTTTTCAAAGTTAATGGCCAATGGCTCTGCAATCACAGAGTTTTCTTTTTACCCAAAGTCTAAATTTTCTACAAAAAGCAGACACTTTTCATTAAATATTGTATTTAGTTGAAAACCCAATTTTCCTTCAAAAAACAATTTTGATTAAACTTTTTTATCATCCCTATTTTCTTCTTCGCTTCCACTACTAGCCAAGAGGCCATATCATCCCCTTCTGCAGTATGAACTGTTGGAAAAGGAAAACTTAGTGAGGATCTCCCTCATCCTTAATATTCTGTCAGAGGGCTGGGATTTACCCACGCATGGAAATAGGAAACAGTTCCACACCCCTCATACCTGGTAGTTCCCAGGGGATTTACAGGAAACTGCAGGGCAGTGGAGGCAGTTGAACCACTTCCATGTGGGAGGAGGGAGATCACTCTGAGTGTATATCTGGCAGGGAGTGGGGGGAAATGACTAATCCCTCCAGTTTAGTAATTAGTTATTGTTGTATAACAAAGTTATACAAAACTGAAAAATAATGTTTAAATGCAGATATCTCATCCTTTATCGTCCTCAAAAATAGTTTAGTTCCAGATGGTTCTTATTTTGTCTTAGCCCCACAGAATACATGTGCA
This sequence comes from Emys orbicularis, assembly GCF_028017835.1. Lineage (NCBI taxonomy): Eukaryota > Metazoa > Chordata > Testudines > Emydidae > Emys > Emys orbicularis. The sequence goes on from NC_088685.1 coordinate 185,665,800, forward strand.
GTGAATGAAGGGAGGGGGAAGAAAACTCAACCTCAGAGGAAGTAGGGGGAAATGGTTGCGATGGGTTGGACCCCTTGGGAAGCCACCTGATGTGCTGAGATACCACTGAGTCTACCTGTTCTGCCAGCATGGGCCCCCTTTAACCTGTCTTGCTGAGCCAGGCTTTTAAATCCTCCTCTAACACACACAGAGGCAGGGCCACACCCAGCCGCAGATCTGCTCTGGGAAGACTCAGCTTAAGGGACTTGCTCCAGCCCTCTGATGTCCACCTCCCTTGGAGTGCAGACTCAAAGATATATTATGAAATTCACCCCCTCCCTCAATGTGGAGAGAAGTGTGCACACTTCTTACCTTCCCCACCCCAGTTAGAAATTACAGAAACTGGGTTTAATAATAAACAAATTATATGTTATTAACTATAAAAGGCCAATTTTAAGTGGTAAAAGGGGTAACAAAGAGAACAAAGCAGATTAATAAGCAAATGAAATCAAATACACAAACTAAGCTAGTTTCACTAAATAAATTGGTTACAAATAGTATTTCTCACCCTAGATATTGTTGCAGGCAGTTTGCAAAAAATTCTGTGGTTCAGAGTTCCAGTTATATTCCTTTTCAGACTGGACCCCTGTCTCAGGCTGGACTCCCCCTTGCCTTCCCTTTTGCAGTCTTTCTTCTTGGGCAGAATCCTTTGTTTCCCAAACTTGACCCCCCCCTTACAGTGGAAAGTTACAAGAAGCCCCAGGTAATGTTTTAGTATCTGGTGACAAGACCACCTGACTCACTAGTATCACAGCATCCATGAGTTAGTGGCAATATGGAATGTCCATAGGAGGGCCAAGCTTTCCACAGTCCATTGTCATCGCTGATGGGCCATCCGCCCTGTCTGGCTTTTCCATTGTTGTACCTGAAGTGTTAGCAGTGGGCATCACCCAAAGTAGTATAGCTGAAATACAGATACATAGTCAATATTCCTAACTTCAGATACAGAAATGATACAGGTATACAAATTTGATAATCGCATTCAGTAAATCATAACCTTTCCAATGATATGTCACAAGACCCATCTTTCATAAAGTATATCTCAGTTATGTCATATTCATATCATAAGCATATTTTCATAAAGAACATGGAATGACACATCACAATGGTGTCACCATACATTTTAGGGACAGATTGAGAGTGCCTGTGACTCACTGGACAATTCAGTTTATTAAGAGAAAACTATAACCGCCAAAGATCATGTTTAACCAGCCTGAATTTCACAAGCTTCCTCCTTTCTCTTAGAAGAAACAGATAATCATTTCAGATTAGAATTTGACTCAGCCACGCTTCCCTATTCCTGATCCTATAACATTCAATAAAAATTGAGCTCATTCAGGGAATATACCTCAACAACACTTCTTGCATTATTTGCAAACTATGATTCTAATCTAAAAAGAGCCTATGTACAAAAATGTCGCAGTACTCAACAAATTGGATCCCTGTGTGCATTTGGCATCATGCTTGTGACTTTGTTAAAGGTGTTACATTTTACGCCTGTTAGTACTGTTAGACCAATGCAGCTTTGGGACAGCAAGCTGGGTGCTATTTTGGTTCATGCTTCATTAACACAATAAATTAAGCCTGAGATTTTTAAGAGTGCTTAAGGGAATTAGGCTTCCAATTCCCACTGACATTCAAAAGAAGGTGGGTGCCAAACTCCCTTTGGCACTTTACAAAATCTCTGTTTAAATCCCAATTGCAAAATCTTGCGGTGCATGACCCTGAAAAAACCCTCCATGCTGATGTTGTCAGTTAGGGAAAAAAACCACCATTACCTGCAAATTGTATAGATATGACCTGGAAATCATTGGGAGAATAAAGAATTTGCACTACACTCAGTGACACACATTAGGGATCATAAGGAAAGAGGTGGGCAATGCTCTCCCACCTGCTCCAAGGATTTCACACTTGCTCAGAGTTCCATAGGCCATGGCCTCACTAATTTTAAGTAGTGGCCCCATACTAAATCAGTATGGCTGCTGCCAGAGCAGTCTGGAGCATTGCTCTGGTTGCATGGTTACCATGCCACTTACTTTTGATGCAGCCACCCCACCATTTGGACAGAGGGGCAGAAAGACCAAAGTGACCTGGCTTATGGGGTCACAATGCCATTCAAATTTGGCCTGGCTGCCACTCTGTCTCGATAGAGAGAAGGCTGGGCAAAATGTGCTGTGACTGGGTACATAGAGAGAATGTTCCTATATGGCAGAACACAGGGAGCCTGCCAAGAACTCAACACCTAGCAGCACCATCTCCTGTACTGTGTGGATAAGAGAGAAGGGAGACTCCCTGGCTGAGGGAAATCCAGGGTCTCTGTAGGAAGGGGGGGGTCAGGGAATAGAATATGCCCCCCACCACTCAAAAAATATCTGAATTGGCATCACTGCTCACAATGCCATTTTAGAACGTCACTTTTCACAGTAGAAATGCACTATACATATCATTGTTATTTTCAGAATTGGTGCCTGCTTTTAAACTATCTACTATACAGTCACATTTACAGTCATTCACGGAAAAGAAATGGAAAAGAATATTTACAAAGCTGTAGCCCATTAGTGTTTAACCTGCCAGAGACCCTGATAAATCAGTGACATCATCAAGGTCAACAAATTGTGAGTCATGACTCAATATAGAACTGGGTCACAAAGGCATTATAAACCTGATCCTATTTGAGGGAAAAGCATCTATAGTGTCTTCATGCTTTTGAAATATATTTGTTCTGTCATAAACTGCTTTATATCCTCAAATATATTTCTGGAATTAAGGAAAAGGAGAAACAAGGGTGGGGGGAGGGGAGGAAAGCAGAGACATATTGTGGACTGGAATTTGGCAATATCAGATATTTCATTACATGCTAATTCTAATTTGTAAACATATAGACTTGGAACAGAAAATCCTTATCACTGTAACAAAGTTCATATTAGATTGCTAAAAATATGAAATGTGAAAATGGCAACTCAGTGTCTTGATTACATCTTTCCAAGTTATGCCTTTATTTGTATATGCTTTCTGTAGGTGTAACATGGTTCTCTTTCAATATCAATGAACATGGTGCAATTGTGATTATGCCATTCATTAAATCAAAGGCCAATATTTATATATATTTGGGTCTGTCTATCTTACTTATATTTGAATATGATTAGCCTATTTTTTATTGAGCAGGAAAGGTTCCCAAATATTAATGGAAGTAAATTTCAGACTCACTTCCTATTTTGGAGTGTGATGTTAGAAGAAGCAGAAAGAGCAAAAATATGAAGCACAAGGTAATGGTATGTGTTACAACTGTTTTTGGCATATATAACACACAAGGGGTGGAGCCAAACTGCTTTCAAATATGATCTCATATGTTTGACCCAAAGACTTTCACTGCCCTGTGTTGATACAATTTTCTTTCTATATCCCATAAAGATAATCCCATTGTTGTGGGTTGAGAAGTTACAGTCTCCAAAGCAAGTGACATTTAGTGAGCTTTTATGGCTACATGCCTAGTCCCTCACAATCACTTGCACAACACATAGAGTAAAATTCAGAGTCATCCCCTAGCAAATACCCATTAGGGTTTTTACAGGACCAATGGTTAATTCAGTAATGTGACACAAACTATAAAAAGACTGATATTGGCTCTGTTTTCAGAGATGAGACCTGGCAAATGGACCTGGCAAATAAAAGGGGGAGACAATTTATCATTATCAAGCACTATACTTCAAATGTAATAGAGAATGAACAATAATAGCACACACTGCAGTACTTAGTAAGAATCCCAGACAAGTATGAATTTGTTTTGTCATAAACTTAGCCAAAGAGAAAGCCAGTCAAGGTCATCAATATATTCCTTCAAAGGCCTTAAATAGGCTGTATATTGGAGGTCAATCCTCCCTCTGGTTGGCAGTGATTTTAAAGGCATCCTTTAAAACAATAGACAATAAAGGAAAACTCAAGGCTAAAGTAAACAGTGTCCCTGTCAAGATCAAGATATAGTTGAATAACTGGGGGCTATTTGCCAGGCCTATCACTGAATTTCATATGGGCTCAGGATACTTTTTCCAGAGTTATGAAGGTTATCAGCTCTTCTTGGGCTAATACTGGAAGCAACTTATTCATAAGTTCTTATAATGTATAGCTAGATATGAAATTTAGGTGTTAGGTATATGATTTATAACCTAATATAATCAGGGAATATTGTATGGTTCCTTATGCCCTCAGTACATACTTTTAGCAGCCTGAATCAATCCTGCATATTTTAAAATCATTTTAACTGTAAAATGATTCTATGATATGTATTACATGTGTTAATCTCATAGGTATATATGAAAAAATGGGGTTAGCTCAGCATTGCAAAATTCCCATTCCAGGCGGAAAACCTACTCACCAGTCTTTTATCATGAAGGCAGCAATGATTAAAGGAAAATGGAGTTCCAAGCCTGATTGCACTCACTAGGCGCTACCACAGTACAAATATGTATTACAACTTGCCCTAGGTGAATGTAATTTTGCAAGGCTAGTTTACTCGCTGATGATCTCACCAAAAATCCCATAATGAAAAAGAGGTATTACAACCGATGAGCATAAGTTTAAATACAAGAAATGGTCCTGAGGATGTTCTATGCACATTAGCATAATGTTCCAGACACAATTAGCACAGACTGTAACTGGGGGAGGTCTTTGGTCCTCCAGTTCGGCAACAGACAGCAGCACCTTGTAACACCTGTGATCATTGTTCAATGCAGAGTTCCAGCTACAGTTAACACCTGAAGTCTGACAACTGTCTCACTGTTCCATATACAATCATATATCACTGGGATTACATGACATCAAGGCCAAGTGATCTGTCCTGGCTGCCTATTGGTTTCAAGTTGGAACTTAAGGGGCTGCTGACCAAAAAGGCATGGAACCGCTAACTTGAGAGATTCTCTCACCATGTTTTACTGCTATAGATGCTGATGCTCAAGCTACACCATCTTCAATATAAGACAGGGAGTGCTGGCAGCAGAGCAGTAGACTTTAGCTTTGGATTTACATTTCCCCTTAATTCAAAGTAGCCATAATTTGTCAATCTTCATAAAACCAGAAACGGTTTCCACCTTAAACCCATCTGCAGCAAGAGTACTGGAAAGACAAAATGAGTTAAAGCAGGACTTTGTTTTGTCAATAGTTGCTTTAGGGTAACATTTTCATGTGTTGATTTAGGAGCCTAATTTTCATTTGCATAAGCCACTTAGGTAACTGTGAAAATCGAATTTAGGCGCTTTCAAAATGTTTAATCATAATCCAAATTTTGGACGACTTTTAGATCTCATTTTTATTCATCTTTTTCCATAAGCCATCACAAAAAGTCATTTTAATTCCTTTTCCTATGCTCTTTTCCACCGTGCTTAATATTTATTGGCCATCTTTGCTTTCTGTAATATTTTAAAGAAAAACCAGTGCAAAGAGGGTTATGACAATACTTGAATGACACAAAGGACTCATACTATATACTAGAAATAACCCTTTGTCCAGGTATGCAAAATATGTACAATGTCTTTCTAGTACAAACGATGCATAAAAGACATACAGAAGTACTGGTCTTCTGGTGCTAGCCAAAGAACTTTTGAGTTAATAAGCTTCAACTGGGTCAACTAACTTTGATAACTGAGAAACTAGAAATGGCCCTGTTCCATAAGGAAAGTAGACATTCTCTGAAATCAAAGGAATGGAGAAACTTGTATTAAGTTTGCAGTACCCTGATCTACTTCTAAATGCTCAAGAAACATCCAACCGTTACATCAAATTAATTAACGTATATAATCTATTAGATTATTGGCAGTTTTTGAATTAATGGATAGGGAATTTGGATACTGATGTGGTACATTTTGGTTCAAATTAATATTTAATCAGATATAAGATCTGAACAAGAAAAATAAAATGCAAAGACCAGTAAAGCTGTATGAGTTTTTTCATGTTTATCATGACATACAAAAATTGCGTACAGTTCACTATGAAAATTTCCCTAATTCTTTTAGTTAAGCCCATGGTAAATATACAAGTATGTAGAAGAACACATACTTGAAACAAAAGACCAGTAGTATAGGAATACATTCATGCCTGGAGTATCTCTACTGACTTCAGCAGAGTTCTACCAAGAGATGAATTTGGTCCATTGTGTTTCTCTCTTTATACACGAAAACAGATTTTCTGTGTTGATATCATTAAAATCATAAAACAAATCTAAAATTATAGCAACCATCTGAATAATAGAAACAACATTGAAATAAACCCAGTTTGGCAAAATTCAGCATTCTCTCAATCAGTAAAAAATAAATAAAATCATAACAACAACAAAAAATGACAGCTGGTAGTGTAAAAATAAACTCAAAATTTCCTTTCCATTAATTTTTCTATAGTAGCTTATGCCATTTGGGAACACAAGTATATACACACTTCAATAAAGCTAACCCAGAAGATATACTGACCAATTTGTGACTACAGTAGTTACAATTCATAGAAGCATAGAATAACAGGGTTGGAAGGGACCTCAGGAGGTCATCTAGTCTAACCCCTTGCTCAAAGCAGGACCAATCCCCAGACAGATTTTTGCCCCTTAAGGATTGAGATCACAAGCCTGGGTTTAGCAGACCAATACTCAAACCACTGAGCTATCCCTCCCCCTGCATTGCATTGCATTGCATTGCATTGGTTCACCCTGAAAATAGTTCAGCATGTATTTTTATTAGAATTCAGCAACGACACATTACTCTGGAACTGTGTATGTAAACCAGGGTCACAGTTTTTATATGTGTTTTGTTATTTTTTGGGGAAAAGATTTTAATGTTTTTTTTTAATGAAGTCTTCCTCCAAATTAAATGCTTTTGCCAGCTGATTGATGACAAATTGAAGAATATTCATAGAGCCAACTGGTCTCAATTAATGGAAGAATGCTGATTTACATCTAGTGAGGATCTGGTCCATAATGTTTTCTATCGCTATTTCCCAACATGAAATTTCATCTCATCTTTAGGGGACAGAGTGCAAAATGATCTATTGTATGTGTTCCTCAGATGAGTTCCTCACTGTGGGAAATAAAGGAAAAAGAATACCGCATTTCTATAGCAGGCAGCAGGGTTGCATGCTGGCCCTGCATGTAATGCTAGGTGGTGATTTTCAAAAGAGACTAAGAAATTTAAACACCCAAATTCAATTGGAGTTAGCTGGATGTCTAACTCCATTAGACCCCTTTGAAAATCCCAGTTGTAATGTCCAAATAATGATACATACAAGATAGGTCTTAAACCATCACGAGTAAATTCACCAGTAGGAGACTCCCAAGGTATTGCTGGCTGGAAAACAACATTTCCATTCTACAGGAAATTCTGACATTTTAAAAAAAATGTTTTTTTGTCCTGAATTGGATCAAAAAGTTAAAATTCTGAAATATTTTGACTACATCTAAATGAATTTAACAAAACATTTCATTTTGATAATGTCAAAACATAACACAGTACAATATAATAGGAACAAAATAGCTAGAACAAAATGAAATGAGAAACTCAAAATGAAATATTCAGTTCCAATTTCAAATCATTTCGAAACTTTATTAAGGAAAATTTTATGAAAATTTGCATATTCAGGTGAAACATTTTAATATTAACACCCCCAGCATTTCTGATGGAAAGACTTTTGCTGAAAATATTCTGACCAGCTCTCATCCAAGGTGTTAGTGATTCAATAGGTGGCAACTTCCCTTTAAGTAAGTTCTGAGCTATTATAAGAATATGGGATTTGTGACAGCTTTCTTCTGGAGATATCGTATTTCTGTTGAGATGTAATACCAAGTGCCTGACCACTTGTATAGTGGTTATTGCCACAAACATGAACAAGGGTGAAAAAGAAAATAATATATATGTTATTACTCATTTCTCTAAGATTTGTCTACTTGTCTGCCTGTCTATTCTTAGATTGTGTAATCTTCAGGACAGGGTCTTATCCTTTTTTTGTCTGTCTTAGAAATACTTATACATAATGGGTGCTGCCATATGTGAGCCCTAAGGTTTTCTATAGCAGTTTTCACAAGAATAGTGCTGTTAGTCCTGATCTCCTGGCCAAGTCCTAGTTTGGGTGATATTTGATCAACCTAAATTTCCCCTGCATTTTTCGTTTAGTTACTGTGTTCTAAATCTCCACTTTGCTGTGTACTGCCTAAAAGCTATCTCTTTCAGTTCTGAGTAAAGTAATTGTTTTATATAATTTGTTTTAAACTCTTTTGTGATGAAAGGCAATATATAAGTCTAAGGTATTTGGGGACAGAGCCTTGTGGTATAAATCTGTGTAAATCCATATAAATTAATGGAGAAAGCTGTTATAAATCAGCAAAATATCTGCCTCAGTATAATCTTGTTGATTTAGGATTAAGGTCATTCATCTGGGGGGGGGGGGGGAGGAAGCAAAAAAAATTAAAAAAAACAACAACAACAAAAAACAAAACAAAACAAAAAGCCCAACAGAAAATAGCAGCTCATAAAGAAGACCAGGTAAAATTAATTAGAATTGTATGTTCAGTCAGTGTCGCACGCCTACATCCTTTATTCCAACAGTGGCCCACATTTAGATATACAGGTACCTGTAGCAATAGCTTCAAAAATACATGAAATACAGAAAAGCAAAATTATGCTTGCTGGAACTGTTTAAAATCCCAATTTACCGTATTGCCTTCTTCATGTGTAAATGCAGCTATGTAAATTTAGGTAATCAGTATCTCTTACCCCACCTTTGGCATATCAGAGGAGATCAATTATCCTCATTATTTCTCTGCTGTATTACTCACTACTCCTATCTCTTTCCAAACTTACTTATTGCTAATATGTTGCTATAGTTTAGAGAAACAGCTCTGTGGGACTATCATTTCAGATTTTCACAGAATATTAGTACCTCTATAATATATGGTTTGGATGTGGAAAACTGGCAAAGATGAGCCTAGGCAGGAAGATTAACTACAGGAAGGCAAACTCTTAACCAGCAGAAAACTCTGAACTACAGAATCCTAGAAAGTGATTGATCCTGCTGAACTTAGAATATTGGGTTGCCAGTGAACCTTGAAATCTGTGAGGTTAAGCATGCTGGTCCACAGTTCCTTTGGAATGTAGTAGAGTATTTATTATTGTGCTTCACAAATGACAGCTTATTAAGATGACTATCTTTGAGTTTTATCTTACCTTATAAGATATTTTTCATGTCATAAGCACCTTTAAAAAGAACGCTTTTATAGTTTGATTTATTCATGTAAAATATTAATGAAGCTAAAGAGTCAAATTGAAATATCTTGTTTACAACAACACTCTGGTGATAGTACACAAGAAATACATTTTTAAAGGAAGGAAAAAATAGAATTTATAAAAATGTAGCACAAGCATTCAAGCATAGATACAAGTAATAGTACACATGCAAATTAATATTGGACAGCCAGACATGAGCAAGAATTAAGTTCTAGGATATTTCCAGATTTCTGGTGGGAGTTTGTTATTAAAGAAATATTTTTTCCATTTAAGTTTATGACATGCTATTGTTGAGCTATAAAGTGGTCTTATTTTAATATTTATGATGGTATTTTGTTCTAATTTATTATTTCTAATTATTTTCAGAATGGCACAGGCAAAGAAAAAATAATAAAACATGAATACGATTTTTAAAGCAGATTACTAACGAATAGAAAATTGAGAAGCAGATTGTTGGTAACATATTTCAAATATTATACCATTATTCATTATTTTATAGTTTTGCATCTTTTTCAGAACAGGATATCTGCTTTCTGTGATTTTTTTAAATGGTAAAAACTTTGGGGGTTTCTTCTTTTTTAATAGTGGCTTTCCCAGAAGCAAAAAAATAGTCAAACAAAGTATCTTTGGTATGGATTACCAGTTAATTTAACTCATTAAAGTATACTTGGAAGTGATTGTACTTGTCAGATAGTGGGAATTTATAAACCTTGCAGATTATTATTTATTTGTATTACTTTAGCACATAGGAGATCCAGTCATGGACCAAAACCCCATTGTGCTAGGCACTGACAAAACCAGATTAGCTAATTCCAAGTTATAGCAAAATTACTTTGCCCATTTCACTATTTATAATTAAATGTTATTGTTTCAGTTCTTGAAGGTCAATTTGGACTCTGATACTATGACCTGCCTATCTGTGCTGAACTTCCATTGCCATCAGTATTTCAGTCAGGGTTCAGAAGTGCCATGAGAAACAGAGCGGAGAATTTTTCCCCAAGTTATGATGTTACAGACAATATAATATCCATGGAAGATGACTACTAGCCATTATTTACCTATCTGAAAACAAAAACTGTTCCCTGGTCTAAATTTCAAAAGAGAATCCTATCAGCTTGCCTTGAATAAGAAACAGGACAGTCAAATGAATTTCTGATATAATGTAATGATGTTTCATTGATTCCCAGAGCTAAAGTTTACAAATATTTTTCACATATATCCTCCCACCCAAAATTCTATAGTAAGCAAATATTGTTGCTGAATAAGGAGTATCAAATTATCTCTGTTACATATAACTTGATTGTAATGAAAGCATCCCCACTACCACCCTGAAAGGACAGAAATCGTTCATTTATATGTCCAGGGTGAAGCTGAATGTTTTGAAGGGTGCCCTGGGAGTTGGTTTTCTGCTCTGCATGTGCAGAAATGCAGAAAGAGTAAGATCTAAGCAGACAGCTCATACTGACCAAATGGATTCCAACAGGGAAGATGAGGAAAGCACACTGACAGGGCCAACCATCCATGACACAAGATGCTAGGGTCAGTTCTTTAAAGGGAAAATATCACATTTTCCAAAGAAACTGTTCTAACTGGAGGGTAATTGAAGAAGATAGCATTTAACAAGCTTCAGAAGACTTCTGTATAACAAACTCTATGGCTATCAGAGTCATCAGACCTTCTGTTGCAGCCCCTATACTGCTTGAGAACTCTGTCTTTATACTCGGAAACAGAAGACATGTGTTTGATTGATCAGCAGAAATTTCCAGTCACCTAAATTTGATCTGATTATTTACACAGGGAATCAGGGATGCACCAGACAGATTAAAAGGAGGATCACATATGTTACTTTTGCAATCAACAAGCCCAGGGTTGGTCAGATATTTGTTAACCTGAAACAGTTTTTATTTACTAGGACCTGAATATTCAAATATGAAGTTAACATTTCCCAAACTGAAAGATGGATACATTCTGTCTGCCTATAAACATTACATAAATACATTTCTGTAAAGAAAAAACAAGTAGAAAAAACAAACCAATGCTTTTTTTAGTGCTTGTGCAAGCTGATGGATTTGACAGCTGTGGAAAGTTAATCATGTCTCTCTCTCTCCACAGAAGCACTTTAGAAATAGGCTACAGTCTTGCAACCTTTCCCACACTGTGCCAGCTGTGCTTCAACTCTTCAGTCCCAGGTAACAAAGAATCAGTAGGTCTCTATGCTCATACAGTCTTTGGCTTCTCTGATGAGACTGTCAGCAAGCCTGTCTGAAAATGTCAATTGTGATGATAGTATCCAGGATATAGACACTTCGACTAGGAACCAAACTGAGCTCCCTGGTCCATTACACCTACACCAGTAAACAGGCATCAGATCTTCACTACATTCAGTCCCTACTGGAGCTGGGTTTGTCATTTGACACATATTGTCTCTTTCTCTGGCTGTGTTCCTCAAGCAGATACCCACCTTCTCGAATATATTCACATCTGAAATTATTTGATCAATAATTTCTGTGAATAATTGAGCATCTTCAGCTTACCTATGACAACTCAATTTGAGTATTTGATATTCCATAAGTATACAGGTTGGGCATGACACATAGGTCACGTGGTAGGTTTCTTTTCCCCCACTGCATGCACATAACCTTTCACCAGTGCTAATGTTCATATTTCTAAACTGAAATTTACTTGTCATGACAGTTCTCCTGGGTCAATGGTGCCCAACAAGAGGCAGAATAATCTTACCATCTGTACATAGGTGTCCTCTACCTAAGCCTTCTTCATCCTATATGTCTATAATTAAAAGATAGGAAATAAAGGGTAGGAATAAATGCTCAGTTTTCATAGTGTGGAGAGGTAAATAGAAGGATCACCCAAGGATCTATACTGGGACCACTGCTGTTCAACATATTAATTAGTGATCTGGAAAAAGAAACAAACAGTGACAAAGTTTCCAGATGATACAAAATTACTTAAGATAGTTAAGTCCAAAGCACACTGAGAACAGTTACAAAGGGATCTCACAAAACTGAATGACCAGGCAACACAATGGCAGATGAAATTCAATGTTGATAAGTGCAAAGTAATGCACATAGCAAAACATAATCCTAACTCTACAAACAAAATGCTGGGGGCTAAATTAGCTGTTACTATTCATGAACGAGACCTTGGAGTCATTGTGGATAGTTCTCCAAAAACATCCACTGAATGTGCAGCGGCAGTCAAAAAAAATTAACAGAATGTTAGAAACCAGTAGGAAAGGGATAGATAATAAGACAGTAAATATCAAAATGCCACTATATAAATCCACTGTATGCCTACACCTTGAATACTGCATGCAGTTCTGCTCACCCTATTTCAAGAATGATTAGGGGTATAGAACAGCTTCCATATGAGGAGAGATTAAAAAAACTGGGACTGTTCAGCTTGGAAAAGAGACAACTGAGGGGAGCTATAATAGAGGTCAGTAGAACCGTGAATGGTGTGTAGAAAGTGAATAAGGAAGTGTTACTTACCACTTCACATAACACGTGAACGAGGAGTCACCTAATGAAATTAGTAGGCAGCAGATTCAAAACAAATATAAGGAACTACTTCCTTGCACAATGCATAGTCAACCTGTAGAACTCGTTGCCAGAGGATGTTGTGAAGTATAACTTGGTTCAAAAAAGAATAAGATACATTGATAGAGGTTATGTCCAGCAATGGCTATTAGTCAAGATTTTCAGGGACACAACCCCATGGTCTGGGTATCCCTAAACCTCTGCTAGATATTGGGACTAGACAACAGGAGTTCGATCACTCGAGAATTGCTCAATAATTGCTTTTTTCTGTTCACTCTGAAGCATCAGGCACCAGCCATTGTCAGAGACAGGATATTGGGCTAGATGGACCATTGGTCTGACCCAGTATGGATATTCTTATGTTCTTGAGATATGTTCTGTCTCTGTGTTGTATTCACTGACTATTAGTTCACGGTTGTTTTTGGTTAACCCTGTTTTATTTGCATTGGATTTCCAAAACAAAAAGAAAGGGGATGAAATAAGGGGAGGAGAGATATAACCAGTGGATAGCAACAGAGGGTCCTGTGGCACCTTTAAGACTAACAGAAGTATTGGGAGCATAAGCTTTCGTGGGTAAGAACCTCACTTCTTCAGATGCAAGTAATGGAAATCTCCAGAGGCAGGTATAAATCAGTATGGAGATAACGAGGTTCGTTCAGTCAGGGAGGGTGAGGTGCTCTGCTAGCAGTTGAGGTGTGAACACCAAGGGAGGAGAAACTGCTTCTGTAGTTGGATAGCCGTTCACAGTCTTTGTTTACTCCTGATCTGATGGTGTCAAATTTGCAAATGAACTGGAGCTCAGCAGTTTCTCTTTGGAGTCTGGTCCTGAAGTTACCAGTGGATATTGTCCTTTGCCACACAACAGTGACCTTTTGTGACTCTGACCCATGACAAGCAATTGAGAGCATGGGACAAGGCATGAGGAGCCTCCCATAAAGTCCTTGGGGATATTGTATGAAGATCTGCCTACACTGACCCACCAAAAGCCTGACAGCTTATTTGCATTCTCATCTCTAACTCCCTTATCTATGTTCCTCACCCTTTCCTCCTCGGCCTCATTCCATCATCCCTGAAGTCTCTTCCTAACAATTTTTTGATAAACCTCTAGCATAGGGAGGCAATGTGCACTGAAGCTCAGCAGAGGTGGAGGCAGAGACTTAAACAAAAAAATAAAAATTCTGGCAGGCAGCTAGAAAGAAGGAAAGAGGAAGGGAATCTTAGGCCAAATGCTGGAGATGAGGCAGGCCTGGTGAGAGGAGATACAAGTAAACTAACACAAGAGCTCAAACTACATTGTGTTTATATATGGCTAAGAAATCATTAAAGAATAAGTATGTTCTTGTATCAAGAGGCAGAGTTTATAGGTCTTTAGGTCAGGATTTTCAAAGGAGTCTAAATTTCCATATCCTATCAAATCTCAGTGGAAGCTGGGTACCAAACGCCTTTATGCTCCTTTAAAAAACACCACCCTAAAATAATTGTTGGACTAATCAGAATTTAGGCTAACTTCTCCTATATATTCAAAATAAAAATTCCTAAAATGGTAACCGGGAGATGGACATGAAGAAATATTGTAATACAGATTATTTTGATTTTCATTTGATACTACTGCAAGAGGGACGTTTCCAATAGCTCTGCTGTGTCTGTGTTGATTACTAATGTGATTTCTAGGTTCTTCCTTAAAGGTTTTGCTGCTATCAAACTTTTGGAGCCATAATTGTAACATTTTAAAAATTATCATTCCTGATTTTATATGAAAGAATTTTTCATTGTATTAGCCTCAGACTATCTCATTATTCTTTTGCAGTAGCTGCTGTTAAAGTTTCCCAACTGCTCTCTTTCAAACATGTTGAATCCCTTGTCGTCTTTTTCTTATGATTATTTTTTTTTTATGTGGAGAATAATTTTGCCCATTAAGGTTTAAACCTCCTTAGAAGATGTTTTGGGGGGGAAACTCTCCATTTTGTTTCCCTGATGTTTTATTTTACTTCAAAAAGGCCTCAAGCTGGCCTACTTCTTAGTGCTTCCCTAGCATTTCTTTCCTCCTTATCTACCTAACCTGTTTACACACCGACAGCCCAAGCTAGCTTACACAGAGCTCAGGTCCTGAAGAAGATCTCTGTATAACCTACAAAACTTGTCTCTCTCATCAACAGAAGTTGGTCCAACAAAAGATATTCCCTCCCCCACTTGTCTCTCTAATATTGTGGGACCAACATGGCTACAACAACACTGCATGCATTAAGTACATGTGAGGATGGCGGAAAATAGTGAGAGCTTGATAAATTGGAAAATTAGACTGAAACCAATATGTGATTTAATAAAGAAGCATACAGAGGTTTACATAAGCAGCTGCAGATATCGAGATGTGAAAACACAGTATAAAAGAGAGGATAACTATCTCAGCATTAGTACATCTGATAATAGATGATAAATTGAATAAGAGTAAAAAAGCTGACACTAAAAAGGCAAGTGCAATCTTGGGCTGAATTAATAGGAGCATCATGTGTAAAACTAACAATCTGATTACTTCTCTTTATTCTGTATTGTTTAGGTCTCAGCTGCAAGCATTATGCTCAGTTTTGATCACTTCATTTCAGAAGAGACTGAACAAAGAAGAGAGAGTTCACAGGCGGGAGTGACAAAAAAAATGATTAGTTAGGAAAATAAAACCTATGATAAAAGACCATGTTTAGTCTGGAGAAGAGCTGGCTAAGGGAAGAGATAACTGTGTACAAATAATAAAGATATTATGAAAAAGTACAAAAATCAGTTATTCCAAATGGTCAGTGAGGCCAAGAACAAGAAATGATGGACTTAAATTGCAGCAGTGAATATTAATTTTTCAAAATCAAGAAAAACTTAATTGTTTAGTGCCAGAAAAGCTATGTTAGTGCAGAGCTAGACACAATAGTGATAAAGGCCTGATAAGCACCCAGCTTTTTAGACAGAAAGAAATGTGATAATTAAGGAAATCAAATGTGAAGGTTCTCACACGAAATAATAACTTGCTATTAACTTGCCCTGCCCTGAATTCTAGCTGAGGAGGAATGCACCTCCTTTGGTTAAAAGTAAAGTTAATTTAAGAAATATGGGGAAAAGGTTGTATATCTAAATATATTTAGATACACAATTTTACATATAAACACATTTTTTAATACACCTGTGTGTATTTATTTGTAAAGCACTATAGATTAATTCCAACGAATTTGGGGAGGGATAGCTCAGTGGTTTGAGCATTGGCCTGCTAAACCCAGGGTTATGAGTTCAATCCTTAAGTGGGCCATTTAGGGAACTGGAGTAAAAAACTGTTTGGTGATTGGTCCTGCTTTTGAGCAGGGGGTTGGACTAGATGACTTCCTGAGGTCCCTTCCAACCCTGATATCCTATGATAAATACATTTTAGATTTGAACAGCTACTTATTAGTCTCACAGCTTCAAGTCTGGGTATCTTTATGGATGTATACATATACATTTTACTTTGGAACTTTTATATACAGTTAAAAAAGGGCAGCTGCCAGAGGGATTGACTTGCTCTTGCCTGCTGGTTTCATCTGATACTGGGCTAGTGGAGCACTCAGTACTATTTTGGACCTAATCTTAATAAGTTACATAAGACACAAAAGTTAGTTGTCCAGGGTTTATGGACAACTTCTGCAATGACCGATGAAAAATCCTGTTTAGTAGAACCTTGAAAGTTTGCACTATTGATTGAGATGCCCATACAATTTACAGAATTGTGAGACTTATCAAGCAAGCAAACAAAATAAAAAGCAAGGATATGCATCCTGTATTTTTAGATATATACTACTATTCTTAGGCCTACAAATACATTTTATAGAATAATTCAATCTCAGTAATATAGGAGTCCTCCCATAGCTCAAAAGAAGGGAAACACTGCCAGTTTTAGGGGCAGATTGTAAAGAATGTGGACTAGCAAAGTGCCGATTAGAGAGGTAATACTGTACTTCGTGAGTTGCTCAGAAACCAGAAAGTACCATCTGCTATGCTTTGCATAGCTACAGAATTGTCTGTAATCACCCAAATGACCGCTAAAGGTCTAATTACAATCCTAGCCATAGGTTCATTTTGTCTAGAAAGAAAGAATTACTTTCACATGAAGACACTGCTTTCCTATCTTTACTGCTGGAAGTAGGTCATAATTGAGATCTCTCACCCAACTTTCCTGCTGTTTCCATGGAGTGGTTTAAAAGCCATTGTAGGCCTTCCAATGGTCCCTGTAAGTAAGGTGAATGGTCATTTACTCAGGGCATGTCTACACTAAAAACTTTTGCTGACACAAGTTACATTGGCAAAAAGCTGCTGCAGATAGTATATTGCTTGTATGTGTGCATACTTGACTCTTTTTGTCGGCACTGAATATATTTACTAGGAGTGCTCGTGTTAATGCGCAGTGTAGTTGCAACTTGCAACTGTCCAGGGCACTTTCTTTTGGGAAATTTGGGGAATGCATGGTGGGACAGAAGCAAGTCATGCAGGGTGACTGGGAGCAAGGAATCAACTTCCCAGCATGCAACTTTATTCAACCATAATGTCATCTGTATTCAATCATTTTCAAACCTTTTTAAAAAATATTCATGAACCCGTGCAGCCCTCTTTGATGTCTGCCGTCTCTCACAGAAGCATGGAGCCTGCACAGTCTTCCTTAAATGACGTAACTGAGAAAATAGTTACCCATGAACTACTGTAGAAAAAACAGGAAATTCGGTTTTTAATGTGTTTTCAAACACAATTTGAATGTGTTTTCCTTGAAAGTTTTTGCTGGAAAACCAAAAATTGAATAAATGTTGGCCAAAAATTGACAAAAATTGGTTATTGATTATTGACAGTATATTTTTACTTTTATTTCATTTTTCAGCAGTCAGTTTATGCAATGAGAATCAAAATTTTCCAGACCCCTGCCCCCTCCAAGCACATACGCATGCACATCCTCCAGTTTCTAACCAGTTCTACTATTGACTTTAATGGATCAGACTTCTATTGTTCCAAAGGCAACTGTATAAAATTTGAGCAGTAAACAAGTCCATTTTGTTTAGCTAGACAGCCCAGCAGACAGTGGATGCTTTATTGAACGCCTCAACCATTGATTAAGGTAACTGACCGATAAGGTCAGCCAAGAGGATTTGAGAGATTCCACCACACATTGCCAATATTTTATCCAGGGGGTTGCACAAAAAGGGTTCCCCTGAGTCTTTCATAAATGCTGTGCTCCAGGGCTGAATGTACTTGCATGGCATTGGGGGATGGGGGTGTTGGGGAGATGAAACACTAGAGAATCTATTCTTTTCATTACCTATTTAAAAAAGCAAAAATTGACCCGCTGGATTCAGTAGATACTTGGTCATGGAGTACAATTAGAGCAGTATGAGACCCAAGCTTATTAACTGTACTTGCTTGAAATGTGCATACTTTGTTCATGAGAAATATACTAATAAGTATATCAGAGTTGGGGCTTCGAGGACACAGGACCTTGCAAGGAGACCAGGCAGTATCCTCCAGGAAAACTTTTGATAGTATCTGACACCTGGTGTTATTTATTGCATCCCAAAAGCAAAACATTTGCTCTTCAGAAATATTTTTATGAGACACACATAAACACAATCTCTGGAAGGGATTAGGTAACAGTCTCCAGAGAGACATAAATTGAAATGTCATCAGAAGCAGGGAAATTGTCGCAACCTTCCATTAATTGGGTGTTGGAATTTGAAAGAGATGCTCTGATGGGCTCACTCCAGCACATCATCACATAGCTTGTGATAAAAAGTATGAGCCACTACTATGCCATCTTAGTGTTTCTGAACATTTAACCAAGTTTTGCCAATGCCATTGTGACCTGTTGAATTATGCACAGCCGGTGAAGTTCACCCTTGCACAGAAGGTACCACACAAAAGGCCTATGCATCACTTAAATCGCAGTGGAAGTCAAGGCCATTTGAAAGTAAGCCCACATAGAAATATTTGCAGGATTAGGGTCTCACAGATTGCAGCTCAAAAGGCATCTGAGGCACGGTGTCTGATGTTCCTTATTTATACCTTTATTTCAACTGCATTGCTTCTTTGAGGCCTAAAGGCATGCTTCATTCCTTTCCTGTCAACCCAATTGGTTAGTTTAAAATTGCCTCACCTACTAATCAAATAACACGACACATTTTAGCTGGAGCATTATGATAAAGAAGTAATTTGTTTCCTGATGTTCCTGGAATATAAAGGTATTTCCACATTTTGTTTGTAGACTTCAAAGTTAATTGCACCAAAACAGATTCAAATTCCAGAATAATTAATACCTCTAGGATAGAGCAGGATAAAAACGGAAGTTGAGTCATTTGGTTTGAAGCAAGGTATTAAGAATTAAGTTTTAATGGCTTTGCTCAGTTATTTCCTTTTGCTTTCTGTGTGTCATAAGAAGGCATCAGTCACAAAAGAAGGAGCAGGACAAAAAATTATAATTAATTTTTTAGGAAAAATGTCTTATCTTATCAGAGGAATATTGAAGTGTTATGTCATATTCCTATAAATATGTCAGACTATATACATTTTCCAGTTACAAGTATCTTACATAAAAGGAATTTTACAAAAATAACTGCAAGAGAAGAGCAAGACATTGAGATCTGTGTTTGTGTGTTGAGAAAGGTCTTTTCCACAGTTCTGTAAACTTTCTCACATCATCATTAGTGAAAATTTGCAAGAAGCACACCACAGTTAAATTCAATGCGGAGTAAGACAAATGTTTTAGAAGCTCACAATAACACTTCACTATTTATGGCAATTGAAGAAAATCACCTCAAGCAAAGTTGATCTACGTAGACAATTCCCCCACACCTGCAAATTTGGCTAGAACACCATGTCTAACATCTTTACACATGTAAATAGGGTCATAGAATAACCACAAGTTGCCAGGAACAAGATTTATGTATCACCTGAACGCTGGGAATTTGAACAGCACTTTTCTTCCCAACACCTGGCTCAGTACTGACTGAGACCCCAGTCCTTCAAAGACTTAAACCCGTGTCATCTTTACACATGTGATCTGTCCTCCTCAAATCAATGGAACTACTTATGTGTTTACAGTTAAACATACGTGTACACACATGCATGTGTTTAAGTATTAGCAGAATCAGGCTCTGAGCAGGAATCAGGACCTGAGCAGGGAATGAACCAAAGTCACCACTTCCTACAGCAAAAGTAGGTTTTCCTTCCAGGGCTCTCACCCAAATACTGACAAGGCTCTGTACTGCTTAGTTGATGGTATAATATTTCATGCTGGTATGACCCTACACAATAAGAAAGTCTTCTTTTCAAAGTACCAGACATCCTGGGGAGTAACGTTTCTACAAGCAAAATGCAAATTAACAACCTAAAAGACAAAAAATATCATTTCATTTTGTTGTTCCTTCTTGGTATGGGGCAGAGAGACAACTCTGGAAAGGAAGAGTCTTTGGCAGGATGGCAGCACAGATATGGATGGGTAAAGGGTGGGAGAGTATGTCTGAGATCTTTCAATACCATATTGTGTGTGAGCTTTGGATGGCGGGGGAGGTTTAGCAAAGAAAAAAGCAAGAGCAAGCAAAGGTGAAATGAACAAACTGGATGGGAGCTCAAATTAGCTCAGAGGCAGGGAAAAAACCTTGGCCATGAAGCCCAAACTTTGTCCTTTTTTTTGCTGACATAATGACACAAGTTTGCAGTTGAGTCCCCTGCTTTTGGGGAAATCACAGGGATGATGAGCAACCCGGAGTACAATAGAAGAGCCTTCCCCTGGAAAAAAACACCTTTGATACCCTCCCAGAATTTTCTCCCACCAAAAAGTCCTCTGATTTTTTATTAATTCAACTGGCAAAACTGCTTGTCACATATATAAAGACCAGAGACATAAGTCACCTGACCATAAGTACAGCTTATTATAAATGCGTTTGGCAGTGGCATAGCTAGGACAGGAAAACTAGGTGGGCCCCGACTTTCGTGTGGGTGGGCAATGATGGGGGGAGTAGGAGGGAGGAAGGGGGCACTCATCTCCCCCAATTACCTCCAGCTGGCCCTTACCGCTTAGCAAGCACCAGAAGATGAGGCTGCCCGGGGCACATAGGCTGTGAAGTGTGCCCACAGGGCAAAGAGGGCCCCGGTTTGGTGTCTTTCTGCCGGTGAGGCCGCGTCCCTCTCCTGCCTGCACCGTGGCTGCTGCCCCGGTGTCCGGCCCCAGCGCTAGCCTCCCCCCAGACCCATCCCCACAAGGCACACCCTCTGCCTGGGATGACTCACCCCCTCCCACCCTGTGGATTTGGGAGTCTCCAGCCCTGATTTGGGCAGGTCTGGATGCTAAGTGGCTATGCTCCTGGCTTTAGGAATAGCAGCAGGCTGGTCTACCGCCAAGCAGACTGGTCACTTGTAAAAGCCTACCTTTTTCAGATACCCATGTCAAAAGCCCTGTCCTATGGTGAGGCCCTAAATCACTGTCTATTAAGAAACATAATTTCCATCCCTGTTTTTCTAGAGGCCGCCTTTTGAAGGACTACATTTGTCATGATGAAACAAAAACAAATATTACAGTAATAAAGCCATACTTCCCCATGCAGCATTAATACATAAGTGTGTTGCTTGATCTCATGAAAAAAACCCAGAGCAAATGTTAATCCCTCTCGGTAAAATTATTGAAATATATTCAATATTATTACATATGTAAGGTATTTGACCCTGATTAAGAACCTCAAATATTTTCCATTCCAGTTTCCTGGACTTGTATAAGAGTCCCACAATTCACCCCAAATTTGAGAGGTTAAAATAATTTGTAAGGTTTTAGATTTGTAAGGTACTGGGTTTGTTACAAACTTAATCTATTACAGCCCATGTTTGACTTGTGTGCATTCATTTGTCTACATGACCTGTCCATCTGTTTGAAGCATGCAATATATCCAATCAGGCAAAAAGCCGGAACTAACTATAGAACTACAGAAGAATGCCAGTATATATATAATTCTTTATATATATAATTCTGATGAATAAAAGAAAGTTCACTGTCAGACCTTCACAGCTAAATTTACTTTCTTTGCCTGCCTATGTTTAGTGCCTATCACCACAAACTGACAGTCTGGGATCAAGCATAAAGAAACAACAGTCTGAGAACCAAGAAGTTTCTTCTCTTTTCTGACTGGTGATGGGTTCTTATTTCTGCCAGAATTAGGTGTTACCCGTACAAAATACATTCCCTTAGTAAAAGAAAGATGCTGTCAGCTTCTCCAGTGAGTACAGCTATTTCAGCCTGTCAGATGAGTGATAGAGTAAGGAACTTAGATCATTCTAGAGAGATCTGTTTCATATAAATATTGAATAAAACTCATAGAAAGATAGACAAGTTACTGAGGGTTTTTTAAAGTAAAAATTAATAAATTCTGCAGACTTGATTATCTTCCTAGAGAAAAACTTTTGAAACAAGCCATTTTCATTTTATAATTCACATTATTTTCTCTTCAGGGACTTTGCCTTAATAATAAATAATAATAATAATAATAATAATAATAAAAGCTTTCCTCTTTTGCAAAATTTTACAGAAGTCACACTAATTGGAAGATGCAACAAATTCTATCTCAAATGATTTGCACAAGTCATTCAAAACACAACTGCAGTTTGTATCTTTTTAATTTAAAGAAGTAAAGAAAGGTAGTCAAGTCTATTGAATATTTTAGTTCTCATAATTTTTACCCTCATGGAAAAGTCTTACAGAATTGATGAGGGTTGAAACCAATAATGTCCTATAAAACTTAAATTATGACCTATAGAAACTACTATAAAAATCTATAGAATTTAGAAAATATTATATTTGTTCCATACATTTTTAAACCATTTTATAGAATTGACTAGAGAATTATATCTTTGCCATAATATTCCATAGGTAGGGTTAAAAATTTTATTCAAAGATCATAATTCTCTATTAATTCTATAAGACTTTCCATAAGGGATCATTAAACTTGTAAAGTTTATAAGGACCTTATTAACGTTCACCCAACATCAACAATGATAGTTCTTTGGAATAGTTTTAGGGGAATTACACATAAGGGTTTTTAAAAGATAAAACTACCTTATATCCTACCCTCCTTTCCCCTTTTTATTAATTCATTTATATGCTTCCTGATCCTGGATGATGAACGCTGAGGCTGCTAATTCAAGCCTATCTTAGAATGTGTTCCTAGATTAAAAAATCAAAAACAAATCTCTGTTTTCTGATTGCTCTGTCTGAATCCAAACGTAATATCTGTTAAATATGATTAGAAACAGAGATGCATTGAACTATCAGTAAATGAATCAGGTGGCTGTACGGTGGGAAACAAACTCATTTAATGCATTGTAACCCAGCTCAATAAGATCTTCCTGGATATGCTTTGAATTTGAATAATTATTACATATAAATTATAAAAGATCTTCTAATTTCAGCAAAACACACTGCAAAGCATCTATGACAATGAATTGAAAATTAAAAAACCATCTGTGTAGCAAAGAATGATTGATATTGTTCAAATTTTATAGGACTTTTTGCTAGACGAAGGAAAATAGGTTGATTAAATCACTTGGAAATCCTTATCGGGAAATATGAAATGGCTTGCACAGTAGCATTATTTTGTAAATAAATTAGCATATTGTTGTAACAAAGAATGCATCTTCTAGAATTATTGAGCTAAAGACCTAATAAGAAATTATCAGTGGAAGAGTTGAACATGAAACCATTCTAAAGACTTTCCTAAAGC
Organism: Emys orbicularis; assembly: GCF_028017835.1. Taxonomy (NCBI): domain Eukaryota; kingdom Metazoa; phylum Chordata; order Testudines; family Emydidae; genus Emys; species Emys orbicularis. Next base: position 185,689,401 of record NC_088685.1, read on the forward strand.
TCAGTAGTTTAGAGCAGTGGTTCCCAAACTTGTTCCGCCGCTTGTGCAGGGAAAGCCCCTGGCGGGCCGGGCCAGTTTGTTTACCTGCCGCGTCCGCAGGTTCGGCCGATCGCGGCTCCCAGTGGCCACGGTTCACTGCTCCAGGCCAATGGGAGCTGCTGGAAGCGGCGTGGGCCGAAGGACGTACTGGCCTCCACTTCCAGCAGCCTGGAGCAGCGAACCGCGGCCACTGGAAGCCGCGATCAGCTGAACCTGTGGACGCGGCAGGTAAACAAACCGGCCCAGCCCTCCAGCGGCTTTCCCTGCACAAGCGGCGGAACAAGTTTGGGAACCACTGGTTTAGAGCAACAAATAGGTGAGACTTCTCAGACAGTAGGTAAGACTGGAGTCTTGAGTGAGAGAAAGGAAATCTGAAATCAGGAGGGTTACTTCTAGACAAACTCTTACTGAGGTCTTTTCTATAGGGAAAAGTTTCTTCTACATAGTGAAAAAAACCCTATAAATATACAGGTCTGACTAAAACTGAAAGTGTGTGTCCACTTTGTCTAAAGCAACTTAAGCTACTTCCATTGTGAATCATAACATCCACACAGCATTGCCCTTTTTCAAAATAAACATACAGCCTTCTGAACAGTTATCCTAGGGTCCAATAATTCACAGCTGGGGTCAATCATAGGATGTTTACTGTGGTGGACTGAGAGATACCTTCTGGAACCTAGTGGAATTCTGGGACTTGGGGAAAAATCCCCATGTTTCCTTACATCATATCCCATAATTCATCTAGTTTTCTTTAGCCAGTACCATTTTCAAACTTCTGTCAGCAATGGGATGACTATTTAGACACAGAGGGCTAGATTCAAAAGGTACTTAGGTACCTAAACCCCTGATTTAGGCACCTAATTATGGACTTATGCAATTTTACAACTTGTTTAAGCTGCAAGAGCAATAACTACAAACCAGACAATATTAAATTATGTAACATGTTAGGGTCGGGCTAATTATAATAAAATAGGAAGAGAAGACATATATGCATAGGGTAAGCCTTACTTTAAATGTCTGGATGCCCATTTCTTGCCTAAGTCCCAGAGTGATTCATGAACCCTGGAAGACAGGCATTAGCTAGCTTATCTCGCATGCACGATACAATCTGGTAGGTGTACTCAGAGGCTGCCTACCGGATTGGGTTGCATTCAAAATCTGGTTGGAAGAGGGGGTGCTGACGGTGACCACCTTACAACTTCAGGAGAGGGGTTCCTGGTTGTGAACCGCTAGCAGAGATAGAGGCCTATCTCCGTGAGAGGGGAAGGGCGGGTGGGGTGGGGCTTCTCATCAGCATCTCCCAATGGCTGCCTTTTGTGAATCGCATTCTTAGGCACCTATCTCTCCTCCTTTATTGTATAGGGACCTAAGTGCCTAACGCAGACTATGTGCATTACTATGTGATTTTCAAGGCATCTAAGAGTTAGATTTGTCAAACTGAGTGTCAAAACACCTTAGTCCCTTTCTGAATCCGGGCCAAGCCAGCACTGGGACAGGGCAGCAAAACAATACAGACAGAAAGCAGCTGCTGCTAGATAATGAGTTGGGATGCAGATATATTTTAGCTACAGTCCTTAAGCTTGAATTATCTCTAGGAAGCTTTGCTGTTACTCTGACATCTATTTACATCAACAGGAGTCTGTGTACATACTGGGTGAAACTCTCCCTTTTGCAGAGAACTAGCCCATGGATGGTTCCACATGGATCCAGTTTAAGCAGAGTGAATTTCACCTTCTGAAGGTAAAATCAGTGCAAAAGATCACCCTAAGTCTGTGCATCACTCCTGCTTCTCTCAGTGAGGAATCAGATTCATTTAGACACCCCAAACTCTACATACCATGCCTGGGAGACAGGCCACTGGATTTTGGAATGCCTAATTAACCTCTTTCATTGCATTTCTCATAGAGGCTTGATTAATTTATTTTATATACGTAACTCTTCCGCCAGGTGCTTAACAGCTGCAAGAAAGGCTGGATTCTTCAGTCCAAAGGTCTGGGTTCTGTCTAGGCATGCCTGGAAGTTCCACCACCTAACCCAGCTCATTGATTCAGCTTTAGTAAGGTTATGGATATGAGTCCACTTAGCACTGCTTCTGTCCTCTGCATTGTCTCTCATCAGGCAGTCCTCATTCTCTGCTATCTGTCACAGCCAAGTCCCCATGGGAGGGGAGCCAAGAGCACGTAAGACCTTTGAGCAGAGTCCCAGGTGCTTGGAAGTCAGTTCTTTGCCACAAGGTAAAAAGCTCTTTTCCATCTCTGATCCTCTCTGGGAGCCCACTATGTCCCCAAATCCAAGTTCATGTGTTCTTATGGTGACCTCCTAAATGTCAAAACAATTGTGGGTAGGTAGTCTATGCAAATGGATCTCTCTATGGCAGCACTTTTCCCTGTTCACCAATAGACAGAATAAGAGCTCTTTCCCCTTTTGAGCTGATGGCCATAGGGCTTACAATTTAGGGGGGGAAATCCTCTCAGATCCACACAGCAGAATTTGCCTTCAATATTCTGGTCTCCCTATATGCAGGCAACTCAATTTTACATTGATAACAGTTCCATGAATGCGGAAAGAACACAGTATCTGAGGAGAGATCCACTTTGTAGCTGTAAGAAGAGCCTTTAGAATTCTAAAGATCATATATTCCCAAAATTTACCCACGATAAAGACAACCTGCCTCTGAATCAGTGGTGGCTTTAAATATGAATGTTAAGTGGGGCCCTGTAATTTGCCTTATCTCTAAATGAGCTTGTCATATAAAGGCATTTTTGAAAGTAGCCTTCAGTGCTGTGGCTTACTGGCTCTTCACTGAAGTTCTGATTCTGCTGCTGTAGAGCTCCCTACTGAAACATGCACATGAGCTTACAGGCATCTACACTATAAGGCAGCTGCCCCACATGGATTTTTCCCTTCTAAGAGTTATGCTATTAATTTAACATCTATTGATAGTTGCATGAAGGAATGGGTAATTGGAATGAAGGTGAAAATATATTTTCAATGTATTTATTTTCTCACTGAAACTGTACCTATGGACCCTACTGGTAGAGTAGCCACTATGAAGTTTTGGCAGAAGCCAAACATTCTTATGTGGTAGGCTGCCATACCAACTTATAAACACAAACACAGCATAACACTGAAAACCCACAATAGATCTGCAAACTTTGAAAAGGAGAGGTTAGGGCTAAGTTAAAATACCATGCACCCACACTACCCTAGAAAAGCCCCATTAAACAGCCAGTCCTTCCTCCTTCTAAGTCAAGTAGGAATTTTGATAGTGACGAAGGAAAACTGATAGCCAGTAAAGGAGACATTATTAAGGGCTTGTCTAGATGAACAATTAATGTGCAGCAAAACTGCAAAGATATAGCACACTATCAGTGTGAAACCTGCAACCATGCACTAGAAGTTCCCTAGTGTGTTTTGATCCACCCTGCTTTGAAACAGGAGTTGGTCAATGCACACTGGGGAACTTTCAGTGCACAGTAGCAGGGTCCACACAGACGGTTAGTGTGTACATGCTAGCACACTGCACACAAACTATTTCTCTGCACAAGCCTTGTGTAACAATAACTTGCTGTTTTCAGATATCCACACACTGGTGGCAAAATATAATGGTTTCGGTGTAAGTGAATGTTTAAATAAACATAAGTTACATGTAAATTGTGTGTATATGGGCTTCATATCAGAGTACATAACATAAGAACATAAGAATGGCCCTACTGGGTCAGACCAAAGGTCTATCTAGCCCAGTATCCTGTCTTCCGACAGTGGCCAGTGCCATGTGCCCTAGAGGGAATGAACAAAACAGGTAATCCATCCATTCCCCTCACTCATTCCCAGCTTCTGGCAAACAGAGGCTAGGGATACCATTCCTGCCCATTCTGGCTAATAGTCATTCATGGACATATGCTCCATGAATTATCTAGTTCTTTTTTGAACCCAGTTATGGTCTTAGCCTTCACAACATCCTCTGGCAATGAGTTTCACAGGTTGACTGTGCATTGTGTGAATAAATACTTCCTTTTATTTGTTTTAAACCTGCTGCTATTAATTTCATTTGGTGACCCCTAGTTCTTGGGTTATGAGAAGGAGTAAATAACACTTCCTTATTTATTTTCTCCACACCAGTCATGATTTTATAGGCCTCAATCTTATCTCCCCTTAGCAGTCTCTTTTCCAAGCTGAAAAGTCCCAGTCTTATTAATCTCTCCTCATACAGAAGCCGTTTCATAACCCTATTCATTTTTGTTGCCCTTTTCTGAACCTTTTCAAATTCCAATATATCTTTTTTGAGATGGGGCGACCACATCTGCACACAGTATTCAAGATGTGGGCGTACCGTGGATTTATATAGTGGCAACATGATATTTTCTGTCCTATTTTCTATCCCCTTCTTAATTATTCCCAGCATTCTTTTAGCTTTTTTGACTGCCGCTGCACATTGAGTGGATGTTTTCAAAGAACTATCCACAATGACTCCAAGATCTCTTTCTTGAGTGGTAACAGCTAATTTAGACCCCATCATTTTATATGTATAGTTGGGATTATGCTTTCCAATGTGCATTTCTTTGCATTTATCAGCATTGAATTTCATCTGCCATTTTGTTGCCCTGTCACCCAGTTTTGAGAGATCCTTTTGTAGCTCGTTGCAGTCTGCCTGGGTCTTAACTATCTTTAGTAATTTTGTATCATCTGCAAATTTTGCCACCTCACTGTTTACCCCTTTTTCCAGATCATTTATGAATATGTTGAATAGGACTGGTCCCAGTACAGCCCCAGGGGGACACCACTATTTACCTCTCTCCATTCTGAAAACTGGCCATTTATACCTACCCTTTGTTTCCTATATTTTAACCAGTTACCAATTGATGAGAGCACCTTCCCGCTCATACCGTGGCAGCTTACTTTACATAAGAGCCTTTGGTGAGGAACCTCATCAAAGGCTTTCTGAAAATCTTAGTACACTATATCCACTGGATCCCCTTGGTCCACATGTTTGTTGACCCCCTCAAAGAATTCTAGTAGATTGGTGAGGCATGATTTCCAATCATGATTTACAAAAACCTCTTGGACCAGATCCTGTGCTCCACTTAGGACTAAATCAAGAATTGCCTCTCCTCTGGTGGGTTCCAGGACCAGCTGTTCCAAGAAGCAGTCATTTAAGGTGTCAAGAAACTTTATCTCTGCATCCCGTCCTGAGGTGACATGTACCAAGTCAATATGGGGATAATTGAAATCCCCCATTATTATTGAGGTTTTTTTTTAATAGCCTCTCTAATCTCCCTGAGCATTTCACAGTCACTATCACCATCCTGGTCAGGTGGTCGGTAATATATCCCTACCACTATATTATTATTAGAGAATTGAATTTCTATACATAGAGATTCTATGGTACCATTTGATTCATTTACAATTTTTACTTCTTTTGTAGTAATGCCACTCCCCCACCAGCACGACCTGTTCTGTCCTTCCGATATATTTTGTACCCTGGTATTACTGTATCCCATTGATTATCCTCATTCCACCAAGTTTCTGTGATACCTATTATAACAATATCCTCATTTAATATGAGGCACTCTAGTTCACCCATTTTATTATTTAGACTCCTAGCATTGGTATATAAGCACTTTAAAAACTTGTCTCCTTTTAGCTGTCTGTCATTACACAATATAATTGAATGGGACTCTTTTTTATTTGATTGTTTCTGATCAGACCCTGCCTGTATTTTATCATGTTCCATCCTCTCGTCCTCACTAAGACATAGAGATTCTCTATTACTAGATCCTCCCCTAATGGATGTCCTCCTCTGCACCTGTCGGCTTTTCCCCAGCCCTTAGTTTAAAAACTGCTCTACGACCTTTTTAATGTTAAGTGCCAGCAATCTGGTTCCATTTTGGTTTAGTGGAGCCCATCCTTCCTGTACAGGCTCCCCCTTTTCCAAAAGTTTCCCCAGTTCCTAATAAATCTAAACCCCTCCTCCCTACACCATCGTCTCATCCACGCATTGAAACTCTACAGTTCTGCCTGTCTAACTGGCCCTGCACATGGAACTGGGAGCATGTCAGCGAATGCTCCCATGCGGTTCTCCTGGTCATCGCAAACCCAGCTATCTATGTTTCTAATGATCAATTGGCACATTACTAATACCTGTCTTTTTCTAATAGCTGGAGTTCCTGCCACAGGGTATAAGGAGTTCTTCACATTTCTAGAAAACTTGATATTTTTCCCCAACACAGTACTCATTTAAAAATCTCTTCAATGTGTATTTTTCCTAGTCATTCCTCTTGCCAGTTACTGGAGACAGAGAGAGAGAGAAGGAGAGAGAGAGAAAGAGAATCTGGCCTGAAGAACAGCTCTGTGTAAGCTCAAAAGCTTGTCTCTCACACCAACAGATGTTGGTCCAATAAAAGACTTTACCTCACCCACTTTATCTCTCTATTTTATTGCTAACATTTATAATTCTACAAAAAGCATCCCAACAAACTGAGTCTTAATGGTATACGGGCTATTTGTGTATTTTATTTATACATTATTTACAGTTCACTGTGTGTGGTAACAAATAGATTCAGATAGCATGGCTGGTGCCTCAGCTAAGTTATTTCACTAAATTAATAACAACTTGTTATATTTCAGTAGATTAAGTTTACACATCAAAGTTGGGGACAATATGGAGCATTCACTATGGGCCTAATTCTGTCACCGTTAGACACATTGGGGGCAATTTATCCCTATGTCAGAGGTGGGGCCAATGCAAGGACAGAGTAGAGGCAGCTTACTCCTTCCCTATTCAGGGGCTAATTCAGCCATCGGTACTGGCTGGGGCAGCCCTGAGGACTGACCTAATTTGTACCACTGTAGTAGTGTTCCCTATGAGCTTTGCAGAGGCACAGAATCACTAGGGTAGAGGATTGCCCCGTTTTCTCCTTCAGCCCACCCAATCAAGGATACCTTGCTCTTAGCAAAAATGCTCCCTGCACCGGGATATTTCCCTAGTCCAAAGGAGCCACAGGGCAACTATGGGAAGAGACCATTTTTCGGTTAGGTGTTCATACAGTGCCTAACACAATGGGGTCATGGGTGCTCCTACGTGCTACTGTAATACAAATTAATAATAAACAACTATGAATTTAGCCCATTGAGCAGTGCTTTGCACCAGGAGTAGTATCATTGACTTCTCAGTGGGACCACACACAAAACAAATACCACTCAGAAGAGCTGTGTGAATAATTGATTTTTCGGTTCATTGGCAGTTCAAAGAAAAATCATTTCTAAGCTTTAACCATTTTTAATAAAGTTTATGGAAATTTCTAAACCAAAATCATTTCAAATAGTTGAAACATTTTGTTTTGAAAATGTCAGAACATTTTGATTTTTTCTGTTTTTTTCTATTATTATTTTTCCCGACCAAAACAATTTGGCAAAATTGACACAAAATGCAATGAACCACATTTTTCACTCCAAAAATTTTCAGCCAAAAAATTTCATCCAGCTCTACTACTCAGCATAAAGATGGCAGAAGCTGGCCTACAGAGAGCTGCAGCTCACATTATGCACAGAGTCTTATGTCATTCACTTTGCTAATAATAATGTTGAAATTATAAACAATAAAGTTGGAGAGCTCTTTGCAGGTTTGCATATAGATGTGAAGTGTAGCCTGTTTCCATGGATCCTGGAACAAATTTCCTAGCCATTTCTTTGATGGATTTATTGCAGACCAACATTGCAAAAGTGATTAGTGGTATTTGTGGACCAAATGATCTCTCACTCAGACCAAATATTATATAAAAATATTTAAAAAGAAAGAAGAGATTGTATTAAGGGGCTACAAGAGGTAAAATTGTAGCATCATCTCAATCTCTTTTACTCACTGTTGGGTATCAGTGGGAGAGTAGTGGTATTTGTGCACTAAATAATCTCCTATCCATATCAAATAGTACATACAAAATAAATAAAACCACAAGAAGAGTTTGAGTTGATGCTACAAGTTTACTTCTTGTAGCCCCTTAATACATTCTCTTCCTGCTTTTTTCTGATTTTTTTTACATATTTGGTATAAGTGACAGATTATTCCACTAATACCATTTAAGTAAAATTATTTATTTATTATTTATACACACTAAAGAGGGCATATAATGCATATGCTACAGTTGCCCTTGTAATAACTAAAATATAACAAAATATCCAAATGTAATTGAAGTGCAATAGTAAAATTTGATATATCCCTTAAACCACAGTCCTGAAGGTTGTGGATTTGAGTCTTGCTCAATCTCCCATTGAAAGACTATCTCCAATTGATCCAGCTGCAAAATGGATACCTGACCCTTCCGATTAGGGCCATAAAAGGCAGCTGGATGTGATGCTGACCTCCTTTGTGTATCACTGGCAGTAAAATTGATGTTCCTTAACTGCATCAGCCCAATGAGCCATTGACTCAGGGGAACTTTGACTTTGACTTAAGTGTCCCTTTCATAGTTCATATTGGCATCTGGAAATACAGCTCCACAAATTCAGAGTTTCGAATAGGGTATTTTTTGCAACATATTTTCAGCTGAACTTCAATTCAGCCTTTGTGACACAACATAGCTGTCTCTATTCTAATGGCAGCCATGTCCTTATTCAGAATATATTTTCAGGAGGTAGGGTAGTAATGTCTACATCTATATAGTTTGAAATCCTGTCAAACAACTTCATGTTTGTGGAATGAGATTATAAATCATAAAACCAACTGGTAATACTAAAATATTACATTTTGCTTCACTCCACTACTCCTGTGTCACAGGTCTTCCCTTACCTGAAAAAAATATTTTAACATAACCTTCTCAATTTATATATTATACAATATATATATACAGAGAACTTCATGGTCTCCTGGTAACAAATCTATAAACTGAGCCTCTTGTCGTTAAACAGCTGATCCAAGTCAGCAAAGATAGTCTTTTCCAACTTAGTTACCCTTAAAAATGTAACGTTTCCAAGGGCTTGTCTACACTATGGGCACTACAGCAGCACATCTATGGTGCTGTAGCTTTGCTGCTGTAAAGCCATAGTGTAGACACAGACTATGGTAACAGAAGGGGTTCTTCCTGTCACTGTAGATAATTCACCTCCCCAAAGGCAGGTACCTAGGTTGATGTAAGCATTCGTCCATAAGCCTACCTGGGTCTACAGTGGGGGCTAAATTGGCATTGCTAAGGCATTCAGGGGTGTGAATTTTTCTCACCCCTGAGTGCCATAACTATGTCAACCTAACTTTTAAGCATAAACCAGGCCCAAGTGTTATTAAATGTCTGAGTTTCTTTCTGTTTGATAATCCTGTATTTCAAATATTATAACCAGATCAAGGTAGTTTTTAAGATCAGATTCTCATTGAAATCAATTTCTGCTCCTGCTTAAAATAAAATAAAATACTCCCCCTAAAAACAACTCTCAGATATCTTGATGCAGCCCTATACAAACAATGCCAAATTGTCAGATATAGCATTCATTTTGACATTAAATGCAATAACACAGCAATCAGTTTTTATTTTTGAATATGTGACTCTAATCTCATAATCCCATAATAGACACAAAAATGAACATTCCCAATGGCATTGTACTTGCTTCCCAATGTTTTCCACAAAGTGTTTTGAAATACCTTCCCACCAACCACACATTTTGTAAGGAACTTTGTTTTTTAAGTGCCAGATTGTTAACCTGTAATATCAGCTTCACGTTGTATTGCATTAAACAAAGAGTGACATCTTCAAAAAGAGAAAAAATGTCTCTGGAGGTGAATGGAGTAGCAGGAGAAAGATTAACAAAACCAGTTATTTTTCTGGAAATAGTTTTACATTCAATATGCTGGATATAATCTATTCACCACTGTATGACATATGAAGAGGATCACAAGATTAAAATCTTAAAACTGTAATAGGTTTGAATGATTTCCCATTACAATCTTTTGTCATGGGAACAGGTATTTTGTATCAGTTCTGTTCCTGTTCAGTCTTTGTATTGAATAAGGCAAGGACAATAGCATTTATGACTATTTTGTTCATTCACACATGATACTGTACCATTATTTGATTGTTGGAGATGCAGAGGGAGTAAAACACTCGACCAACCTAGTTGTTCATTATTATTACTTATTTGTATTACAGTCACATCTATCAGTACCAAGTGAGATCAAGTTCCCATTGCATTAGGTACTTTACATGCATTATGTCCTTTGCCTTTACCATTGAAGAGTCAATGGAAGTTTTGTCATTGGTTTCAGTGGTAGCAGAATTGAGCACAGAGTAGGATAGAGTGTCTTTTCTGAAGAGTTTATAATCTAAATAAACAAGACAAAGGACGAAGACAGGAAGTATTAATCCATTTTACAGATTTTGGGACTGCAGTGCAGAGAGATTAAGTGACTTGCCCATGGTCTCACAAGCAGTCTGTAGCAGAGCAAGGAATTAAACCCAGATATCCTGAGTCCTACTCCAGTGCCTATACCACATAACCATGTCTCCCCTCTGTCCGTGCTTATGCACACATAAAGCTTACCCATGTTAGCTGAATAATAGTTTTGGTGTACCAGGCAGGGTAGGTGTTCACGTCTCAAAATGGTAATACGGTTGAACAGATAAGTAGCCATTTAAATTTTTGCCATTTAAAACACTGAATTTGGTTCACTATCAATTTGAGGGAAGGGTCATACTCGAAAGTATTCGGACAACCAGTGGGCATTCATGAAAGTGAATAATATTCCTAAACATTTGACAAGTTTCCATCCAAAGTTTATCACTTATCCGCTTCCCTTTTTTATGGTGTCTGTTATCTAATCATGGAGCAAGAACAATGGCAGTTAGGTGTTCAGTTACAAAACACAAATAATGCAGAACAAACAGTCAGCGTGCAGTTTGCAAACCACTGATAGGCTGAAAATATCTAGTAAAGTGATGACTACAATTAACAAATATATTTGCAGAATCAAGACTGATATATGAGAGAATCACTAACCAGAAACATAGACTTCATTCATAACCTGTATTTTTCATAATAAGTAGTTCAACCACTCAGTTTGGTCCCCAAACTGAACTTTTAAATATTTCTACTGAAATGAAAATAGGGTGAGAGACTTACTGACCTATAAAGATATTTAGTCCTGTTGTCACTGCAGCAACATTGTTTCTGTCACCGGTGAGTGCCTATTTGACATAATCACTACAGTTAAGTCCCCTCTAAAACACATTAGAAGACACCTGTGGCTGTTAGCAAGGGTCAAAGGCAGCCATTCACCCAACTCACCTCTGAGAGTTGATTACAGGTCGATAAATGGTCAGAAGATATTTTGAACTCACCTCCCTTTAAAATCTAGGCCAATAAGAGTCACAACAAGGGGAGTCTTTTGAACATCACTATTAGCAGTATTATAGCCAGTACACTATTAGGACTGTTCAAAGCCTCTTAAAAGTCTTCATTTTACATGTTCTGCATTGCACTGCTAAACATATCTAAGCTTCTTACTAATGTAGAGTTCATTATTTCAGTACATTTAACACAATTTTAAAATGACCAGATTAGATTTTAAGGAGATATGGGTGAAATTTAGCAATGCATCTTTGCATGGCCTCCTAACAGCATTTTCTTTATTTTCATTAGTGTGGACTGCACATCCTCAAGTTTCTTAGTTCCCAATCTGGATATCACTTCCTCTGATGTAAATCAGGAGTCACACCGCTGAAATAAGTGGAGTTACATTCATGTAAAATCAGTTAGTGTGAGATCAGAATTAGGCCTTCAGAGTTTCAAAACATAACTTAAGCAATCTAAGGAAAAACCTCCTTGTCCCACAGCAAAATCATTAATTTCACATAGTTCTCCACAGATGTCTACATTAGCCCCAGTTCACTTCAAAGGTTTGTAAATCTTAGGAAGTCTTTCCACAAAACCTAATATGAATATCAGGTTTATAACAAAGATAGAAATCCCAGAAAGTTTTGGCTTTTCATTACAGATATTTCTGATCTCTAGTTTCAATGAAGCAACCAATATCAGAACACTGAGAAACAACATAAAGAACCAGCATTCACATGCCAGGACAGAGAAAAAAGCTTTGAATTTGATACCCACCTGAAGTGCCATTGACAGACTCAGAAAAAAAAAGTGGGTACAAATTGAGGGCCTGATCCTGTGATCTTGAAACCTACGGTGGGATTTATTGAGGTGACTCAGATGAGCAAGGACATCTGGGTTAAGCCCGAATCTATTTGAACTAATCTATTCTGCAGCCAGAAGTTTAATTTAGACCCTGTTCACTAGGGATAGATAAACCTGATAGAGCTCAAGGTTTTACAAGCCTCACAATTTGTTTATTGTTATTAATTATTAATTAATTATTATTATTATTGGGGAAAGAAGTAGAGCCAGGAGTGCATGGGCTGCAAAATTAACTTGTATTTGGAAACCTTTTCACCTGTAACACTGCTCTACAGCCAAAATGCTTCTGAAATAAATGTAGTCAAACTTTACTAATTCTGGGTCACTGAGAACGAAAATGATGCTTAAAATTGTTGATTGGCTCTAGTTTTCAAGATATGCTATTGGGTCAGTATATACGACCCTTGACTTGGGAGTGGTGGAGGATAAGTGAGTTATAAAGGGAAGGGATCTCAATTTAAACCAGAAATGACTAAAATACATCTTTGACTGGATCTATGAATAAATCTATGACTGGGTTTGGACAGTACTTGCTTTTTAGGCAAAACAATGAATGATGCAATCTGAAGCTGGTATTGCGTCATACATGATATGAATTGCATCATGTTATTCCTAGAAGTCATGGATGATGCAATCATAACGAAGCTTACATCACTCTGCTGAACAAATTGCCCTATATCAGCTCTAGAAATCATACAGTGTCGTGCTCTCTTATTTGTCAGTGTTTGATTTTGCAAAGGGACACATTTCTGTTTAGCCAAAGTGAGCAGAGATGCCTCGTACTTGTGTGAACAGTGCAGATAACTTCTGCTATGTTTGTGGTGACGTGACTTTTGCATCACAAAAGCGCAGTATAACCACTATGGTTAAGAAAGCCTATCACCTTTATTTTGGCTGCAAAATTGGAGATCAGGACAAGAGGTGGGCCACACACATATGCTGCAACACTTGTGCAACAAATCTTCGCCAGTGGTTGAACAGGAAAAGGAAATCTATGCCTTTTGCAGTGCCAATGATTTGGAGAGAGCCAACAGATCATACCAGCAATTGTTACTTCTGCATGGTGCCTCCAGTTGGGAAAGGTGTGTCAAAGAAGAAAAAGTGGACTGTGCATTATCCAAACATTCCATCAGCTATAAGCCCAGCACCCCACGGAGAAGGACTGCCGGTTCCTGATGCACCAGAATCATTCTCACTTGAGTCAGACGAGGAAGAGGAAGAGGATGAAACTTCTGGTCCTGAACCATCAATGTCACAGGACCCACATTTTCTCCCATCCTCCTCCTCTGAACCACACCTCATAACACAAGGTGAACTGAATGACCTTGTCAGGGATTTGGAACTACCCAAGAGTAAGGCAGAGCTGTTGGGCTCCAGACTACAGCAGTGGAATCTCCTGGCAGGTGATGTTAGGGTTTCCATATTCCGTGACCGTCAAAAGGATCTTGTCCCATTCTTCTTCATGGAAGGTGATCTTGTAGCCTGCAACAACATCGATGGTGTGATGGCAGCCCACAACATCGTTCACGATCCAGATGAGTGGAGACTGTTCATTGATTCATCGAAGACGAGTCTTAAAGCTGTTTTACTGCATAATGGCAATGTTTTGCCATCAATTCCAGTTGGTCATGCAGTCCATATGAAGGAAACCTATGACAACATGAAACAACTTTTGAGGTGCATAAACTATGACCAACATCAGTGGCAGCTTTGTGGCGATTTGAAGGTTGTTGCTCTCTTGCTTGGTCTGCAGACTGGATACACAAAGTACTGCTGTTTTCTCTGCGAATGGGATAGTCGTGCAAGATTCCCACTACATCAAGAAAGACTGGCCACTCCGACAGTCATTGGAGCCTGGGAGGAAAAGTGTTCAGCATCCACCACTTGTTGAATCAAGGAAGATTTTGTTACCACCCTTACACATCAAGCTGGGTCTGATGAAGAACTTTGTCAAGGCCATTGACAATACACAAGCTAAGATAAAGGAAGGTATCTTTGTTGGTCCTCAGATTCGTGAACTTCTTCGAGATGATGCATTTGACCATGCACTGCGTGGGAAGGAAAAGACGGCATGGAAAGCCTTCCAGTTAGTGGCAATAAATTTTCTCGGAAACAACAAGGCAGACAACTACAGGTTGTTGGTGGAAAACCTCCTGAAGGCATACAAAAGCCTTGGTTGCAACATGTCACTAAAGATACATTTTTTGCACTCTCATCTAGATTTTTTTCCACCGAACTGCGGAGCAGTGAGCGACGAGCACGGCGAGCGATTTCACCAGGACATTGCAACGATGGAGAAATGCTATCAGGGCAAATGGAGCCCATCAATGCTTGCAGACTATTGCTGGACAGTGACAAGAGATGCTCCATTTAATGAATACAAGAGACAAGCCAAGAAGCGCCGAGTAGACATTGAATAGGACTAAACTATGTACAGAATAGTTTTTTGCCTTTTGTTTCATAATACATTTTATTTATATAACCCTTTTGCTGATTTTTAAAGTGTTACATAAACAGGACAGGTGAAATAGTATCATGTAAAGCTACCATAAACACATGAAAAGACCTAGGTTTACAATTGATGATTAAAACTCTACTATCTACACAATATACATAGACATAAAATGTAAAAACTTAAATATCTTAGAAACAGTAGCCAATCAGTTGTTTTAATTGTCATATTTGAATTCAGCACATCAAAATACATAATAAATAGCACATTTTATCTCTGAAGCAGACGACTTCTCAAAAATTGTAGACCAGTGTAATTAATCCAGTCATCTTCCTTCCATGGATGGTTCACTTTATAAAACAAAGCCAAACCAAGACAAAGCATTTTGTTCCAACTAAAGGTGGCAGAGGGTTGGGGTTGTGCTATGTACTAGGATGTAAGAACCTCTCCCTCATCAACTTGGCTAGAACATATGAGTTCCCTGTAGACAGTGAAACAGACATACCTTGACTATGTTTTCCCTCCAGTTTCTCTGTATTGGATTTTGATCTATCCCCTCTCTCCTCTATTTTATTTCCTTTTCCTTCCCCTTGATGTTTTGTTCCTGCCACATCTCTGCCCCCTTTTATTCCCATTCTCTCCTAAGTAGAAATGCAAACTCAATACTGTTGGATCTCAAGTTGAACTTTTCAGTCCAAATATCTGAGTAGGTTCAACATTATGCAAAATGAACTCACTCATCTCTCCCCTTCACAACTTCTTGCACATAAATCCTCTGGCACTGCAGCAAATTGTAAATTTATACCTATGTGTTCACATGTGCAGACCCCATTCCGGACTAAATAATATATAAACTTGACAATATATTATTTACTTCAGGTAACACAATTTCACTAATGCAACCTGACATGATGTGCTGCAATATATGTCACGTCAGCTGAAAATTCAGGGGAAAAAACAATCAAAAACAAACCACTGTCTGAATCAGGAGTATAACTTTTCTAAAAGGGTCTAATACACACCTTAGGCTAGATATGTACCACAGCCCCCTCTAAAAAAAGCTTAAAGTGTTTGGTATTCAATTTCAGCAATGTTATCATGTAAATGTTACCTTTCAATACTTTTCCCCACATTCTAACAATATATAAACATTACATTATAGTTATTCACTGGAATTTAAAGTAATTGTTCAGAAACAATTTTCTGACAGTCTCATTTATGTATACTTTTTTAAAATACAATTTACATTATTTTGGTATCTGAGCACCTATCTCGAGTTGTGTTGATAAAGCAGCAGGTAAATCCTTATGAAAGCCAGGGCCACGTCCATATGTGAAGGAAGGATTCTAAGCAAAATAAATCCCTGATCCTGCAAACGTATTGTATACAATTACACTTCATTGCTGGGCCAGAAGGGTCCAATAGATTATCCTGCATATCACAGAGCTTTCAGTTTCCCCCATTTACCACTGTACTGAGCTCAATAACTTGTTTTTGACTAAAGCATGTCTTACAGAAAGGTCTCCACTCCTGATCTGTAGACATCAAGAGATGGAGAATCCACCATTTCCCTTCATAATTTGTTCAAATTTGTTCACCCTCAACATTAAAAATGTGTGCCGTATTTCCAGTTTGAATTTGTCTGGCCAGTGGTTCTTGTTATGCCTTTCTCTGCTAGATCATAGACCTCTTTAGTATCCAGTATTTTATTCCCATAAAGGTACCTATACATTGTGATCATTTGTCTTTAAAAGTTAAACAGCTCAAACTCTTTAAATCTCTACCTGAAGGCATTTTCATCAGCCCTCAAATAATTTTTGTGTCTGTTTCTGTACCTTCTCCAGTTTTTTAACATTATTTTAAAAATGTGACACCAGAACTGGATGCAGTATTCTAGTACTGGTCTCACTAACTTTCCCTCTCTCCTCCTATTCATTACTCCCCTGTTTATATATCCAAGGATTGCATTGGCCCTTTTTGGTTACAGCATTGCACTGGGAGAGCATGAGGAACTACTTATCCACTCTAACCCCTAAATCCTTATAAGAGTCACTGCTTTCCAGGATACAATACCCCATTCTGTAGGCATGGCCTGCATTCCTTGTTCTTATGTATACTTCTGCACACAATGCGCAGTTAACCTGTGGAATTCGTTACCGGGGGATGTTGTGAAGGCCAAATTATTAGTGCATTTAAAAAAGAATTAGATAAGTTCATGGAAGGTCAGTC
The DNA here is from genome assembly GCF_028017835.1 of Emys orbicularis. Taxonomy (NCBI): domain Eukaryota; kingdom Metazoa; phylum Chordata; order Testudines; family Emydidae; genus Emys; species Emys orbicularis. The sequence continues at coordinate 185,706,301 of NC_088685.1, forward strand.
CATCAATGGCTATTAACCAAAATGATCAGGGATGCAACCCCATGCTCTGGGTATCCCTAAACCTCTGACTGCTAGAAGCTGGGACTGGATGAGAGGGGATGCGTCACAGAATAATTGCATTGTTCTGTTCATCCCCTCTGATGCTACTGGCACTGGCCACTGTTAGAAGACAATATATTGGGATGGATGAACCATTTGTCTGACCCAGTATGGCTATTCTTATGTTCTTATCTATGTAGTTCTACATGATGCTACACCTCTACCTCGATATAACGCTGCCCTCGGGAGCCAAAAAATCGTACCGCATTATAGGTGAAACCGCGTTATATTGAACTTGCTTTGATCCACCAGAGTGCGCAGCCCCGCCCCTCCCCCCGGAACACTGCTTTACCACGTTATATCCGAATTCGTATTATATCGGGTCGTGTTATATCGAGGTAGTGGTGTATGTAATTGGTTCCTATGTGTATCATTACCAGTGGAGACTTGCCAAAAGACCAAATAATCCTGCCAAATCTTGCAGTTACATTGTATATATTTGTTCTAGCGAGACAGGCCACCATCCTGCTGTCCCCGTATCCTTTGCAGAATTCTCTGTCCACTCCTCTTAATATGGAGTCACTGATGATAATTGTTTCACTTCTTAGGATAGTTGAAGAACATCTCTTGCTGTATGCTTCATACTGCTTCATACTGCAAGAATATAACCAGGTCTGTTCCATTCCTCCAGAGACAGGTTCCTTAGTAGTAGATCCACTGAGTTGATCATGATTTGATACTTCTACCCCCACTTTGAAAGAGAAGTGGATTAAATCACTCTACAGAGCTTTTAGTTTGCAGCAGGAGGATCCACATGGACTCTTGGTGCACAGGGTAGATTTATACACCAATTTAACATGAACTAAATGTTCATGTAGACAAGCCCTAAATCTCACTGCTTACCACCCCTCACTAACCTAGTGGGATTAATCACTCAAAGACTTTAAACACTGGGTCTGATCAGAGATGCAAGGGTTCAAGCTGCATACTCATCACTGAGACGTGAATAAACAGACCGCTGTCACTTGGCTTGTTCAGGGGCACAAGCCCCAGTCACACAGCCCACAAAGAGACAAAGAAACCCAACACTCCGCTAACTAAGTCCCTTTACTTCCAATCAAAGGATCCATAGCTATGCCTGCCAGAACTCTCAGGTTTGCCACTCCATGAAACTACTCATGCACATGAAGTTAAGCATATGCGTATGTGTTTCTAGGAACAGGGCCTAAAGATTCCCAAGAAAGAAAACAAGTGTAGGCTTCTCTTTTCTGGAATTCAATAGTTGGAAATGTTATCAAGCCCTCCAAACAGTATAAAAACATACAAACAATAGTCCTTTCCTCTTATTTTTCTTTCTCCTTTGCAAGCTGTTCTTCCTAGAATATATTCAATAAAATGCAGACAAACAAACACATCTCTTTTATTACTTCAAAACGAATTCTGGGCATGTATTATTTTAGTCTCACCTCACCTTGGGCAGTTGAAGGCATATAGTCTTCATGTTCATGCCTTATAATGCTGCACGTTATAATTATAACCCACAGTGAACCATGCCTGTCTTAACTCAGCCCTTTACCTCAGGCCACATATTTGCATTCTTTTAAATTATACGATTTGATATTTATAATCCTGTTTATCAAGAACAGTACATACCTAATTTTCACCACAAAATTTAGCAATATAAATCCTTGTTCCAACAGCTGTAGCATAATACAGTTTTATTGACTTGCATAAGTTAGGCTTTTATTATTAGTCAAAAGCTTTGTCACTGCTAAACTGATTGCTAGACTGAGTCATTTCACTGTAGTTACCTTAAAATGAATAATTTTAAGACTAACTTTTACCCTTTAGTGTACCACATCAACTTTATTTACAGAAAAATACTTTATTTATTGAATTTGTCCAGCTGCCAGTAGATGGGCTATAAACTTACAGGATTTGGTAAGGTTTTGTTGTTGTTGCCATTGAGTGTGTGTATGTGTGTCTATCTGTCTGTGTCTGTTTTAAAATGAGATGGAAAGTAGTACTACAAATGACCACCCTGCACCTTTAAGCGGGGGCGGGAGGGATATTTGGCTTGCTGGCTGGCTGAAGGGAACTGTGCTTTATGGGTTGGGGAGGAGGGAGGGAGAGAGAGATGAAAACAGCTGCAAAAGGGTCAGCTTGGTCGCTGACTGATTCCCTGGGAATGAGAGGTTTAAAAGGTACAGCCATGTGCCTTAACCCTCTCAAAGGGATGGAACTAATGCTCAGAGCAAGGAGGGATTTGAGGCTGATCCTTGAAATTTTTCCAGGAGTTAACATTATTATGTCAGACATGCTTCAGCACATGAGTCCTCCCTCCCCCCCCCCCAGGGTGGACAAGGCAAGGAGGTACAGTAACTCCTCACTTAACGTCCTCCCGCTTAATGTTGTTTGAAGTTACGTTGTTTAAAGCGAGCGAGCGGGGAACCTGCCCCGCCCCCAGCAGGCTGGGGCAGGCCGGAGGACTCAGGAGGAGCAGGGGCAGCCGCGCAGCCAGCGGCCGGAGAGAAGCAGCGCTTTCCCCTTCAAAGGGAAAAGCCCCAGGTAAGTGCTCTGCACCTCCTGCCTGCCCCAGCCCTGAGCCTCCTCCCACACCCCCACACTGAGCACCCTCCTGCACCCTAACGCCCTCCCAGACCCCGCACCCCACCCTGAGCACCCTTCCACATCCTAAGGGTACGTCTATACTTACTTCCTGGTCCGGATCTAAGTGATCGATCTTCTGGGATCGATCCCGGAAGTGCTTGCCGTCGACGCCGGTACTCCAGCTCAGCGAGAGGAGTACGCGGCATCGACGGGGGAGCCTGCCTGCAGCGTCTGGACCCGCGGTAAGTTCGGACTAAGGTACTTCGAATTCAGCTACATTAATAACGTAGCTGAATTTGCGTACCTTAGTCCGAAGTGGGGGGTTAGTGTGGACCAGGCCTAACTCTCTCCCAGACCCTGCACCCCCAGCCCTGAGCCCCAGGGGTAAGCCAGGGGCACCTCCCCACCACAGTACAGTACAGTACTATACAGTATATAATGCCTTTTGTATGCCCCCCAAAAATTTCCTTGGAACCTAACCCCCCACATTTACATTAAATCTTATGGGAAAACTGGATTAGTTTAACATTGTTTCACTTAAAGTTGCATTTTTCAGGAACATAATACAACGTTAAGTGAGGAGTTACTGTATGTGAACAGGGAGTTGGCCAAATTCCTTGGGACCCTAGGAGGGGCAGTAATTTCACATTCTGACATAGTATATGGGGCACCAGAGTTGTTTCAGGAGGATGGGGTTCACCTGTCAGATGTAGGTGCTGTCATGTTTTTTGACTGATATAAAAGATGGTATTAGGGGGTGTCTGGGAACCCGACTGGGTTTGAGGAGGAGGCAGCCAGCCTAATTGCTGGCGCCTTCTTGTGGGGGATGTCCAGAGCATGTACTCCATAGGAAAGGTATACAGTGACTGGATAAATGGCTTGGGAAAGGACTTAAAAAGAGGTTTTTAGTAAAGGAGAGAACGGGGGACGGTTGGGGGCTCCTATGATTGGTACAGCAGGGAACCAATCCGCATTATTATAGCCCACCTTAACCCTCCTATGAGGGTGGGAGGTGGATGGTAAGATATCAGCAATGGATTTGCTGGAGAGACCTGAATAGAAAAAGAGGGGGAGCTGGTGGAAGCCCCCCGGGTAATTATGGAATAAACATGGGGTTACCTGCATTGTACACTTTTATCTGCTGGAGTCCCAGGCATCTAATAATAAAGTTGCTGCCTTATTAAACCTATGTCAAATGTTTCCTGTCCTTCTTTTGGTATAGCAAGACAAAGACCACCCTGCAACTTTAAGCAGGGCGGTATTTGGCTGGCTGGGCAAATGAAGGGCAAATGGCTTGGGGGTGGGGGTGGGGAGATTAAAACTGCTGCAAAAGGGTCACTGTGGTCACTGATTCATCCCCTGGGAATGAGGGGTTCAAAAGGGGCAGCCCTGTGCCTTAACCCTCCCTTTTGCATGGAGCAGGCTGAGGCAGCACCCACACTCCCTCCCCTTTAGGTGATTAAAATACCAAGTTTGGTCTAGACCTGCTCTGGTCATTACGCTAGCCGCCCCTTTGTTGATGGGGGCTGGGAAGGAATTTTCCCCTTGCCACCATATTGGTCTAGGTGGAATTGGGTTTCTTTTGCCTTCCCCACAGCAGGTTCAGAAAGGGCTCTGTTCATTCATGGCATGAAGGGCGGCAGGCTATATGTCGCAACTCATTATTTACGTGTAGAGCGGATGTCCTGTCCTTCTTTCAGTATAGCCAGACAATGTATGGAGGCTGGTAAGTTTATCCTGCACTCCATATCTCTCAAAAACAATTTTCTAAATTTACAGTCAAATTACTGGGAGCTAGGGAGCAATCAAATGCATTAGGTTAAGTCTTTCATTATGAAAAGAGTTTATGTTTTTAAACAAAAGAGGTGCTAAAAATTTATCTTTAATAGTAAACACTGAAATTGACCATATTTGTTCAGGTGAAAGAGCATTTTTGACTGACAGCTTGGTAGGGTTCAAGTTTTATTTCATTTATAGTTGGATTACACCAATCCAGTTTCTGTACAAATTAATGACTGCATTCCTGGTAGTCAAACTAGTAATTTATAATAAATAATTTGTGATGGATTTTGTCTGTTTCTAGTCACAAATTGTCCTTGAGCAAGTCATAAGTTCTCAGTTTTGTTATTTGAAATTTAATTTCTGCAAATAATTCCTGGTCTTAGTAGCTCATTAGTGAACAGTTTGTTTTGAAGTTTTCCAAGTCTGAGGTTAGCATCATTGTGATTGGACATTTTCAGACACACAAACATTCTGAGCTAGTATCTTCTGGTGCCATTTCATACTTCATTTTCAATTAGTTTTTTCCAAGTCATTCTATTTTATTTAAGAGGTTGCAGTTTTCCCTTGGTAATGCAAACCTCAGACATCCATGCCTGTGTCATCTCCAGGTTGCATTACTCTAGTGGGCTCTACTTTGCAATATGTGCTAAGTGCACAGACATGCTATAGCCTTCAACTAGTAAACCAGTTTTGACCAAGCTGGTTTTCAGTTAATAATAAGGCATGAATTAGCAACCAAGATGGTTGGAAGAATATTGCTCCAGTAATCCATCACATAGAAAAGCAGCAAAGATAAAAGGATTTGTGAACAAATAGATTTTAGACATTCTCTTGTATGGTAACTGGAGAGTGTAGATGCATCAAGGCACCATCTAGAAGGATATCAGGAAACCTGGAATATAGAAAGTGCACTCAAGAGACTCTTCAGCTGTGCATCACACCACTTCTAACAGAAAGGCAGGGAAGATACATTTTATTTAATCATTTGAATCCACATCTGAGCAGAGTTATGGGTATTCAGAGAAGATTTTGTAATATATCAGTGCTGACTAGCAATTATAGCATATATAAACAAATTAAAAAAACATTATCAGAAATGTTGAAACAAAAAGTGTTGGTGTTTTTGATTGAAATGAGTCTGTGATGTTATTGACATGAACTGTGACAGTTTAGATCATTGTTGCAACCAGGGTCCTATGGTTGCACCAGGTCTTGTACGGAGAAGGTCAAGTGGGGTGTCTATGGAAAGTCTGTAGTTTGCTGGTTATGATTATGCTGTCTCTATGTGTGTATTTTAAGTTATGAATATTGGCTATGTGCTTGTATCTCAATTTGTTTGTTTCTAAGTAGCCTCAGTGCAGGTCTATTCTCAATAAGTGCCCAATCAAGAAACACTTAACTCACAGTGGACTTTGGGAGATGCCAGTCCACATCTGAGCTTTCCTGGGAACGTTCAAACTAACATGTAAACAATGGTGTTGGCCTGCAAAAAGCTCAACCATTCATGGTCATGTGACTTGCCCAGGTGGCTACAAACTCCAACTTGTTGCTGTGACTTTGCACAGAAGAACAAAGGGGTTTCCACCCACAAGAGGGGGAATACAAAAGGCCCTGGAAGGCTCTCCATTTTGTCTTCAGCTGGCTCAAGAGATGGCCTCTCCACCCCCAAGAGATGCCTACCAGAAACTGGAACAAAGGACAGTAACTACAGGGGTCTGAGTGATTGCTGGACCCAGGCTAGGAAGGAGTCCAGTATGTGAAAGAAGCTTATTGGAACATCTCGGGGGGTGAGATTTTACCTGTAATCAGTTTCCTACTATATTAGGCTTAGACTTGCGTGTTTTGTCTTATTTTGTTTGGTAACATACGTTGTTCTGTCTTTTATTACTTGGAAACATTTAAATCCTACTTTTTATATTTAATAAAATAAATTTTTCTTATTAATTAACTCAGAGTAAGCAATTAATACCTGGAGGAGCAAGCAGCTGTGCATATCTCTCTATCAGTGTTATAGAGGGGGACAATTTATGAGTTAGAATAATGGAATCATAGGATATCAGGGTTGGAAGGGACCTCAGGAGGTCATCTAGTCCAACCCCCTGCTCAAAGCACGACCAATCCCCAACTAAATCATACCAGCCAGGGCTTTGTCAAGCCTGACCTTAAAAACCTCTAAGGAAGGAGATTCCACCACCTCCCTAGGTAACCCATTCCGGTGTTACACCACTCTCCTAGTGAAAAAGTTTTTCCTAATATGCAACCTAAACCTCCCCCACTGCAACTTAAGACCATTACTCCTTGTTCTGTCATCTGGTACCACTGAGAACAGTCTAGATCCATCCTCTTTGGAACCCCCTTTCAGGTAGTTGAAAGCAGCTATCAAATCCCCCCTCATTCTTCTCTTCTGCAGACTAAACAATCCCAGTTCCCTCAGCCTCTCCTCATAAGTCATGTGCTCCAGCCCCCTAATCATTTTTGTTGCCCTCTCCTGGACTCTTTCCAATTTTACCACATACTTCTTGTAGTGTGGGACCCAAAACTGGACACAATACTCATGAGGCCTCACCAATGTCAAATAGAGGGGAATGATCACGTCCCTTGATCTGCTGGCAAAGCCCCTACTTATACACCCCAAAATGCCATTAGCCTTCTTGGCAACAGGGGCACACTGTTGACTCATATCCAGCTTCTCATCCACTGTAACCCCTAGGTCCTTTTCTGCAGAACTGCTGCCTAGCCATTCAGTCCCTAGTCTGGAGCAGTACATGGGATTCTTTCGTCCTAAGTGCAGGACTCTGCACTTGTTCTTGTTGAACATCATTAGATTTTTTTTGGCCCAATCCACTAATTTGTCTAGGTCCCTCTGTATCTTATCCCTAACCTCCAGCGTATCTACCACTCCTCCCAGTTTAGTGTCACCTGCAAACTTGCTGAGGGTGCAGTCCATGCCATCTTCCAGATCATTAATGAAGATATTGAACAAAACTGGCCCCAGGACTGACCCTTGGGGCACTCTGCTTGATACCGGCTGCCAACTAGACATGGAGCCTTTTATCACTACCTGTTGACCTCAATGATCTAGCCAGCTTTCTATCCACCCTATAGTCCATTCATCCAGCCCATACTTCTTTAACTTGCTGGCAAGAATACTCTGGGAGACCATATCAAAAGCTTTGCTAAAGTCAAGGAATAACACATCCACTGCTTTCCCCTCATCCACAGAGCCAGTTATCTCATCATAAAAGGCGATTAGGTTAGTCAGGCATGACTTGTCCTTGGTGAATCCATGCTGACTGTTCCTGATCACTTTCCTCTCCTCTAAGTGCTTCAGTATTGATTCCTTGAGGACCTGGTCCATGATTTTTCCCGAGACTGAGGTGAGGCTGACTGTCCTGTAGTTCCCCGGATCCTCCTTCTTCCCTTTTTTAAAGATGGGCACTATATTAGCCTTTTTCCAGTCATCTAGGACCTCCCCCGATCGCCATGAGTTTTCAAAGATAATGGCCAATGGCTCTGCAATCACATCCACCAGCTCCTTTAGCATCCTCAGATGCAGCACACCCGGCCCCATGGACTTGTGCTCGTCCAGCTTTTCTAAATAGTCCTGAACCACTTCTTTCTCCACAGAGGGCTGGTCACCTCCTCCCCATACTGTGCTGCCCAGTGCCGTAGTCTGAGAGATGACCTTGTTTGTGAAGACAGAGGCAAAAAAAAAGCATTGAGTACATTTGTTTTTTCCACATCCTCTGTCACTAGGTTGCCTCCCTCATTCAGTAAGGGGCCCACACTTTCCTTGGCTTTCTTCTTGTTGCTAACATACCTAAAGAAACCCTTCTTGTTACTCTTAACATCTCTTGCTAGCTGCAACTCCAAGTGTGATTTCGCCTTCCTGATTTCACTCCTGCATGCCTAAGCAATATTTTTATACTCCTCCATGGTCATTTGTACAATCTTCCACTTCCTGTGAGCCTCTTTTTTGTGTTTAAGATCAGCAAGGATTTCATGGTTAAGCCAAGCTGGTTGCCTGCCATATTTACTATTCTTTCTACACATTGGGGTGGTTTGTCCCTGCAACCTCAATAAGGATTCTTTAAAATACAGCCAGATCTCCTGGACTCCCTTCCCCTTCATGTTATTCTCCCAGGGGTTCCTGCCCATCAGTTCCCTTAGGGAGTCAAAATCTGCTTTTCTGAAGTCCAGGGTCTGTACAGAGTACTGTAAAGGGGTAGGGCAAGAGGTGGGGTGGGGTGCGGGGAAGACACAGTGGGGAAGGGGGATGGGATGGGATGGGGCAGGGGAAGAGAAGGGGATGGGATAGGGCATGGGACAGTGGAGAGAGGAAGTGGGAGGAGATGGGGAAGAGAAGGAGATACAGGAATGGGCGGGCAGAAGTAGGAGCCTGGCATTTGGCTTCCACCGAGCAGCAGCAGCAGCCCCAGAGGGGAGGTGGCTGCAGCAGCACCAGAGTCATGACATTTCTGCAGCAGCTGGTGCCAGAGTGGCTGCCAGCAGCAACTAGAGTTATCCTGTTGTGGTTAGATGTTTAGAGATGTTTGGTTGTGTGTATGTGTTTCCTCTGTGTGCTGCCCCAGCTCTGCGCAGACAGATGACATTGCAGACCTTGAGCAAACTGCCCAATGACCACAAGACCCGTTAAGGGATGAAGGCACCCAGCTGGGTTTATTGTCAAAGAGGCATGTTACTAGTATTCTGCAGACTCTACCAGACCACTAAAAATGAACCAGCTCAGTAAATGGTGGGACTTTCTATTCCTCCCTAAGCCAGACAAAAATACTCCCTCTAAAATATATCTTTATACCCTGATACAAATAAGTTAGTACTGCCCCTTTGACACAGTTAGTTACTTCCCCCTGATGTGACTAGTTATCACCCATCACCTTGTACATGTTGTTTCAATCAAAACATCTCTATTACGTACTGTCATCCTGACCTTATCTTTTAGGAGGGGTCAGTGTGTTCCTGTGTCTCCAAGGATAACAGGAACACACTGACCCCTCCTAAAAGATAAGTTTTTGTACCATCCTTGACATCAGGATGTTCTGGTACCACTTGATATCGGAATGTCTTCACATTAGTAATCTGTAACTAGCACTTCTTAGGAATGTGTATTTCTGCAGTATCAGCCCTGTTCTTGCCAGATTCTTGCCTCATACCAGGCCTCTAATACAAGGGCTTATGTCTCAGGCTCTCTTCCTACTACACCTGTTAAGCTGGCCCATTTCCTCCCACCCCCCAGCACTGGCAGCAGAGGTACCACTCCTGGCAGAGGGGGTGGGGGAGACAGGGCTGGCTCTAGCTTTTTGGCCGCCTCAAGCAAAAAAAAAAAAAAAAAACGGGGCAGCCAGAACGGCAAAGCAAAAAAAAACCTGCGGCGCGGCTGGAGCGTGGGTGCAGGGGGACTGGCTGGGGGGGGGGGGAAGGGGAGGGAGCGGGCGGGAGAGAGAGAGAAGGGGGCGGCCAGAGCTACAGCAGGGGCGCTGCCACGCGGCCCCTCCCGCTGCGCTGCCACCTGCAGCTAGGGCTCCTCTCCAGTTGGTGGGGAGGGAAGGAAGAGGACTGCCCTGCAGGGCGCTCTGGTTCTCCGCGCCGTCGCCCCCTACAGGGCGGCCGGAGCGGAACAAAAAAAAAAAAAGGGGGGCGTGCCGCCCTAGGATTGGGCAGAATGCCGCCTCGAACAATCTGCCGCCCCAAGCACCAGCTTGCTCAGCTGGTGCCTGGAGCCGGCCCTGGGGGGAGAGAGAGAGCCAGTGAGCCAAGGGAACTGGCTTCATTTATGTGGGTGTGTGCATGTGTTTTGCCCCTACCCTCCAATATAGCAGTCAAATTACGCCTATGCCCTTTCTCCCACCCTTCACTTCACACCCAGGCTGTTATGAAATCATGCTGAGTTTTCCTCTCTAATGTCTCTAAGTACATTCTCCTTTCCATCCCTACTACCAAAGTGTTGTTCCATGGTCTGGTCATGTCTCACCTTGACTACTACATCTCTTTAATTTCTTGATAAGGTAAAGAGCAACAACAAAAAACCCATATAGACTGTATATACTATTTTCCTTGACTCACATCCCTAATTGAAAAGGGTCAAAGAAAAACTAAAGCAAATTGGTAGGACCTAGAAAAAACATCCAAGAAAGTCAGTAACTATGGGGTAAAATACACACACGCACACGCACACACACACACGAAAAAGGAAGGGATAAATACATCTTGTGTGGTATTCCTTCTCGTCTTTGCATTTTGTCTAATGTCTATTTATATGCCAGTTTATGGGCATGGACTTTTCTCATGTAGCTGTGGAGCACTATGCATAGGCTTGGAAGGATTGGATTTTTATCGACAAATGTCAGTAAACGTCAATTTCATCGAATGCACACAAACTGATGGAAAAATATTTCCATTGATAATAATCAGATTATAGATAAGTAAAGTAAGAAAAATGCTGCTTGAGAACTTATTAGACTTTGTTTTTAGGATATTAATGTTATATATTTGATATGTAATACTGACAATTTGTGTTTTAACAGTTATAAAGCTTGAACCTTTTGACTTTCAGTGTCTACTGTAATTAAATAATTAGTCTGCAACTGTGAAAATTTAGGTAAATGTTTTTTTTAAAATGCTTAAAAATAAATACCAATGTTATCCATCCAAATAAAAATAAATAAATAAATAATTCTGTCAAGCCTAACTATGCACAACTATGCTGTAGACATAAATGAAAAAGAAAGGATTTAGAATATGAACTTTGGTGGCATTTCATATCCTGCTGTGGAAGTCAAAGTTCTTCCCCCACAAAAAAAGCCCAGTTCTGCAGTGAAAAGCTGCCTGGGTGTTTCATTATGACAGGGGTCTTACACTGCAAGCACCTTAGTTCTCAATTATGAGAGAAAAGCTAGATCACAAACAGCAGACAGCTACATGCTATGTGTCACTTTCTCACATGACCTTTCCACCTTATATGAGAAAGGTAATAGACATAGAACATCTGAGCTTGTCAATGTGCTATAAACAGACTCTTCCCCCCACCTATCTTCAGTTCATAACTTACTAGTTTCCCCATTTCATTTCAGCAGGACATATTATTAATTAATTATTATTATTTATTATTATTAATTAATAACTGGCTGTCTTGCCAACTAGAGCTTGTTACAGCTTCATTTTCCTCTCTGGTTTCATCCATTTCCAAAAAGTAAATGTTTACTATTTCTTCAAATGAAGGTAGCACAGGTCTCCATAGAGGAACTCTTTCAAGCTTCAGATTGCTCAGTTAACATTCCCTACTGGCTGCTTTAAAAGCAAATAAAGATTAACAATAAAGATTTAAACAATGGAAAAGATTTTTTTAAAAGTTTATATTTAAGTGCTGGTATATAAAACATCTTTATAGCACATCCGTTACTTGTTTGAAACATCAAAAAAAACGAACTGAGATTTGGAATCATTTCATTTAATATACAGTGTCTATCCCCCCCTCCCACCGCTACCCCGCTTTAGCACATTTTAAATATGATTAGTATTGTCAAGGAAAGGACTATTTAAGAAATAAAAAGTCAAAGAACACATTAAAAAGCACACACAAATCAGGAAAAAGATAGGAGAACAAAATACTATCAGAAAAAAAGAGTAAATGCAAAGACAGAGAACCCCCAATTTACTTAAGCCTGTTTGAGAGCCTCCACTATTTCAAATCCCAGAGTATCACAGAAAGAAAGATTATCTCAGGTCATTAGCTTACAGAACTTTATATTGTAGGTCAAGAATAACAACTTGCATTGCACCTGGCATAGAGCAGAGGTTCAGCGTGAGCCAGTGCAGCAGTCCAAATTCTTTATATGCAGCTCCCTAGAGCACATCACAGTAATCCAGTCTCAAAGTGACAGAGGCATCGATAAACATGCTCAGATCTGTACCAATATGAAAAGGTCACAACCTTCTGGCCAAAAACAAAACAAAAAACAAAAACAAAACAAAAACAACAGATGACAAACAGCGCTATTGACTTCAGTTGCTACTTGCCCATCCAAGAACAATGGGGGAATACAACAGAAGACCCATCAGTCCCTGCTAGGGTCCAGCCCACAGATATGTCAACAATACTTCTCTGTTGACAGGTTGTTTTTTTCCCCTTGTTCTGGAGGATCCTTCCATGCAGTAGGGAAGAAAAATATTTTAGAGATAGTAAAATAGTCGACAACTACAAGTGGCCGTAGGATTCAGGAGCCTAAGAACTAGTTTTAACTCAGGTTTTGAAACAGTAAATTTCAAATGTGAGAGACAAAGTGGGTGAAGTAGTATCTTTTATTGGACCAACTTCTGTTGGTGAAAGAGACAAGCTACAACAATGTTGCAAACAACAATGGTCAATTTCAAATTTGACTGTTAGCTAGGATTTTCAGCAGTGTTTTGTATGTATTTCTGTAACAAGCTTTTCAGCTGAGATTTAAGTCTTCCTTTAAAATTATCTGATACATTTTAGATTTGGGGTTTCAAACCCTGCCCCCCCCAAGGTATGTCCATTTCTCTAAAGTGGTAGCGTACATATTTTGAACAGTTGCTGAGCTGCCACTAAGTCCTCTTCCATGCACTTTAACGTAACTTAATTTAGTCTAAGTAAAAAAAATGTTCTGACACACTACATGAGTATCCAGACACATTTTACATGAGCATTTCTTTTGTTTACACCGTGCCAAAGAGTGTTAATATTTTTCTTCCAGTTTGAAACCCTGACCCAGCAGCTGTACTCTACCCAATGACAATTTTCATTCACAATTTTCACTCTAAAAATGACTTTTTGCTGGATTTAATTTAATGCATACTAGTTCCGTCCACAAAAATTAAAACATTAATAATTATTTCTGATTGTTTAGCCACAAACTCTTTTTAATGAGGTTGTTCATTAAGCCGAGTCATCTGCATAGTGTGACATATTTGCTACGGTATGAAGGAGACAGACATTCATATATTAGAGTGTGTGTTCAGCTTAGTATGCTTAAGACTTGTGTCAGCACTTGTGTCATTTATAATTTAGCTGTAAAATCTTGTTCTGGGCTGAAACTTGGCAAACAATATATCCATTCTAGAATCAATTTTAGTACCAATTTTCAAATAAATAAAATAAGGTTTCCCATTTCCAGAAACTTTTTGTCACCTCAAGCTGTGATCTTGTCTTTTCTCAAAACTAAAAATGGTCAGACAAGGTCACCTGTTGGAGTGAAGACTTCCAGGGAAAACGTAGGTGGCTGCAGAAAGTACCGTTGGCAATTTAGTAGGCACTCTTCCTTTTGAGATGGCAATAAACCTTCAACTAGCATGATGTTAACGGGCAAGATATTGCTTAAAATATAATCTTTTGGATTAAACCAATTCCAGATTGGGCAATTACATTCCACCTATTTAAGATTTCTCATATGGTTTTATCTAGAAAAGACATTTGTCATTTCCCACCCCACACTGCAGTGGGGTGTTGAAGAGTACTGTTAGGGTATATATGTTTAACCTCAGAAGTGGCTTCATGTCAAAATGTTTTTATAGGTAGTTTGTGAGTTATTTTGCAAAGCATTTCAGAGACTTTTATGGATGAAAATTGCTATAAAAAGGTCATTATTCTGGTTATTTAAGAGTGACCTAGTTCAAGATCTGGGACTGGCTATACTCATTTCTACAATATGTGGTTCACACCAGTCAAGAAGGTCACACAGCTCACTGTCAGTGCTGGAAGTATGCAGTGTTGTTGTAGCTGTGTCGATCCCAGGATATTTGAGAGACAAGGTGGGTGAGATAATATTGTTTATTGGGCCAACTTCTGTATGTGAGAAAAACACCTTTTCAAGCTACACAGAGTACTTCTTCAGGTCAGCTCAGCTTTTCCCAGACCTGAAGAAGCACTCTGTGTAGCTTGAATGTTTATCTCTCTCACCTACAAAAGTGGGTCCAATAAAGGATACTACCTCACCCACCTTGTTTCAGTTCTAGAAGTATATAATTGTATTTGTTTCCAGAAGTACCCACAATGCACTAGGTGTTGTAGAAATCATAATCTCTGGTCACAGGAGCTCAAAATCTAAACAGCACAGAGACAAAATGTAGAGGAAGGGACTGTGACGTTGCACTCCATATGCTTTATGAAAATATGCTTATGAATGTGAATATGATGTAACTGGAATATGCTTTATGCAAAAGGTCTCTTGTAAGGTATGATTACAAAGCTTATAATCTACTGAGTGTGTTCATCCTATTTGTTTGCATGTATTATTTCTATGTTGGGAGTTAGGAGAATAAGATATAAACTTGTATTACTGATGTAAACATATTAAGTGGAAGCCATTAAGGGTGCTTCAGAATCAATGAACTGTAAATAGCTCTGTTTACTTGCAAACCTTCCTGTGTAGTGTGGGCCAGATCAGGAAGAATGGAGGCTGGGGTCTCAAAGGACATGTGACCATGTCACATGATACTGGAATCCATCTTAATCCTTGTACTTTTCCATTGATGAGGCGGGGGTGGGGACAAGCATAGACAAAAAATTCCTGCCTGGTGCCAAAGCTATAAAAGAGGGTGGAGCAGGACAAAAGGGGCTGCCAGTCATGAGAAAACCCCAGCTTACCACCTGAGAGAGCTGCTGGAACTAAGAAGGACTGTACCAGGAGAAAGGATTGGGCCCAGACTTGGAAGGAGTCTAGTCTGTGAAAGAAGCTTATTGGAACATCTTTGAGGGTGAGATATTACCTGTAATCAGTTCCTTAACGCATTAGGCTTAGACTTTTGTGTTTTTACTTTATTTTGCTTGGTGACTTACTTTGTTCTGTCTGTTATTACTTGAAACCTCTTAAATTCTATTTTTTACACTTAATAAAATCACTTTTGTTTATTAATAAACCCAGAGTAAGTGATTAATACCTGGGGGAGCAAACAGCTGTGCATATCTCTCTATCAGTGTTATAGAGGGAAGACAATTTATGAATTTACCCCGTATAAGCTTTATCCAGAGTAAAATGGATTTATTTGGGGTTCAAGCTCCCAGAAAGGCTGAACACTGGGTGCTGGGAAAGTCCCTGTTAACTGAGAAGCCCCTGGGCTGAGTGAATCTCAGTTTCAGTGAAGTGCAGAGAGGCGTGGCCCAACCTCTGGGTCTGTGCTGGAGCTGACTGGGAGTGTCTTACTCAGCAAGACAGGAGCAGAGGGGCACCTGTTTTGGCAGGAGGGTTGTTCTCAGTGGTATCCCAGCTCATCGAGTGACAGTCTCGAGGGGAGTCTCTGTGACCAAACCCATCACAGGGACTTGACTATCACACAAGTAAAGTGGTCAAGATGGGAACTGGCTACTCTTATGTAACACAACACTGGAAGGGAGAAGGTTGTTAAATATATGTAAATTGTTTCCAAGTACCCCTCAACTTCTCTGTAATTAGTCAGCTAGTTTCTTGTATAAGTCACAATAAAAGTGAGTCTTTAGGGAGGATTTGACAATGGTGAAGGTAGTAGGTAGCCTTGTATAAAACTCAGGAAGGGTACTCCAGGATTAGAGGCCGTTGTAAAGGGGCACAGAGGTGGCTTCAGGAGAAGCAAACCAATATGAATGGTGGCTAGTTTTAAGATTAAACGTGATAAATTTATGAATGGGAATGTATGACGGAGCTGCCTTTAACAGCAGGGGAGTGGATTAGATGACCTAGGAGGTCCCATCCAGTTGTCTGTTTCTATAGCACTAAATAACATATGGGAGGAGGCATGGGTTAAATTGCAGCAAGGGAGGTTTAGGTTGGACATTAGGAAAAACTTCCTAACTGTCAGGGTGGTTAAGCACTGGAATATATTGCGTAGGGAGTTGTGGATTCTCCATCCCTGGAGATTTTTAAGAGCAGGTTAGACAAACACCTGTCAGGGATGGTCAAGATAATATTTAGTCCTGCCATGAGTGCAGGGGACTGTACTAGATGACCTTTCAAGGTCCCTTCCTGTCCTATGATTCCACAATTCTTTGATTGGTAGAGGGGGTGAAGTGTGATGCAGATTATAACAAAGGCTCAAACATGGAGAGACAGTTATGTAGGCCCTTGAATATGTGGATATGGAGCTTGAAGAGCGTTGTGCCACTTAGAAGTAGCTAGGATTCTTAGCTTGCCAATAATTCATTTTTAGCTCTGGTGGCCTGTGAAATTCTAAACATTACAATTGCAATCAGAATAATGTATCTCCATTTCAATTCTGACATGACATTAGTAGCTAATATCTCATGGGCTGCTAGAGCAGGAGGTGGATACTTTTACCTGTTTGAAAGCCAGGTTTACAAGATGTTTCATATGTTGCAATCATTGTTTTCTAACTCTGTTGGCTCTTGAAACAGTGACAACTAAAATTATGTTAGAGTCAAAGTGTTTGTGAAAGGGGAAGATAGAGATGGAAATCAGATTCTGAGATGATAGTACATGACCTACCAGGGCTAGAAACAGTTTGGCAGGCCAGTATGAATGGCTGGGCAAGGGACAGCCCGATAATGAACCCCTGCAGTATCATAATGAAATCATATTAATTACTAAAGAAGGAGATCTGAAAAGTAGTTTGTTTAGCCATGGTTTTGGTCTAGTAATTTTTGTAAAGACCTAATTAAGCTTGAAAACAGATTCTCTACTGTGGCCAGTACAGACTCAGTGCAATGAATATGTATGTGTGGAGGGGAGACACAGAGCATAGAGTCTGTCACAATTCCCAGATTCTTTGTTTGGTTCCACCTCGGTGTAGGCTTGAACAGATGGGGGCATTGTTATTGACACTGAAATCACTGGCGTTATTCGAATTTACACCAGTTGGAGATCTTATCCTGGAGTATCTTTGGATTTAAAATTCCTTTTTCCTACATCCTACTCACTCAGACTTATTTTCCTCAGTAATCTTGGAGTTATCCTAGACTCTGAACCGCTTTGCTCTTATGTCTCCTTTATATGCAAGTTCATTTGCCACCATCTCAATATATTTATTTTCATTTGATTATTTCCTCTGCTTAATTCCTGACATGTTCACTTCTATGATCTTGTTAAATCTTCACTCTGCAAGTTTAAGGGATCCCAGAATTCTCCCCCACACACACACATTTTTTTTCTGAGAAGCAGGCACCTATCATTTTCATCCATCAACTTTAGAGCCTTCCTTTTTATCTCCAAATCCAACTCAAAATTGCCCTCCTGATTTATGTCACTCATAGACTTTAAGGCCAGAAAGCACAAACATGATTATCTAATCTGACCTCCTGTACATTGCAAGCCACAGAACTTCACCCAGCCACTCCTGGAATAGACCCATAACCTCTGACTGAGTTACTGAAGTCCTCAAATCCCGATTTAAAGACTTCAAGTTACAGAGAATCCACTATTTACACTAGTTTAAACCTGCAAGTGACCCATGCCTCATGCTTCAAAGGAAGGTGACCGCCCCCGCCCCCCAGGTCTCTAACATCTCTACATTCCTCTGACATCATATCCATTCACAATACTACTGTTTTGGCCTTTTCTGTTTCTTCCCCATGGCCATCCATACTTGGTGATGTTGCTCACTTATGCTGTTCTCCGTGATTCTTCCTCCCTCTGAGCCACTGAGTGATTTCTTTTGTAAACTTCACTTTGGGAATATTTATTTCTCCCTAGTTTGACTCTTTGTAAGGTATTTAATAATATCATGACAGAAGTATGCAATGGGCACGCAGATTTTAATAAAATAGGAACCATACACACTAAATTGTGACTAGACTTTTCTGAGCCAACCAGACTTGTTCATAAGGATTGAAGGAATTTGCTTATTTGTTTTTGTTGGTTTTTTTGTTGTTGTTGGTTGGTTGTTTTTTTCACTATCATTTGTTTGGCTCTTCACTTATAAGGAGGACCAGCAAGGAAAAGCTAAAGTGCCACAGGAAAAGCTGTCTATGAAAAGACATTTTGACTAGTGGCTAAAGCACAGGAATGAGTCCTGAAAAAGTTCACTCTGCCGTAGACTTACTTTGTGACCTTGGAAAGTTATTTATCCTGTCTGTACTTCAATTTCCCCATCTAAGATGGGCCCAGCACCTTCTTCAAAAGGAAGTTGTGAAAACTTATTCACTAAGGGTTTGATACAAAGCCCTTTGAAATCAATGGGAATCTTTCCATTGAATTTAAATTGGCTCTATAGCCGCGATCAGCATTATTTACCACTATCAGATATTTCCAACCAGTGCTGATTTTAAAAGTTGCCATTGGTGGAGATCCACCACAACCCTTGGACCACATTAAGATAAAATTCAGACACACCCTCTAAGACCCCTCTTTTACACATTTATACAAACAAGTTAGGTATTGCCCCTCTGACATGGTTAGTTACCACCCTTCATCTTGTACATGTTGGTTTGATCAAAACATCTCTATCTATCATCCTGACCTTATCTTTAGGTGGGGTCAATATGTCCTTGTATCATCTTTGGGGAGTGTATTTACACCATAACCTTGTATCAGGGTGTTGTGATATATGAATACTTAGTGCCTAGGAGTGCTTGTGTTTTTGCAATGACAGCCCTGTTCTTGCCAAGTTCATGTATCAGACAGTGAACCTGAAGCAGGCATCTGCTTTATAACTGGGCCAGACTTTTGATCATAGTGTGACTCTTGCTAAGTTTGCTTTATCTCAGCAGGGCCTGACTTTAGTTCAGGCCTTAGGCCTTACACCATGCCTCATGTCTCTTTCTACTACATCAGGAGAGTGTGGGTGGGTTGACAAAATGAATCACTGGAATTTTCAATGTTTCAAAAGTTAATCAATTCAGAAATATTTCTAGCAATTTTTAGCATTAATGACCAACATGCCATTCTTTACTGTTTAGCAGAAAATCAGCTTTGCCTTGGGTCCAAGAGACTACATTTTGCAATGGTTATTGATCCAATATGAGATCATATGCTGAGACTTCCCCAGCAGCCAGCTCACACAGGCTCTGTCTCTCTGTCTCTCTATTACACACACACTCTCTGTCTCTCCCCCTCCCCCTGCCCATGTACCCCATCTCTGCAGAGCAGGGGCAGGGGAGACAGAGCTCAGAGTCAGCACAGAGCAGGACAGCTTTCAGTGAGTGCCTTAAAGAGACAGCACATGGTGTCTCTCAGAAACTTCCCCAGCAGCCAGCACACACAGTGTCTCTGTGTCTCACACACACACACACACACACACACACACACACACACACACACACACACACACACACACACACACACAGAGTCTTTTTCACACTCACCTCCCAACACATACTTGTATTATTGTTGTTACTTCTTGGTACTTCCTACAATGCACATATATTCTCTGTATTTTTATTCTGTATTGTTATTTTAGTGTTTTGACTGGTCTATGCATTTCATAATTTTTATTTCTCTTACACTTAAATTTAATTCTTTGAGTAGTGAGTTCTAAAATGCCTAACCTATCCTGGCTGATGTAATTATCCTTATGGTAACTTTTTAAATATATATATTATATCTAGTTTTTTTGTTTCTACTGGTGGCGCACATCTGCACACTGACCACAGTGCACATAACAAAATTTATTCTGCACATGGATGGAAAAAATTAGAGGGAACATTGATCCCTGCCCATCCTGGCTAATAGCCATTGATGGACCTATCCTCCTTGAACTTATCTAGTTATTTTTTGAACTTTATTGGCAGTGTAGATAAATTACTTTAATACTTGTTTTATGCGTTGATATTTGGCATATCTATTGGTATTAGCAATACACATTAGAAGCACACCTAAAAATATATTAAATGGAAGTGCATTTTAAGCCTGTATCTCTAGAAAAACGTAACATAAAAGCACGTTGCTAATCTACAGCAGACAGATTCTCAAACAAATAAGAGAACATACTTAAGTTGCAAACTTAAAATTAAGTTCCCCACTAGCCTTACTCCTGGGAAAAGTACTTTACATGCAAGGATGTAACCTTAATTAGTACCTGTATCACCAAATTATTATCTCTAGGTACTATGGGGAAATTTTTAACTTTAGTGCTACACTGGAACTGATCTCAGAGCAGAAGTCATCTATTGCCGAAATGTCCTATTAAAGGATGTGTAGTATTGCTATGGAAATCACTCATTACTGCAACATATTTTACATCATTAAAATGTACGTGCATGAGCTGGAATATGAAAACTACCCACAATAGCCCACAAAAGCTATCTTACAGCCAACTATTGCAGTAAAGATTGGGTATGGGTATTTCACTCCAAATGTAAATATATTTTTGATAACTATCTTTCTGACCCATAAAAATATATCATTTCTAGTTGTTTAGTTATTTTTACTAGTAGCCAGACTACCTAGTAGTCATCCATCTTTTCACCCCTTGACTTTGCAATCTGCAAACTTACTGTTGATTTTTATTATGTGTCAAAAGAGCCAGTTACACATGCTATAAGGTCTGTCAGTCACAGCACCGAAGCTGAGAACTGTGTGAAGAATGTTATTGCTCACCCGATAACCTGATAGAGCATCTGCTATCCTTTTCATAAAAAATGCAGGCTAATGGAGACATATTAAGTCAGAATGGTAGTTTTTTATATAGTTACTCCCAGTGACCTTGTTAAAAAAATATCATATTATTTCCTCTGAGAGATTTCAAAACAGAGCTATACAAAGCCCTGAAGGATTTCTCTGGCAAAATGTCTGTGACAGCACATACTTTCCTTTCTCTCTTTCCCTCTCTTGTATTAAGACAGCACTGGAAAATAGACTAATTTACTAAACTTCCATCCTGAAGAACAACAAAGCTAATGGTTTGTCTTAAAGAAGGAATTTATGGGCATCTGTGTACTTCCCTAACTATAGACACATGAGGTAACAGACAAAAAGTTACATTAGACTCAGTCACTCACCATAAAGTCCCAATCCAGATGGCTCAAAGCATACAACAACTTAGTGTGATATACCCTTGGGGGTTCAAAGAGTAGAAAATTAAACTACTTCTGCTCTGCTGGGAAGTGTCCAATGTTCATGATGAACTATGGCTGATCAACTGGCATTGTGAAGCCTTGCTTAGATGCAAAGCGCAATTTGAAAAGAATGGAATATGATTATCATTCATTCGTGTACCAGGTGTGCATTCAGTTGCACAAAGACTATCCTACTTTTGCCTGCTTTTTAGTTAGGTGTGTGATACAGGATTAGCATTGCCAACTGCAAGAGTTCAAAAGTTATGACTCAGGCTCCAAAAAGTCATAAGTATAACTTAAAAATCACAAGATTAAGGGCTAAAAACTTATATTCTTTTTTAAAATGAAAGCTGAGATTTCTCATGTAATCACTTGACTCCAGAAGATCTTTAAGAAGAACACCAAATATTCGAAGACTCAAAATAAATGAGAGAATGGGCACACTGAAGGTTAATTTGGGAGAGATGAGACCTCACCACCCCTCTCCTTCCAAGACTTCACCTAGTTTCATTCATTATCATAATCTATTATATAAGGTTAATTTGGAAGCTGCTTTAAAAAGAACACATGTGTCAATCTGTGAGGGAGGATGAAATACAGCTTCTATAAGGGGGTAAGGAAGATAACATCTTCCATCACAACTACCAGCCTATTCTGAGAGATCTGGGTTCCCTCACCAGCATCACTTTGAAGTAAATGTATGTAAAGTAAAGTAAATGTATGTGGGACAGAGTTATCCTTCCTGAATTCCCATCCCTCTCTCACCCTAGTTACCTATTTGTTGCTATGCTTTCTTACTAGTCCTTATTCTCATTTCCCCACTGCTTTACATAGCCTATGTCAACCTGCCAGGTGTCAGGGCCAGGCCATGGGTGGCCAGTGTGCCCTGGGCAGCTGCTAAATTGCAATCAGGAGACAAGTAGTAGGATCAGGAGAGAGCTGGATCAGAATGCCAGGGAGTCTGGGTCTGGCACCAAGTTGCTGTTGGCAGGCAGATAGCAGGGTAAGAAGTGAGTCGGATCAGGATACCAGGAAGTCAGAGTCAAGCACCAGGTTACAGACAGAACATAAGAACGGCCACACTGGGTCAGACCAAAGGTCCATCGAGCCCAGTATCCTGTTTTCCAACGGTGGTCAATGCCAGGTGCCCCAGGCTGAATGAACAGAACAGATAATCATGAAGTGATCCATCCCCTGTTGCCAATTCCCAGCTTCTGGCAAACAGAGGATAGGGACACCATTCCTGCCCATCCTGGCTAGTAGCCATTGATGGACCTAGCCTCCATGAACTTATCTATTTTTTTTTAATCCTATTATAGTCTTGACCTTCAGAACATCCTCTGGCAAGACATTCCACAGGTTGACTGTACGTTGTATGAAAAAAAATACTTCCTTTGTTTGTTTTAAACCTGCTGCCTATTAATTTCATTTGGTGACCCCTAGTTCTTGGGTTATGAGAAGGAGTAAATAACACTTCCTTATTTATTTTCTCCACACCAGTCATGATTTTATAGACCTCTATCATATCCCTCCTTACTCATCTCTTTTCCAAGCTGAAAAGTCCCGGTCTTATTAATCGCTCCTCATATGGAAGCTGTTCCATACCCTTAATCATATTTGTTGTCCTTTTTTGTACCTTTTCCAATTTCAGTATATCTTTTTTGAGATGGGGCAACCATATCTGCATGCAGTATTCAAGATGTGCATGCACCGTGCATTTATCTAGAGGCAATATGAAATTTTCTGTCCTATTACCTATCCCTTTCTTAATGATTCCCAACATTCTGTTCGCGTTTTTGACTGCCACTGCACATTGAGTGGACATTTTCAGAGAACTATCCACAATGACTCCAAGAGCTCTTTTTTGAGTGGTGGTAGCTACTTTTATATGTATAGTTTGGGATTATGTTTTCCAATGTGCATTACTTTGCATTTATCAAAATTGAATTTCATCTGCCATTTTGTTGCCCGGTCACCCAGTTTTGTGAGATCCTTTTGTAGCTCTTCACAGTCTGCTTGGGACTTAACTATCTTGAGTAGTTTTGTATCATCTGCAAATTTTGCCACCTCAGTGTTTACCCCCTTTTCCAGATCATTTATGAATATGTTGAATAGGACTTATCCCAGTACAGACTCCTGGGGGACACCACTATTTACCTCTCTCCATTCTGAAAACTGACCATTTATTCCTACCCTTTGTTTCCTATCTTTTAACCAGTTACCAGTCCATGAGAGGACCTTCCCTCTTATCCCATGAGAGCTTACTTTGCTTAAGAGCTTTTGGTGAGGGACCTTGTCAAAGGCTTTTTGAAAATCTAAGTACACTACATCCACTGGATCACCCTTGTCCACAAGCTTGTTGACCTCCCACGAAGAATTCTAGTAGATTGGTGAGGCATGATTTCCATTTACAAAAACCAAGTTGACTCTTCCCCAACAAATTATGTTCATCTACGTGTCTGACAGTTTTGTTCTTTACTATTGTTTCAACCAGTTTGCCTGGTACTGAAGTCAGGTTTACCAACCTGTCATTGCCGGGATTACCTCTGGAGCTATTTTTACAAATTGGACTCCAGTCATCTGGTACAGAAGCTGATTTAAATGATAGGTTACAGACTACGGTTAGTAGTCCTGCAATTTCACATTTGAGTTCCTTCAGAACTCTTGGGTGAATACCATCTGGTCCAAATTATTACTGTTTAGTTTATCAATATGTTCCAAACCCTCCTCTAAGGAAACCTCAATCTGGGACAGTTCCTCAGCTTTGTCACCTAAAAAGAATGGCTCAGGTTTGGGAATCTCCATCACATCCTCACCCATGAAGACCAATGCAAATAATTCATTTAGTTTCTCCGCAATGGCCTTATCGTCCTTGAGTGCTCCTTTAGCATCTTGATCATCTAGTGGCCCCACTGATTGTTTAGCAGGCTTTCTGCTTCTCATGTACTTAAAAAAATGTTGCTATAACTTTTTGAGTCTTTGGCTAAATATTCTTCAAATTCTTTTTTGGCCCTCCTAATTATATTCTTAAATTTTATTTGCCAGGATTTATGCTCCTTTCTATTTTTTGCTCAATAGGATTTAACTTACACTTTTTAAAGGATGCCTTTGTCTCTCACTTTTACTTTTACTTTGTCATTTAGCCACAGTGGCACTTTTTTGGTCCTCTTAAATGTATACCCCAAATTTAAAAACATAGTAAGTTGAAAATCTATTATGGTGTCTTTAAAAAGCTTCCATGCAGTTTGCAGGGATTTCACTTTTGGCACTGTTCCTTTTAATTTCTGTTTAACTAACTTCCTCATTTTTGTGTAGTCCCCCTTTCTGAAATTAAATGCTACAGTGCTGGTCTGCTGTGGTGTTTTCCCCACCACACGGATGTTAAATTATATTATGGTCACTATTACCAAGCGGTCCAGCTATATTCATCTCTTAGACCAGATCCTGTGCTGCACTTAGGACTAAATCAAGAATTGCCTTGTCTTTTGTGGGTTCCAGGACAAGATGCTCAAAGAAGCAGTCATTTAAGGTGTCAAGAAACTTTATCTCTGCCTCCCGTCCTGGGTGACATGTACCCAGTCAATATGGGGATAGTTAAAATCCCCCATTATTATTGAGGTTTTTATTTTTATAGCCTCTCTAATCTCCCTGACCATTTCATAATCACTATCACCATCCTGGTCAGGTGGTTGGTAATATATCCCTACTGCTATATTCTTATTATTAGAGCATGGAATTACT
Source organism: Emys orbicularis (assembly GCF_028017835.1). NCBI lineage: Eukaryota > Metazoa > Chordata > Testudines > Emydidae > Emys > Emys orbicularis. Next base: position 185,731,433 of record NC_088685.1, read on the forward strand.
ATCCATAGAGATTCTATGGTACAGTTTGGTTCATTTAAGATTTTTACTTCATTTGATTCTACACTTTCTTTCAAATATAGTGCCATGCCCCCACCAGCACCACATGTTCTGTCCTTCCAGTATATTTTGTACCCTGGTATTACTGTATCCCATTGATTATCCGCATTACACCAATTTCCTGTGATGCCTATTATATTAATATCCTCATTTAATACAAGGCACTCTAGTTCACCCATCTTATTATTTAGACTTCTAGCATTTGTATATAAGCACTATAAAATCTTGCCACCTTTTAGGTGTTTGTCATTACATGACATAATTGAATGGGACTCTTTTTCATTTGACTATTTCTCATCAGATCCTACCCATATTTTATCATTTTCCATCCTCTCCTCCTTACTAAGACAGAGAATCTCCATTAATAGATCCTCCCCTAAGGTATGCCTCTGTCCAAACCACATGCTCCTCCGCACCTGTTGGCATTCCTCCAGCCATTAGTTTTTAAACTGCTCTATGACCTTTTTAATTTTAAGTGCTAGCAATCTGTTTCCATTTTGGTTAAGATGGAGCCCATCCTTCCTGTATAGGCTCCCCATTTCCCAAAAGTTTCCCCAGTTCCTAATAAATCTAAACCCCTCCTCCCTACACCATCATCTCATCCACGCATTGAGACCCTGCAGTTCTGTCTGTCCAACTGGCCCTGCGTGTGAAACTGGAAGCATTTCAGAGAATGCTACCATGGAGGTCCTGGACTTCAATCTCTTACCTAGTTGCCTAAATTTGGCCTCCAGGATCTCTCTCCTATCCTTCCCTATGTCATTGGTACCTACATGTACCACGACCACTGGCTCCTCCCAGCACTACACAGAAGTCTATCTAGATATCTTGAGAGATCCGCAACCTTCACACCAGGCAGGCAAGTCACCATGTGGTTCTCCCAGTCATTGCAAACCCAGCTATCTATGTTTCTAATGATTGAATCCCCCATAATTATTACCTGTCTCTTCCTAATAACTGGAGTTCTCTCCCCCAGAGAAGTATCCTCAATACGAGAGGATACCATGACATCCTCTGGAAGGAGAGTCCCAACTTTAGGATCATTCTTTTGTGCCCTGGAAAGTCTCATCTATGTACCTCTGTCTCCCTTAGCTCCTCCAGCTCAGCCACCCTGGTCTCCAAAGTCTGTACACAGCCTCTGAGGGCCAGGAGCTCCTTGCACTGAATGCACACATATGCAACCTGCCCATAGGGCAGGTAATCATACATGCTGCATTGTGTGAAATAAACTGGATAGCCTCCACTCTGTTGCTTGACTTCTGCCTGCATTCTCTTTTTACTCCTGCAGCTCATCCCTTTGTTGATGTTTTGTTTTTATCAGGGGGTGTTTTGGGCTTTAAGTTTAAAGAATGCTAAGTGTATTTAGCCCTCCCCTCACACTCGACATTCCCTCTCAAAACTCCCCTGTTAGCCGCTCCCCTGTTCATTAGCTCCTCTGGTCACTTAGGAGTGGGTTTTTTAAAGCCCTGGTCTTCATGAGTAGCTCTGCCCCTGATTAAGGGTTGATGGGTGCTAAAGGGCTTAGGGATCAAAGCCTCGTTAAGAGGCTGTCAGCCTTGCCTAGCAGGCCGCTAGGGTCAGCACACGGTCCCCCAAATAAACTGACCACATGGTATATTTCAGTCAAGCAGCAAGCACACCACACACACACACACACACACAGACACACACACTACAGACAGCAAACTTACCCCAAAGGTCACATAATTGTTTCTCCTTCAGCTGGAGAACTCCCTCGCAAAACTCCCCTGTTAGCCGCTCCTGTTCTCTAGCAATTGAGTAATTGAGTAGTGAAGTTCAGGACAAACCAGGGTCAGAAGCCAGACTACAGGAGCTATCACAAGCAAGGTCTGGAGCAGGGAGGGAGTGTTGTTTCTCAGACAGCTCCCCATCATGACTTTCTAGTGAATATAATGATATTGGCCAATCAGTGGGCTGTGAGGAGCTGCCAATCAGGCCCTGTGGGGCAGTACTTCCTGCCAAGCCTACCTTCAAAGGTTCCTCCCATAGGCAACCAGCTTAAGTGTCTAGTGGCAGTGTGGAGGGGTCAGCAACCTAGAACGCCCAAGGTCTCAGGCTCAAGCTCTGCAGATTCTTACACTACTGTTGGACTCCCCAATGACTGGTTACCCAAACACTGTCTACCAACTGCATGTGCACTCAGATTCATATGCTGATCTTCAAGGTGTGGAGAATAACCAGAGAAAGTCAGGTTTTACCTGGTTATGTGGAGGGCTAGCTGAACCCTTAACACCAAACCTTGAACACAGGAGTTTAGATTGTGCTTAGGAGTTGTTGGCATGAAGTGATATGGTCTCAAAGCTGGAATGGCAGACACCAAAATTTGTATTCAATAAATTGCTTCTGGGCTTCCTATTGATCTCATCTATCATCCTCTGGAGATTGCCTTGACTTCTACACTGGAAGAGGGGCAAGTGAATCAGGACATGGATACCGTCTACTTTAATGTTTCTCTCCAAGGATATCAGCTCTTTTAGTGTCCATAAACAGCATCTAACTCATTCACCACAGAGCCCCTGCCATCCTTATTGCACATCAGTTCCATTGTTGACATGGACAGTCAATGCAGTGCAACCTTTGTGACTGCTGAGCCCCTGCTGCCACTATTCCTGGATAATAGCTCCATTAGTGCCTGTACATAGGCCATGCTGGCCATCTGGATGGCTGCCAAAAGCCCTGCAACCACATATGTTCCCCTCTTCCAGTATTCCCAAAAGCAAACTTGAGAGCATCAGCCCAGAGCTAGATGACAAACTGATCAAAAACTGTCTAGTTATGCTCTGGAGCTATTCAAACCCAGCATACCTAATGCCTGTTATAAATGATGGAGAAAGGATTCTAACTGTGATGCTAGCAAAAGAAAAGCTGCCCTGTCTAAACACCTTGTGACTGCTGCAGTGAAGGGTCACCACTAATGTGAAACAATGACTAAAAAATAAGAGCCAAAGATCTGATAAAAGCTAAATTGCTGCAAACCCAGCCACAGCTCTTAGTGCCAGAAAATATTGCTTTCCAGTAAAATTATAATAAAGCTCTTAAATGTGTGTCTGTGGATGTCAGCTTAAAGCATTCAGTAAATGAGAGAATGGTACAGAATAGAGTTTCCAAGAGCACAGGGCCAGGCCTTCAGCTGAAGTAAATTGATATAGCTCCATTGACTTCCCTGGAGCTATGCCAGTTTACACCAGCTGAGAATCTGACCCATAGATAGTAAATAGTTTTGCACAGAGAAAAGTGCTCAGCAACTGTGAGGGCCACCTGAAGGTGTGGGGAGAAGGAGGAGGAAAAGCTCAGCTGAGATAACCCCAAATGGTTCCCAAGGAGAACGAAGGTTGCTCTCGGCTGTTTGATCATTTTGACATGCTCCACTCCACATTTGATTAGGGAGCCCTGCAACAGTCTTCACAGAGGGCTGCTGCAGCTCCCCACAGACTTCCACCACCTGCTACCCTGCCCTCTTCCACAGCAGAACATGGAAAAAACATAAGGGCTCCCAAGTGGCTTTCAACTCTTTCCTTTACAATTCAAATGTACTTAGTTCCCCTGTTGTGTGGGATCCTTGTGATGTGGTGGCCAATAGTGGCAACCAATTGGCAGGTGCAGTAGCCATCCATATCCTGTCATTGCTACCAAATCCACTTAGGGCCTGCTGCTGCATCACTAAAGTCAATGGGAATTTTATATCCATGGAAGCAGGGCCTAACTTTAAAGCTCAATAACACAAATACTGAAGTAATTAAATAAACTGCTCTTGATAAAGTTTGTGGTTAGACGCAACGCTGAACAAATCAGTAGCAGGCAAACTGCAGCACAGCTCAATTTAGCAACTCCTAAATGATTGTAGGAAAGCTTTGGCTCTAATTTTCCTGTCATTTTCACTCACTTTCACATATCTAAGCACCAGAAACGTCCTTCCCCATAACATCCCAAGCAGCTCAAAATTTCCTTCTAGCCCTGTCACAGCTCATTTAGTTCTACAGGTTCTCTAGCTTATTACAGAAATCTCTTTATAAAGTAGCAGCTAAGTGTTCTTTTCCAGCTTTCCTCCAGATTCTCTGAAAATCTCTGTCTCCTGGACCAGTTCCACCTTGTGAATGTTCCTATCTGGCAGTGGCCCAAACACAGCAGCTTTGCCAGCTCAGCCAGATCATTAATATTCGCATTGTGTCCCATCCCTCTCAGCTAGGCATTTAAGACTCCACAATACCAGAGACATGCCTGGCAGGATGTGAGGGGATTTTATTTCCCACTCTAAATAGGTGGGAAAACTTGGGATATCTCAGCTAGTACAATGCTAAATGATTAGTTTTTAATGGTGACCTCTGTGGATTGTACTAAGAGCCAGGATAGTAACATGTGCAGTTTAAAATATTTAATAATGGCTTACACTTATAGAGCAATTATTAGGTGATGATCTTCAGTAGACAAGTGGCATACTGTATGCCTGCATATGCACAAATTGTAACTCATGCATTCTTTTATTTCTTTTTTGAATGTCCCATCTGACTTCTGAGGTTGTACGTGCAGTGCTGATGGGTTCATAATGGTAAAGTTGAGTATAAATTAATCTACAGCATTTGTCCAAACTAAGGATTTTTTGCCTTTATCTTGTAAAAAGTAAAAAAATATTTTTTGTTGATTGAGAAATATCCAGGATACAGTCTTTTCATACAGGCATCTATTACTGTCATATTTAATTTATGGTAAGATACTCTCAATGGCAAGTTTTAATTCCTTAATAACTATGATGGGGAAGGACAGATTTGCCTTCTGCCTTTAGTTAACTTTAAAGGACCAGAAACAGCAGAACCCCATGGTAAAGGTAATAGCATCACATGGAATTTTATTTGTTATGGGATTATTTAAGCATTTTCTAGCAAAAAGGAGCAAGATATTAGGAATCTATTTGAGAGAAAAACACATGGCCATAGAAACTCTCATGTGTCTGCATAGCCTCTGCAGGCATATGGCTGAGAAGTCTAGGACCATAAGACTTCCTCCCCAATCCTCTCTATAACTCCTTAATATTTTGTTTAGTGTGAGTTGAGTTGAGTTGAGTTATTCTGCACCAAACCAATTTTTTCCAGGAACAGCCAGCAAGCATGGCTTTCTGGGCAGTACAAGCACCAGAGGGTCTTGGTGATCACTTCTCTTCAATACAAAAGCTTGCTGTGTAATGATGGTGGTCACTGTTAAATTCCAGTGGTATGTTGTTGACATTGTGCATTGTCTGAGATACTAGTTCATGGTGAGACTTCCTGAAATGTATTTGCTTACCAAGTCAGAGGTTATATTGATATTGATTAATTTACTGCTTTTAAGAAATAAGACTGAACACTGAGAATGACCAATTCAACTGCTCCTGACATCAGTGGAGAAGACTCCATTGACTTCAGTGGGAGCTGGATTGGATCTCAGTTTATCACAAGATTTGGTAATTGCAGTCTTGCTTTCATCTGTCAGGATAATAAAATCAGAAGTCTGCTTCATGCTAGAAACTAGCCAGAAAGAACATAATCTATTTTATGTGAAAATGAATTATGCTGCACTGTGATGATGCCACAGGGATTTCTATACTGGTAATCTTCTCTATGGAATTCGTCACTGTAGTATTGAGGCACCTTACAAACATAACAGGGGTGTTGTGAGGTTAAATTAATTTATATGGGGATGAATTAACTCAATTTTACAGCTGGCGAAACTGAAGCACAAAGAGTCACATAGGAAATGCATAGCAGAGGCAAGAGTAGAACCCAGATTTTTTTAAGTCCCAGGCTAGTGCTCTAACTTTCTCATCCTCTTTGAAAACAAAACCCTAAAATGCATTTTAACACAAACAACAAGAACAACAAAACCCCCTGTACTTTTCAAAATAATCTTTAGTAACTACAGAAAGCCTTCAAGTTAGATTTTCCCCCCCATACATTCAAAGGTATATGCAGGGAGGAAAAATAAACTTTACTCAAAGCAGCATGAAGAATCACAGCAGTTTTCAATCCATCACCCAAATGTAAGATGTTTTCTTCCCTTTCCCCAGTTCTATAGTGTTTCCAATTTCTTATTAGTCTAGAGATCTCCTCTTAAAAAACTTTTGACACAGAATTTGATTTAGATTCTATGCATGGAAAGTAAGCTACAATAATAAGTTGTAGCACATGGTCAAAACTGAATAGCTAATATTGTGGTATAATATTTCATTTTCAATGTCATTCTTGTGAAACCCAAAAGGATTTTGACCTCATCTTTGGTCATGAAAGTGATATTTGTAGACATATTGTACATACTTCCAAACAATGGGCTATATCCCCAGTTTCTGCATACTGAGATAGCTTCTTTGACTTCAATGGATGTATGTCAATTAAAACATGCTGGCCAAATTCATAACTTGTGTAAAACATTCAAAAATCATTTCATGAATATTTTAATAGAATTCTCTTTTGTTTGACAGTTTATCTGAAGAAGTTTATTGTGTCAAGCCAAGTAATTCTATAACTAGCCAAAGTCCTGGTATTTTTGCAATGAATATTTGAAGTAATATATCAAGCTTTTCCATTGTCAAATTAAAATTCCAAATGATTTTGAAATGTAAAGCAGTAATATTTAGTGCCCAGCCTCCACATGTGCAAAATTGCTTTCACACACTCACATAGCTCTGTGCTTTACAGGTGCTAGCATCTGCACATGCACTCTAAAAAGTGTAACATATTCACCTTTTTTTTTGTGAATGCATATTCTAACACTGGAGTGCATGGAGATGTTAGCGTTATTTTAGAGTGTTTGCACTGGCAATATAAATGGGCATGCATGCGTATGCATAATTTTGTACAGACGCATGTAAACCAGGGATAAACACTGATCAAGACTTCTACCTAATTGCACAAAACCTCTGAAGAAATTTGATATTCATTCTCAAGCACCATTCTGTGCAGTGTTTTTCAAGACATATTTATGACCTGTATTTGTTCAGTTAAGCTTTAACTATTTTTTTTTAAATGTTTACTCCTCAAGAAAAGGAAACCTGCACTAGCTGATCTGGAGACCTACAACTTTGGTTACATTTGAATTTACCTAGTGATCACTCAGTATAATGTTAATTCTAGGACAGCCTCAGAAGTGGAGTTGGGTGAATCATTTGTACTGAGTAATTTTTTCTTGTTTCTGTTTGCAAATTACATGCAAAACATACTGACTTTTACTGATCTTTAGTTATTGTCAGATTGGGTCAGTCCTGAACTGTGTAATGTAATATTATGCTAAAAAAACTGCAATATAACTGGGAGGTTAGTTAGTGATGGGCAAATTTCAAGAGAATTTGTGGTGCAATTTGGATAAGAACCAAGAAGTCTGAATGTGTATCAGAAGCTTTTTGACCCTATCCACTCTTCATTAAGTCTTCAAGAAGAGTTTGGAAATCTTAATAAAAAGTGCTCATAGGTGTTGTATAATTTATATGTAATATATGGGCCAAAGGTGTTAACATAACCCAGTTACTGTTCAACATTGAACAGTGTTAACCAAGGTATGGGATATATATCATGGCAAACATTATAAAATTCAGGCCAAACTTTAGTAATTTGATTGAAACACACAACAGGAAAAGAATCAAATAGAGGTAAAGAGCATTGAAACTGCAATTGATTGTTTATGCAAAACAAACAAATCAAAACCTTTCAAAGTCCTTTTTGGAGACAATGAATATTGGTTAAGAGTCTCATAATCAGTCCTTCTTGGTGGGGGAGAAAGGGGTAGTTCTATTTTTCAATTCTGAATTGAGAATGATAGTCACTTTCCTGTTTTAGGCAAAACAGGCAAACACAGACTAGGGAGAAGATATAGCATAGTAAAGATGAGGGAAATGCGGCTTTTGTGATGTTCTTAGAGATACCTGGTCACTCGTCAGTCATGGATGGATGATTTGGGCTGGCAGGTTGGCCATGAAAGCTGTTGCTCTGGACCCTGAATTATTTCCCTGGTCAGGGACATCATCTGGTTGGTCTGATCTTTTCTCTCTCATTCAATGGTCCTTCTCAGGTGGAGCAGAGCTGGATGAGCTGTCTCATCTCACTGTGCTGGTGCTGTGCAGTACAGTTGATTTCAGGATCAGGTGAAAATCCAAGAGAAAGAAAGAAATAGGACAGGAGGAGGGTAGGGTGCAGAAAGGATCACAAGGGGGAAGACTGAGCAGAATCTCACATGTATCAGGTTGGGGTCCTTGCTGATGCAGCAACCATCATCAGCTGTCTTCCCCCCCTCATCCCCAAGATCTGTTGTCACTCCAACAATCTTCCTGCAGCCACAGTGACGGTAAAAGTTCTCACAGTATTCTTGCCCATGTTGTGTCCTTCCCCAAAGTCTCTTGATAAGGGCCTGTGGCAGGGCGAGGACCCACCAGCGCGGCACCTCCTGCTGGTTGTCCAGGGAAGTAGCTCTTTTCCAGCTCCGGAGCGCCCTCTGCCGGCTGATGGCCTCACCTGCCGCTGGCCCTGGGTCCCTCCCCGACCCCGGTGCCCTTTGCTCAGGGGTTCTGCCCACCGCAGTACCCCCTCTCTCTGGGTCTCCCCTCCCCAGGGAACCCCTAACCCCCTATCCCCACCTTGCCTCAGTGGCAACTGCCAGTCTCCATTTAGCCCCTGCTCACTGGGGCGGGCTGCAGTCTGTATACCACTCATCGGCAAGGAAGGTTGGACCAGCTGCTTCTGTTTATCTCCGGGCTGCCCCTCTGCAGCCCCAGTACCCTTTGTGGGCCCTTAACTCGGCCTGCAGCCTGGGGCTTTGCTAGGCTGGAGCTCCCCAGCTCCCTCTGCCCTTCCCCAGCACTGCTCCACCCTAGGTACCCTCCTCAGCTTCCCAGGCAGCCAGGTCCTTCTCTCGCAAGAGTCTAGAGAGTCTTCTCTTGAGTACCTGGCTCACAGGCCTTTTATAGGGCCAGCTGTGACCTGATTGGGGCATGGCCTCAGCTGTGGCTGCTTCCCCAATCAACCTTTCCCCAGCCACAGCCCTCTCCAGGGCTGCTTTTTACCCCTCTGGGCAGGAGCAGGGTGATTACCCCGCTACAGGGCCCCACACAAGAAATGGGTGGAATAATCCACTATCGCATTATTTTGTCCATCAATTAAGCCTAATTACTGACATACCAATTTTGGTTCTTTGATTTTTTTTTCTCTGCTCCTCTTGTTTACCACTCATCATCTTAACACAGTCCTTAAGTTGTGTCAGTAGACCCTTTCTATTTAAATTAATTCAGTCTGTCTCCTTATCACATTTGTTCTTAAACAGTTTTATATAACAAATCATTGTGATAATTCATGAATCTTCACCCACTTTTCACCAGCTGAGCTTACAATTAGGATAAATTTGTAGGCCCACCATCACACTTCCTACTTCAAAGCAGAGTACTCTCAGGAAAACAAAAACAATTTCCCATCATTTTGGCTTGTAACCTGAGATGGTGCAAGTACAAAAGGGCAAGAAAACAAAAAAAGTTAAACAAACTTATTTTAACCTTAATGTGAGTGTCAAGGGCTTGATCCTGCATCACTGATGTTTCACTATAACAGCTATTACTCATCACAACTGATAATCACACAGGCCCCAGTTTTGTGCACAATCTCACACATACATTAGTTGCACTTGGGCAAATAAATCCCCACCTTGAACCTTGGACATTTTGCAGGTTCACCCACTTTTGCGCAAGGCCTTTGAAAATATGGAACCTGGTACCAGAAGTGCTGAACATCAAACCATTCCAAATGAAATAAATGGGAACTGCAAGCATTTGGAACCATGAGGGGGAAAAAAGCAAGCATGCAGATTGGATTAACAATCCCTGTGATAGGAGAACTGCTCTTGTAATTCAAATACGAACATTTGACAGAACACTTCAGGGAGGCAGATGCAACTAAACTGTATGCTTATTCCATCTTGTCTGCATCACACAGTTAAATATACATTACATTTCATAGAGTAAGGAATAGAGCTGGTTAGACACCAACATTTAGGTTAATAAAAATTGAGGTTTTGGAATTTTTTTCATCCTGAATTGAGACAAAAGACAAAAAACTCTAAGCATTTTCAAATATATGAAATACTGAAATATTTCATTTCAGAAACGTCAAAAAATGGCATTTCCTAACTGAAATATGGTCCCCAGGATCTTGGCTACTCACCTGGCAGGCTATTTAGAGTAGGGGACCCTGGAAGCCCTGTAAGGTTCTGATTGAAATTGACATGATTCTTGTAGTTTCAGTGTTGCCCACTGAATAGAATTTGTGAAACTGATCAGATTCATGTTGTCAAGTTAAGACAGTTTTAGGGGATTGATAACCATGTTCTCTCATGAGTCTAGAATAGAACCACAGCATTTCAGCTTAGCTGGATGGCTGGTTCCCTTTCATGTGCCCTGTTTCCTTCTGTGCCTAATTCTGTTGTCCTTACTTATGTTTGACTAGATTGTCACAGTATTGGATTGGCCACAAAGGGAAATAAGATCTAGCTTACTCTCCTGCTTGGCCCTATTCAAGTTTTGGCTGGCCATGTTAGGGAGGTCACACGATTCATTCAATTCATCCCACTGTGAAAAGGGTGAGATGTGAGAGGAATTTTGGCTCTGTCCCTCCATTCACCAGCCTGAGTAATTGGCTTGATGCATGGGACTGGGGAGTGGGGAAGGAAGTAAAGTGCTTTTAAAAGGCCGAAGTAAATTTATTCTCTCCTCCTAGAGTGAAGAGGAAGCAAAGCGGGGCTTATGATTCAGAAGTGTGCATCTGAGACACAATGCCTCCTGGAGCTACTCAGCTCATGGGATGGTGCAGTTTATGTATCACCCCAGGCTTAGGGCTGTGCCTAAAGGCAATCTAGCTATCTAAGAGTTGTTGAATTGATTGCAATATTTTGTGCCCACATATGTATTCTCTGCTATTCTGTAACAGTTAATATGGAAAAGCAGGCATAGAAGATGAGAAATAAAGCAAAAAGAGCACTCAAACCACTAGTAAAATATTGTCAAAAAAGCAGCTTCAATATGTGGCCTGAAGAACACTGGGAAATATCTCAGGTAAATATTTAATTAGACAAAAATGATAACCTGTCATGGAAAATTGAAAAAAAACCTCATAGCTACATCAGACATTGTTTGATAATTTCAACTTTCCCTATTATATTCTCAAAAACAATGAGAAGTCTGGTGGCATCTTAAAGACTAACTGATTTATTTGGGCATATGCTTTCATGTCGGATCCGTCATTTTCACTCCATGCATCTGAAGAAGTGGGGTTTTTACCCACGAAAGCTTATGCCCAAATAAATCGGTTAGTCTTTAAGATGCCACCAGACTTCTCATTGTTTTTGTGGATACAGACTAACACGGCTACCCCCGGATACCTATTATATTCTGTTATCAAATGGAAGACTTTGAAGGAGATAGATTAAATAGTGAACCTTATCCTGTTTCATGTTCTTTTCATATAGTACATTGAGTTTCCTAGTGTATTTGCTTTATATCATATTTGATAAAATTATGTGAAAGAATAAAGATTTTTATTAAAATAATGAAAAGCTGGGAAGATTTAGCAGAACTCTCTCTCACACCCACACCCACACAAGAAAGTCACAAGCAAGCTTTTGCTGAACCAAGCCCTGATCAATCAAAAACTTACATAAAAAGTTATATGCCCTGGCTAAATGGTCATGGATCTCCAGTGGGCCCAGGATTATAATGAGAAGGCTGTGGGTGATTGATATTGGTTGAAGGTGTTATAAAGTAGGTGATTTGGGATTTGTAGCAGGAACAGAATACAACAGAAGGTATTTCATTCATCCACACAGGACTGGAAGCACAGCAACCTCAGTGGGAACTGAAAAGTTCTTAAGACTGTATTGCCACCATGGACTTCCAAAATATTAGATGACTATTATCTCTCCTCCCTCCTCTCACCATTCCAAATTAAAGACATCAAAGTCAAGTTTCTGTTTCTACAACAGCACCTGTTGCTAAAAGCTGCTAAATTCCATAGAAATTTTCTCTATATTGAAGTTTGTTTCAATGTTTGAAATGCTGTGTAATACTGAAAACAATAGTAGGCCCTTTATGGTTTAGTTTTAACTTTAGTCATCTCTGTAAACCTTGACTAATAAATTTGGATCATACTATAATCCACGGAGGCCACATCTATGATCTGTTTTTTCTCATTGCTGGGATGAGAAAAGTCAATTCTGAAGTCAGATTATAGATGCTAGAGTTCACCATTTTAGACACAGGAGTGAACTTGCAACACTCACTCAGTTTATTCACTAACCATTGAGGAAAATCTCACCCCTAGACTGATATTCAAATTTTGTCTCTTTCCTAATACATTCAGTATTTGCAACAATGTTTCTCCCTAAACGGTGACAATGGTGCTATCAAAGCTGTAGCTGAAATAATGTCAACCATCTGAGTAGTCTGTTTTAACAATAAACAGTCGAGTCATATTTTCAGTAATAGAGGATTATCATTTTTCACAGGCAGAACTCTCATTGACTAGAAGGCTCAAGACTTGACTACAATGAGAGATTTGCTTGAGTAATGAATGTAGGACTAGCCCCTTTATCCAGAGAGAAAAACAGAGTGCAATTGAAAACTATAGATTTCTTTTAGTTGGTTTTGGAAATTATATGGCACTTTACAAAACTTAAGTGAGCAGGGCATTGATGAGATCCTTTTAAGCAGTGAAAAATGTGTAATTTGTAAGCAGGATATTATAGCTTTTGCAAGGAGAAGACATGTGCTATAATTTTAACTACAGCAGATCCATTGATTTTTATTGTCCTGTAAGAATAAGCATTATCCCTCCCCTAGACATGCATTGCCCTTCACATCAAGCTCTCATTTATTCCCATTCCTAATATTTTGACGGGTTACTGTATGGTTTCTGGGGAAAAGTACATTTACTTTGCTTATCATAAAAAATTCTCATTGATTTGATAATGTTTCTTTCAAAAATATATTTTTGAAGCTCCCAGATACCTGATATAAAAATGTTACTATGAGATGCTTATTTTTTAAGCTACATGACAAGAGTTCTCAGTAGCATCTGCATGACATGAAAAGTGCTACTAAACAACATTTGAAATATATAATTTGGAGTAACATTTATGTCACCAAATTAGGCATAAAAAATTGAGGAGATATTTTGAAATCCTTATATGCTCAGTAGATAAGTGCATAGGTGCATAAGTTCTGTGTGTAGTTTTGATTAGGAATTTTCAAAAGGTCCTGATCCCAATTATGTTTATTCACACAGAGTTGTGTGGTCAGAAGCAGGTCTGACAACTGTGTGCCTGATAAGGTGCTGTTTCAGAATTTGATTTTGTAGTTAAATTGCCAAGTTCACAGTGCCTTCCATTGCATTGAACATGGTTGGCTACAAGTGTAAGAATGTCCATAGATATTTGTTTGTTTTATACAGTAAATAAAAAAAACTAAGATTCAGACATTCTCAGCCACGGCTTCCATCTAACCCTGGAGAGCAAGAGAAGCAATATGCTACTGAGGTCATGAATGGACCATCTGGGTTCTCACACTACCTCAACAGCCCCTGGCAGGAACCACAATTTTTGGCTCCCGTGGACCTGGCCATGGGCGGGCAAGTGAGAGCAAAATTGACAGCTGCCTTACAGCATTCACAAGCACAAGAACTTCCATCCCAGAGCTGAAGAATAGCATCTCTCCCTGACCAATCAATATCTGGTGCACATGAAGCACCCAAGCATGTAGGATCTTTCAGACAGGGCTCAGCATCTCCTCCTGTAGCACCACTCATATATGCTGAAAAGGTGTTGTTTTCCTGCAATCAAGATCTCCTCTGGCGTGTAAGACAAATGAGACAGGAGTAGGTTCCATGGACCTGGAGCAGGTTGCATGGGCCGGACTCATTAGGAAAATGGACTGTTCTTAGATCAGAGTAGAGCATCAGAGATAATTATACAGTTTTCTATATACAGTAGTAAAGGCCCTGTTAGATTGGCTGATTCCCAGAGTCAGTGTACTGTTTTTGTGAAGCCAGTCAGCTACTTAGCCAGTGCCTAGAGGTGCATTGGCTGTCCTCCACACAATAGGAGAGCAAAGTAAGCCTGGGTCTGTGTGACCCATGCCTACAAATTTAGTATTTTGAAGACCACACTTGAGCATCCACATTGTATTGGAGATCCGGGCTACACAACCGTGCTGTCACATTCATACTTCACTATGCAGACCTGAGTCAGAGTTTCAATTTCTGTGGATGTAGATCATTGTATCCCAGGGTTCTTAGTTCCCTTGCCAGCTGCAGTCATTCTTGGGTCCTAGTGGGTTATGGAAGAACTTGCCTGTCTGATAAACTCCTTCAAGACAGAAGTGTTTTGGGTGGTTTTAGCTTGCCAACACTTCCAGCTGTGCTTGTGGCGAGATGTACTAACCGCACACTGGGCCAATGAGGTGAACCAATCACTGTGGGTCCAGGAGGCTATGCCCCCTCACCCCTTGCTGTGCATGCTCCAGATCAGTAATGGGCAACCTGTGGTCCGCGGGCTGCATGCAGCTCATCAGGGTAATCTGATTGTGGGCTACGAGACATTTTGCTGACATTGACTGTCCACAGGCACAGCCCCCCGCAGCTCCCAGTGGCCACGGTTTGCCGTTCCCAGCCAATGGTGACCGGGGGCTACAGACTGACTGTTTGTTCTGCCCCACCCAGAAGGTCAGAACCCCGAATTGCATTGCCTGCCCCAGCCAGGAGGCTCAGGGGCCATAGACTGTATGTTTGTTTGACCCCACCAGGGGTCCCGAGCTCTCCTTGTTGTAATTACTTGTTCCCACAGGGAGTCCCAATGACTGTGTGATGCGGTGTACTAACCCCACACTGGGTGAATGAGGGTCTCCTGGCTTGACACCCAGGGCCCCCTGTGACAGCACCATTTTGTATTCACACACTCCCAGCAGTCGGATCCACCAACATGGATCCTGACCTGGTGGAAGAACTTCTTCACCTCATGCTGTCGGTCCTACTTAAGGAATCAGTCAGAATATCTATGATACTCTGGTGGACATTTTGGAAGCAGTTTTTTACCTGTTGAAGGCACCTCCGGGAGGAGAATACTAACATGCCAGCTGCAACCAAGCTGATGCTGCTCATCCCTATTGCCTTAGCTGCACACTCCCCCTATATAGACCAGCACTTCTGGAGTGGAGCTACAAGCACAGACTGATGGGATTACAATGTCAAGCAGACCTGGGATGAACAACAGTGGGTCCAGAACTTTCTCATGCTGCAGCAGACATTCCTGGAAGTTTGTGATCAGCTTGCCCCAACCCTCCAGCACCAGAACAACTATATAAGGGAAGGCATGCCAGTCCAGAAGCTGGTCGCTACAGCCATCTGGAAGCTGGCTACCCCAGACAGCTACAGGTCTTTTGGTAACCAGTTTGGAGTTGACAAATCAACTATGTGGGTTGTTGTGACAGAGATTTGTGAGATGAGTAGGACTGTGATGTATCCAAAGGTAATGGGCATTGCAAATGTTCCTGAAATAATTTGGCTTTGTGAGAATGGGCATTCCAAACTGTGCTGGGACCATTAATGGTAATCACATGCCTATCGTTTGCCCTCTGCAAGGAGCACATGCCCTCATAAACCACAAAAGAGTACTACTCCATTGTTATACAGACCGGGATTAACCACAGGGACAGGTCCATGGAAACCCATGTGGAATACTCTAGCAAGGTGCATGATGCCAGCGTGTTTCAGGGATCAGGACTTTATCTTCTTGGACAAGCTGGGACATTATTCCCACTAAATGATGATGTTATAAATGGAGTCACTGTCCCCACTGTTTTTCTAGGGGATCCCCTGGTGCCATGGCTTCTGAAACTATGTCCTGATTTGAGAGGACTCGACAAAAGAAGGTTCAACTACATATGCAGTATTGGTAGGATGGTGGGGCAATGTGCCTTTGGCAGACTGAACTCTCATTGGCACTGCCTTCAGAACCATTAAAATGGCAGTGTTGTCAATGCTGTCTGCATTACAATGGCCTGCTGTGTTCTGTTCAGTATCTGCAAGAAGTGGACTCAAGAGACTGCTAGATTCCTGAACCAGTACCTACACCCACACAGGGCCTCTGTCATGACTAGTGATGAAGCCAGACATGCAGTGGATATCAGGGATGCTTTGTGCATCCACATAATAGGTTTGCACAGTCCCATGCATGGAGGGGAAATAAAATGGTATTTGAGGTTGTATATGAGTATGGGGAGCTAGGGGATATCTTAAAATGTATTGGTATTAAATACTTTGAATTCCATGAACACTTTAATTAAATGTATGGAGATGTGCTATGCATTTTATCAATATGGCAATATACTGCAACTCACAGTTTATGGAATACTATGATGACCATTTTTTATTATGAAATTTACTAAGAATGGGCATGGGATGACATTCATTACTGTCTGTGCCACTTTAAACATTCACATAATAAAATAAAACTTGCTATTGTGGCCTTTTGTCCAAATTCAATACTTGATTTTGCACAGGTGTTTACATACCAATGTAAGAACCAGAAAGACACATGCACAACTAGGCTGATGCAAGGCAGCTTATGTTGATCTAACCTTGTGGAGCAGACCAGGCCTCCTCAAATGGCATTGAGCCTGGTTGATGTATTGAGGTTGACACAGCATTAGTGTAGAGACTGTGTTACTTATGTCAACCTGAACAGTCCTTCAACAGCTATCCCACAATGACTGACACTGACTGCTCTGGTCACAACTGTGAACTCCACTGCCCAGGGTTCACAGAGACTGGAAGGCCCCTCTCCTCTTTAAAGTCCTACAGATTTTTGAACTGTGTTTTCCTGATTGTCCAGCTTGGTGAGCCCACCTAGCAGCTCTCCACAGTTGTGTGAAACTTGCCCAGCTGACCATGCCGGCAACCTGCTCTAGATGTGCTCTGACTTGAAGTAGAGAGGAGATAGTGTGGGGGGAAGAGGCTGTGCAAGCACAGCTACAGACCAGCCATAGAAAAATGGACGTCTAAAAGCAGGTTGCACAGGGTTGCAGGAGAAGGGATAAGACAGGGACCAGCAGCAGTGTCACTTGAAAGTGAAGGAACTGCAGCAGGCATACCAGAAGTCCAGGGAGGCCAACAGTCAAACGGGCAAAGCCACGGACCTGCTGCTTTTACAAGGAGCTGCATGCCAGACCTGGTGGCGACTCCACCCCCACCGCTCAGACCACCCTGGATACCTCTGAGGATCCTGAGCCATGGACCACTGGTGTGAACAGTGAGGAGGAGGATGGAGGACATGGACCTGGCAGGCCTAGCTATACCACAAGCCATGACCTGTTTGAGACTCCACTGCAGTCCAGTCAGTCCCAGCAAGCAAACCAGATGCAGGGGAAGGAAACTCAGGTAAGTGTGTAATTGTATTTCCTATTACAATGATGTACCAATGGCAGCCCCAACTTAACAGGACACAGCTATCAACTTTTCATCAATTTACTCATATTAGAAGAAATTGCAGTACAACAAAGAGTGATAGTATTATTGTCTGCTTTTCATTCCCCTATAAAGTTAGGCAAGGGGGGCCATGTGGAGCAGTTTATATACACAGGGATGTCCCTTGAATCCTCCTGAGAGATCACAATGAAAGTTTCTAGGGGTGGCAGTTGGCAGCCTTATTTCTTCCTCTGCAGTAGGACACTTTCCTATGCCAGTCACTGATAACTTCAGCAGCCACCATTGCAGTATACAGGTTAGCAGCATCTGGGCCCAGACAGCTTTGGAATGCCAGTAGCAGCTGTGCTCTCTCTGCCTTTGTTACCCTCAGGAGTGAGATATTAGCTAAAATCACCACTGGCTGTGGAAAATGGTGCCAGTATTTGGTGCCATTGCCCTATATTCATAGTTTCATGTAATCGAGCAATTATCTCCTCCTTTCCCTCACTGCTGGTGGGCCATACTCACCGTGGTTAGTGCTGTGAGTGGAACCAGGCACAAGTACTCCAAAACAGAAATGTCAATCATCATGTCTTGTTTAAAACTTTAGTGGAGCCACCAAAGGGAGTTCTGCATCTTGACTTTTGCTTTCCATTGTGACTATACTGACAGTGGTACCTGTGTGTGATTTATCTGCAGCTGCTACAGCCTTGAGGGGTTCCACTCCACACCTGCAGAACACCTGAGCCAGATAATGAGGAAAAAGAAGAGGACTGGGTATGACATGTTTAATGAGATGGCTACAAGCCAGTGCTGCAACAGACTGTGAGCAAAGGGCCTGGTGGGTGAACACTGCAGAGAGCCTGGAGAAGGAAAAAGTGGACAGGAGAAAGGCCCAGGAGTTCTAGCAGAAAAAGGAGAGGGGAATGCACCAGGACATAATGGGGCTTCTCCAGCAGCAAACACAGATGCTGCAGACTCTAGTGGTCCTCTGGGTTCAATAAGCCGGACTCACCTTCCTTTGCAGTCCTTGGAGAACTTTATTACAGCATGACTATATTCCCCCCATCCATATTCTACCCTGGGGGACATCAGGGGATGCACCCTCATCCCTACCACTCCACCCTAGGGGACATTAAGGACAATAAATAAAAGTAATGGAATAAAACGTGCAATAATTAACAAAGCAAACAGTAGTAAATACCTTTATTCCAGTAAATAAAGGTATTTACCATTGGTTGCTTTGTTGATAACACTGGTCTACAATTTTTGAGAAGTCGTCTGCTTCAGAGATAAAATGTGCTATTTATTATGTATTGTGATGTGCTGAATTCAAATATGACAATTAAAATAACTGATTGGCTACTGTTTCTAAGATATTTAAGTTTTTACATTTTATGTCTATGTATATTGTGTAGATAGTAGAGTTTTAATCATCAATTGTAAACCTAGGTCTTTTCATGTGTTTATGGTTGCTTTACATGATAATATTTCACCTGTCCTGTTTATGTAACACTTTAAAAATCAGCAAAAGGGTTATATAAATAAAATTTATTATGAAACAAAAGGCAAAAAACTATTCTGTACATAGTTTAGTCCTATTCAATGTCTACTCGGCGCTTCCTGCCTTGTCTCTTGTATTCATTAAATGGAGCATCTCTTGTCACTGTCCAGCAATAGTCTGCAAGCATTGATGGGCTCCATTTGCCCTGATAGCGTTTCTCCATCGTTGCAATGTCCTGGTGAAATCGCTCGCCATGCTAGTCGCTCACTGCTCCGCAGTTCGGTGGAAAAAAATCTAGATGAGAGTGCAAAAAATGTATCTTTAGTGACATGTTGCAACCAAGGCTTTTGTATGCCTTGAGGAGGTTTTCCACCAACAACCTGTAGTTGTCTGCCTTGTTGTTTCCGAGAAAATTTATTGCCACTAACTGGAAGGCTTTCCATGCCGTCTTTTCCTTGCCATGCAGTGCATGGTCAAATGCATCATCTCGAAGAAGTTCACGAATCGGAGGACCAACAAAGACACCTTCCTTTATCTTAGCTTCACTTAACCTTGGAAATTTTCCACGGAGGTACTTGAAAGCTGCTTGTGTTTTGTCAATGGCCTTGACAAAGTTCTTCATCAGACCCAGCTTGATGTGTAAGGGTGGTAACAAAATCTTCCTTGATTCAACAAGTGGTGGATGCTGAACACTTTTCCTCCCAGGCTCCAATGACTGTCAGAGTGGCCAATCTTTCTTGATGTAGTGGGAATCTCTTGCACGACTATCCCATTCGCAGAGAAAACAGCAGTACTTTGTGTATCCAGTCTGCAGACCAAGCAAGAGAGCAACAACCTTCAAATCGCCACAAAGCTGCCACTGATGTTGGTCATAGTTTATGCACCTCAAAAGTTGTTTCATGTTGTCATAGGTTTCCTTCATATGGACTGCATGACCAACTGGAATTGATGTTCCAAAACATTGCCATTATGCAGTAAAACAGCTTTAAGACTCGTTTTCGATGAATCAATGAACAGTCTCCACTCATCTGGATCGTGAACGACGTTGAGGGCTGCCATCACACCATCGATGTTGTTGCAGGATACAAGATCACCTTCCATGAAGAAGACTGGGACAAGATCCTTTTGACGGTCACGGAACATGGAAACCCTAACATCACCTGCCAGGAGATTCCACTGCTGAAGTCTGGAGCCCAACAGCTCTGCCTTACTCTTGGGTAGTTCCAAATCCCTGACAAGGTCATTCAGTTCACCTTGTCTTATGAAGTGTGGTTCAGAGGAGGAGGATGGGAGAAAATGTGGGTCCTGTGACATTGATGGTTCAGGACCAGAAGTTTCATCCTCTTCCTCTTCCTCGTCTGACTCAAGTGAGAAAGATTATGGTGCATCAGGAACCGGCAGTCCTTCTCCATGGAGTACTGGGCGTATAGCTGATGGAATGTTTGGATAATGCACAGTCCACTTTTTCTTCTTTGACACACCTTTCCCAACTGGAGGCACCGTGCAGAAGTAACAATTGCTGGTATGATCTGTTGGCTCTCTCCAAATCATTGGCACTGCAAAAGGCATAGATTTCCTTTTCCTGTTCAACTACTGGCGAAGATTTGTTGCACAAGTGTTGCAGAATATGTGTGGGGCCCACCTCTTGTCCTGATCTCCAATTTTGCAGCCAAAATAAAGGTGAGAGGCTTTCTTAACCATAGTGGTTATACTGCGCTTTTGTGATGCAAAAGTCACTTCACCACAAACATAGCAGAAGTTATCTGCACTGTTCACACAAGTACGAGGCATCTCTGCTCACTTTGGCTAAACAGAAATGTGTCCCTTTGCAAAATCAAACACTGACAAATAAGAGAGCACGACACTGTATGATTTCTAGAGCTGATATAGGGCAATTTGTTCAGCAGAGTGATGTAAGCTTCGTTATGATTGCATCATCCATGACTTCTAGGAATAACATGATGCAATTCATATCATGTATGACGCAATACCAGCTTCAGATTGCATCATTCATTGTTTTGCCTAAAAAGCAAGTACTGTCCAAACCCAGTCATAGATTTATTCATAGATCCAGTCAAAGATGTATTTTAGTCATTTCTGGTTTAAATTGAGATCCCTTCCCTTTATAACTCACTTATCCTCCGCCATTCCCAAGTCAAGGGTCGTATATACTGACCCAATAGCATATCTTGAAAACTAGAGCCAATCAACAATTTTAAGCATCATTTTCGTTCTCAGTGACCCAGAATTAGTAAAGTTTGACTACATTTATTTCAGAAGCATTTTGGCTGTAGAGCAGTGATTGGTTCTTAGGGTCTAAAGTTCTGGAGCTCGGCAAGGCACTGGACAGCCCCAGACTTCAGTAGGTGGAAAGGAAGCTTAAAGCTGTCCTTGGCCATAACTGTCCCAAGTGCAAGAACCTAGAACTAGAGAACTGAAGCTATAGTTTTCCCTCATTCCACACATAACACACAGACAAAAATAGCCTTCTAGCTGTATGTTGAATATAGAGATCATCCCTTAGGAAACTCAGAGAGAATTCAATGAGTCCAACTTACTGCATATATGAACATTTCCAATTGGAATTACAGTGTGATGCATTGTAGTGTATATGCTTTTGGAATATTACTTATTCATTTAGATTTAAATAATAGTAAAACCACGTCCATACAAAAGCTCTAGGCACCTTGACAATTAATTTGTCTTACACCATAATAATGACCACCCAGCAGCATTAAAAAACCATATATGGATAACCTGTAAACTCAGCCCACCATCAGAACTGATCTATCATAAAATGCAACTAATTAACTCAGCCAGCCAAGACAAGACAACAGAACAGCTCCTTTCCTCCCAATCCACCACCAACATACCCTCACCCTTAACCCAAAATTCTTGTCTAATAAATGGTTTCCGCAGCCTGCCTGGAAGGTCATCAGGTTTAGGCTATTTCAGACCATTTATGATTAAATGCCTTTAGATACACTGATTAAATTCACTCTTTCCGATTTTATTCATTTTCATCTTCAGACAATTCCATGCCAAAATAATTGTATACATTCTTTCTAACTTAAAAAAATGCCACTATCCTGCCAAGTACCAAAGTGGACTATGTTACCTTCTGTAAAACCTGCCCACTTATATTAATGATAGGGCAGTGGTTGTTTTAAACTTCTTTATGACTAATTAAGTTGTTTAATCTATTTGGGGTTAAATATAGTTCAGACTCAATAAGTAATAGAGCTGTGAGAGCTTAGAAGGCCCTGCCTAATGAGCAAACTAACTTTAAAAAATCAGCTTTCAAAGCTCGTGAGTTTTTGAAATCTTAATTAAAGTGATTTGCTGTTAATTTAAAATATACCCTAGACTCTCTGATGTTGAATTAAGCAGGTTTGGGGATTTCAGATTTTTTAAATTATTATTGTAGAAGTGTATTTGCACACACACACATGTTAGGGTCTCTCCACATAGTGAGGATGTTATTAAGAATGGCAAGGCTAGATGATGATCTCATGTAAGTCAGCGTAATGCTACTGAAGACAATGGGCTAGATTTCCCTTTTCCGTAGATATACCTGTTGGGCCTGCCATGCAGTGGCATTCTCACTTAAATCATCTCCTTAAAGGGTGGGGCTCTTCAGAGTTTGAAGATCTTCCAATGCAGAAGTTTGGGAGAACAGAGGAATGTTGGCTTTTGATTAAGTAACTGGACTTAAAAACTGTAGAACTGGGTTCAATTCCTGGCTCTACCCCAGACTTCTTGTGTGATATTGGGCAAGTTATTTAAAGCCAGGTTTTCACCTTTTCATTGGAGACTGAGCTCTTCTAGAATTCTGACCATAAGTGTCACAATAGAAGTGCTGAGATCTTCTAAAAAAATAGCCCCAGTTCTGGGTTCTGAGCACCTGACAATCTGGCCCTGAACAACTTTGATAATCTGGCCCCCATTTTCCTGGGCCTCAGCTCTCCATTTGTTCAATAGGGATAACAACACTTCTCATCTCCCAACCATTGTCTGCCTTGTTTACCTAGATGGCTGTAAAAGGTTCAGGACAACTGCACCCATATTTCCCCTCAATGTCACCAACTCTCAGACTTCCAGCATCCCAGCCATTGCCTTCCTTGGGTGGAGATCTGCATCGCTCTCCC
Source organism: Emys orbicularis (assembly GCF_028017835.1). Taxonomy (NCBI): domain Eukaryota; kingdom Metazoa; phylum Chordata; order Testudines; family Emydidae; genus Emys; species Emys orbicularis. The sequence continues at coordinate 185,754,616 of NC_088685.1, forward strand.
TTCTCACTGGGGTATTTCTAGACTGCACATTTCTCTGCCTTCACTGTGTTATTCCAAGCAGAGACAGGCTGTCTTTCTTTGTTATTGGTCCCTGGAGAATCCAGTTTGAACTAGTATATGCATACTTTTCCATTGGGATAGCTTCAAAGGGCTGATAACAGAAGAATTATATTAGCATCTCCTCTTCTCCTAGAGAAGAAGGATACAATGCCACACTAACACATACAAAATTGTATTTTAATACCTTTCAGATACCTTATATTAAACCCTAATTCAATACAGTTTATCTTAATTCCACAATGTTTGTTCAGAATATCGTCAGTCTGTCACAATGGTAAGGTTTTGGGAATGGTATATATTTGCACAGGATGTAGCACAATGGGGGGGTCCCATTATTGTAAATACAAGTAATTATTTAATAATATTTAATTCCACAGAGACTGAAGTCATCCACATGGGTCTCTACTCCTCTGTGGTGCTTCACTATTCTCTCCACCCCAGGAAGCATGTCTTCGGTGAGGCTGGGTCATTCTGGCATCTGATCAGTAGTAGCCATGGAGAAGACTAGAGGGAGGTCATATACCATCTTTGAGCTCTATTAACTCCAAGTTAAATTCATTCACTGACTGAGAAGGGATAAAGCCCTTTCCATGTGATGCTCAAGCAAAAGGCTTTTATGGAGGGTGCAAAAGAAGTGTGCCACAAAGTGGGCAGTCACCAACCTTCCTCCGGAGTAGGAGGAGTTCCACCCTAGAGGGAATGGTTCCACTCCAGCCCAATCAATTTAGAGTAATGTAAACAAATTAGAATCTGGCTCGCAGGCAATATTTTAAAAATTAGATGGTCATTTAAAATATGGGCATCACTCATCACTGACATTTCAACAGGATTCTGCTCCGATGCCAATCTGAAGTTGACAAATTGTTAGGTGATTATCTAAAGCTTCTAAATATGCCAATGATATTATTACTTGAGGCATGAGCCTCACGCCAAGGTAGGGAGTATCAAAGTGTAGGATATGTGGAGTGACTGCCAGCAAACTTGGAGGGGAGGAGAAGGGTTCCAATAGTGTATGTTCCCTCCTACATCCCAAATGGTTGTCATTTTCTAGTGCTTTGTCTAGTGTAGTTTTAAACATTCTAAGACTTTTAGAGATTTCATCAGCTCCCTAGAGAGATTTCACATCCTAAAACATTTCATTCTCCAGAAGGTTATCCTGGGATTCTTCTCAAGTTTTTCCTTTCTAAATTTCACCCAGTTACTTCGACTTCACAAAATTAATTATTTTCAACCCCTATTTTACAAGGTCACACATCCTAGCAAGTACCCCCTCATGGCCACTCACTAGAACCACTATGAGTGACTCCAAGCCTTTATGCCCTGGATGCCCTGAGTTACATCTAAAAATGGTAAAACAAAGGTTTTAGGTTGATGTCTAAGCATACTAGGTCATCATAAATGATGGAAGGATTGCATAGGAGTGTTTTCTTTATTAATTATTAATAGTCTGATAACACCTGCAGGCCCCAATAAGAGTTAGGGCATTATTATGCTGCAAAGAGCATAAAATAAACACTGTGCCTGCTCCAAAGAGCTTACATCTCCAGCAGCCAGTGGCTTGCAAAAATTTGTTGCACAGTCCATATGCCATGGTTCCTTAATATGGATTCTACTGAATGTGTAGTGGTGCAGTCCCAACATAGTAATCACCATCCTCAAGAGATGTTCTAAGCTGTGACCGCTGCAAAGCTTCCACTTCTCATGCAAAATATTTACTTTCACAGCTCAGACCTATATTAACATTTGGAAATTTTTAGCCCTTTCTATATATTTTTCATAGACGTGTAGGACTGGAAGGGACCTTGAGAGGTCATCTACAATTTTTTTTGCTACAATATTGATTTAAGCCACTAATATTCTGCTAGATAATCTGCCAGGATCTGCAGCACATAGAGGGCCAAAGTGCAGGAATACATTTTTTAAAGGCCCTTTTTTCTGCATGACAGAACAATCTGGCTTTAACTAAATACCAGTGACACCAATACAATCTCTTCTCTCCAAGAAAGAAACCTGATCACTTCAACCCTTTGTTTCCTATTGCTTACTCAGTTTTTGGTCTATGGCAAGAAATTGCTCCTTACTCTATTAATTTCCCTTAAAGGTCTGTTGGCCCACATTCTGAGCATGTGCAAAATGGCATGGCTCTATTGACTTCACTGGAACTAAGATTTACATCAACTGAGGCTGCAGCCCAAGTCTTCTAGGACCATCACAAAAGGTTTATGGAAATCCAAGTAATTTATCCTCACTGGATCATCTTTCATTACTATTTTATTAACATCTTCTGGGAACCTTACGAGGTTAAATACGCCACAATTTCTCTTTAAAGAACAGTGCACATTTGATACTATTGTCTATTTACATCCCAGTGTTGCACTGTACTATTTTACCCTTAATGAAACTCTCCTTCTGTGTGTTAAGTATGTAATTCCTGGGGTCTCCTTAAGCTCCATTAAAAAAATTAACACCATTTTAGTTACTTTCCAGACTTTAACTTTTGTGTGTATGTGTGTTTGTGTGTGTGATTTATCACATCTGTGAAAATCTCTCTTCTATTCCCAGTGAATATAATTTTCTTCTGGTCCATACTGGCAGTCTGAGATGGACTATATCATTGTAGGACTGAGGGCATTTTAAAGCTAATGTCACATACATTGAGACCATGAGTCCAGTGAACAGAAAACTAAACCAATTTTTATGTTAAAGGCTATTCTCTCTTGCTTGCTGGACTTCAAATCTCTATCAAACAGCCTTCCTAACATGAACGTTTTAAATCATTTCTATTGTTTGGGAAAAAAGAAGAAAAGAAAATCAACCCAGCTGCTTTCACCTTGACAAATAATGACTAAGTTCAATTAACTTGCAATTATTGTTGTCCTTGACTTGCTTTTAGGATTCGGAAGCAGGGCATGTTAGTTCAGGCCTGGGTGTTTTGCTTAACAAGTCATTCTGGTTCTCTACTTTTTCTTTTTTAATGTGTAACTTTAACCCTTTGTATGTTCAAACCCACATAGACAAACTTATCCTGAAGTCAATGCGAGTTTTGCCAGAGTAAGCAGTGCAGGGTGACGCCTTAAACCAAAATTAAATTCACAAGCTTATGTTTGTGCAAAACAAGAGCTGAAAAAACGTTTATGGACTGTTGTAAATTGACTTTGCTCCACTGACTTCAATGGAACAATGCCTATTTATACCAGCTGAGGATCTGGATTTATATTTCTATAATTCATCCATTTTTTACTTCTTGTGCACCTGTAAGCATTTGATCCTGTAAACTTTTACTAATAAGAGTAGTACCATTGATTTATCACCTGATTAAGTTTGAGGAACAGGTCCTGAATTTGAAAGAGGGTCTGAGAATCAGGATGCATTCCTAAAAAATGTCTAATGGGTAGATCATTATCCTTTCCAGCAAGTGTTAAGAAAAAAATATTTTCTGTGTCTTATTTCTCTGCTTTCTATAGAAGATACTGAAAATGAATTGTAAGAGCTGCACTAGTGATCATTTTTTATATTGGTGTAACAGCATGGCACCCACCTCTCACGAGCACACCTTCTGCTCAGGTGTGTCTGCAGTCTTCAAATAGTCATGGCCCTGCTATTGGTCATAGTCCCAGGGCTTCCTCCCTGGAGCAGGGGCGGATTAACAAATTTGCCGCCCCTAGGCCCTCAAAAAATTGCCCTCCTTCCCCCCCCCCCGCACCAGCTCACCTCTGCTCCCCCGCGGCAAGCCTGGGAGGGAGGGGGGAAAAGGGGAGTTGTGGCGCGCTCGGGGGATGGCGGAGGTGGAGAGGAGGTGAGCTGGGGTGGGGAGCGGTTCCCTGCCCCACCCCCCAAGAGTTACTCCCCGCGCCCGCCGGCCCCAGCTCACCTCCGCTATCCCCCGAGCGCCGCTACTCACTTCTCCTCCCTCCCTCCCTCCCTCTCAGCGCTTTCGCGCGGCAAGCCTGGGAGGGAGGTGGAAGGAGGGAAGCGCGGCGCGCCTGGGGGAGGAGGCAGGCCGGGGATTTGGGGAAGGGGCGGAGTTGGGGAGGGGGTGTGAGCAAATTTGCCGCCCCTGCAAATTTGCCGCCCTAGGCCTAGACCTTGTTGGCCTAGGCGATAATATGCTGCTGCCCTGGAGGCAATGATTTCATGCTCTTGCTCTATTCTGGCCCCAGCTAAGCCACTAAATAATCCCTTTCTAGGGGCTTATTGCTGTTCAATATGGCCAGTTCCCCAGTGGCCTATGGGGTAGGGAGACTGGGCCCACCCACTACTCCAGATCCCAGCCCAGGGACCCTAAGAATAGCAGCCACATGCCACCATGTCCCTTTCACTACCTGAGCCACTTCCCCACAGCCCCAGCCTTCACCAAAGCTTCACCCTTACCTCAGAGCTCATCTAAATTCACACCCAGCAGCCATCCAGGAGCTCTTATTCACTGCCCCACTCCCTGCCAGCACTGAGCTGCCCATGGTGCTCCAGCTCCCTTTGGCCAGCCAGAAGCACCAACTGTGCTCCTCTTGCTCTAGCAAAGAACTTACTGGTTATGGCTCTGCAGCTCCTTTTGTATGGGGTAGCCGGCATTGCAAGGTATTTACATGCTAGATCTGCTAAACATTCATATGCCCCTTCATGCTTTGGCCACCATTCCAGAGGATTACACTCGTCAAAAAAATAATGCGTTAATTAAATTTGTGACTGAATCGCTTGGGGGGGAGGGGGGAATTGTATGTCTCCTGCTCAGTTTTTCCCCAGCATTATGCCATATATTTTGTGTTATAGCAGTCTCAGATGATGACCCAGCACATGTTCGTTTTAAGAACACTTTCACAGCAGATTTGACAAAACGCAAAGAAGGTACCAATGTGAGATTTCTAAAGATAGCTACAGCACTCTACCCAAGATTCAAGAATCTGAAGTGTCTTCCAAAATCTGATCAGGATAGAGTGTGGAGCATGCTTTCAGAAGTCTTAAAAGAGCAACACTCCAATGTGGAAACTACAGAACCTGAACCACCAAAAAAGAAAATCAACCTTCTGCTGGTGGCATCTGACTCAGATGATGAAAATGAACATGTGTCGGTCTGCTCTGATTTGGATCATTATCGAGCAGAACCTGCCATCAGCATGGACATATGTCCTCTGGAATAGATGTTGAAGCATGAAGGGACATATGAATCTTTAGTGCATCTGGCACCTAACTATCTTGCAACACCGACTACAACAGTGCCATGCAAACCTCTGTTCTCACTTTCAAGTGACATTGTAAACAAGAAGTGGGCAGCATTATCTCCCATAAATGTAAACAAACTTGTTTCTCTTAGCGATTGGCTGAACAAGAAGTAGGACTGAGTCGACTTTTAGGCTCTAAAGTTTTGAATATTTTTGGTTTTGAGTGCAGTTATGTAACAAAAAAATCTACATTTGTAAGTTGTGCTTTTACGATAAAGAGATTGCACTATGGTACTTGTTTGAGGTGAATTGAAAAATACTATTTCTTTTATCATTTTTTCAGTGCAAATATTTGTAATAAAAGAATATAAAGTGAGTACTGTACACTTTGTGTTCTGCGTTGTAATTGAAATCAATGTATTTGAAAATGTAGAAAAACATCCAAAATATTTAATAAATTTCAATTGGTATTCTATTGTTTAACAGTGTGATTAAAACAGTGATTAATCCCAATTAATTTTTTTAACCGCGATTTATTTTTTTGAGTTAATCGCTTGAGTTAACTGCGATTTATCAACAGCCCTAATAAAAATCCTATTTTGTCTCAGTTGAGTTTGTGCCCCTTTTCCCTGTATACAGTGAGTCTTAAAGAATATTTGTGGGAAATTATTTTTATCTTCGTAAATGTGAGCATTTTCACTGCAAAGTGGGGTGAAATCCTGGCCCAATTGAAGTCAATAGACATTTTGCTTTTAATTTTAATTGGGTCAGGATTTTACCCCCGAGATTGACATGTGCACTCTGAGACATCCAGCCTGCTCTCCTGAGCAACCATGCTCCATTTTCGCTTTCCCAAGGTTCTTGGGCCAGAAGCTTTTGTCTTCTTACGATAGGTAATGACTCAAATACACCGACGGCATAATATGCATCAAGTTTAATCTAATTCATATGGCTGAATTGTGTGTCCAAAACTGAAGTCAATGGGAGTTTGGGACGGACAAGAAATGCAGGATCAGGCCCATGTTGTGTTATGGATCTGGGATTTTAAACAATTTGTTTAGCATGGACGTATTTATTGCTAACTTTTGTTAAGTTCACCTTTGAGGAACATGGAATAGAAATGGAAATTCTGTTTTTCCTGTTACAAAACTGGCATTGCTGCCTATATTACCATTTTATAAATTGTCTACTCAAGGATGTTGGGATTAATTAGTACTGTTACATGAATCTCAAGAGTAATCTCTTTTTCTGTACTGTCTGAGCTGCCTCAAGCACAAAAGGAAAGTCCTATAAAGTACTCAGTCTTGTGGGATGAACAATTGCACTCAACAGGTGACATGTGTGAACCCTAAGGGTTTCTAATCCTGCCTCCGTTTTGTACTCTGAACAGTAATCCCATTATACTCAGCATGGTTATCCAGTCTTGGTGTTATAATATTATAAACAACTATTAGGATATTTTATTTTATTCTTCAGTAGAACTAATTAAATAATATGATACAAGATCTCCCACATAAAGATAGATAAAATAACCTGTGTCAGGTGCTGGAGTTAGAGTGATGGATAGTGCTGTTTGTTTTGAGACAGAGCACATATTGATTTTACAATCTTTCTTCATTAGGAGAAAAAGAAAATCCCACAGTTTTATGAAATCTAATACACTGGTCTGGGCTAGTCTTTGTTTACAATATGAAAAGCACAGTTTTTCAGTTAATTCATTTATTTCAGCAGCATTCATCTATTATTCTTAAATAAGTGCCAATGCCTGGGATATTATTTTTTTTCCATTGAGAACTATCTGTATAGGAGATTCATTTGTAAAATCTGTCAGTAAAAAAAGTGACTTTCAAATACATGGCATCATTTACCTGCAACATACTCCTGTCTCTGTGTGACACAAAATGATGCTCTGTATGACAGTTCCCAGAAAAATGTTATTCTATTCTGCCTAGAAAGCATTGTATTTCTGCGTGTTGTCTTTAAAAAACTTGCTCAAAAATAAGCTATTTTCTATAGGAGTCATGATGTGTTCTGATTAGAAAAAGAAATGGTAGAGAAATTTATGGTTTGGTGGTAATAAAATCCAAAATCCTGCTTGTAGTCTGTTGCAAATCCAATCTTATTTTAAAGACATATTTCAGATATTTAATTAGTTGCTATGGGGTGCATTCATTAAAAGTACAGTTGTATCATTCAATTTACAAACAAATATGTGCTTAGTAAATGGTGTTATCTCCAAGCTTGTCTGGTGACAGACAGCTCCATTAGCAATAACAAATAATTAGTTGGTGAGGAAGAGCAGCGTAGTTAAAACTTTGGGTGAAATTCACCATTGTGCACAAGGCCGATGAACCACTTTAGCTCTTTGAGAGTACATACTAGTTTTATTCTCCAGGCATCTTCCAATCAGCAAGAGTTTTATTAATAATAATACCTAGCACTTGTATAGCACTTGTATAGCAGTCTACTTGTGGAGCTGGGAATAGAATGCAGGTCTTGAATCACATTCAGTGCTTTAGTTAATAGGCCACTCTGCCTCCACCTACCTCTCTAAGCTGTCTCCATCTATCATAGGTGAGCTACATGAACAGACACCATCTAAGTTTTGAAACAGTCGGGCCAAAATTTACAAGGTAACTCCCAGGTTATGGCAGAAAACTTTCCATTGGCTTCAGTAGGTTTTGGATCAGGCCCTATTTTTCCAGTATTGGAATATTTGCATAAAATGTTCTGCTTTTTCTTATTTTGATATGAACCCTTAGTTCTCATCATTTCCAATAGAGCAGAAGTGTTAACAGAGAAATGGAACACTTTTATATAAGGTTGCACAAGCAAGCTGTAGCCTTTCTACAGGCTGCTATACTGTAAAATAATAATAAGAAAAAAAAATAGAGTTGGTCAAACCTCGGAATGTGTTTCATGGGAAATTTCAAAATTTCTATCTTGTTTTTGTTCTAAACAAGACAAAAAGTTTTCTGACCATCTCTAAATGTAATGATTATTATCATCAGCTTCAAATAATGCAGGTAGGAACAGTGCAGATTCCAAAGCTGGAAGGTAGGACTGTGCTCTGCTGGAACCATCACAGACTGGATAGAGGGGAACCTCCCTACTCCAGACGGGTCTGATGACCTCCCCTAGAAGTAATTGCATTTTCCATCTTGGAAGGCACCTTAAGCTTCAAAAGAGTCAGTTGTTACAATGAGCTATAGCAGCCTCAGTTCCCAACAGGGACTCCACCAGGAGGAGGAGGGGCGCACACAGACAGTGCATATCCCAGCCTCCCAGCCCACATTTGCTTTCTGCTCACGTCTCACTTGCTGAGCTGCATGGATCCCCCTCCTGCCACAGTAGATGAAAAACTGCAGCTATTTTTTGCCTGGACAGCCTTCTACCTGACAGTCTTTCTGCTGCTTGGGCCTTGTGATATATATCTGGTTTATGCTGGCATAGGCTAGGAGTTAATATGGCTCCACTAAGTTACCGGTTTAGGGCCAGATTCTCATGTCCTTATGCTGTGTAATACCTTAGGCATTGTCTACACATGAAAGTTGAACACACAAACATACACACACACACACACACAGATTTATACCAGTATACATGTCCTTATTCCAGTAAACTTTAGTACCATACAGGAAGGAGACTAAGCTATACTGGTATTAGGCATCTTTATATCAGAATAGGTGCATTCACACAAGAGTCTGAACCAGTTTAAACATATCAGTTAAAAAGAAATCACTTCCTTAATCAAAACAATTAAATTGGTACAATAGCATGTTTACACCATGCTTGTGCATAGTTTCTTTAAATATGATGGGACTATTTGTGGAGTAAGGTAATAATCAGTGGGGCAGACCGCCACTGCAGCATTGAAGTGAATGAAGCTATTACAGTTTACACCAGCTGAGGATTTGCCCCAACATGAGTAAGGGCAGCAGAATCTGAACCTTAATTTTTAGTACAAAGCAACCCATGGTTAATAAAATATAGCATATTTCATGAAACAGAAAATAAGATCAAAGTTTCATCTATGGAACCGAAGGAGGAACAAGGCTGGTCTATTTTTCCAGATCCCAGATAAGGCTTCTGAATTGAAGCAACGATTAACATTATTTGCCATATTCCATGTATACTTCCCCTTGTGTATTAATTATTCTTCCATGCTTATCCGGTACCAGTCTGCTTTTAAATTACTAATTAAAATATGATGTGTGATATGCTATTTTGAAGGATGGAATTTTGTTTGTTTTATCAAGATGAATTATGCCTCCTGCCTTCAAAGAGCAAGGGAAGGTGTGAGGGATAGATCAGTGGTTTGAGGAGTGGCCTCCTAAACCCAGGGTTGTAAACTCAATCCTTGAGGGGGCCATTTGGGGCAAAAATCTGTCTGGGGATTGGTCCTGCTTTGAGCAGGGGGTTGGACTAGATAACCTCCTGAGGTTCCTTCCAACCCTGATATTCTATAAGAGCCATTGCCATGTATTTTAGGTTACAGAATTTAGTGTCTAAAATGCAATTGAAAAAAAAAAAAAGCCCAAACCCAAATCCCCAAAGCTAGCTTTTGGGGAGCCTTCTAAAACAAAGGTTTTGTGCTGTATTTGCAGTGTCTGTTTAAGCAGTTAAACAATGACCACTATTCTCTGGAACCTGTCCTGATTTAATCAGCAATGCTGGAGCATGACCACAAATACACCCATGTTAATTTCATATGTATTCAAAACACAAGAAAAAGAGTCGGTTATTGAAATGGAAGATTCCATCCATTGACTTCCCCCTCCACAATTCTCCCATCTTTGCTCCGCTTAACCTCTCCTTTCCCATGTTTGTTTTCTTGTACAAAACAATCTTTATCAAAAAATCCTTCACAAACACTCTTCTTCAACAGTTTCTCAAAAAATGAGCACTGCTAGATGCTAACACTATTCTCCTCTAGTTTTGTTCCTGATCTGTTTTGTCTGGGTCTAAGATACTGTATATTGTAAACTGCTTTGGATGGGGACGTCTTCTTATTTGTTTGCAATGCCTCATATGCAGTGTTGGTACTCAGTAAATAGTAACAAAGACAAGAACTAAAAAGGAAAGTGTTCTTAGGTATTTTACAAGCTTCTAGAGAATATATTTCAAGGAGATGGTAAAAAAGAATTAAAACTCTGGAAAGCACTTAACAGTAACATTTTAACCTATTGATTTTCAAAAATATCACCATCTATTATCACTTTAACAAAACTCAGTCATCGCAATTGGTGAAATTTAGCTTTGTATAGAAAACTATCACAAAACCTGTGCATCACTTAAATCTTATTCTAACATCCAATATGTATCCTCATCATAGTGTGTGTGTGTGTGTGTGTAATATTTTTACTACATTTTATATTTCAAACACTAAGATTGGAGTTTACATATCTCAGTGCCTTATGAAGTAGTGCTAGCAATTCAGAAAGTTGCACTTTTCCCTCAAAATAAGTATAGGACCAATATTCAGCACGTGGTTAGGCATCATTTTGCTGCTAGAGATTCCTCCTTTTGGATAAGATGTAATACTAAGTTTTTGATCACTTATGGTCTTTTGTTCCTTTGGTATTCCATGTAAATGTAGAGAGGTCAACCCTGGTATCTTGGCTCAACTCTAACTCATTCAATTGTATTCTACTTTCCTACATAGAAATTCTGATGCTATTCAAAATGTTCACGATGAAACTGAACACACGAGAAACTGAACTGGTCTGGGGTTTCATTACAAAGTCAAAATTAAGACTACATGCCATAAAATTCCCAAAGATCATGAACCTTTTGAGTGAAATTTCCCATAGTTCATGGTTTTATTGCAAAACCAAGTAAGATTTAGTATTCATCTCAATTTCACTTCAAGATTTCGGATGCAATCAAACTGAATCTCATAGCAAATCTCAAAATGTAGAAGCCAAAGTAAATCAAAGATGTTGTCCAGAGCTCCTGTAAAGTGAAACCACTGACATTCATACAGCTCTACTAAGAAGTTACCACTTCATTTTCAATTGAATATTATATTCTTATCTTTCCAGCTCATGCTGTCGTATCAAGAAAAAAAGACAAGAAAGAAAATGTAGTAGCTGCATAATTGCAAAGCAACACCAACAAAAATGAACAATATGAAGAAATCAAACAGATACAGTTGGGTCCCAAACAACATAATTGTGTTTACTAACTGCACATAAGTATGAAAGGCCTAGCTACATAAACACTGCTGTTCGATACCGATTTCTGGCAGTGTCTAAATGGAGAACATAGAGAGCACCTTTTAGGTGACTCACAAGCTATTTAAAGGTATACTAGCCTATTCCTATACACTACACAGAGGTGGCTGTATTTCAGAGATGGGTGAAGTGACCCCATATACAGGATGCAGACTCCCACTTTTCTTACTATATTTCCTTTTACTGTAACAGATAACCCTTACCATATTTTCTTGTATGATAGCTGCTATATTACATCTCATTTGCTAATTGCCTTGATGGATCCTCAGCTACCCATATTTGATTTCACTCTCATTAGAGTATAACTCATATATACACACACACACACGTTTTTATTATCATAGAATACTAGGGTTGAAAGGGACCTCAGGAGGCCATCTAGGACCAATCCCCAGACAGATTTTTGCCCCAGATCCCCCAGTAGACCCCTTAAGGACTGAACTCACAATCCTAGGTTTAGCAGGCCAATGCTCAAACCACTGAGCTATCCCTCCCCCTCCTTATAGAAGCAAAAAACACCTGGTAAGTGTCCATGTACCAAATACTATTACATAATTCTTTTACTATCAAGATCAGAAACATGTTATTTTAAGGCTGCTAAAACAAAAGTATCTTAAATAAATCCACCCTTATTATGATTAGACCTGGTGGAAAATTTTCCATCCAAAGTTTTTGCTGATAGAAAATGCCTTTTTAACCCATTACAAGTTTGATTTAATCTACTTTTATGAATCAAATATTACTAGTCAAATATAATGCAGAAAAGAAGAAGAATATGTTACCCCAACCTGGGATGCAAAAATGCAGATGTTCAGCTGTCTGAAAATCTCAGCTGCACTCTGCCTCTATATGTACGAGGGCTGAGAGTTTCACAATGTCTTAGAATTACTTTTTATCTATTATGTTTGACATGTTTTGAAGACTATTTGTTAGGCTAACACAGATTTTGCAGGAAACAGAATAAAGTTCATAAAGTTTATTACCTTGTTTTCACCAGAGTATTTCAGAAATCGGTAAAACCTTAGAGACATCCTTTACCAGTTATAACTGGTAGGGCAGAGGGCATGTTAACTAAGCATCAACAAAATTGTTTGTTTTGTTCTTGTTCTCTGGACTGTCTGTATATCTAACACTGAGGCTATGTCTACACTACCATGGTAAATCAACCTACGCTACACAACTCCAGCTACATAAATAATGTAGCTGGAGTCGACTTACCTTAGGTCGAGTTATTGTTGGGTCTACACTGCGGGGAGTCGACGGAAGAAAATCTCCCGTCAACTTACTTTACTCTTCTCGTCAGGGGTAGAGTAGAGGGATCGCCTGGAGAGCGATCAGCAGTCAAATTGGCAGGTCTTTACTAGACCTGCTAAATCGACTGCCGGTGGATCGATCTCAGAGCAGCGATCCCTGCCGTAGTGTAGACCTGCCATCAGATTATAATATTTCACATCACCCCTTGTTTAAACAATTTAACATAAATAAAAGCATTTTGGGAAAAGCGGAACATGAATAAAATTCATATTGTTATACAAATACTCATGTGATACTATACATAATATTGTATATAATATTAGCTAACAGGCTTTCTCATATTTGGCTCCATACACTTTTTGTAAGACAGCTCTACAGTAGCTAAACATAGCAGAATATCTCAAGGCTGGTGAGCTGAGTGTATTTCTCAAGCCTTGTTTTATTCTACTGCTGAATAGAGCTTGGGTCATGCAAAGGTTACAGAACCTAGTAATGGTACAGTTTTAGCATGAATATAAAGCATTTTACATATAACATATTATATTATCCATTATTAGCTGTCCTGTTTTGGTTACATAACATCTCCTTTTTAACCCCACTTATCGCTACAAAAACAAATCAAAACATGGTTTGATTAATAAATATTTGTTTTGAGCTGAATGCGTCTATTTTTCATTAGTTAGCAAAAAGCAATTTATATTCCTGATTCATGATTTTGTTTGTGAGAGCTGTTTTCCTCAACATATTTTGTTTACAAGGATCAGTTTCACAAACCTTGATGTAGTCCATTTCTTGTCTGGTTACTATCCCTTACAACATTTCACTCTGCTTCCTTACTCAGACCTCCAGAAGGGCTCTGTGTAGCTCGAAAGCTTGTATCTCTCACCAACAGAAATTGGTCTAAGAAAAGATATTGCCTCACCCAGCTTGTCTGTAACATTTAGCAATGTAAAACTTTTCAAGCTGGGTTTTTCCATTTTGCCTTTGGCCTGGCTGCAAACACTGGGCTGTGGCTTAGTTCAATCAAGAGACCAAAAAGAAAATGTTCATGAAAATTTTAGTTTTGATTGACATTTTTAATGTTTTAACTTTTCAGTGGAAATGAAACACTTCCTTACTTGTTTTATTCTGCCTCCATGCACACACGCATGCATGCACACACACATACACACTTTTTCTACTGAAAAACATTAATAGACAAAGTGGGGGGACACTAACTTTTTTTTTAACTCCTTCCTTCTTTCCAGTGGAAAAGTAATAAAAACAAACAAGAAAGTATTTTTCTCCTCCAAAACAAAATGTTTTGAAACTTTTCAAAAATTGAAATATATATATATATCTATATCTATATATATATATATATATCAAAACAAAGCGCTACAGGAAGGAAATACTGTTATCTCCATTTTACAGCTATGGGGTGAAATTCTGGCTTTATGGAAGGCATTGGCAAAAGTCCCATTGATCTCAATGGGGCCAAGATTTCATCCATGGACTTGAGGGACAGGAGGTTAAATAACTTCCCTAAAGAAGTTAGTGGCAGAACTGGGAACTGAATTCAGATCCCAGTCCTGGGTCTTAACCACAAGACAACCTGTCACCTCTAACTCTATGACAAACATTCCTCTGTTAGCAAAACAGCCACTTCTAGTACTATAATAATCATATCAACGTCAACTCTAAAACACGGTTTTATATTTTGCTTTTGAGCTTATTCCTGGGGGAACACTGCTCATTAGCTTCCAGGTTTTCAGGCAAATACACAGAACAAAATGAGCACTCATTTCTGTTAACATACAGCAGCTCCACACATGACCCATAACTTTCTGTTATCCTTCTACATAGTGTGGATGATAAAATGTATCTCTGCTTTTATCTCAGAGTAACAAAGATAAGTCAATCATAGGAAGTTCCCTTGTGGTATTTCTTCCTAAGAGTTAGGCTTTCTTTTTCATATGGGTCTGAAAAATTAGAATGGACTAATAAATCTCTTGGATTCATTCTCCTCTTACCTTTGAATCACAGAGATAATTAGAAAGGTCTCCTAGTTTCTCATTTCCAAGATTTCATTATGAACTTTTTAATCTTCTTGTGTAGGAGGTACCATTTGATTGCTCTAAGTTTTGAAAAGTTTCTCTCTTTTTTGTTGCTGTTGTTGTTGCTTGCTGTTTAACAGTGTTGGGATTCCTGCTTCCCATTCCTGTCTTCTTTAAATCTGCTCTCCATATAATTAATTTTTCTACATTTAATTTCCACTTTTTCCAGGACCTTTATAAATTGGTTATATGGCAACCTTCCTTAGGGGGAATAGGATACATGCATTGTCAAATATTCATAACATATTGATTCAGAGAGAATGTCAACCCCTGAATTATCCACACTACTTCCTGGGTTTCCTTTAAAGTCTCCCATTAAAGAACTCACTTGATCTTAGCCTGCTTAGCTTGTGTAGAACAAGTGGCATTACTGAAGGTATATAATTAGACATGTTAACTATACACATAATGAGAACTTTATCCACGCTGTATCTGTAAATTAAAGGACTCCTGGATTAAATTTGGTCTTATATTCTTTTTGCTATAATGGATTATTTTAGTAAATATGCCTGTCTGCATTTATAGTGTACCCTTACAGTATTTGCATATATTTAAGTAGTCCCTCCACATCTCCTAGTTATGGCTCAGAGTTGACAATTTCTGTAATAGTTTTTCAGTTTGAAATATTTTAAAACAAAAGGGAGAAATGTTATTCACTAATCAGGAAAACAATAAAACATGAAATCAGTGCATAAATCTGCCTCTGAGGCCATATTTTGTTCAATCACTTTATTTAGATTCCCTCACCTTTTGAGCTATGATAACTCTTTCTTTCAGATACACATACATTTACCGTGCAGCTTAAGGCCTGAACCAAAGCCCAGTAAAAGTCACTGGAAATATTCCTATTGACTTCAGTGAGCTTTGTATTTGGCCCTGGTGGAATTACACTTAGATACTTAAATAAACATGGCCTGATTTTCAGAAGTGCCTAACAACCCCAGCTCCCTTTGAAACCGATTGGAGCTGCAGGTGCTCAAAATCTTTGAAAAATCAGGTCACTTTTTATGGTTTCCTTAATATGGAGATAGGAATTTCATTTTAGACACCCAGGCATGAAAACATTTTTATAGAGAACTTCATTTTCTTTACCTTTCTTTCTCTCTTAATAATATTTATAAATTATTTCCACATTAAAATTCAATTGAACCAAAAATGAAAATTCTGCCCTTGTTTATATACACATGGATCTTTTCTTCTTAAAATATGGTTACACTTTAGAAAAAAAAAATCTACCATGATACAGTATATTGACAGCAACATCTGTTCAAATCCTAAACCATGCTCCTTTATAAGCAGGTACTGTAATATCAAACAGTAAACATTAGAGCTTCAACAAGAGAAAATCAAATCTGATATAGCAAATGCAAGGCTGTTTTATTTAGATATATGCCAAAGTATCCCAAAATATTTCAGGCAAAAAAACCATTTTTGTATCCTCTGAGTATCAGGTAGCACAAGCACTTATCCTGTCACTCTGTCTTTGTCCATTACATTAGCTTCAAACCATATGTTCAATATTCAAAATGAGAGCTAATGTCAGATCAGAAGGAAATTGTATTTCTTATTCTTTTCCCGCACATCACATTGTTTTACTTCAGGATATGTTGTGCTTCATCCAATTACACGCTGTCACACACAGTTGCAGTATGCTGTGTCACAACATTAGTAGATGCAGAAGGGTAGACTGTACGGAGCTTTATATACATACACACAGAGAGATGACTGGATCAGATCTGCAGTGTTCATTCCAAATCCAGCTGTTATATTGTTCACAAGCAGATCAGTAAGGGTAAAATACTACAACACAAATGACCTTTTTGTACCTGTGTGACACTAAGAGTTGACACAAAATCCAACCGCTCAGGAAGAATTTTGTATGTGTATATAACTTTGCAAATTTCATTTTAATAATACTGACAAGCATAGGGGTTTCAACTTTTTGAAGTTATTTCTTTTCCACTTGTTGCCATGGATACTACATCTTGTCGTCTTTCTATTTTCTTTTCTTCATCATATTTGACTTCTCTGCACTGGTGTCCATGGTGATTTCCTGCTATCAGTACCCAATATATACCTCAACTTCCTCATTTTTATAATAAGCTCCAGTAGTCAAAAAGGTTCTCAATATATAATTGACATTACTACATCATAATCGCTATATACTACCAGAGCTGTAACCTCTTTCCATGAATTTATTAGACATTTGCACTATTGGTCACTTGGAGAAACTCATAAGCTGCAACATCTTATTTTTGGATAGCCTCTGGGGACAGCTGCCATACATTTAATCCATCATGTAGGCAAACAAGGATGTAAAACAATCATTATGTATCAAAATATAAGTGGCCAGATTTTCAGAGATATTGAGCACTAGAGTTTATATTGATGTCAGTCAGAGCTGTGGATGCTCTGAAAATCAGGCTATATAATTTAAAACAAACAAATGTAGTCCTAGAGTTAATCTTCCTTTCTAATAGCTTATAAATAATACATAACACGGACACTGATATAATATTCATTTTTGATTCATAGAAGTTTATTCTTTTAATCAATTTTCTGTTTTACAGGTATTCTTTCATAGGGCTTATTTAATGTACAGAGAGTGAAATTCACCTCAGCTCCAACGACCTGCACAAATATGTCACTATCCAGCCTTGCAAGGTCCTTTGCAATATACTTTTCATTATGGGTAAAATTCACCCATCATGAACCAGTTTTAGGGGACAAAAGTCTTTTCCACTATATTTCTATAAAAAGTGGGTGAAATCCTGGCCCCACTGAAGTCAATGGCAATGCTCCCATTGACTTCAGTAGGAACAGGATTCCATACAATATCTTCAAGTTTGCCCTGTGGGTGAAATTCACCCTTGTGCAGAGAACTAGCACAAAGCTTAGGCTTTACTGAAGCCCCAGGCAAACTCTCAAAAGTAGGGTGAAAGTAGGATTTAAGTGGTACATTGGGCTTGCGCTGGTCCTTAGCACAAGGATGGATTTCACCCTGTATGATGAGTATTTGGTGCTTAGGACACCACCTACCATTGCTCTCAACAAGCTAATAAAAACAGTTTAGAGCAGTGTCCATTCTGTAAACTGGCCTAAAACAGAGGAGGCTTGAAGTAGTATGAAATCATTAATTGTCAGGGTATTGATTGTTTAAGGTTATGGTAATCACATAAATGTTTTAGTACAATGACTATAGTAACTCAACCATGAGAACTGTAAATAAGAGCCTTTCCAATTCTTCCCCGGTATATAATTCAAGAGTGTCTCCATAATTTCCTTCTCCTAGTTTTTCCATTTCCCCAGAAGACAACTATTCTGTCTTGCTTGCTTGGTACACAGAGATCTGAAAACTGGCTGCTAATTACTATGTGTTTCAATTCACAACTTAATTGGTGATGTGGGAAATCAAACCATGGTCTCAGATGTGCAGAAAGATCAATAAACTACCACCTAGACTGCTGAAACACCATGCCAGTGTTTGCTGTTATTTTGTTCATTTATACTCCTGTTTGCTCTTAACATTTGCTTTATTTCTTATCTCTGACATGGATATATGGGTGCACATATAGTGTATTTATGCATGTATGCAGTATTAAATTAACATTTTACTTTACTATTATTGTATCTGCACAGCAAATGCTACTCAGTGTCGGCTCTACAAATTAGCCCTGAAAATAAGTTAAGATTCCAATTTATTATTTGGAGGACTCTTGGCTCTCCACAGAAAGATAAACACACCCCTGACTGACAAACGTTTTAACAACAAAAAGCGCCGGTGTGGACAGCGCTTTGTCGGCAGGAGAGTGTCTCAGACTGACAAAGCTACTGCTTTGGTGTGATTAATCTCTGAGCAAAAGTATTACCAAGCTTAAAATGAACAAAGGTATTGTTAGTGTTAGGCCTCAAACTTCCGCTTTGCAAAGGTAAAAAGGGCACGCTTTGCAGAGGTAAAGAGGGCAAGCTTTTCAGAAGTGGGCTAAGACTTGTGGTCAAAACGTGCTGCAACCAGATAACACATTCTAATTCCTATAAAAGGAGATAAGTTGTGCCCCCGGGCACAGCTTGTGTAACCCACAATTAAAACAATTGGCTACAAGAAAATAAGTAAGTATAAATTATACGGTCAAAGTGACACAAGAAGATAAGTAAGCATAAATTATACAGCCAAGGCGACAACGCTAACCACAATAAAAATTTGGCTGACCCTAATTGGTCGGTCTGTTTTAAGACATGGCGGACAGATCAGATAAAAACTATAAAGGCACGGGACTGTGTGTGTCTTTCGGTCATAAGGGAAACCTGACCCACACCCCCTGAACTGAAGGGACGTGCACTTCGCGACCGTCTGTACCTGGCCAGTGTGGAAAACGGCCAACTGAAGGGTAACATATTTTCGGGCAAATGCAGGGTAAGGTTATGGAGTAAAGAAGTCTGGTTGCTCGGGCAGAATTGATCTCAAGTTGTATCAAACCTATAGTGTTAAAATAGTAGTAAATAGCTAATGAATAATAACTTTACATGTACTTGTGCTTGTCTTCGGTATAACTTGCCATTTATATTAATCCTTATTCAGTGATGGTCTTTAATCTTGCTTTTCTTATTTTGTCTGTGTTGCCTTTATAGTCGAAAGTCATTAAAAAACTTTTTTGAGGAATAATCAGTAGTTTTAATTTTTCTTATATGGGCACTACTCAACTTCATTACATCTGAGTTGGGTGGTGGGAAGTAGTGATCACCCAGGTCCAATTAGGGTCGTAACGCATGTCTCCCTCTTCCTTTATCTCCGCAGTTGGGTGTGGTTTTATTTTGCTGGCAGGAGAGCTCTCTGCATAAGTTTGCCGGACGTGAAGAAGAGCTCTCTGTAAGCTCATAGCTTGTGTCTCTCACCAACAGAAATAAAAGATATTACCTCACCCACCTTGTCTCTCTCATAGGAAGTTTAAGACATTTTCCGGTTCATAGTTTTTGGTATCATTTTCTTTGGTTTAATATTGTAACATATCTTCATTCTATTGTAATGCTTTAAAATAAAATCCTTTTTTTAGGGTCTTCGTATACACTTTAATTCTAAAGCCTTAAGCCTCTCTAAAGTAAAGGTCATTATTGAATCCCAACAGAATATACTTTGTGAAACCCTAAGGCTCTTATCCAAGGGGGAATAAGAAAGGGTGACAAATCTTTATAGAGAAATGATAGCCTTTATTGAAGAACTGGCTTTTAACCCTTTCATCGATGGTCCTCTTCACCACACCAGCTATGCTAACATTACCCACCAGCATTCTATTGAAATCAATATAATGTCCTCCTTCCACCTTTGGCGGGCTGTTCATTAAGGGCAAGATTGTTACTTGCCCAATACATCCACGCTAGGGAGTAAAGCTGCATTGCAAGTCATTGGGAGGAGAGAGATCAGCCTTCATGGAATGTCTGTGCCCCCTCCCTGCAAGGAGGGGCAGTGTTACAAAAGTGCTGTGTCTGTATGTGTGTTCCTAGATCGAGACCCAGTAGATGACCCTTAATAGTATGTAGCATTGTTCTGGGGTTTTATAGGATCCCAAAAACTTCTTGTTGTGCACTGAAAAGAGCTTCTTTGCACAGCTCATTGCACGTGGGGAGTAATGCTTCCTATTCCAATGTGCCAGCTTGTACAGATGAACTGGCTTAGAGGAGGAAGCCAGATACGTGCCTCGTAAAGGACAGGGGAAGATTTCTTCCCCCACAGTTATTAGGATGAACCAAGGACTGAATTTATTTTGTTATCTCAGGCTAAATAATAACTAAAAAAGATGCCTCCCCTAGGCTCTAGGACCCCTAATATGCAATTAACAATACAATGGAATCTCAAGCAGCATTAAAATAGTCAGTTCAACAGGAGCTCAGCCAACCACCTTCAACATCTCTTTCCCACCTCTTTGTCATTGTGGGAAGCACACCCTCAGCCTTCTCAAAAAAAAACCTTAACAAATGTCATGTGCAACATGCACAGATCACAAATGCAGGCTATTTCTGACTAAGTGAGGGAGCAAGCTCCAGAATTGTGACTGAGTCTCAGTTCTCTTAGTCTTATCCTGGGGCAGCGTGCCAAAGCACTATCCCTTACACAAAACAGATTGTGTCATATAATATGACCCCAAAGTGCAATTGATTTAAAGTAGCACAGCAGATATATTCTTCATGTGTGGCAACCATCAACTAGTTAAAGATTTCCCTCTTTAAATTCCTAATCCTGTACAAAGCTCAGTCCTACCCTCCTTTCACGTGCACAAGCCCCCAGGGATTTTGCTGTGCACCGAGTTCAGGATTGTCCTCCACAGAAAGCTGGTGTAAAACAGGTACTGTATCCAAACATTCTGAACAGAAGATTCAGGCATTCACCTAAAATGTACAGCTGTTAATATTTACTATATTGCTTACCCATATTATTCCTTAATTTTTCCTTAATTAAGATTACTTCTCCCTCCATAGCATAAAACAAGGGTTGATTGACTATCATCAAGATCATTGCACTAGTTTTGGATTCACTCCCCTGGGTACCTAATTCTATCCAGTTCTTCAATCAATGAACACAACAGAGAGGCTGCTGCTCAGAGGAGAGTGGGCTAAAAAGTATTTGGCTTGACATAGGTCATCCTTGTATCTAGTCAGAACTCTTTTCAAGTCATTCCTGTAGTGGTTAACTTTATGTCCCAGGATTCCTGGGAGCTCTTTTCTTTGAGGCACTCAGACATGACAGTGAGATAGCTTTTATTGATCACACACACACACACTTCCCAAAATTCTGTCTCAACTTGTACTGGGCCCAAATGTAAAACCTGGCATGGATCTCTAGGAGTCTGTCTGTCCTTGGTTTTTTTTCAAAACCTGGTCAGGAGTAGAGGGGAGGTCCACAGTGTAATTAAGGCAATGTTTTGGAAAACATGCTCCACCTCTGCCTCGCCTCTGTAACCTGAGTCCCTCCCATTCTCCCCAATCATTGCTACATCTTTGCTTCTTCATTGCCTTGTTTCTCTTATCTTCCTTTGGCCTTGCCTTTCTTTCCTTGCTGGACTCTCTTCCTCCACACTTACCTTGGGTGGCTCCCGGGCAGTGGTGCAGCGGGGCTAAGGCCCAGCCCCATGCCGCTCCTGGAAGCAGCCAACACGCCCTTGTGGCCCCTGGGGGGGTGGCTCCATGCACTGCTCCTGCCTGCAAGCACTGTCCCCACAGCTCCCATTGGCCGCAGCTCCCATTGCTCAGGGAGCCCAGTCTAAAGAGGAGAATGAGAGCATAAGTTACCATCACAGCATTTCCAAATTGAAATATTTTGATTTCACAGAAAATTTAAATTTTCCACAGAAAAAAAATCCATTTTCTGACTAGCTCTATTTGAGTGATATGTAGGGAAGGAGCAGAAGAGCCAACTGCCATCACATGATACTAACCATTCAACTCTTGATCTAAGAAAAGAAGTGGTGTACTGCTATTGTGGAACACCAGAATAAGCATGCAAATCTTTGAGGGGAGCAAAAAGTGAGTGATGAATTGGGAGACAACACTCCCCCAGCCCCTAAAATATGGAAACCCTATCCTGTGATCCTTTTGTTCAGAGAAGCCTTTTTCCTATTCCTATCTGCCCTTTCTGTCTTTATCCCCGCCTCCCACCCAGCAAGTGCAATCTCTGCCTCTCTCTTTTCAGAATGAAGACCCAAGAAGCTCTGGCCAGATAAGTCGCATGTAATTTCACAAGCAATGCATGCTGATATATAACTTTGAAAGATTTCCAACCGAGCATTAAAATAGCATAAAGTGGCATATTCTATTCACCATGGACAGAAGCAGGTGATGCTTAGCACAAAACTTAAACGTTTCTGGTGCTCTCAAGCCCAGAAGTAAATTAATGAAGGTATCCAGGAAATAAGAAACTGCAGCAAATTAAATGAGAAATAAAGCTGCACAAAACATAGGGAGGGGGAAACTGTCTTCAGCCAATCAGAATTTTGCATCAGGGCTCTTGCATCAACTCTGTATAAACCACCCCAAATAAATGCTAGCTAGCAAATATACTGTATAATTTTGAAGTGTCCATCACAACTTTTAATTTAAAGTTTATTTTTAAAATCCATGTTTTCCCCTGTTTTCCTTTACTCTTGCCCAATATAAAAGATAATTAGATTCCAACAGAACAGAAGCTAATTTGTGGGTTTAATATGGAGTTGCTTTCAGATAGTAATAAAATCCCTTTCCAAATCAATAAATGTACATCAGCATTATAAGAAATCACATGGTTGTCAGCCTCACACCTGAGGTTTCTTTTTATTTAAATCCCTGTTGATGATGCAATATCTACTGCAACCTAATTACTCTCCATTTTGGAAACAGGATATGCTACTGCCACTACTTTTGGCAGTTTAGAATGTAGCCAGAGAGTAGTGTTGTATTAGGTTACTCAGACTGCCTATCTTCTCCTGGCCATAGTGACGCGTGGTACAGTTGTAAAGAGATTGTCATTTGCATTCCTAA
This sequence comes from Emys orbicularis, assembly GCF_028017835.1. Taxonomy (NCBI): domain Eukaryota; kingdom Metazoa; phylum Chordata; order Testudines; family Emydidae; genus Emys; species Emys orbicularis. The sequence goes on from NC_088685.1 coordinate 185,777,923, forward strand.
TTTTGGCTAAGGAATTTAATTATGATATTTCCATATTAAACAGCATTTATGTTGGATTAAAGGTTACTTTAAGCAATGATTGTCTTTATTCTCTTGTCTGTTTTTCTTTTTTATTCTAGGAAGGTAAACCTTGGTTTTGCTACTCACAAGCAAATGAAGATCCATCGGATGGATAAACTGGTTAATTCATGCAATAGTGGGTGATGATGGAGTTCAGCGAGATAGTTAGAAAGCAACCACTGGAAATTCTTTATAGCTTTTGCTAGAGGTGTAATTTATATTTAAATTTTGGGGGAAAAGCATCATGTTAAGAATTGTTTAAATCCTAGAAAGAGTATAATAGTGGAGTGGTACTTTAATAAAAAGGTCAACTGTCAAGAGCTATGTCAGTGATGAGCCTTGGGTTTTAGCCAACTGACATGAAGTAGAGAAGGACAATTTGATTCAAGAGAAAATAAGAATTGAACTTAACTATTTGTTCTAAACACCAACCCACTTCCAGCTGGATCTCTCTCAAGGGCTGAAAAGTTCAATTTGTATAAATGATACTGTTTTTCATGTTTGTTCATCTGTACGTGTTCAAGTTCCAGATGAGGTTAGAAACAGAAATTGCAAAATACAAGGAAAGCTATTCATGAGAGCTGTACATGAAAGACAACTTTAAAAAAAATAGTTTCTGATAGATTAAAATATTTTCACAAATCAAAATGTTTTGTTTTGGTACTCTTTTATGTTATAATAGAAAATTTTGTAAAGATTTAAAGGAAAAGTTGATTCAAAATAAAAATTCAAAAGATATCATTCCAAAAGAGTCAAAATAGGACATTTTGACATTGTCAGAACTTCCTCTTCTCCCCCCCCCAGCCCCCCGTTTTTCTTGGAAGTGAAACTTTGCTGAAATCCATGTGATTTCTAAAGGTAGGTGAGGTAATATCTTTTATTGGACCAACTTCTGTTGGTGAGAGAAACAAGCTTTCTAGCCACACAGAGCTCTTCTTCAGGTCTGGGAAAGCTAACGATAAAAGATATTACCTCCCCAACTTGTCTCTCTAATATCCTGGGACTGACACAGCAACAACTGCACTGCATACAACAATGGTGATGTCACAAAGCATTTCATTTGTACAGAACTGCATTTTCTGACCACCTATACCAGTCAGAGTGTCTCTGGCCTGACTAGAAGCAGGAAATACTATATTACATTATTTATTGGTTCTTACAAGAAAGCCTATTTTTATTTGGGATTTACAGTCACAAGAGGAAAGGTATTCCAAACAAAATATGAGTAACCATCTGAGCATGTTTGTCCGAATCAAATCTCCAAAAATGTGTATGTTATCCTGCCAGTACTAATATATAGCCAGTGGGTAAGTGGCACTTTACTGACCCTTCTTTCTTTGCCCAAACCCTGCACTCAGTCTTCCTTTTTTCATCATTTTCCGTCCTTATTTCCCAGCATTTGCCTAAGGCTATTGCCCAGGCATAGTGCCAAATAAATGGATATAAAATTGCTAGGTTAATCAGGATTTATATTTCCCAGATATCTCTGTGCACACACAGTATCTCTCTCCCCCATACCGTCTGCAACCGAGTATAAGTGGCAAGTTATATGATCAGTCATCTGGATCTTTCCTTCACCTCTGATTGGAGTTTCTTATCACTCAATAGCAACTTTATCCAATACAGCCAGAGAGTAGCCAACTTTGCACCCTCTCCTTAGTTGGTTCTCCCTAAGCATGTAACTCACTGATCAATGTATGTTACGTGTCCCCTACCTTGGTGCCCACTCCACAAAGTATGAGAGTCTGCTGTAGCTGTCAGCTAGAGAGGCTGACTCTTAGCTTAGATACTCATGCTTTTAGCTTTGGAGATCCCTGGTATCAGCCAGGATGGCAGCCATCACAAACACAGTTGCCCGACTCCCACCCAGCTGTCCATGTTTAGCCCTTTTTGGATCTATTCAGTGCTGGTCAATAGACAGCGATTCTCCATGTCAATATCATCTAGCTCCACCTATTTCCCCGTTCCTAAGATAATGCATATATATGTATTGAAGATCTGTGGTACAGAACATTATTTGTTGTGTTTGGTATTCTTAACTCTTCACCACCTTACTGCATGTGTGTCCCTCTAATTGTTCATGTAATGGTTTCCCGAGACAATAGTTTACAGGATGACTTTAGCAATAAGGAATCAGATCTCACTGCCATCAAAAAAGAAGCTTCCCTGCAGAATGAAGGAAACACTCAGTGGACTAGATGTCCTCCTGAGGTCTCTTCCAACCCTAATCTTCTATCATTCTATGATTCTAAGCAGAGAGGAAATTCAGAGATGACTCCACAATTGGTACCTTTCAAGTAGCTGGATTGTTTGTTGATGAGGGATCATACATTTCACTGTTATACAACCACTATTTCATCTCTTCTGCAGAAACCATTTTTCACCCAATGCCCATCCATTTAATTGTTCTTTGTTATAAGCATTTAATTTGCCGGACTCAAGTGAAACCTCACAAACGTAAGAATCTGTACATTTAACCTATCCCTACATTGATCATCACATTGCATTAGTTATTAATACTAGTGCTAGCATGGAATATGTAGATGATTTATAAATTTCATTCTTCATTAGCTGTTCCCTGTGTAGCTAAAGCATTAATAAGGTTCAACAACTCAAGTCCTACTTTTTAAAAGTTGTATTTATGTGTGAGGAACCACTATTTTGCTTTTATGCTTCTCCTTTATCTTATCTACAGATCCCTCTGACGCTTGATGGATTCATCCTTGGTTCAAACATACAGCAGTTGTGGTAGGATCAATATAGCCAAAACATTGGATCTCTTTAGCTAAAGCCTGGCATCCCTCTCCTCCCATCCATATCTGCAAGTGCTCTGTCCCACATTTAGTACATGCATCATTTCCAGACTTCCTCTGAATCTGAGGTAGGCAGACTTCTGGATAATGCCAGGCCCAAGTTGTTTATCCTATGCCCAGTTTTTGCAGTTTAGTATTACACCCACAATACAGTGTGTGCTTACTATTTTTTCCATAAGTGTTATGCGCATTTTCTCCTCTGAAAATTATCAACTTGTCCTAAGCACATACTCATGATTAACCTATCATGCTGTGTCTGTGCATGTGCTGGCTGGCCTTTGAAATTATAGCCCACATATGAAACAACATTTCCCTAACCTACAATCGAATATCAGGGTTTTCCTCCCTCGGGAGTAACATTATGTTGCAGTTCATATTTTACTGTATTACACTTCACAGTTTTCTGTGTTTAGTTATTTTTTAAATCCTCCAATTTCCTTTCCTAAGTTCTGTTGCTCTGCATCCCCTCCATATACCAGTAAAGGCTTCCTTATAGCAGAATTCACTAACTATAAATCATTCTTCCCTCTTTTGTGCAGAGACTTCATACACAAGCTGCTCTATCTGTGCATACGTTCTGTTACTGTTCTCCCCTCTATTTCGTCTTCCTTTTATCCTCCTATTCCCTGCACTGACTACACTGATGCTACTCGTGGTGGCAGAAAGTAAAAAAAAACCCTTTCCACTGACAATTATTAATCTATTTACTAATGTTATGGAATATGAATGAAGTTTATAAAAACAGCAGGCTTTTGTGCTCAGCTATTATGGTAATATTTCAGTTGATGATTTTTGTTATTGTTCTCGTCCCTAGGGGCAGATGAGCCACTCAGGGGAGTATCCCGTTAAGTACACCAGAATCTTAAAAACAAACCCCAAAAAGCCCACCTAGAAATGCTTCATTAGTACTTATTCATTGATTTACTTTGCTTTCAAGAACAATGACCATGTAGTTTAAAAGAGTTGATTTATTTAAAATTCTGTTCTACTCCAACTTATATATTGCTTTTTGTATTCTACCAACAATTTCAGCTACTATTATTGCCAACAAAACAACTCCTTACTTGATGTGTCTTGTTCCAACGGTGACCTTCAATATGCAAACGAAGGATGAAAAATGATGCTGTGAGGAACTTTCTGTTCAAAACATGCAGTGAGAGCAAAAAGATATCTGACTGAGCCATAGCTTAAAATATTGAGTAAGATTCAGTTCTAGGGACTGTATGCAATATTGTATTGGATTTTTAAAAAAAGATATACTGAAATATTTTAGCATCAGAGAGTAATCTAAAAAAAAAGTCTCATTTCTGTCAATGAATTACATGCTTTCTAATGGTAGTAATGGTATACAAAAAGAAAAAAAATCAAATCTGCGAACATGGCAATGCCATATTAAATATCATACCATATTTAAATATTAAGTGTCACTCACAGAAAGTCCACTTAAACATCAGAATTTGCGGGTAATTTTTTTCAAAATAATCTTTTTGATTTCGAACACTAAATCCAATTGAAAGAAAGTAGAATTTAGGCTCCTAAGTGCCTAGTAACTTTCAAAAATGACACAAAAGTCTAAGTCACTTAGGTGATTTTGCAAATTTTATTCTAAATCTTATGTTAGTGAACTTTATACTTCAAAAAATATTAATCTCTGCCAAAAATATGGAAGTAATTGGCCTTCTAGCTGTGATTTATGTCTTTTAATAAAAGTAATGTCACATAGATTTTTAGCAGCTTCACTCACTTCTTCCACATGGTGCAATCAGAAATTAGCTTAGTCATTCTGGGCTAGTGTGTCACTCCCCTTCTAGCCCTGAATAAGGGGCACCAGTAGCGCAGGCAAGGGTAAACTTGAGTAACTTTTCATTTCGAGGACATGGAGTTTAGGTTAGTTGACCCACTTCTGTTTTTACCACTAAACCACTGAGGGGCAGTGCATAGCTGTGCCACCTCATGAATAGCCAAGAAACGAAAAGACAACTCTGAGAATCGACGCCTTCCCTGCTTCACCTCTTGCTGTAGTGTAAAAGTAATCTGCTACTGGCTCATATCATGAAAAGATTACTTCTCCCACCACACAAACTCAGATGTGCAGGCCAGTACATTGCGGATTGGGGTCAACTCTCCACCCATTCCCCACCCCATTTCATTCATTCCCTGTCATATGTGAGGCAAAGTAGTGCCTGCACAGAAGGTGTTCTCCACATGCACTGGCCAAGTGGAGAGTCCACACAGGGCAGTACGGATATGTCTTATGCCCCTTTACTTCCCTTAGCAGCCTCATAGGGCAAGTGATAATGTTGCCTTTTGAAAATACTGCAGAATTAAACCCAAACTACCATCACAAAAAGAGTCTGGAAAACAGAAGAAACATTGAACAAACAGCTATGGCAACCTCCAAAATAAAATGAGAAACAAGATAATATGTCAAATCTAGATTGCCTTATGGACTTGAGATTTTCTAGTGCATTCAGATTTTAAGTTAATTGAACTACATTTGTTACAAAACTTTGCCTTTGATAAACTGAAGTATATCTAAATGATATTTTACCCTCTTTTGCAGTCAAAGACAATATATTGTCTAAGGATAATTTAATGCATTCCCTATATCCCCTTCCTTAGTATTCTTCTCTATCACAATACCTACAAAACAACACTCCCCTCCCCTCCCCCCAAACAACCCCGGTTAGACACCTGATATATTGTGGCAACTGCTTATTATGCTAACCAGTATTGTCTTTTTATTTCCTTGTGCTCTCCTCAACTGTTGTACTTTTTATACTCTTAGGCTTCAATTGTAAGCTCTTAAGGGCAGGGACCATCTCCTTGTTTATACTTGTACAGAGCCTATCACAATGGGGCCTTGGATTCTGGGTGCTACTTCAGTACAAATAAATAATAATATAAATGTTATCACAGATGAGTGGGCTATATAGACAATTTTGTCATGCTCTCTAGAGATATTATTGTAGCGACTCACCCACTCAGAGCACCTCCTCACAGTAAGATCTAGTATTGTGGCACTCTGTCTTAGTTTCCCACCGGGGTGTTTGGTCTACTCCAGCTGTGGAGGTGATTTGCTGCAGTGACTTGGACCTCTGGCTAAGTCATTAACTATTGTTCACCCCTTCCAGGGTATCCAATTGCAAACCAAACCTAAGTCTTTGCCCCAGTTTCAAACTGCACCCAGTCAGTCTTCTTTCAAGAACTCTTCTTCCCATACTCTGGACTCAGTTTTCACTTTCTCTGGCTCTTTTCCATCTTCTGAGCATCTGTGGGTTATTCCCTGCTCTTTCCTGAGTAGTCCTTCCCAGGCCTTCCTATCTGGAATCTTCCACAGGCCTCTGCCTAACTTGTGCTCCCCTCTCTCCTCACAGCCTTCTGCTTTCTTCTTCAGACAGCCCTCCACAGCTGGGCTTCCTTCCTCTTCTGTCTCAACACCCAACAGCACAGGTGTAGTGAGACAGGGCTAACTGACCAGGGCTCACTACCCAAAGGCCTCCTTGACCCTTATAGGGAAAGGTTACCCTAGTACCCCTCCACCCCCAAACTTTGCCCAGCCCCAGGGAAAGCTGTATAGTCCAATGACGGGCTCATCTTAGACCCCCTGAACCTGGCTTACTTATGTCTTCTACCTTCGAGCTGCAGGGTCTGTGCTCATGGATGCTCAAGCTCCTCCTCAAGCTTACTGACCATCAAAATCAAGGGACTCATCTCCTTCAGAGTCTCCTGGTGCTCTTCAGCCAGTTGCTCCCAGGTACACTGATAGTACAGGTGACTACTGCCTCCTTCTTCTTCCTAGTGCACCATCTGCATTCCTACTATTTACCACACATGCTCAAATTCAAGCTTCTGCACCCTGGCACCTATCTGTACCTGGGATTCACACAGTTTTGTTAACAGTGTATATACTACCCCCTCTTGGGTTGCAGCACCTATTCAAAGCAGTTAGTGTTTCTCAGCACTCTTCAATCAAATTGACTGGGTCCCTAACCCCAGTCTTCATTTCTAAGGCAGCAATACCTTCTAAACTACTACTGAGAGGTTTGGGATCATAAATGTAAGGCCTTTCCTCATCCCTGGTACCTCAGCTTTACTGGCTTTCTCAATACTCATGCTGCAGGACAGCACTTCCTTCTCTTTTCCATTCCTGGCCCCCCACGTTTCCTGTTACAAACACTTATTTTCCAGGGGGACAGTACTGTTTCCTGTGTCCAAGTTCCCCACACCCAAAACAGACAACTAATGTCCATATTTTGACCACAGGAAGAATCTCTGCAATCTCTCCCCACCCCCAGAGTAAGCCTTTATGGCAAAGTTTACATAGTAACAAGACCTCTGTATATGTCCTGACTGGCCACAGGCATAATATACCCTTAGCTGGGCCTCAGGTCTCTTGGCTCTTGAATATCTTTTCCTTACCTGCTGCTGATGGCTTCCTTTCCTGCCAGGTCTTGCTGCTGATTTTCTTAAGGATGTCAGTCACTCTGCAGATCCAGTGGTACCTCCCACTGCTGCTGTTGGTTCTCAGGAGATGCAAGAGGAGTTCCTGGTTACTCTATTACCTCTCCACCCCCAAACTTTGCCCATCCCCAGGGAAAGTTGTATAGTCCAATGATGGGCTGGCAGCTTGGTCTTCTTCTGAAACTGGCACAAAAAATACAGTGACCACATCTGACCCATTTCCCTCAGACTGGGAGAGTAAGCCTTTCCCCAGCAAAGAAGGCCTCAGTATAGCCTCCAAATACCTGTCTGACCTCCGTCTTCCCTTATTTCAGAGGCAACTGATGTGTCTGCATTCTCTACCACACGTAACAATTTATCATCTGAGAGCACATCCTCACAGTGTTCTGCCTCATTTTCCCCCAGAACAATTTTTGGCCTATTCTAGCCATAGAGTTAACTTGCTGTAGTGACTTGGCCCTTTGGCTAAGTCACTAACAAAAGTCCACCCCTCCAGGGTCTCCAAGATCAAAACAAACAAAACACAAAGTCTTCAACCTAGGCTGAAACTGGGCCCAGCCACTTTTTCCCAGGGGGTCTGTCTTCTCTCCTCTAATTCAAGCACTCTGCTGTCCACCCTCTGAGTTCAGCTTTTACCCTTCCCAGGCTCCTTTTCATCTCTCCATTCAGCCCAGCACAGGACCTAAAAGGAAGGAAACCCAGCAGTGGAGGGTTAGCTGGACAGGAGAGGATAGTACAAGGCAGGTGGAGGTCTGTGGAAGGCTCCAGGTAGGAAAGCCTAGGAGTGGCTGCTCAGGAAAGAGCAGGGCGCAACCCAAAAGAGTTGAAAATCCCAATCTAGAGCCAGGGACAGGGTTGAAGCACAGCTTTCTCATGGTCACTACGTGGTTTATGACAGGATTGTGTTTCCTTGTTGCTTAATCCCAAACTGTGTCTCCAATGGGCCAGGGTAATTCCTCAGAACCTTCTACACGGGCTACTGGCTAGGTGCCACAGTTTGGCTATATGATTCATCCAAAGGTCATTGACTTCTGTGGCTTTTAAATCAGGTCCTGTACATATAAACACACAAAGACAAACTCAGTCCTGATCCTCAACTGATGTAAAACGGCATAGTACTCTAGTATCAGGGTATCAACACTGAAGTACACTTACTGAAGATCTGACCCATGTGGTTATGTTTAGTGTTTGTGCACTATATAATTTATTTTTCTTTCTATCTTCTACTTTTTCTTAAAATAATAAATACAATATTAATTTTTCCCTCCTTTTTAACGTTTTTTTCTCTTTTTTTAAAAAATGAGGTATAAAAATGTGAAGAATACCACACAAAGTTAATTCTGAGAATTATTGGGACAACAGAAGTAGTTGGAGGTTCTCCTCATTGTAACTGTTTTATAATCAGATCTTATATCAAGGTACAGATACACTCTCTAATCCCTCAATGGAAGTTTCATTTTATAGTTAATGAGGGCTGCTTCTGATGACCACCTTTTAAAAGCTTTGTTAAAAAATAATTTTCTCCTTCATTCATAATTATTTATCCACTCATAAAATATTACAAGGGAAGGGCATAAATATTTTAAATGTCTTCATATGTTCTGTTGCTGTCCATAACTTTAAAACACATTCTCCTCTAAAGCAAAAAAAAAATGAGTAAAGGAGGGGGCGGGTTCTCTTTCACTGAACTGATATGGTTGTGACTATAAAACATACTAGAGCCATTAATATTAAATAAAACTAGTTATGCTGTCTATTAGTAAGGAGTCTGTTCAACAGAGATTAGTATTTCCATAAGGATTGGCCTTTGGATGCGCTGTGGGCTCATAACTAGGAACTCAAGAATCTTACTCTCCTTCTGAAAATGTCTCTTTATTCTAACTGCAGGACTCATCATCCTTTCTACTACACCCTAGTTCTCATTCCCAATCACTTGAGATGAATTTCAAACATGCAGAGGGCCTGTACAAGGCCTGTTCATCACTTAAGTGTCACGTGTAGTCTGTTGTGTCCCTCACAGTGGTATCTGAAGAGTTGTTTACACCAACCAATTTAGTTATACTGGTTACAAAAGTCTGTGTGGATGAATACCCTTATTTTTGGTTTCACCTGAATATTGAGAGGTTCTATCTGACTTCACTTGAGCCCCCTAAATGAAAACAAACAAAAATAATCCTACGTTTTGCATACCTGAATCCACAGGAAGGGAAGTGTGACAATAGTTAGTCTCACAACCCTTTCTTATTTTCTGTGGGAAGAATCCCAGAAACACATTCTCAGTGCTGTGCATGCCCTAGCTAAATTTCCTGATAAATCTCTCTGCCAAGCTTTGAAGCCAAGCCTCCAATATTCTGTGGTTTACACAGGAAAGGCTCTGGGAGCCTTTCTGAGGAACAGAGATTCTAAGCAGGAAGTTAATAATAGTGCCAATTTAGTAAATTGTGGAAAAAAAACTTCCCTCCACTCTAATAATAATATCTCTTTAATGCTGTTTGTCATGCTTGTTTTATACTCATGGCAATGTGGATGTTACAATAGAAAACTGACTTCTAGACAGAAGGCTGCTCACTAGGCTTTACTGATATACAAATAATACCAAACAAGTGGAAATTTTGACTTTAAATTTTCCAAACAGGGATCTTTTCCTTTTATTTTCCTTTATTATTCACACAACTGTGGCTGCAATTAGAGTCAACATTTACCAGCAACTGCCACACAGTGGTGACATTATCCCTCTTGTTTATTAATTCTACAGTCACATTAAGTCCACTTCGCCACCACTTTCTCTTATGCTGCATAACAGATCCGAGATGTGGTGTTATCCCAAGACAGCTGCATGGAGTCTTGCTAATTAAATAAGAACCATCCTGTACATTTTTAAGAATTAAAACCTGCTTCTGCTCAACCACAAGGCTCCAGAGATAAAGTACTGAATGTTGTGGTGCTGTGATCAGCATTAAAACCCAAGAGTAAGAATGTCATTCCTACACAGTATTATATTAGCCTTATTGTGCAAGATCCTGAGACACTCTATTCACCTGCACAGGGAAGTAAATAAGCATAAGGAACCCCCTTTATATCCTGTTTGGGCTAACCACATTGCAGGTCACAGGATGAAGGCAGAGCAGCTTCTGAAGGGCTGCTACTGCACCTTCCATGCAGATGGAAGAAAGTGGTAGGGCAGAACCTTAATTCTACCCCCAAGCACACCGGCCAGTTGAGCTGAGCTGCTACAGAAAGAAAGGTAATTTGTTACTGATATAGACCTCTGGAGGAGAAATCAGTGATAATCACAGTTTACTCTCTGGTTTGCTTGGAGGAAACACAGCAATGTGCTTCTCCTTGCTCGGATCAGCAGTTCTCAAACTGTGGGTTGGGACCCCAAAGTGGGTCGCGACCTCCTTTGAATGGGGTCACCAGGGCTGGCTTAGACTTGCTGGGGCACGGGGCTGAAGCTGGAGCCGCACTGCTCTGGGCGGCAGGGTTCAGGTTGCAGGCCCCCTGACTAGGGGCTGAAGCCCTCCAGCTTCAGCTTTGGCCCCCCTGCCCGGAGCAGTGGGGCACAGGCTTTACTCCTCTTTCCAACCCCCTTTCCCCCATCCCACCCCCCCAGGCAGTGGGGCTTGGGCAGGCTCAGGCTTCGGTCCCCCCTCCTGGGGTCATGAAGTAATTTTTGTTGTCAGAAGGGGGTCACAGTGCAATGAAGTTTGAGAACCCCTGCATTAGATTGTTAAATCATAATTATGGCCCTACCAAATTCACGGTCCATTTTGGTCAATTTCATGGTGATAAGATTTTTAAAATCAATTTCATGATTTCAGCTATTTAATTCTGAAATTTCACAGTGTTGTAATTGTAGGGGTCCTGACCCATAAAGGAGTTGCAGGGGTGGGGGATCATAAGGTTATTGTAGGGGGTTATTGCGGTATTGCTAACCTTACTTCTGCGCTACTGATGATGGCGGCGCTGCCTTCAGAGCTGGGCAGCTGGAGAGTGGCAGCTGCTGGCCTGGATCCCAGCTCTGAAGGCAGCACCTCCACCAGCAGCAGCACAGAAGTAAGGATGGCATGGCATAGTATTGCCATCCTTACTTCTGTGCTGCTACCTGCAGAGCTGGACCCTCAGTCAGCAGCCGCAACCCAATTCGAAGGCAGCAGCGCAGAAGTAAGAGTGGCATGGTATGGTATTGCCACCCTTACTTCTGTGCTGCTGCTGGCGGGGCGCTGCCTTCAGAGCTGGGCGCCCGGCCAACAGCTGCCGCTCTCCAGCTACCCAGCTCTGAAGGCAGTACAGAAGTAAGGATGGTAATACTGTGACTTCTCCTAAAATAACCTTGTGACCCCCCTGCAACTCCCTTTTGGGTCAGGACCCCCAACTTGAGAAACACTGATCTCCCCTGTTTAATCTGTATAGTATGCATAAAAGCTCACAAAAGACCAGATTTCACTGTCCGTGATGAGTTTTTCATGTCCATGAATTTGGTAGGGCCCTAATCGTAATCTAGCCCAGGATTCGCTAGGAACACTTACCAAGAAATTATACTGCCAGCATAACGAAATAATAAACCAGAAGGAAGAATTTTGTCCATCTGACTCAGATGATGAAAGTGAACATGCATCCGTTTACGCTGCTTTGCATCGATATCAAGCAGAACCCCTCATTAGCATGGAGGCAAGTCCTTTGGAATGGTGGTTGAAGCATGAAGGAACATATGAATCTTTAACACATCTGGCATGTAAATATCTTGCAATGCCGGCTACAAAAGTGCCATGCGAACACCTATTCTCACTTTCAGGTGACATTGTAAACAAGAAGCGGGCAGCATTATCTCCTGCAAAAATAAACAAACTTCTTTGTCTGAGGGTATGTCTACACTACAAGAGTAGTTCGATTTTACTTCAATCGAATATGTGGAATCGATATTACAAAGTCGAACGTGTGTGTCCACACTAAGGACAGTAATTCGACTTTGTGAGTCCACACTAACCGGGCAAGCGTCGACATTGGAAGCGGTGCACTGTGGGCAGCTATCCCACAGTTCCCGCAGTCCCCGCTGCCCATTGGAATTCTGGGTCGAGCCCCCAATGCCTTCTGGGGAAAAAAATGTGTCGAGGGTGGTTTTGGGTAACTGTTGTCATACAACCGTCACTCCCGCCCTCCCTCCCTGAAAGCGCCGGCGGGAAATCAGTTCACGCACTTTTCTGGTCAGTGACAGTGCGGACGCCACAGCACTGCGAGCATGGAGCCCGCTGCGACCATCGCTGCAGTTATGGCCGTTGTCAACACCTCGCAGCTTATCATCCACCTTTCCCAGAGGTAGATGCTGAGAAATCGGGCGAGGAGGCTACGGCAGCGCGGTGAGGACCTGAAGTCTGAGAGTGGCACAGACCTGTCACAAAGCACGGGACCCCGCGCCGAGGACATCATGGTGGCAATGGGTCATGTTGATGTTGTGGAACGGCGATTCTGGGCCCAGGAAACAAGCACGGACTGGTGGGACCGCATAGTGCTGCAGGTCTGGGATGAATCACAGTGGCTGCGAAACTTTCGCATGCGTAAGGAAACTTTCCTTGAACTTTGTGAGTTGCTGTCCCCTGCCCTGAAGCACAAGGACACCCGGATGCGAGCAGCCCTGACTGTCCAGAAGTGAGTGGCCATAGCCCTCTGGAAGCTTGCAATGCCGGACAGCTACCGGTCAGTCGCGAACCACTTTGGCGTGGGCAAATCTACCGTGGGGGTTGTTGTGATGCAAGTAGCCAACGCAATCGTTGAGCTACTGCTCTCAAAGGTAGTGACCCTGGGAAACGTGGAGGTCATCATAGATGGCTTTGCCATGATGGGATTCCCAAACTGCGGTGGGGCTATAGATGGAACTCACATCCCTATCCTGGGACCGGACCACCAGGCCAGCCAGTACATTAACCGAAAGGGCTACTTTTCAATGGTGCTGCAAGCACTGGTGGACCATAGGGGACGTTTTACAAACATCAACGTCAGATGGCCGGGCAAGGTTCATGACGCTCGTGTTTTCAGGAACTCTGGTCTGTTTAGACGGCTGCAGGAAGGTATTTACTTCCCGGACCACAAAATAACTCTTGGGGATGTGGAGATGCCTATAGTCATCCTCGGGGAACCAGCCTACCTGCTAATGCCCTGGCTCATGAAGCCCTATACAGGCGCCCTGGACACTGAAAAAGAACTCTTCAACTACCGGCTGAGCAAGTGCAGAATGGTGGTGGAGTGTGCTTTTGGACGTCTCAAGGGGAGATGGAGAAGCTTACTGACTCGCTGTGATCTCAGCGAAACCAATATCCCCATTGTTATTGCAGCTTGCTGTGTGCTCCACAATCTGTGTGAGAGCAAGGGGGAGACCTTTATGGCGGGGTGGGAGGTTGAGGCAAATAGCCTGGCTGCTGATTACGCCCAGACAGACAGCCGGGCGATTAGAAGAGCCCAGCGGGACGCGCTGTGCATCCGGGAGGCTTTGAAAGCTAGGTTCCTGAGTGAGCAGGGTAACCTGTGACTATTAAGTTTGTTTACAGAGAAGCTGAACCTGCCCCCGTTTCTTTACCCAGTAAATGTTCACTATCCTCTCCAGTTACATACCCCGTTCACCCCGTTCCCCCCCTTCCAACACACGTTTAAAAATAAAATCACTTCAAATTTGTTAATGAACACCGTTTTCTTTATTACTGTTTTCGCGGGAAAGTGTTGAACCTGGGACGCAGACTGTGGTGGGGAGCGGGTGTAGTGTAGTGATGCAAAGGACGCTTCTAAACTCCAGGAATGACAGGCTCCGCACTGGTGGACTGGTTGTTTCAACGGAGCCTGCCACCCCTCCTGTTCGGGACTCTGTGTGTGGGGGTATGTGACTTTGTGGCAGGGGGAGGACGGTTACAGATCCCCTGCTGCATGGCTCTGTGATCCAGGATAAGGACCGCTGCATAAGATCTCTAACCGCCCTCCCCCGCCACAAAGTCACATAGCCCCCCCCCCCCCCAAACATGAAAACCACCTCCCAGACTGACCAGGGTAACTAGTGAATGCAATGGGTGTGTGCCCTGCTGCTGAACCTGCCCCCGCGTCTGTACCCTGGTAAAGGTGACTGTCCGGTCCAATTACCAACCCCCTTCCCCCCCCCTTCAAACAGACTCTCCTCTAAAAGAAGATGATGGAAACAGTAATTAACAGAAACGTATTTTTTATTAGCAACCACACATGAAACTGGGGGATGAAACTAGGACGGGGGCTTGGGTGAGGCGGGAAAGAAAGGACTTATCAAATTTTCGGGAATGAGAGCCTTCTGGTACTTGAGCAGTCTGCAGGGGTGGAGTGAGAGTTTTCACGGACTCTGTCCTCCTGCCTCCGGTCCTGCAGAACATCCACAAGTCGCTGGAGCGTGTCCGTTTGCTCCCTCATTAGTCCAAGCAGCGTTTGAGTCGCCTGCTGGTCTTCCTGCCACCATCTCTCCTCCCGTTCCATGTGTGATCGGTGCATTTGGGACAAGTTCTCCCTCCACTGGGTCTGCTGGGCTGCCTGGGCTCGGGAGCAGCCCATAAGTTCCGAGAACATGTCCTCCCGTGTCCTCTTCTTCCTACGCCTAATCTGCGCTAGCCTCTGGGAGTGTGATGCCAGGGTAGCTCGGGAGACAGTCGCAGCTGTGGGATGGGAAAAAGGGAGTGAATTCCTCAGAAAGATAAATTTTTGGTTGAACAAAGAACATAGTCTTTCTCTGTGAACAAGACCATGCACAGCACCTATCACATGCGCACTCAGGACAAAGTCGAATTTTCAGCCTTCGCATTCAGTGCCTGGGGTCTTGCAGTGCAGATCAGACAAGCGGGACAGGACAGCGGAATTTGGGTAACAGGCTGACATGGTAAGCCGTAGACTTGTGGCTGCTTAAAACTTTAATAATAGCACTGGCCTCCTTTCACGTTCAAAGCAATGCCAGTCCCTGCTGCCAGCAATCCGGCAAGCATGAACTCTGCCCCTGTCCCACCCCCTCGCGGCTGTCCCAGGGAAAGATCCCTGTATGCTGCTCCTCTCCCGCCTCCACCGTGTGGCTCTAAACCGCCGGTTACTGTTCTGTAAAGGAACAGGCAAGCAGTCCCAATACTAACATTCCCCTACCTAATTCAAAGCAGGTCACCATGAGCGACATCACTCTGATGAGGATTTCAGAGACGGAGAAAGAACGGATGCTTCGGGAAAGCCTGCAAAGACCAGGGCCATATGCCGCCATGCTCTGCAAGGTAATGATACCCGAGTACTTGATTGTCTCCTGGCGCGGAAACGTTTCCTACCACGGAGGACCCAATAAGGCCGCTCTCCCCAGGAACCTGATGCAAAGGCTTTCCAATTACCTCCAGGAGAGCTTTGAGGAGATGTCCCAGGAGGATTTCTGCTCTATCCCCGGACATATAGACCGGATTTTACTGTAGCTGCACTGGCAGGGACTAAACAGTAGAGCGCCTAGGGCAAAACAATCATGCTAAACCGGACATTGTTAGATTTTTTTTCAGTAGTTGCACTGCCAAGGACTGAAACGTTAAGCGCCTAGGGCAAAGTAATCATGAAAAACCCATTGTTAATATTGTTAATATTCCTGTTCTGTTAAAAATAAATGTTTACATGTTTCAAACACTTACTGACTGATCCTTCCCCTGATTCTGTGTCCGGGTTAATGCCTGGGGACGGTTGGTAGGGGATCTCTGTAAGGGTGATGAAGAGATCCTGGCTGTCGGGGAAATCAGCGTTGTAAGCGCTGTCGACTGCCTTGTCCTCCTCATCTCCTTCCTCATCTTGCCCATCTGCTAACATGTCCGAGGAACCGGCCGTCGACAATATCCCATCCTCAGAGTCCACGGTCAGTGGTGGGGTAGTGGTGGCGGCCGCACCTAGGATGGAATGCAGTGCCTCGTAGAAACGGGATGTCTGGGGCTGGGATCCGGAGCGTCCGTTTGCCTCTTTGGTCTTCT
Source organism: Emys orbicularis (assembly GCF_028017835.1). Classification (NCBI taxonomy): domain Eukaryota; kingdom Metazoa; phylum Chordata; order Testudines; family Emydidae; genus Emys; species Emys orbicularis. Next base: position 185,794,241 of record NC_088685.1, read on the forward strand.
GGTAGCCTTGTCTGAGCTCCTTGATTTTCACGTGGCACTGCGTTGCATCCCGGCTGTATCCTCTCTCTGCCATGGCTTTAGAGATCTTCTCGTAGATCTTTGCATTCCTTCTTTTCGATCGCAGCTCAGAAAGCACGGACTCATCGCCCCACACAGCGATCAGATCCAAGACTTCCCGATCAGTCCATGCTGGGGCCCTCTTTCTATTCTGAGATTGCATGGCCATCTCTGCTGGAGAGCTCTGCATCGTTGCCAGTGCTGCTGAGCTCGCCACGCTGTCCAAACAGGAAATGAGATTCAAACTGCCCAGACAGGAAAAGGAATTCAAATTTTCCCGGGGCTTTTCCTGTGTGGCTGGTCAGAGCATCCGAGCTCGGACTGCTGTCCAGAGCGTCAACAGAGTGGTGCACTGTGGGATAGCTCCCGGAGCTATTACCGTCGATTTCCATCCACACCTAGCCTAATTCGACATGGCCATGTTGAATTTAGCGCTACTCCCCTTGTTGGGGCGGAGTGCAGAAGTCGAATTTAAGAGACCTCTATGTCGAAGTAAATAGCTTCGTGGTGTGGACGGGTGCAGAGTTAATTCGATGTAACGGTGCTAAATTCGACATAAACTCCTAGTGTAGACCAGGCCTGAGTGACTGGCTGAACAAGAAGTAGGATTGAGTGGACTTGTAGGCTCTAAAGTTTTACATTGTTTTAGTTTTTAATGCAGTTATTTTTTGTATATAATTCTACATTTGTAAGGTCAACTTTCATGATAAAGAGGTTGTAATACAGTACTTGTATGAGGTGGATTGAAAAATAGTACTTTAGTTTTTTATAGCACAAATTTTTGTAATAAAAAAATAAAAATAAATTGAGCACTGTACACTTTGTGTTCTGTATTGTAACTGAAATGAGTATATTTGAAAATGTACAAAACATCCAAAAATATTTAAATAAATGGCATTTTATTATTGTTTAACAGTGCGATTAATTGTGTGATTAAACACAATTAATTTTTTTTTTGATCGCTTGACAGCCAGTAAGAAAGAGAAAATTTTACCCTAGACAGATTTACAAGACAAAATATACAATTTTCCCTTTCTTATTCCTAAGAGGATAATGCATTCCCACAACAGTGAGATCCAAGTATTTTACATTAAAGGGAATCACAAACAAGTAAATGACTTCAGTTTTTTTGAATGAATTATAGGAAATCAATGATTTTGAACGCTATTGATTGGCTTAAATTAAAAGCAGAGCACATGTTTTAACAGCAATTTCTTTCTTTTTTTTAAGATGTTAAGAATTAAATTCTGGGCAGGCAATATAAGAAGGTGTGTTCTCCTTCTCTCCCCCCACGTATCAACCACCAAAATGTACTGCATCATTCTAAATGAGATCTGTTCTGAGCTATTTGCCAGGGATACCAATTCCTTTTGCTCTCTTGAAGGAAGTTCACAAATGCTGGTTCTCTATGGACACCCAGAGAAAGGGGCCAGGCACAAGGACCTATTAAGGGGTTGGACAAACAAGATCCTTCTCTTCCCCCTCAACCTAGTGGCAAAGGACCGTAAAAACACATAGCCACTGCATGCTGTCCACATGGGCTCTTTGCCAGTGTCCCATTTAGTTCAAAGCTGTAGCCCAGTGGGCTAGCTTGCCTTTATTATTGTCAAGGTTCCTTCCCCACTCTGAACTTTAGAGTACAGATATGGGGACCTGCATGTGAACCCCTAAACTGAATTACCAGCTTAGATCTGCTTTTGCTGCCACCACCCAAATGATTTATGAGTTCTTTGGGAAACTCTGTCTACCTCCCCTCCCCAGAATATCTCCCTCCCAAATAGTAGAACCCTTCCCTGGGTAGCCTTGAGAGACTTCTCCACCAATTTCCTGGTGAACACCGTCCAAACCCTTGGATCTTAAAACAAGGAAAAATCAATCAGGTTCTTAAAAAGAAGGCTTTTAATTAAAGAAAGAAAGGTAAAAATCATCTCTGTAAAATCAGGATGGAAAATAACTTTACAGGGTAATCAGATTCAAAGAGCCCAGAGGAACCCCCTCTAGCCTTAGGTTCAAAGTTACAGGAAACAGAGGTAAACCCTTTAGCAAAAGGAACATTTACAAGTTGAGAAAACAAAGATGAACCTAATACGCCTTGCCTGGCTGTTACTTATACATTTGAAATATGAGAGACTTGTTCAGAAAGATTTGGAGAGCATGGATTGATGTCTGGTCCCTCTTAGTCCCAAGAGCGAACAATCCCCAAAACAAAGAGCACAAACAAAAGCCTTCCCCCCACCAAGACTTGAAAGTATCTTGTCCCCTTATTGGTCCTTTGGGTCAGGTGTCAGCCAGGTTACCTGAGCTTCTTAACCCTTTACAGGTAAAAGGATTTTGGAGTCTCTGGCCAGGAGGGATTTTATAGTATTGTACACAGGAGGGCTGTTACCCTTCCCTTTATAGTTATGACAATTAGATTCTGCTTTGCATTATATTCTGCAGTAATGCAAGAAACCTACAGGTCTGTGTCCTGTAAGACATTAGCTTCAGGAAGTTAGCACAAGGCTTGAGGACTATGAACTTTGAACAGATAAACTTTGCACAGATAAACGGCCAACGGAAAATCCCAAGTATTTGTTGAACTGAAAATAGAGTTTAAGGGGAAGTTCTGACCATAGGTAAATAATTCAGCCACAGAAGTGTCCTGGCAATGAACTTATGTACATAACAGGTACATGAGATACATTTAAGGCTAACCTGCTTGCTTGCCTATATCTCTTTTCTTATAAGTTTAATTTCTTATGGGTTTGATTATTTGTTTTATTATAATAGGTTTATAAGGCTATATTCGAATATATTTTGGCTGTAACACAAGGGACCTGCAGGCCACATCCTGTACGGTGAGCTAAGGCAAAGTTAGTATACATATGTTTGGGACCTTTCACCTAGATAGATAATGAGGAGCTAAAGCATAAGATCCATGTATGGCTGCAATCTTTAACAGAGGATCATAGAATATCAGGGTTGGATGGGACCTCAGGAGGTCATGTAGTCCAACCACCTGCTCAAAGCAGGACCCATCCCCAGACAGATTTTTACCCCAGTTCCCTAAATGGCCCCCTCAAGGATTGAACTCATAACCCTGGGTTTAGTAGGCTAATGCTCAAACCACTGAGCTATCCCTCCCCCCAATGTGTGAAAACAGGTTGGCATAGGGGCTTTTAGAAGTTTATACCCTTTTAAACTTAACAGGTATGCCACAACTTGGAACTTTGAAAGAACTGAAATAACCAGTGAGGACAAAAATAATAAATGTGATGCCTAACCACAAAAGGGCCATGGTAACGAATGGACATATATGATAATAAGTCGAGATCACTGATATACTAACCTATAGGAAAAAAACACTCCAACATTAGTAGGGTGAGGAGATACAAATAAGGAAAAGGGGAAAATCAGCTACTGAATATGCATCAAACATAGCAGCATCAGCGTAATATATTATAAAAGTGGCATCCCCGCCTAGGGGCTATAGGAGCGAGAGATGTAGTTCTTGGGAGGTGCCAGATTGATGGCCACTGGTGATGATGGGGAAGGTGATGAGGAAGATGATGGCTCTTGTTCTACAGGAGATGGTGTGAGTATATGGATGTGCAGATGTACATTCTGTAGTATTATCTATCTTACTAAGTTGGGGTGTTGTGATTGTTCTGAATGTATTAATGAACTATATTTGTAAATATAGAAGAGTTCCTATAGTGCGAGTGTTGCAGCTGTGCACATCAGGGTTCCCAACTATATAATAATTTGAATAATACTGGGCCTGATCTTGGGACAAAAACCTGACAACCCACAAAGTGATAACTGGGGATTCTTAAGTAATCAAAATAATTAGTACATAATCTAAAGATCAGGCAACAAAGCCACAACAGCCCTGCCCCCAAAACTCCTTTCTCATTAATTGAATTACTGTGGAGAAGTACAAAGGGAAAGAGGAAGCTAACATACAATGTGGCAGCCATGCTAGGAGCCCATTATGACAGTATCTTCAGTGGCTGTGTGTAGGTTTCAAGGTAGAATGAAAGCTATTTGTGAAACCCTGAATTGTTTATGACCCTCACTAGAAGTGCTTTAGGTAGATTTAATCACGAGGAAGTAGCTGTTTCACAGTGATGGTTTGTGACCCTGGAATTCACTCTGCTCAACTCCTCAAGGCTGCTCAGAACCTGAATTAGTTATTAACCTTCCAGACATGCTGCAACATTTCTCTTTGCTTAAGCATTTGGAGAGAACTCAAGCTGCAGGATGCATAGGGCCTTCTTATTTTTTTCTTTCTGTAAATTACATCTATAAGGATAGACAAAGCAATTCATTCACCCTTCCGTTACTCACACCTGTGCAAATGAACAGTGTAGCCTAATCAATTACTACACTTGTAAGATTATTTATTGGGGATGCAACACGTACTTGTCACAGATGACAAGTTCTTTTTCTAGGAAGCTACTTAGAGTTATCTGAGAAGATAAAATTTGGTGAAACACACTGACATCTTATTTGATACAGACAACTATAAGTGAAAGAATAGGAAATCCAATATGAATAAGTTTAAGACTAAGATAAGCACAATAAAGTGGTTTCCTGCATTGTTCATACTTACAGTCTTGCACTGTGTATACGTACAACTTATGGAGAGCATTAGAAATAAAGATAGAAGGAAAAGTAAGTGGAGCCCATCAGAAGGGAGATCCTGATTCAGTTTACACCATCTTTGGGACCCGACAAATCACCTCTTAAAGATGTCTACGGTGTACTCTACACTTTGTGGTCACTTGTTTGTCTTCTCAGTGTGAGACTGCAGAATTTATGACCTAGGGTTCTCTCTCTAGGCCTACAATATTTCAGCTAAATTCCAGCTTTTAGCATAACTATTCCCATAAGGCCTCATATTAATACAACAGGCCCTTTCTCATAGCAAAGCTAATAATCCCGTTATTTTTCTCCTATTTGTCCCCATACACATTCCAAACTAATAAGCACCCTTGTCCATCTTACACTCCTATAAATCATTCTACCTCCAACAAGTATAAAGTCATTCACAATCAATGAGAAAGGGTTATAGGTCTTAAGATCAGGTCAGGGGTGAATGGTCAACAGTAGTCTTCACTGGGATAAGTGAAAGCAGAATTTTGCTCTGCAACTGGTTCTCACCTCTATTATATCATTGTTGTCCCAGTGCGACTATATTGACTTCAGCAATGATACACAGGCAGAAAACTGGTATAAATGGGGTGAAGAATCAGCCTCTGAGTTAACAATTCTGTTGATGTTGTGCAGTCAAACTTGCTCTCCCATTAAATTGTTGGATCTGCAGGACTAACAAGAAAAAAAAAAAGGAGAAAAAAGATTATTTTTCACTGAAGTAAAGAGAAAGTACTCTGAACACACATAGGTATTATTTCTCTTGACTAAAGAGGGTGTCATCTTTTCATAGATTAGTGAGATCTTTTACATACAGTAGTTATTTTTCAGAGCACAGGAGAATTGTAGAAATGCATTTACATTTGAACAAGGCTCATGAGCCTTGTTTAGCTCACTACTCCACTTTTTAAACTCTTTGATCACAAGAAATACTGAGCTTTGTCTCCTTCTGAAATGTCTTACTGTATAGTGAGTAAATGTCAGTGAGTAATAAGCAATCTGGAAGGAAATAATAAATGTCCTGAACTTCCATTGGAAATCTTGGAATTCTACAAAACAAAGTAGGGAGCCAGCAATTAAAATTCAGATAAACTATCCCATTCAAGTTCAGCAGCTCATAGCCATGCTAATACATTCACATTTTAATCTTTAAGGAGAGGAGCTCTAAGCAGTGGAAAAACAGATAACACTATTCTGATCTTCTGGAGTAATGTACATATATCCCTGATTTGCATCCATAAGTGCTGCTTGGGTTCAGGGATGTCCAATTTGTATTATGAAACAAAAGGCAAAAAACTATTATGTACATAGTTTAGTCCTATTCAGTGTCTACTCGGCGCTTCTTGGCTTGTCTCTTGTATTCATTAAATGGAGCATTTCTTGTCACTGTCCAGCAATAGTCTGCAAGCATTGATGGGCTCCATTTGCCCTGATAGCGTTTCTCCATTGTTGCAATGTCCTGGTGAAATCGCTCGCCGTGCTCGTCGCTCACTGCTCCGCAGTTCGGTGGAAAAAAATCTAGATGAGAGTGCAAAAAATGTATCTTTAGTGACATGTTGCAACCAAGGCTTTTGTATGCCTTCAGGAGGTTTTCCACCAACAACCTGTAGTTGTCTGCCTTGTTGTTTCCGAGAAAATTTATTGCCACTAACTGGAAGGCTTTCCATGCCGTCTTTTCCTTGCCACGCAGTGCATGGTCAAATGCATCATCTCGAAGAAGTTCACGAATCGGAGGACCAACAAAGACACCTTCCTTTATCTTAGCTTCACTTAACCTTGGAAATTTTCCACGGAGGTACTTGAAAGCTGCTTGTGTTTTGTCAATGGACTTGGCAAAGTTCTTCATCAGACCCAGCTTGATGTGTAAGGGTGGTAACAAAATCTTCCTTGATTCAACAAGTGGTGGATGCTGAACACTTTTCCTCCCAGGCTCCAATGACTGTCGGAGTGGCCAGTCTTTCTTGATGTAGTGGGAATCTCTTGCACGACTATCCCATTCGCAGAGAAAACAGCAGTACTTTGTGTATCCAGTCTGCAGACCAAGCAAGAGAGCAACAACCTTCAAATCGCCACAAAGCTGCCACTGATGTTGGTCATAGTTTATGCACCTCAAAAGTTGTTTCATGTTGTCATAGGTTTCCTTCATATGGACTGCATGACCAACTGGAATTGATGGCAAAGCATTGCCATTATGCAGTAAAACAGCTTTAAGACTCGTCTTCGATGAATCAATGAACAGTCTCCACTCATCTGGATCGTGAACGATGTTGAGGGCTGCCATCACACCATGGATGTTGTTGCAGGCTACAAGATCACCTTCCATGAAGAAGACTGGGACAAGATCCTTTTGACGGTCACGGAACATGGAAACCCTAACATCACCTGCCAGGAGATTCCACTGCTGTAGTCTGGAGCCCAACAGCTCTGCCTTACTCTTGGGTAGTTCCAAATCCCTGACAAGGTCATTCAGTTCACCTTGTGTTATGAGGTGTGGTTCAGAGGAGGAGGATGGGAGAAAATGTGGGTCCTGTGACATTGATGGTTCAGGACCAGAAGTTTCAGCCTCTTCCTCGTCTGACTCAAGTGAGAATGATTCTGGTGCATCAGGAACCGGCTGTCCTTCTCCGTGGGGTACTGGGCGTATAGCTGCTGGAATGTTTGGATAATGCACAGTCCACTTTTTCTTCTTTGACACACCTTTCCCAACTGGAGGCACCATGCAGAAGTAACAATTGCTGGTATGATCTGTTGGCTCTCTCCAAATCATTGGCACTGCAAAAGGCATAGATTTCCTTTTCCTGTTCAACCACTGGCGAAGATTTGTTGCACAAGTGTTGCAGCATATGTATGGGGCCCACCTCTTGTCCTGATCTCCAATTTTGCAGCCAAAATAAAGGTGATAGACTTTCTTAACCATAGTGGTTATACTGCGCTTTTGTGATGCAAAAGTCACTTCACCACAAATATAGCAGAAGTTATCTGCACTGTTCACACAAGTACGAGGCATCTCTGCTCACTTTGGCTAAACAGAAATGTGTCCCTTTGCAAAATCAAACACTGACAAATAAGAGAGCACGACACTGTATGATTTCTAGAGCTGATATAGGGCAATTTGTTCAGCAGAGTGATTTAAGCTTCGTTATGATTGCATCATCCATGACTTCTAGGAATAACATGATGCAATTCATATCATGTATGACGCAATACCAGCTTCAGATTGCATCATTCATTGTTTTGTCTAAAAAGTAAGTACTGTCCAAACCCAGTCATAGATTTATTCATAGATCCAGTCAAAGATGTATTTTAGTCATTTCTGGTTTAAATTGAGATCCCTTGCCTTTATAACTCACTTATCCTCCGCCATTCCCAAGTCAAGGGTCGTATATACTGACCTATTAGCATACCTTGAAAACTAGAGCCAATCAACAATTTTAAACATCATTTTCGTTCTCAGTGACCCAGAATTAGTAAAGTTTGACTACATTTATTTCAGAAGCATTTTGGCTGTAGAGCAGTGTAATTAGAACAAAGAACCAACATCCTTATGTCTGTATGCTGGATGTTTACAAACAGCATTGGCCTACCTTCAGAGCAGCCTATAAAATAATCAATAGTAGTGCACTTGAGTCACAGGACAGTGAATAATTGTAGCACACATACTGATTCCCAAGCATCCTTCAAGCATTCCTGCAAACACTTTTTTTAATTTCCACACTTGAAATTCAAACAGTTTCTCAAGAAGTACATTCCCTTTTTCCTCTGCCTCATCCACGTCTCCGATTATTTTTGCTGGCACACTGTAAAATCCCTGTTTTGATTCCCTACTGTTTTATTTGAATTATATTTATTATAAGTCTCTCCCTTCCTTTTTTTGGTGTTGCAGAAGAAAATTATCTGTACCCTAACCAGGTACAAAACCTGAAAATTATTCCTAAAATGTAACTTTATCTAAACCAGAATATAGAAACAAATAACATTTTCAGTGAATCCAGCATATGCACTCATCAACCATTGGAGCTGTAATTAGACTTTTGTTTCCCAGGATTTCCCTAAACAAACAAAATCTACCACCTCTCCTTGCCTCAAGCAGCTGATCAGAATTCAAATGTTCCCTTATCAGCCTCTCCAGACAATGTGAAATAAGTTTAGCATGGGAAATATCCGTCCTTTAAATTGAAACTTATTGTCTTATAACCATACATTATAAAATAATTTTCTAATCATTCCTATAGGGCATAGTTTATATCAGCTGACTTTATAGAAATAAAAAAAAAATGCAGTTAAGTTATATTTTGAAAGGAGGAATTTGCTTAAGTCTCATAAACACAGATGAAACATAGAAGCTAGCATGTTAATAGCAGACCATAATATTACAGACTGTGAGTTAATGGAAAATGAGTACTAAAATCAGAGGTAATACACTTGTTGTCTTATGAAAAGGGATGCATGAGGATGGTTAGATATATGGTCTCTTCTTTAGTTAGAAATTTAATGGGTGAGATACTGAAGTTTCTTATTGTACTTCCATGTCTAAATTCTTTGAGTTCAGTGATGCATGCTCATAGATGCATAGTCTTTAAGGCTTGAAGGGATCTAGTCTGACACTGCAGGCCACAGAATCTCACCCATCCACTCCTGTTGTAGGCTCATATCCTCTGGCTCAGTTTCTGAAGTTCTCAAATCCTGATTTAAAGATGTCAATTTACAGAAATCTAGCATTTACGATAGTTCAAACCACAAGTGACCCATGTTCCACGCTGCAGTGGAGGACAACCATTGCTTCATAGATCTACTCATATATGTGAAGAACATCACCACAGATTTTGATGTCTCCCCCCCAACTGAAGAAGAAGCCACCTACACCACCATCATCAATATAAGGGAGCCACACATTACCAATGTGTATAAAGCCCCTAATTTGAAATGGCCGAAGCCAGTAGTCCCAAGTGTGCCAATCCCAGTCCTGTACATTGGTGACTTTAACGGCCACCACACTAAATGGGGCTATGAAATAAATGAACATGATGGCAAAGACCTCGTGGACTGAATGTCCACGGAAGAACTGCAAATGGTTTTTGATCCCAAACAGTGAGCAACTTTCCACTCTGCTTTAATGGCAACCCGGACCTCCCCATTATTTCCAAAGATCAAAACAGGGATAACCTTCATGCATTCCACAAACTACTGCCTGACTTCCCCAACAGCCAACATAGGCCCATCATCACCCACATTAGCATCAAAACCCCCATGGAACCTGACCAAAGCTGACTGGGACTGTTATAGAGAAGCCATCAAAAAAGTGGTGATCTGAATCCCCGCAACATCAAAATTTTATCACTGGGTTCATTGACCTCCTTGCCACTGCTGACAAGAAGAGTATCCTCTGGGGCTCCCAAGAAGAATACATGCTCTGATGGACAAAAGAGACCCAGAACTATTACCAATAGTACAACCAGTCGGGCAGACCAGAGGTTGTGAAGGCTCTGTTAGAGTCTCTAGACTCAGACGCCATCAGTGGATTGAGTGTGTTCAAGATCTGAACTTCACACTCTCTAGTCGCTCTGCCTGGGCCTTACTACAACATCTTGGAGCCACAGATCCAATGGAATATTGGACCTCAAAAGTCCAGCCCGACTCTATAGCCTCCAAATTGGTGGAGAGCATAAAAGAACCACTTGACAAAAACACCAAGCGAGAGATCCATTGTACATTAGACAATAACCTCAATCTCTCCACAAGATCTCATCGCCATCAGTACAGATGAAGTGAAGGAGGGTTAAGCTGCAATGAAGAAAGGTAAGGGGATCAGCGGAGATGGTATCCCTCCAGAATGTCTTCATCAACTAGGGCCTAGGGGACTCCAATGGCTGGCAAAACTGTACACTAAAACTTTTGTAGTGGTAATTTACCTTCCCTTAGTATTCACCCCTTCTTGTCAACTGTTGAGAATAGGCCACTTCCACCTTAATTGAATTGGCTCATTAGCACTGCCCCCCCCCCCAACTTGGTAAGGCAACTCTCATCTTTTCATGTGCTATAATATACATTCTGCTTACTGTATTTTTCACTCCATGCATCTGATGAAGTGGGTTTTAGCACACAAAAGCTTATGCCCAAATACATGTGCTAGTCTCTAAGGTGCCATTGTTTTTGCTCCTCATTGTTTTTGCTGATACAGACTAACACGGCTACCACTCTGAAACCTGTCTTCTAACACTAGTTTCCATTAGGTGTCCACCTGCAAATTAATGGAAGTTGGCTGTTCTGTGGACTAAGACCTTGGTAATTAAACATTTGCAGTGGAACCATTTCTAGGAAAACCTAGTGTTTATTTCTAGTGCTGTCCATTAATCGCAGTTAACTTATGCAATTAACTCAAAAAAAATTAATTGTGATTAAAAAAATAAACAGTAGAATACCAATAGAAATTTATTAAATATTTTTGGATGTTTTTCTACATTTTTAAACATATTGATTTCTATTGCAACACAGACTACAAAGTGTACAGTACTCACATTATATTAGTTTTTATTAAAAATATTTGCACTGTAAAAATGATAAACAAATAGTATTTTTCAGTTTACCTCATACAAGTACTGTAGTGTGAGCTCTATTGTGAGCTCTATTGTGAAAGTGTAACTTACAAATGTAGATTTTTTTTGTTATATAACTGCAATCAAAAACAAAACAATGTAAATCTTTAGAGCGTACAAGTCCACTCAGTCCTAGTTCTTGTTCAGCCAATCACTAAGACAAACAAGTTTATTTACATTTACGGAAGATACTGCTGCCTGCTTCTTATTTACAATGTCACCTGAAAGTGAGAACAGGCATTTACATGGAACTTTTGTAGCTGGCATTGCAAGGTATTTACGTGCCAGATATGCTAAACATTGGTATTCCCCTTCATGCTTCAGCCACCATTCCGGAGGACATGCTTCCATGCTGATGATGTTAGTTACAAAAATAGTGTGTTAATTAAAATTTTGACTGGACTCCTTGGGGGAGAATTATATGTCTCCTGTTCTGTTTTACCCGCATTCTGCCATATATTTCATGTTATAGCCATCTCGGATGATGACAAAGCACATGTTGTTTGATTTACGAACACTGTATTTGATAAAATGCAAATAAGGTACCAATGTGAGATTTCTAAAAATAGCTACAGCACTTGACCCAAGGTTTACGAATCTGAAGTGCCTTCCAAAATCTGAGAGGAACGAGGTGTGGCAAAGAGCAACATTTTGATGCAGAAATTTCAGAACCCAAACCACCAAAAAAGAAAATCAACCATCTGCTGGCATCTAACTCAGATGATGAAAATGAACATGCATCAGTCCTCTCTGCTTTGGATCGTTGTTGAGCAGAACCCATCATCAGCATGGAGACATCCTCTGGAATGGTGGTTGAAGCATGAAGGGACATCTGGCACACAAATATTTTGTGACTCTGGTTACAACAGTTCCATACTAACACCTGTTCTCACTTTCAGCTAAACAAGAAGCGGGCAGCATTATCTCCTGCAAATATAACCAAATTTGTTTGTCTGAGCAATTGGCTGAAGTAGGACCGAGTGGACTTGTAGGCTCTAAAGTTTTACGTTGTTTTATTTTTGAATGCAGTTATTTTTTGTACATAATTCTACATTTGTAAGTTCAACTTTCATGACAAAGAGATTGTACTACATTATATTAGGTGAATTGAAATATACTATTTCTTTTGTTTTTTACAGTGCAAATATTTGTAATAAAAATATAAAGTGAGCACTGTACACTTTGTATTCTGTGTTGTAATTGAAATCAATATATTTGAAAATGTAGAAAACATGCAAAAATATTTAAATAAATGATATTCTATTATTGTTTAACAGTGCTATTAATCGCACGATTAATCAAAATTAATTTTTTAATCGCTTGACAGCCCTAGTCATTTTAAACATAGAATGTGAGATTTGAATAATCCCCACCTCATACTTTGGAGTAGTCACCTTTATCCTTGTTATGTGCAGAGGTACAGAGAGTACATTGAACTGGGAGCGAGGAAACCTGAGTTCTATTTCTGGCCCTGCCAATGACTTTGTCTGTAACCCAGGTTCACTTTAATACTCCCTGCCTTGGTTTCCCCAAATGAAAATGGGTATATTGATACTTACTAGCCTTTGTAAAATTCTTGGAGATCCTAAATGAAATGTGCTATGTATGACAAGTGCTAAGTATAGTTATTCAAAGAGAATTGAGTTTGCTAAACACACAAATGTGGCCCTAAAAATCAGGGAAGAAGTTGGGTTTGGGTGCTGAGAGTCTTAATTGAGTGTAAATATGGAGTATAATTCTATATGCTTTAAAATGAAGAACACACATGTAAGGTTGTTGACTCACCCCTGCGGTGCCTCCTGCTGGTTGTCCACGGGAATTAGCTCTGCCAGCCTTGAAGCACCCTCTGCAGGCCAGTGATCCGCCTTGCCACTGGCCCCGTGTCCTTCCCAGGACCCCAGTGCCCCTTTCTCTGGGTGCTGCCCCTTGGCAGTACCCCCACAGCTCTGGGTCTCCCCCTCCCAGGGGAACCCCCACCCACAATCCTCACTTCGTCTCAGTGTTAAGCTATTGCCCAGTCTCGATCTAGCCCCCATTCACTGGGGCAGACTGCAGTATAAGCCACTCATCACAGGCAAAGGGGTTTGGACCTGCTGCCTCTGCTTACCAATGGGTTGCCTTCTGCAACCCAGTATCTAATAGGCCTTACCAGGCCTGCAGCCTGGGGCTTTCCTAGGTCAGAGCTCCCTGGCTCCCTTGGCCTTTCCCCAGCCCTGCTCCACTGTAGGCACTTAGTTAAGCTCCCTGCAGCCAGGCCTGTCTCTCTCTGAACACAGAGAGAGACTGCTGAGCTCCTGGCTCCCAGCCTTTTTATACAGGCCAGCTGTGGCCTGATTGGGGTGTGGCCCAGCTGCGGCCGCTTCCCCAATCAGCCCAGGCTTGCTGCTTTCCTAGCAGCAGCCCTCTCGCAGTCTCAGCCCTCTCCCAGGGCTGATTTCAAGCCCTTCAGGCCAGGAGCGAGTGTCCACGCCGCTACAACACAATAAACATGAGATTTATGTTTGACAGGAAGTAGTGTATCTGTAGAGCACTTCACCTATCAGTCAAACAAGATTTTATTGAAAGCCACATTCATTTCATATTACTGAGTGCACCCTATGTTTCATTTGCCTTTGTCTCCTTTTGACATAGGTTCTAAAACCCCACTTTCTTAGAGAAGGGAAACTAACTCTGTACCTTACATGAGATTAGTCAGTGGCTAGGATCATTTCCAATGGCATTTTGGGAGTTTAGTGAACAATTATTAAACATTTTACAATTTGTAATACACTTTTCCTACTTCTTTAATAAGTAATCATTTTGACAGTCATATGTTTTAATGTTTAAATTAAATATGTAATTATGCAAATACTCTCTAAAGGTATAATAGTGTCTTAAATTACTAAACACTGGAGACCTGCTTTTATATAGAGAGGGAGTTATACAAATGCTTGTAATATATCCCACCAGAAAAGATAATCACATATTTTTCCATAATATTTCTGAAGCCTGAGTGAGCAAAATGTATGGATCTTATCTGTTTTAATACATGACACATGGCAAACTATCTTCTTTATCACCTTTACATAAATTATATGACTATATATACCTGTTCTAAATCAGAACAAACACAGGAATAGGAATTGCCAAATGATATCAGGCAAGCATACCATCAGTATCCTGTCTCTAACAGTGGCAAATAGAGATACTTCAGAGCAATTATGGAATAGCCTGCTTGCATGTAAAGTTTCTTCCTGAAACCTGTCAAGTAGTGGCTTACCTAAAACCCTAATGCTTTAGGGTATAATGTCTTTGTTTGTTTTCCATCTAATGCAAATGTGAATATCATTATCCATCACTCACTCACTCACTCATGCCCGTCACCCCAATCGGGGTATGGGCCGCCAACCACAGATCTCCAGAGTCCTTTATCCTGGGCCATTTGCTCTAGCTGGTTCCAGGTATAGCCCATTTTTATGCTATCAGCCTGAAGATCGCGTCGCCAGGTGTTTCTTGGACGGCCTCTTTTCCGCTTGCCTTGGGGGTTCCACCGCAATGCCTGTCTAGTGATGTTGGTTGGCTGCTTGCGTAGTGTGTGTCCTATCCAACCCCACCTTCTCCTTCTAATTTCTTCCTCTGATGGAAGTTGACGGGTCCTCTCCAAGAGGTAGATGTTGCTGATGGTGTCTGGCCAGCGGATCTGGAGAATCCTTCTAAGGCAACTATTTATGAAGGTCTGGATCTTCCTGGTGGTTGTTTTAGTTATCCTCCAGGTTTCAGCTCCATACAATAAGACTGATTTCACGTTGGAGTTGAACAGTCTAATCTTTGTTGCCAAAGACAGCTCTCTAGAGCTCCAGATGTTCTTGAGCTGTAAGAAAGCTGCTCTTGCCTTACTGATCCTTGCTTTGATGTCTGCGTCCGTGCCACCCTGTTGGTCGATGATGCTGCCTAGGTAGGTGAAGGACTGCAATTCTTCCAGAGGGCTTCCATTCAGTGTGACTGGGTCATTACTGATGGAGTTAATCTTGAGGATCTTGGTCTTGTCCTTGTGGATGTTGAGGCCAACCTGTGATGACGTGGCTGCCACTACGTTGGTCTTCTCTTGCATCTGCTGTTTGCTATGCGAAAGGAGTGCAAGGTCATCGGCAAAGTCCAGGTCATCAAGCTGGGTCCACAACGTCCACTGGATTCCATTCCTACGCTCATAAGTGGATGTCTTCATAATCCAATCAATGACAAGGAGAAAGAAAAATGGTGACAACAAGCATCCTTGTCTGACTCCGGTTCGCACCTGGAAGCTGTTTGTAAGCTGCCCTCCATGGATCACTCTACAGTGTGTGCCGTCATATAAGTTCTTAATCAGGTTGACCATCTTTGCTGGATGCCATAGTGCCAAAGGAGCTTCCAGAGAGTCTCTCGATCCACGCTATCGAATGCTTTCTCATAGTCAACAAAATTGATGTACAACGAGGAGTTCCACTCCATAGACTGCTCGACTATGATGCGGAGCGTTGCTATCTGGTCCATGCATGATCTATTTTGCCGGAAACCTGTTTGCTCATCTCGTAGCTGTGGATCGATGGCATCCTTCATTCTCTCTAAGAGGACTCGGTTGAAGACCTTCCCTCGCACCGACAGAAGTGTGATTCCTCTGTAGTTGGCACAATTGCTGAGGTCTCCTTTCTTGGGGATTTTAATAAGATATCCCTCTTTCTAGTCCGCCGGAATCACTTCTTCTTCCCATATCTTCTCAAAGAGGGGGTACAGCATTTCCACTGAAACATCCAGATCTACTTTCAGGGCCTCTGCTGGAATATCGTCAGGTCCAGCCTCCTTCCTATTTTTCATCATAGTGATGGCTTTTCTGATCTCATCTCTGGTTGGTCTGTCACAATTGACTGGAAGGTCTTCGTTGGCTGGGTCAATGTCTGGTGGATTTAATGGTGCTGTTCTATTTAGGAGTTCCTCAAAGTGCTCCGCCCATCTATTCATCTGTTGTTCTATTTCTGTTATAGACTTTCCCTGCTTGTCTTTGACGGGACACTCTGGCTTGCTGAACTTTCCAGACAGTCGCTTGGTGATGTCATACAGCTGTTTCATATTACCATTGTATGCTGCCTGCTCCGCTTCTGCTGCCAGTCCATCCACATAATCTCTCTTATCCTTCCTAATATTCCTCTTCACTACTCTATGGGCTTCAGCATACTCTTTTTGCGCTTTAGCCTTTGCTGCTCTAGTGCTGCTGTTATTAACTACTGCCTTCTTCTTGTTTCTATCTTCTATCTTAGTCAAGGTCTCTACTGTGATCCACTCTTTCTGTTGGTATTTCTTAATTCCAAGCACTTCCTGACATGCTGACCTAAGTGTCTCTCTCACTTTCTGCCATCTGTTGGATACACTGTCTTCCTCTTCCTCAGACCGATCCTGTAGTACTGAAAACTTATTCTTCAGCATCAGTCCAAAATCTTCCTTGATCTTATGATCCTTCAAAAGGCTGATGTTGTACTTCGCTCTTCTATCTAACGCGTCTATCCAGTTCTTCTTCAGCTTCAGCTTCAATCTGGCCACCACTAAGTGATGGTCGGACGCTACGTCTGCTCCTCTTCTAACTCTAACGTCCTGCAAAGATCTTCTGAACTTCTTGCTAATACAGACATGATCGAGGAAAGATGCTACCTCCTATGACCAGGTTGTTAAGTGCACACAGATCCACAAATCTCTCTCCATTCTCACTCATCTCTCCCAGAGCGTGGGTTCCCATGACTTCTTCATATCCTGTGTTGTCAGGTCCAATTTTGGCATTAAAATCTCCCATAAGGATGGTAATGTCTTTGTCTGGGAGAATCTCTAATATTTTCTGAAGTCTGTTGTAAAAATAGTCTTTGTCCCCCTCTTCACTGTCATTGGTTGGAGTATAGCACTGTACAACATTCATCTTAATCCTCTTCATTTTAGTTCTGAAGGATGCTGTGATGATCCTGGAACCATGTGCCTCCCAACCAATCAGTGCTCTCTGTGCCTGCTTGGACAACATGAAGCCTACTCCCTGTGTGTGGGGTGCATCGCTCTCTTCATGTCCGGAATACAGCAACAGCTCTCCTGTCAACAGTCGTCTCTGTCCAGCTTGTGTCCATCTTGCCTCGCTAATGCCTAGTAGGGTCAGGTTGTTGCTCCTCATCTCTGCTGCAACCTGCGACGTCTTTCTTGACTCATACATGGTCCTCACATTCCATGTACCGATGGTAATCCTCCTGGTTGCAAGAAGGGTAATCGGCTTAGTGGCTTCCTCACGACTTTCACCACCCAGCATCATGCGTCTTCGAGTTGAAGACCCTTCTTTTTCCAGGCTAAAAGTCTCTGTTATCTCTATTGTTGGCGTTTCTGTAGCAAGTTGATTTTTTACGGGGTGGAGTTGCTAGCCCCACGCCCAACCCTCCTCCTTTATCCTGACTTGGGACAGGCAGATGGCCCCAAAGGACCTCTCTGGTGGAGTTATCATTATCCATATAACTGCCTAATCCTTTTTAAAATCCTTTTAAGATCTTGGATTCGGTGATATCCCATGGCAATGAGTTTCACAGGTTTGCTAGGTGTTGTACAAAAAAGAAATCTTATCAGTTTTAAATGCCAGTTTCATTGGAGGCCTCCTTGTACTTGTCTCATGACTAAAAGCAAATAGGAGCACATATTTGATTGTCTTTGGTGACCTCTTCTGTGCCATTCTTTCTTACATAATTCTATTCTAATCCTATGTATTCATCTCTAGAAATTTAAAGATCCCATTCTCTTCAATCTCTCTTCTAAGGGAAGTCTCTTGATGCCAATTACTAACATTTGTTACCCATCTTTGCATCCTTTCTATATCTACCATCACTTTTTTGAAATAGGTGAGCAGTTGGAAACACATTATTCGGCATTCTTGGTATTATTTTTTATCCATTTATTTCTTATCCAAGCATTTTGTTTGCTATTTTGACTACCATTGTGCAATGAGCAGAGATTTCCATTGCACTATCTGTAATAATCCACAAGTCTTTTTTCCTCATGAGTAATTAGTTAATGTAGAAATCAAAAATGTTGAGTGTGTGCGAATAGAACAAATTATTCATTCCAACCTTCCCTGGTCCTGTCCATTTGCCTAATTTTATTAAGTCCTCTCAAAGTTCCTCAATCTTCTCTAGTTCTGACTATCCTAAATAATGTATCATTTGCAAATGTTAGTATCTCACCCTGTTTTCCAGATCATTAGGGAATATATTAAAAATACCAATCTTACCACTGATCCTTATGGAACACCACTTTTGCAATGATGAAAACTGACTGTAAAGTCTGATATCCTGCAGCCTGCTGAGGTGCTCATAAGTGAAGAGCCAAATGACATGGGCATCTGCTCCTCTATAACATAAATTGAGCTGGATGAAAATTAACAGATTAAAAGTTTTCCACAAGAAAATAGGTTTCATATTTTTTTTTCAGAAAATCTTCCTTTGAATATTTTTTTTTTCATTTTTTCATTTTTTTTTTCAAAAACAAAAAAAATCTGGGACAATGATTTTTTTAAACCAAAAATGTTGCAGATTTTTTCCCATGTATATTTGACAATATTAATTTCAAAGGTTTTTTTTTTCCCCTTCACTTTCTGACTGTTTTCCAACTGGTAAAAGTTGACCTGTTGGAACAGGGACATATCAGGAGAATAGTAACAACATGTGGAACAGTAACCCTTTCCCAGCTTTTGACAGTAACTTGGGAAAGTAACACATTCACTTTTAAAAGTAACGCTTTCAACACTTAACAGTTTTGCTTGGAAGGCAACATGTTCACTTTAAGAATTAACACTTAAAAGTAGAAGTGTTGCTTTTAAAAGTGAAAAATAGCATTTCCCCACAGTTTCTTACTGTTTCACACCTGAAAAAAAGTTGGGAAACAGTTAAAAAATGTAGCAAAGTGGAGAGGGAAACATTTTCACAGAGTATTGAATTTACTTGTTGGAAAGCAAGAATTTTCCAACAGGAAATGTTGACAGGGGATTTTCCCTGTGAAAGATTTCACAAGAAAATCTCAGTTTTCTAGCAAACTGCAACCACTAATAATTAGCTCTTATTGTGCCTCCCTCATTTGCAGTCCATAGAGATTAAGGCAGCTTCCCCAGAAGGGAGCCATTTGAGGAGTAGTGTGACTAACATGCTGGAGCAAGAGAAGTGAGAATGGTGTGACAGATATAATGGTTATTGTTTGTTGCTGTGATTGTGGGAAGCAGGTAATTTAACCTGTTTCCCACCATGATCCCATAGTGTTCTGACATCATTACTAATGTTTATGATCTGTAGACACTAACTGGGAAACAAAATTAAAATATATAAAACCCACCAGTATTAACACAACCAAACTGCACACACAAGCACATAGTAGATCCCTATAACAAAACTACACACAAAGACACACAGCAAGCCAACTTCAGTATTGCACGAAGACAGGTAAATACATGTTCTATACCAGCCTCCCCAAATGAAAAGTACATGTAAAAGTGCATTATAAGAAAGCTTTACAACAATGGTTCTCAACCTTTCCAGACTACTGTACCCCTTCCAGAAGTCTGATTTGTCTTGCATACCCCACGTATTACCTCATTGAAAAACTACTTCCATACAAAATCAGATGTAAAAATAAAAAAGTCACAGCATACTATTATTGAAAAATTGCTTACTTTCTCATTTTTACCATATAATTCTAAAATAAATTGATTTGAATATAAATATTGTACTTATATTTCAGTGTATAGAGCAGTATAAAAAAGTCATTGTCTGTATGAAATTTTAGTTTGTACTGACTTCTCTAGTGCTTTTTATGTAGCCTATTGTAAAACTAGACAACTATCTAGATGAGTTGATGTACCCCCTGGAAGACCTCTGTATACTCCCAGGGGTATGTGTACCCTGGTTGAGAACCACTGCTTTACAATACCAAAACTGAATCCAGCTTATCCTTAGTAAATCTATAGTTTTGACCCTGGACAAAATTTGAAATCAACTCATGTGACACCCATGTGAAAAAGTAAGCTATATTCATAAATTAAGAAGAGCAAAACTGGATCCTTAGGTCCAGATTCTCAAAGATCTGGCTATATTTTTGATGTTCTGGGATGTAGATAACACACACTGAAGCTAAATCATAGTGTTCTCATGCATATAAATGCAAATAGATTTCATTTATTATTGTGTTACTCTCCAACACTTTCTTCCATCTAATGACTTGTTCTATCAGCCACCCTTATCAGTAAGCTGCCACCAAGTGAGTGACTCTATCTACTGGGAGACTTCAATGCTAGAGCTGGCTCATAATACGAGATGTGGCACTGGCCACCATAGAGCGTGAAAGATGAATGACAGTGGGCAAAGACTACTGGAACTCTGCACCTCCAGTGACTCTGTATTACCAACACCTACTTCTAAGGTGGTCACCACTAGAAGGTCTCAAGGAGACCCCTCCCCCAGATCTGAACACTGGCACCAACTGGATTTAATTGCCCCCCATAGGAACACCTACAGAATATTCTCCATACTCACGGTTTTCATAATGCAGACTGACACAGACCATGCACGTGTGCTGCAAAAATAAGGCTTTCACTATGGAAATTCCATTGTAGCAAACAGAGCTGTTGCCCATGTGTTAACATTCATAACACAAAAGACCAAGGAACATGTCCTCAGTTCACTATCAATCACAGGGAAGCTATGTCATTGATTCCATCTCTCTTGAATGCTGATACAGCATGGAACACACTCAGAATGAATATCCATTTTTTACCTCAGCTTTTGGTGAAAAGGTTGTACAAGATAAAGACTGTTTTGCAGCATATTCTGAAGAAATGCTTCCAGTTATTGAAGCAAAACACATAATATATCTTTGCCACAACGTGAACCCCTCTCCTAAGACATATTCTAACCTTAGGTTGGCCGAGAGCACATTTCAATGAACAGCAAGGCAATGTGCTCAATTATACTGGCTCGATCTGTGTGACAAGCTACAAAAGTCCTTTGGGAAAGGAGATCTAATGATGTAGATGTATGACAAAGTCAAGAAAGCAACTGATCCTTCAGCAAGGAAGACTGCTTCATTCAGATCTCTAAATAGAGACATCATCACTGACAAAAACAAACAGATGCAAAGCTGGGTGGACTCTATTCACATGAAACCACTGTTTCTGAAGCAGCACTGAATGTGATCCCCAGTCTCTAGACTATTAGAGACACTGATAACTGAGCATGAAAATACAATCAGCCCTCACACCATGAAAGTCACAGAAAAAGTTGGAATTCCAGCTGAATTACTGACACTAGGAAGATAGGTTGTACTTAAAGTCTCTACAATGCCTTGCCTGCTGGAGAGAGAGAGGGGTACCACAAGTCATGAAGGATGCCAACATCATAAAAACAAGGGAGATCTGAGTGACTGCAACAACAAAAGAGGAATTTCTCTCCTTAGTGTTACTGACAAGGTATTTGCATGGGTCATTCTCAGAAAAAAACTGCAAAGTTGTTGCATATCCAGAGAACCAGAGAGTCAGTGCAGCTTCCCTGTCAGTAGACCAACTATTGATGTGATCTTTGCACTAAAGCAATGGCAAGAAAAGTATCAAAGGCAACAAAAAGCTCTTTCCATGACCATCATAGATCTTACAAAGGCTTTTGACCTGGTCAGCAGAAAGGCCTCTTCCAACAACTAGAAAGAATTGGTTGCCTTCCAGTCTTCCTCAGTTTGATTTGATCCTTTCATGATGGCATGAAGGCCACAGTGTAGTATGATGGTGAGCAGTCTGACAGCTTTGAAATACACAGTGGTGTCAAACAAGAATATGTTTTGGGCACTAACACTCTTTGGCATTTTCTTCTCTCTGCTTCTTCATTATGCTTTCTCATCTAGCACAGAGGTAGTACATCTCTATACAAAAGCAGAGGCAAAACTCTTCAATTCATGTTTAATAGCAAATTAAACACTTGCTGATAAAAGAGTTTCTTTTTGTCAATGATGCAATGCACGTCACACAGAGTTAAGAAGAGTTCTAGAACTTTGTAATAGTTTTGTACTAGCTTGTGATGAATTTGGACTAACCATCAGTCTAACGAAGACACTGACACTGCTTTAAAGCCAAAATGCTTCTGAAATAAATGTAGTCAAACTTTACTAATTCTGGGTCACTGAGATCGAAAATGATGCTTAAAATTTTTGATTGGCTCTAGTTTTCAAGATATGCTATTGGGTGAGTATATACGACCCTTGACTTGGGAATGGCAGAGGATAAGTGAGTTATAAAGGCAAGGGATCTCAATTTAAACCAGAAATGACTAAAATACATCTTTGACTGGATCTATGAATAAATCTATGACTGGGTTTGGACAGTACTTACTTTTTAGACAAAACAATGAATGATGCAATCTGAAGCTGGTATTGCGTCATACATGATATGAATTGCATCATGTTATTCCTAGAAGTCATGGATGATGCAATCATAACGAAGCTTACATCACTCTGCTGAACAAATTGCCCTATATCAGCTCTAGAAATCATACAGTGTCGTGCTCTCTTATTTGTCAGTGTTTGATTTTGCAAAGGGACACATTTCTGTTTAGCCAAAGTGAGCAGAGATGCCTCGTAATTGTGTGAACAGTGCAGATAATTTCTGCTATGTTTGTGGTGAAGTGACTTTTGCATCACAAAAGCGCAGTATAACCACTATGGTTAAGAAAGCCTATCACCTTTATTTTGGCTGCAAAATTGGAGATCAGGACAAGAGGTGGGCCCCATACATATGCTGCAACACTTGTGCAACAAATCTTCGCCAGTGGTTGAACAGGAAAAGGAAATCTATGCCTTTTGCAGTGCCAATGATTTGGAGAGAGCCAACAGATCATACCAGCAATTGTTACTTCTGCATGGTGCCTCCAGTTGGGAAAGGTGTGTCAAAGAAGAAAAAGTGGACTGTGCATTATCCAAACATTCCAGCAGCTATACGCCCAGTACCCCACGGAGAAGGACAGCCGGTTCCTGATGCACCAGAATCATTCTCACTTGAGTCAGACGAGGAAGAGGCTGAAACTTCTGGTCCTGAACCATCAATGTCACAGGACCCACATTTTCTCCCATCCTCCTCCTCTGAACCACACCTCATAACACAAGGTGAACTGAATGACCTTGTCAGGGATTTGGAACTACCCAAGAGTAAGGCAGAGCTGTTGGGCTCCAGACTACAGCAGTGGAATCTCCTGGCAGGTGATGTTAGGGTTTCCATGTTCCGTGACCGTCAAAAGGATCTTGTCCCAGTCTTCTTCATGGAAGGTGATCTTGTAGCCTGCAACAACATCCATGGTGTGATGGCAGCCCTCAACATCGTTCACGATCCAGATGAGTGGAGACTGTTCATTGATTCATCGAAGACGAGTCTTAAAGCTGTTTTACTGCATAATGGCAATGCTTTGCCATCAATTCCAGTTGGTCATGCAGTCCATATGAAGGAAACCTATGACAACATGAAACAACTTTTGAGGTGCATAAACTATGACCAACATCAGTGGCAGCTTTGTGGCGATTTGAAGGTTGTTGCTCTCTTGCTTGGTCTGCAGACTGGATACACAAAGTACTGCTGTTTTCTCTGCGAATGGGATAGTCGTGCAAGAGATTCCCACTACATCAAGAAAGACTGGCCACTCCGACAGTCATTGGAGCCTGGGAGGAAAAGTGTTCAGCATCCACCACTTGTTGAATCAAGGAAGATTTTGTTACCACCCTTACACATCAAGCTGGGTCTGATGAAGAACTTTGTCAAGGCCATTGACAAAACACAAGCAGCTTTCAAGTACCTCCGTGGAAAATTTCCAAGGTTAAGTGAAGCTAAGATAAAGGAAGGTGTCTTTGTTGGTCCTCCGATTCGTGAACTTCTTCGAGATGATGCATTTGACCATGCACTGCGTGGCAAGGAAAAGACGGCATGGAAAGCCTTCCAGTTAGTGGCAATAAATTTTCTCGGAAACAACAAGGCAGACAACTAAAGGTTGTTGGTGGAAAACCTCCTGAAGGCATACAAAAGCCTTGGTTGCAACATGTCACTAAAGATACATTTTTTGCACTCTCATCTAGATGTTTTTCCACCGAACTGCGGAGCAGTGAGCGACGAGCACGGCGAGCGATTTCACCAGGACATTGCAACAATGGAGAAACGCTATCAGGGCAAATGGAGCCCATCAATGCTTGCAGACTATTGCTGGACAGTGACAAGAAATGCTCCATTTAATGAATACAAGAGACAAGCCAAGAAGCGCCGAGTAGACACTGAATAGGACTAAACTATGTACATAATAGTTTTTTGCCTTCTGTTTCATAATACATTTTATTTATATAACCCTTTTGCTGATTTTTAAAGTGTTACATAAACAGGACAGGTGAAATATTATCATGTAAAGCAACCATAAACACATGAAAAGACCTAGGTTTACAATTTATGATTAAAACTCTACTATCTACACAATATACATAGACATAAAATGTAAAAACTTAAATATCTTAGAAACAGTAGCCAATCAGTTGTTTTAATTGTCTTATTTGAATTCAACACATCAAAATACATAATAAATAGTACATTTTATCTCTGAAGCAGACGACTTCTCAAAAATTGTAGACCAGTGTTATGACATAAAGTGTGTAGATTACAACATAAATTTTAGTATCTAGCACCACGCTAGAAGTTGTGCACATGTTCTTCTATCTAAGATCAAATGTATAGGATATCCTAGCTCTAGATCATGAGGTTAATTCTTGCATGAGAAAGTTGCATATCTTGCCAACTGAGTAAGTGCATGTGGGATAACAGGAAACAGATATTGAACACCAAGATATAGGTCTGCCAGACATGCTTTTTGTCCCCCTGCTATATGGTAGCAAGCTCTGGTCCACCTATAGCTGGCATGAGAGAAGGCTACACACCTTCCACACCTGATGTCTTCATCATACTATAAATATGAAATGGGAAGCCAAAGTTCCTGACACTGCAGTACTAGAGAAAGTGAAATTACCAAGTTTAATCAAAATTCTCAAACGCAGACATCTCCATTGACTTGGTCATTTGCATTGCATAAATGCATTCCTAAGGATCTTCTGTATGGAGAACTTGCATGTGTTCCAAGGACACTGAGCTGACTTAGACTCAGGTTGCAGGGTCATTTTCAAGAGGGACCTGACTACTTTCAACATTGACACTGCAAGCTGGGAAGATGTGGCGAGCAACAGGCTATACTGGAGGACCCTGCTGCATCAAGGGAGTCAAAGAATCTGAAAAGAAGTGGTTGAGAGAGAGAAAAGTGAAGACGGTGAAGAAGAAAGTACAGCAGGCCTCACGCTCTAGCAGTGTGCTGGCTTCATCTGGCCTTGTGCTTTTTACCAGTGGCAAGGACTGTCACTCAAGAATTGGATTTTTTAGTCACTTGCAATGCTCCAGCATGGCACACAGTAACTTAACTGCTTTGGCCCTTACACCATTATTTTTCAAGACAGACTGTGGGCACTGCCACTCTTCAGGTGAATGGGAGTAGACTTTCATCAGGAAAATAACATTTGCAAGAGACTGACATAATAACTAATGAAAGACTTCTATTGACAACAGAATCTGAGAACCAATAGAAACAACTGCACAATCAACAGAAAAGGAAGAGAGTGCATAATGGTACACTCTGTAGCTTCACAGCTCCATGAGCTAAAAGCTCTAAGTCTTGGAAGCGTTGGCTCTCTAGATCAGTGGTTTTCAAACTTTTTTTCTGGCAACCCAGTTGAAGAAAATTGTTGATGCCCACAACCCAGTTGAGCTGGGGATGAGGGGTTTGGGGTGTGGGAGGGGCTCAGGGCTGGGGCAAAGTGTTGGGGTGTGGGGCCGGGGACCGTGGGGTGGGGCTGGGGATGAGGGGCTTGGGGTGCAGGACGGGGCTCTGGGCTGGGGGGGGTCAGGGCTCTGGGCTAGGAGTGCAGGCTCTGGGGTGGGGCCAGGGATGAGGGGATTGGGGTGCAGGAAGGAGCTCTGTGTTTGGATGGGATTCAGGGCTGGGGCAGGGGATTGGGGTGCAGGGTTGGGCCATGGTCTGGCAAGCTGGAAGGCTTTTTCACTTTTAAGTACTAGATCCCCTCAGAGGAAGACTCACCAGGCTGCAGCAGCCAGCTGTGATGGGAGCCTGCAGGAAGGGTCAGATTAGAACAGGGATAGGAAGAGGCGGGCGGGTGGACACTAAGACCCAGGGGTGCCCCAAATTTTCAGGTGCCCTATGCAGCCACGTATGCTGCGTATGACTAAGGATGGCTCCTAGTCAGCGGCACAGCGGGGGTGCTAAGGCAGGCTTCCTACCTGTCCTGGAACCGTATACCATGCTGCGCCCTGGAAACGACCAGCAGCAGGTCCGGCTCCTAGGTGGAGGTGCTTGAGCAGCTCCATGCAGCTCTCGCCTGCAGGCCTAGGAGCCAGACCTGCTGCTGGCCGCTTCTGGTGCATAGCGCGGTGTCAGAACAGGAAGGGACTAGCCTGCCTTAGCTGGGCAGCACTGCCGATGGGACTTTTAATGGCCTGGTTGGCGATCCTGATCAGAGCCGCCGAGACCGAGTGCCTTACATTCCACGACCTAGTACTGGGTCATGACCCGCAATTTGAAAACCATTGGTCTAGATAACTGGTGCCTTTTGTGGGTATTGAAAAACAAAATAGATCTGATGGTCATTCTATGCCCCTCCATTTTTTTTCATATCTTAAGCAATGGTAATATATATTTTAGTTTATGTTTCATCAGTGCATTTCATTACAAATTGGGGATGTATTTTAACATTGAACATTAATAAGGTTTTCTGCCCATGAAGAAAACATAGATGGGAAAGCTCAGTATACATGTTGCAAATACACCACAGTTCACATTGCACTACATATAGTAACTTTTTAGAAAATGAACAGGAAATATGCTAGTGTGCATGCATAGAATAGGATATTTATTTGTTGATTTATTTCTTTTGGATTTTGCTCAACTTTCATATGAAGATTTCCACAGGTTGCTCAATTCACTCCTCTTGTCTGTGACAAACATTGCACTCACAACTGATGTAAATCATAAATGATGACAATAAAGTAGCAATCTTCGAAAAACCTCAATATCAATTTATGGTGACTGCCCCCACTCCCAAGCGCACACACATTTACACACAAATTGTTCCACAAATATGGCAGCTGCTACATAAGGAGGATAGACTGTTAACACTGGTTTAGGTTCTTCAATATAGTGATTTATCACCTCTGGGTTCGTTAATGAACATAACTATACTTTCACATGATTGGTCTTAAACTTCCTAACTTCCTACATTATCAACTCTTTAAAAGGTCATATACATTAATCAATTAACTTTTACTGCCTTACCTTTCAGATGCTGTTTGTAAAAATCAATTAAATGAAGCATTTAAAATACATAGTTTGTACATTAAGGTTTGGAATTATGTGCTGTATCCAAGATACTGCTGCTTCTCCTGACTACCTTTGTATGTATTCTCAGCTACATTTTCCTTAAAGAAATCTAATCTGGGTCAATAAAAATAACGTGTGAAAAATGCCTATGATAACATCAGTGCATGCCATATTTCATATATAAATAGTGCTTTCAGTATTTAAAAAGGCATGTAATTGAGGTAAAGCACTCCATATTATTATAGGCTAAAGCTTTCCCTTGTCACATGCCTTGTGTCTGGCCCAATTCCCTCCCTGTTTCCTCCTTGCTTTGGTTTGGTTTGGGCAGGCAGACATGGCAAGTAGTTATTTGGGTTCCAGTTCTACAAAGCATTCTTATTTAGGGAATCACCAGTGGGACTTAAGCACATGCTTAAAGTTAAGCATATGCTTGCTTGCTACCCTGAATACAAATGATTATATTTAAGTGCTTATGACTTAATTGCTTTCCTGAATTGGAATATTGCTGTTGAACTATTACAGCAGAAAATTATAAAATATACCATACTGACTCAGCTGTGCTGGCCGGCTAATTGAGGAGGAGGAGGAGGTTGGGCAAAGCCAGAGTTACACCCCCTTTCTGCCCCTTTATACCTAAGCCCTACCCTTTGGCTCAAAAAGAAGTAGAGTGCCAGCAGTGCCCACTTACTCCTGCACGCCTACACCCAAGGTCCATGTATCCCAGACAGGGCATAATGGAGGTTCTACTCACCTTTATTCCCATGTGTTGGTGCATAAGCCAAGGACCAGTCTATCTCTATATGCTGTTGAATGTTTGTTATATGTGCTCTTTTCACCTGAGATAAATTTAGTGGATGGATCCCTCCAACCTGCATCTATGACCGGAATAAAGCAACATTCCAAACACATGGCATACGACTCTATCATAGTGACACCAAAAAGAGATTAAATACAAAAGACCATTAAAGAATGATAAGCATCTAACTTTAGGCAGACATAAAGAGTGAAGTTTGGCAGTGTCCCATTAACTTACTTTTATATACCTACAGGAAGTTAAATCTGCCAATTATAGTAACTATTTTGAAATAATCCAAAACAACTAGACAGAAAAGAGTAAGTTAAGGATAGTTAAGGCTTAGCTCACACTTTCATTGCTTTTTTGTTGGATGAAAAGCTGTAGCTTGATTGCCTAGAAGTTACAGTGGGACAAAACGGTGACTATGGTAATCAAGGATTTTAAATAATAATCGTAAAATTGGTGGTCCATGGGAAACGTTGTATGTTGTACAAATAGGTGTTTAAAGAAATAATCAAACAGAAAATACACTATAGAAATGTTCAGCCTTTCATTTTCTTCAGAAGGCCTATCACTGAAGAAAGAAGGAATAAAGAATGTTTTCTGTTCACATCTATAGTTAAAAGTGGAACAAACTGAGCCAACAGTCTATTGAATGTTATATCAGAAGAATTCTAGAAAGCATACAAGTTGCTATGTAAATATATTGATTCAGTTAGTCTGTAAAGCACTAGTTATTTAAGCAGTATTTCTGACAATCACAACAAATGATGTAGTATAAATATGTTAACATTAACAATGTATGACTCTTCAGGTTCATTTGAATATTTCTTATGTTATAGCAAATTAAATGTGATAAAGACTAATTAAGTTAACAATGTATATAATAGCTTGCATTTCCTCCAGTGCTTCTGAGAGTGTTCTTTCAAGCATTTTTTTGTATATGAACCCTCTTTTAAAATTCAGATACATTCAGTTACTTTTTTTTTTAATTGACATCTTCTGCTCACTGCAGGAGGAAGATGAAAAACTGAAGGCCAGAAGTTATAAAAAAGGTTTTCAGAATGTGTGTTCTTTTCTCTAACATAAATTTTTGATCAAGTAATTGCTATCTAATGCACTTTGATCAGGGGCTGTGATGTTTATTATTGCAGCTGTACAGATATGACACAGAACTATGGTTTATTGGAATAAACCTCCAGCAAATCACTTATAACCATAGCAACAGTGTGACCAAAAGTGCCCCTAAAGGAGAGTATATCTCTGAGAAAAGTCTATGTCCCCAGTTGTTGCTTTTTTATAGATTAAGTGTCTAAAAAGATTGTAATTTCCACATTTCAAATATGAAAAATTCCAAATATGAAAAACAGAAAGTATTTCTTATGTAAGTATCATATAATGTCATACAATCCTGTGTGCACTGTGATCTCTATAAATGAGGCAATTATTTAAACCCTAAAGGTCTGTTGTAGCAGCTAGTGGCAAGTTAATGCATTTACAAGGCCATTGTGAAATCTTGCATGAGAGCTTGCATCATCCCATGTTAAGCAAAAGTTATTGTTTCAATTGAAACTGACAAATGGGAATTTTATCTCACAATTGGGTCAAATTACTTAAATCCTATTATAATAATAGTCTATATAGTTCAGACAATAGCTGCAGTATGGTGGATAGTGAAAATCTGCAGTGAGATTTTTGTCAGAATCCCAATGTTGATGAACTTGCTCTCTACCCTTCATACACTCTTTCTAGAACTCACTAGGAAATGATTGCAATATCACTGCCATTTGTCCAGTAGGGATTAGTCTGCAAAGAAAGAAGCTGCCAGTTATCATGGATTTATGCTTGCAAATTCTGATGTATCAGTCAGGAAAAGAGAGAGACTTTGTGAGCACAGAACAAGCAGAGCATGTTTGCAGGGATTGCTGTTTTTGCTTGTTTGGGTTTTTGTTTTTGTTTTTTTCCCCTACTCTCTATTGACTTTACTAAAAGGATAATTAGCTTGGATAACTAGAAGAGTTTGTATATCAAGTGGGTTTTCCACGCTCTCTCAGTCCTACATTTTAGTAAGTAGCTCACAACTCACAGCTCTTTTTTAACCTTAAGACCTGACTTATATACTCCATGAAGATCAAAAGGGCTTCACGAAATATAAGTCATGTTAGAATTTGAACCATCGTACTTTAATGTCTTCACTGCTTATTCCCAGTGTATGTTGCAGCATCACTGCATTTCAATTATATCCCAACATTCAGGTGAAATATGAAACTGTTCCCAAGACAGCAGGGAAGGTGCAGTTTGCTCAACAACACACAGAATACCTGGTGCATTGAGCATCAGTAAAGCAGTTGCAGCAAATATAGATTCTCATCTGCTTAAATGCTTTTAAAAGCACTAAGTGTGACAGGAAGCAATGGTGATTAAGTAGGCATATGACTCTCTTTTCCTCTTAGGATTGATTGGAGGGGCTTTGCTGTTGGAAACTCCTCTTTCAGGTGGGAGAGAAAACAAAGGTCATGACTAGAGCTGATCAGGACCCAGAATTTCCATTCCATTGGGAATTCCAACATTCTGAATTTTTTTTCATTCCACGCTGGAACAAAAAGCCAAAATTTCAAAATTTCTCACAAAACAAAAATTCAGTAAATAAGTAAGTAATATAATTTGAGACCACTGAAACATTTTGTTTCAATAGTATCATTTTGATTCATTTCCTTTAGATTTGTTATAGTAAATTATTAAATATAATATATAAGTAATATATTAAGTATAATGTAAATGTCAATATGAAATTAATTGAAATTACATTGTCAAAAGGAAATATTTCAACATTTTCCCCATCAAAAACTTTAATTGAAATTGACACAATCCATGGGAACATGTTGATGCTAACAACATTGCATTTTTCAGTGGAAAACTCTTCTGGCAAAAAAATAAAAAATATAATTCAGCCACCACAAGTGACCACAAATAGTCAAAACTAAAGATCCCATTTCCCCAGCTGAAAAAATAAAGGTATTAACTCTAATGACTTTGCTAGATCAGTACCGGATTTACCATGGCACCAATGGTGCCGGGCCCAAGCTCAGAAGGGGGCCCATAACACTGGCTTCCTCCCCTCTCACAGCAGGATCCAGCATGGGAGCTCAGAACCCAAGGTGTCCTGGGAGCTGTAGTTCCTTGGCCAGCTCCCTGCCTAGAGAGCCTGACCTGGAGCAGGGAAGGAACTACATTTCCCAGCATTCCCTAGGCCGCTAACAACAGGAAAGGGACGGGGAGGGAGTGGGGAAGCTGAGATTCCATGCACCACAGCTTGCTGTGAATGGAGAGCTGGCTGCTAGAAAGGGGTGGCAGTGTGAATGGGGAACAAGTATGCCCAAGGAGTAGAAGCTATCACCCTCAGAAGACTTCCCCAGACTGGATAGGGATGCTGGTGTGAACTCGCATGGCAGCCCCCAAAGAAGGAGGAATGAATGGACAGTGCACCTCTCTATCTAAAGCCTAGCAAGGGAGGTATGTGGACCCCACTAGGAGAAGTTAAAATGAAAAGTAAGGGAGGGGAGGCTCTACTAGAGGACCTGGGCAGCTTTAGGTACAGTGCCAGGTACGCAGGAGGATTTCCACTTCTGAGCCATGGAAGCAGAAATTGACTTTTCCTTTCTAGATTTATCCAATATTCAGAAAGGGAATCTAGCACCTGCCTTCCAGATTTGAACACTCTCAAAATTCAGGAGTGCTCAAGATCAATTTGGGCAGCTGTTATTTCATTTTTCCCAAATCAAATATACTGATCCACTGTAATTTGTTGTAGAAAAAGTAGGATAAAATTGAGCAACAAATGCTGGGGTCTTCCCAGTGCTAACTAGGACTGGAATTGCTATTTTCAACAGCCATTACCATTTTTTTTTTTTAGTTTTGTTTGTTTAAAAGGGAGACAGTAATATTGCATTGGCAAATTCCCCACAGAAATGAAGAGTGGAACAAAAGAATAATAAAGGCACCTCTACTTTTCTTCATTTATGTAGGACAGTCTTATAATATGGATCCAGATATCCTCCAATCACATAAGCTGAAAATTGTTCCACTTTACTGCAGTTCTGTAACCATGCAGGAACTAGTCCTGTCTGTGTTCTGTGCACATCCAAAATTCTTACTGAATTCAGAAGTGCTTTGCTTTTGTAACCATAGTACCTGATATTTTCAGCCCTTGTACGCGAAGCAGGTTTACATTTAGTAATTGGGTGGGAAGCCTCTCAGAAAAAGTTAGGTGCTGTAGGAGGTGTTGCTTATTCACTAGGTAATGTGAGACCTTCCTGTTACAATGTTTTCACCCCTCAGCCAAAAGGCCAAGAAGTGAACCAGTGCATCATAGAATGCACTTTGCTCCTAGAGTCTAGAATGGGGTCCTTTGCTTCTATACGCAGCCCATTAAAGACAATGAAAAAACTCCCACTCACTTCAAGAGGCTTTGGACAGAACTGGTCATACACAGGGTAACTCCACTGTCTTCACAGGGTCCTGGTCCCACAGTGGGGGGGGAGGGAGGGTATGTGAACTTGTTTCAGAGCTGCTGCTCAGGGATGGGAACCTCCTGGCACCCCAGCCTCCAAAATCATTCAGGCTGCACTCTCTGCACAACTATGTGCTAGCTGAGGGGTGCATGGGAATTGGTGGCCTCTGCTGCAGGTGATAGCCATCCCAGGTACTTAAAGCCATGGCCTAGAGGAGGGAAGTGCCTAACTGCAGAATCTGCAGCTGCCTAGGGCCAGCACTGAGGATTTAGAGTCCCTAGTGCCACCATTGCAAGGTTCAAGCATGCTCAGCCTTGAAATTGCCACCTCTCCCTTGACTAGTAGCTGCAGCTATATAAGGCTGGCCTCTGGCAATTGGGCCCATGGCTATAGCCAGAGAAGCTGCAGGTAGCTCTGTGACTACTGGGGGCCATTAAGCTACAGCAGATAAAGAAACCGGAGTTAACCTCAAGGAACAGAGGTCACCAGTAGGAAAGGAATGTCAAGGGGAGCAGGGAAAGAGGAAGCAGGTCAGGCTTGCAGAGGGAGAATAGCTCCAGCTGGTTGGGGAGCACGTCCAAAGTAGAAAGGAAACAACTATGGGGAGAGAGAGTGGTGATCAGGTAGTAGACTAGCATGTAGATGGGAGCAGAGAGTGAGAGGCTGGTGTCTTCAGATTCCCAAGGGCTAAGTCCTCAATTTTGGGAAATGGTGTTTGCAAGTGGCTTGCTCACATGGCAGGATGGGTGCTGAGGGAAGGATTTGTCAGAATTGATCAGGTATCTGCTGGCTTTAGAATTTTGAGCTGAGACTCGGACCACATACAGTGACTGGTGAAATAGGGTGGAACTGGAGACATGGCTATAGAAGGTCTGAATGAGGAAGGAAATAAATCTGTGGAGAGTTTCCCTGATAACTATGAAAGTTGTGCTCACTGTGGACACTGGTAAACTCACAGGGGTGTACAGCTCAATGAGAAAAACTGGGGGCTGAGGGAGATGTGTATGGCAATGCATATAGTCATGTAGAGGTGTGTAATCAAAATGAAAAATGTCTCTGAGATTCAGTACCGGGTATACTATGGCACCAATAGCACTGCCACACCAGGCCCACGCTCGGAGCCCACAATGACTACATGGGGGCCCACAAATAGGTTTGGCGCCGGGGCCCACAAAAGGTTAATCCGGCCCTGCCAGATTCCTTTGTCAGCAATTATATTCTGCCTGCCTAAATTAGATAAGGTAATCTCCAAACTACTGTAGGGGGATGGACATTGTTACATCTCACCACAGAAGTGGCTCCATTTCAGCCATGGAAGAGCCAGGTTCCAATTTGCTTTGACTAGCACTTTAATCCACATTGGGCTGGATTCTCTCACCCACTCTCATATAGGAAGATGTGTGCACTTTATGGTGCTTACGTATTTCCCTAATCACAGACTGTAAGGTGATGAGTTATTCCTGAACTAGATACTGATTGAGCCACATGTGTTGAGTCATTCTTGTGCTAGGCTCCAGCCACTCCACAAGACAAGGGCTAGTCTGGTGACTCAAGGCAAATAAGCCTCAGAGGTGAAACAGCAGCTCAGTCTGCTCGGTGTCACTTCGTGACCTGGAATTCTCCCCAGCCTGATAGTGGTAACAGACCCCATAAGTCTTAGTCTTCTCCAGCATTGCTGTTGCTCCAGCCCTGTTCCAAGTCTTACTCCAGCCTTATTCCAACCCTGTTCTGGACTTTTGAGTTCGGCTCTGACTCCCTGCCTCTGAACACTAGGCCTGATCATTCTCATCACAGTTTCTGACAGAGACACGGTGAAACTTACAAAATAATTCAACAAATAATAAATGAGGTCAAGTACCCCTGTGAATCACTAATATAATGAGGGTCATATGTTGGAGTGCAAGGCCTGCTTCCTCTCTACACTCCCACTGGGATGAGGTGGTGAGACTATGGCTCCCCATCTCTCCCCTAAAAGGGAATAATCTACAGACCATTAAGGTATTGCAGCATATATCTATAGACAAAATTCCTTTAAAATAATTATATTATTACATTTATTTAGAATTTTCCAGGGTTATAGTTTCAAAATCTAAGTGACTGTAGGGGAGATTTTCAAAGATGACAGTCAGGTGCCCAATGCCTATTGAAAGACAGTAAGTTAGGCACCTAACTCCCCTTTGTGCCTTTGAAAATCTTCCATGAACAAGAGCTCTGTGTAAGCTGAAAAGCTTGTCTCTCTCACCTACAGAAGACAGTCCAATATAACATATTACCTCGCCCATCTTGTCTGTGATAACTAGTCATTTGTCAGCACATACATCAGCCTGATTTTCTGACATTCTGAATGCTCACTGCTGCCATTGAAATTAGTGGGAAATATGGGTTCTCAATAGCTCCGAAAAGCAGTGCCATAGAAATACTGATGTATCTTTTACAGGGATGTTAGAAATTGATGTATCCTGTATATTTTATCTTGTGAATTGACAATACAGAAATAGAAGAAAACTCTTAATTTGCCCGGGTCCTTTCAATAAGAATTAGACAATGTTTTTCCTGCCTGCCAGAATTTTCCATATGCTTTTCCTTAGAGTTGTAAAGGTGATCCACATGCATATATCCACTGTACCCTAGAGATCTTTTGTTACTCCTGCAGGTTCTGTACCTATGCAACCTATATACTCCAGTCAGAAGATTCATGAGAGGCATGAATCTAAGTTAGTCTATGGGTGCCTCTTTGTTATTCACTGAGGATGTATATGGCATAGATATGTTTATGGTATGGAAGACTGATTGGTTGACATTTGGTAAATGCCTGTGGATCATATGGTTTTAATATTAATCATCCATGACGTGGCTTAAAAGTGGTTTGTATGCTCTGTAAAATCTGGACTTTTGCTTTTAGGACAGTCCTATATGAATTAATAATTTACCTGTATTTTGCGCTGTAATTGTTTTAATGTTATCTGATTAAAATATGACCATGTAGATCATTGTTGCTACAACTGTTATATAATTGCAACAAATCTTGTACAAAAGTAGGTCAAGTAATGTGTCTATGGAAAGGCTATGATTTTCTGAATATGATAATGCTATTTGTATGTATTTATTATTTTTGTATTTGAAGTTATGAGCATTGGCTCTATACCTGTATTTCAAATATGTTTGCTCCTGTGGTAACGCCTACAAGGTATTTAGCCTGCACACCTTGAAGGGAATATTCAAATTAAGTGGCCCTTCAAAAGAACACTTAACTCACAATGGAAGACGCCCATATACACTGAATGGACTTTCCTGTGAACATTCCATCTGAAGTATAGGTTATAACCTCTACTGTTACTAAGCAAAATCATGCAAGGACATGTGACTTGCTAATGTGATTCCAAACACCATTGTGTCACCTGTGATTTTCCACTAGCCTCTGCTGAGGGCTTTGTTTGAAACAATGGATTTACCTCCACATGGCTGAAGCCACAGGAAGTCTCGTCATTTTGCCTTTTTCCCACTCAAACCTCTGGACTATGATGAACTTGTACTAATGGGACCATCCTAACCAAAGGACTGAGGATCTTCCAATGATTTGGAAGCAACCAGAGACTTAACAAGACAGAAGTTTATTCCATCACAGCTATAAGCCTGATCCAAGAACTTTGCATTAATTGTATGTATTTGATTATTTTAACCAATTTTAACTCTCACCTTTCATTCTTTCTTTCTACAAATAAACCTTTAGATTTTAGATACTAAAGGATTGGCAACAGCATGATTATTGGGTAAGATCTGAGTTGTATATTGACCTGGGTGTATGGCTGGTCCTTTGGGATCAGAAGAAGCTTTTATCTGAATAAATTGGTTTTAAAGACCCACTCATCTCTAAATCTAGTGTTTTTGGTGGTGATACAAGGACTGGAATACCTAAGAAAACTGCTCTTTTGACTTCTTGTCAGCCAGTGTGGTGAAACAGAGATTTACTTTTGTTGCTGGTTTGGTATATCTTATGGGAGAATAACCACCAGTGTCTGCCCTATTTCTCAGCAGTTTGTCCTGAATTTGGTATTCTCAGTTGTGATCCACAAAGGCACGGTGAGAATTGTCTAAGGAAACATTTTTACCAACAGAAAAGAATGAATGTATTTCCCACCTCACCTTCCACACACCTTTCCTCCTATCCCCCCAGGAGAGAGATTACATATAGGTGAGCTATTGTATGTACAGATATATAGATGTAGATGTATGTTTTTGAGATAGAGATTACTGTATAGTTCTTGTAAATAGCAGAGTGAACCAAAACCATAAGTAGATTGTGCATCCCAGTTAAGAGCCTTTTTTTTTTTTTTTTTTTTTTTTAGGATCCAGAAAATATTTTTATTATAGAAGAAAAAAAAACTTTAGGCCTTCATCATTTATACCCTGGTTATTACAGTGGACGATAAGTTAGATATGAGTCAACAGTGTGCCCTTGTTACCAAGAAGGCCAACGGCATATTTGGCTGTATTAGTAGGAGCATTGCCAGCAGATCGAGGGAAGTGATTATTCCCCTGTATTCAGCACTGGTGAGGCCACACATGGAGTTTTGTGTCCAGTTTTGGTCCCCCCACTACAGAAGGGATGTGGACAAATTGGAGAGAATCCAGTGGAGGGTAACGAAAATGATTAGGGGGCTGGGGCACATGACTTACGAGGAGAGGCTGAGGGAACTGGAGTTATTTAGTCTGCAGAAGAGAAGAGTGAGGGGGGATTTGATGGCAGCCTTCTACTACCTGGAAGGGGGTTCCAAAGAGGATGGAGCTCGGCTGTTCTCAGTGGTGGCAGATGACAGAACAAGAAGCAATGGTCTCAAGTTGCAGTGGGGGAGGTCTAGGTTGGATATTAGGAAACACTATTTCACTAGGAGGGTGGTGAAGCACTGGAATGGGTTACCTAGGGAGGTGGTGGAATCTCCATCTTTAGAGGTGCATAAGACCTGGCTTGACAAAGCCCTAGGTGGGATAATGTAGTTGGTGTTGCTCCTGCTTTGAGCAGGGGAGTGGACTAGATGACCTCCTGAGGACTCTTCCAACCCTAATATTCTATGATTCTATGACTTTAATGGAATTAGGATCAAGTCCAAAGGACATTAAACTGATTCACCATGAGCATTAGATTTGGCCCAAAGTGCTGCCCCATGTTATAACATGACAATATAGTACATGTTGTTGCAATCCTGTTGGAGCAGCACACAGGAAGTCTGGTCAGTAGAAAAAACTTTCTGCATGCATAGTAATTTTTTAATATTTTCCCAGCATTATGGGAGCTATTTAATCATGAATTGGTTGAAACATGAAAATAAAATCACAGTAATGTATTCAATATTTGATGAGAAAAGTGTTAAGTCAGTTATACATAGAAAATTATTTCACTTTCTCTAAGCAAATTGAAAAAAAATGCCTACAAATAATTCATTCAATGCAAAATGTCAAAATTCATTGGATAAATTATTTGCAACAAATAATTCAACCAGCTGTAATTACATGTCACTACTTTAGAATTAGAAGGTGTTTTCTATGTTGGTATTAGAATCAGTACTAAATGGAATCATGAAGACATTGTTCCTAGTGAAGTCAATGTCTATTTTGATGATTGCTTTTGCATGTTCAGCTTGGAATTCATTGCTTCCAAGTTAACTGTGGAGCTATTGCAGATAGTTAAATCAGATTTAACTCATGGTTTGGTGACAAATGTGAAAATTATCTTTATGACTGAAATAAAATATCTTTGTCCTGGCTAGATCATTAATTCCTGCTATCCAGGTTCATGTCCTCTCCTCACTTGTGGTGAGAAGAACTTTTTTGAGACTTTTGAAGCAGGCTGATGGCCACATCTTAGTTGCAGATGTTTGGGGTGGGAGGATGATATAGTTATCTATAAACCACTTTTCCAGTGCTTTATGTAATATAGTGCCATGGCGAACTTTTAAACATAAATGTTGACAGACTTATACATAGACACTGTCTTGTATCATTCTCACAGGTCATTGTGATTTATTGATTACCTGCAACTGATAAAGTGAAAAGGAAAGGGGCAAAAATATTACTTCTATCAAGATCAATAGCACAAAAGAGAAGTTTTATATTCCTGTTCTGTGGCTATGACAAAGGAGTAATTCTTTGCTCTTGCTATAGCATCAACAAAGTCTCATCCAGAAGAACTATTCAAAGTCAAGGGTAGTCTAGTGAATCTGAATTGCCTTAATGCTACAACAAAGTAGCATTTTTCACCATCAGACATTTTCTCTCTCTTTATAGATAACATTGTTCAACTATAGGCTAAGATTGCAGATACTAGGGAATGGTATCAGAACAGGAGTTTATAACTGCATCACCTTCTTGGGCTGATGTTTATCAAGCTTTGAGGTCTTGAATGTGTTCATGGATTTGTTTTCAACTACTTGTGAACAGGAATCTAACCCTCCATGGCTGTCAAAGAGTGTAAGACAAGCTCTGGATTCATTATTGAGAAGAATTTTTAGTATTTCCCACTCAGAAGGCAGGGCACCACCAGCTTTTAATAATATGTTATTGAAGATTTTGCACAAGAAGCCATCGTTTGACATTAACAGTCTTACCAAATACCAGCCTGTCTCTGTCCTTCCATTTTTGAGAGGATGGCATTGGAAAAACCTCAGTCACATCTTGGTCTTATAAATATGCCTTTGACATCTAACAATTGGCTTCAATTTACTACAGAGGTTATACTGTTATTTGGAAAAAAATGACTGCATTCTTGGGAAGAAAGCTCCAAGATGGTTTGGGAGGCATGTATGGAGGCAGGTGGGAAAGTAAGACAGATGGAAGGCAGCAAAGTGGATTTGAGAGGGGAAAGGAAGGCTTCAAAGTATATGAATAATTTACAGAAAGATTCAAATAAACATCTAAGCTTTGCAGAACGTATCTGAATGAAAGCACTGAAAATGCTGAGGTCTACAGATCACTATTTAACATTTAGTCAGTTTACTTCATATTTGTCGTCAGTTGTTGGCTGCGTGTGTGTTCTTCCTGTGTGCTGTACTGGCTCTACACAGACCGCTGACCCAGCAGACTTTGATCAAACTGCCCAATAAAACCATGAAGCAAAGGCACTTGGCCAGGTTTATTGTCAATGAATCACAGTCCTAATGCCTTGGCTCAATGGTTACAGGTACACTAACAAAGTGGTTCTCAGGAGAATGCAGAGGTCTTCCAGGGAGTACA
This sequence comes from Emys orbicularis, assembly GCF_028017835.1. Lineage (NCBI taxonomy): Eukaryota > Metazoa > Chordata > Testudines > Emydidae > Emys > Emys orbicularis. Next base: position 185,834,520 of record NC_088685.1, read on the forward strand.
TCAACTCATCTAGATATTTGGCTAGTTTTACAACAGGTTTCATAAAAAGCACTAGTGAAATCAGTACAAATTAAAATTTCAGACAGACAATTACTTGCTTATACCACTGTGTATACTATACACTGAAATGTAAGTACAATATTTATATTGAAATTCATTTATTTTAAAACTATAATGAGAAATGAGAAATTCAGCAATTTTTCAGTACTAGTGTGCTGTGACACTTTTGTATTTTTATGTCTGATTTTTGTAAGCAAGTAGTTTTTAAGTGAGGTGAAACTTAGGGGTATGCAAGACAAATCAGATTCCTGAAAGGGGTACAGTAGTCTGGAAAAGATGAGAGCCACAGCACTAACACATGTATGCTCATTGCAATGGACTTGGCTCAGTGAATGGCGGGCCTTTCCATTCTCCAGTAGGCCAAACAAAGATACTCCTCTCGCCCTCCTCTTTATACACTGATACAACCAAGTTATGTATTACCCCTCTGACGTAGTTAGTTACCACCCTTTACCTTGTACATGTTTGTTCAATCAAAACATCTCTATCCATCCCCGTCATCCTGACATGATCTTTCGGAGGGGTCAAGGTGTCCCTGTTATCTTCAGGGAGTGTGTGTATACCATGCTTGGTATTGGGGTGTTCTGGTACTACCCTTCTGGAATGTGTTTACATGAGTGCCCTGTGCCTAGCACTTCTAAGGAGTTGTTTGAGTTTTTGCAATACTAGCCCTGTTCTTGCCACATTTTGTGAACTTGCAAGTACGTATGTTTTGTAACTGGACCTGACTTTGCTCATAGCTTGACTCTTCTGAACTTTGCTTCATATCAGCAGGGGCTTGTTACCCGAAATTGGGCCAGCTAGTAAGCTTAGGGAGGACTAATGACCCACCAGAGTTTGGCAGAAAGCAGCACGTTTATTATACTGATAGCTAAGCTCAAAAGAAGGGGGGCACACTCACACTGGCATACTCACGCTCCCAGGACAGGCACCACACTGGAGATGTCAGGATCCTTCAAGGTAAGTGTCCCACAGCACAGCGATGGATGGTGCGATGAAGGTAAGTCTTCCCAAAGCACGATGAAATGCAACGTGGCGAACCACTGGCCAGGCGGTCCAGGCGAAGGGCCTTCACGGGAGGTACAATCTTGTGAGTGCACTCACAAGAGCACATGGCCCCTTCCCCTTTTAAGGACCTGCTCATCATGGCCTGCAACTAGAGATGACTTGGCTGCGTCTGGTTGGTCACACTCCACCTCAGGCAGTGTCCATGCATTGGGCGTGTGATCGCTGCCTAATCAGAGTCCCAGACACCTTGTCTACCTGGGAGCTCTTCTGATCTTCCAGCTGTTCAACCAGCCCATTCATCCCACAAGCATTCCAGGGGGGAGGGGGAGGGAGAAAGCCACTTCACAGGTATTCAAAGAGGGAGAGGAGACAAAAGGGTGGGGGGGGGGGGGGAAGGTGTAACAGACCTTTTGAACCTACAGATTATACAGAGCATAGTCATACAGAGCATACAGATCACTGCTGCTCCTACAACAGGGCTGACTTTAGTTCAGGCCTTAGGCCTTATACCAGGCCTTACATCTCAGGCTCTCTCTTTCTACTACAATATTCTTGGTGACATAGTAGATCTTAGCACAGAGGAAACATAATTGTTTGAGGGGCAAAATGCCACCCCCTACTCACATTGTGTGGTGCCTGATTCCCTGGAATCCCCATCTGAGACCTCTCAAAAAGTAACTAATGACCCAATGTCATTAAGGGTAACAATTATTTCAGTGGAGCTACTCTGGAGATTAGAATTAGGTCCAATGATTTTAATCAAGAGGTCTTAAGAACCAGATCCTGATACCCTTACTCACAATATGTAGAACCTTGCTCCACATATAGTCCAGTGAAATCAAAGATATCTGTTCCTAAATATTCAGAGGGTCCACATGCTACTTAAGCAATGAGCAGTGCTACCAAAGATACAACCCATCTTCTTCTCTTCTAGTAGAAGTGTGTGATATCAGTGGATACCGGATTCTGTATGTGTAACAATAGATAGAACAAAAGAGGGAATCTGAAGTCTTGTGGTTTTATAATGGACATGCAAAATGGCTACATTTGCTTTTATCTGGTAGAAATGCCATGAAATATTAATTATTATTGTTTGTGCTGAAGTAGCACTTAGAGATAAGGCCCCTTTGTGCTAGGTGCTGCACTCACATATAAATAAAAAGACAGTCCCTGCCCCAAAGATCTTACAACCTATGGCCCAGATTCTGCAAAGACTAATGCAAATGCTTAGCTTTATGCACTATAAGGAGAATGATGAAAATATATGAAAACTTTACACACAGAGGCCCCAACTTTGCAAAGACATGTTTATGCACTGCAAGTAGTCCCAGCGACTTCAATGGAACTACTCGCTATAACGCTGAGCAGATGCATACATTTTTGAAGAATCAGGCTCTAGGTAAATAGTGGTGTTCCTTACCTTTTGTATGATAGATGATTTGTGCTTTTTCTAATGGTGTGATATCAAGCAAAAATTGCTGTGAGACGAATTATTGTTCAGAGGGTTAGTCTGGTCCTCCTTGCTATGTGGCATATTGTGAAATATTAAGCTGTGATATTTCATTGACTCATCTTTTATTAATTTACTTCTGATATGAGCATACTAGCTCACAATGCTTGATAAATAAGTATAGACTCCTGCATACAGTTCTTCGATTATCTTCCATTAGATTAACTCTTGGCTCGTGTACACCATTTTATATGATAATGTAGAATAATAAAACAAATAAAATAGCATAATCTCATTATCAAGATGAGAAAAAGCTTGATAGCATTTATCTAAGACTGAGCATTTAAAAAAATCTAGGGTTATGCATAACAAGATCACAATTTGTATCACCTTTCTTTCATTCATGCAACTCATGAAAGAGATTTACAATTAATTTAAAATGAAATAAATACAATTTAAAATGAACTAAATTAGGTTTTCCTGGATTGTTTCCCATTGTAATACATTTGTACTCAGTTTTTCCTCTGTCCTAAAATACTTTGTCAGTGAAAAAAGTTTTTGTAATGAAGAAGTCTTTTGATAGGTAAAGGTTTAAAAAGGATTAAAAGGTTTTTGTAGAAATCTCTGTTCATTAGCCACATTAAACACAGACACTACAAATCAATGTTTGACTTTTACTTTAACCTTAAAATGTCATTACATTCCACACATGAAAAGGTTGATACAAACACCCTTTTTCCTTAATTGACAACATTTCCATTCACTGTAGCATTTTGTAACCGAAGAGAAGCACATGTGAAACGTGTAAAAAAGGTCAAGATGCAACTTGGAATATTTAGTGTTTAGACCCAGGTCTCTATGTGTTCAGACAGATTTAATGCCTGAAATTTCCAATGCACTCAAGAGCAAGCCATTATTTCTACTAGGACATAAATTGCTTTCAGACAAATGGTTCTACAAACTGGTACAGGTAACTCACACTCTACTTTATTGATTCCCTCTTACCATTGGAGGTTACCTTTCACCTGTTCACCATACTTTTGCCACCACATACAGTTCTTTTATTTTTGTGTGTGTGTGGATGTATTATAGCATAGTTAATCACGATGACAAGGTTGAAAGGAAACTAAATAATGCAGAAGAGAATAGCTGCTTTTGGACAGAGATCAGGCTAGTGTTAATCATTTTTGCATACATAGTGAATGACATCTCTTTATGGGTATATTTGTGAATAGTAAATCTCCACACAGGAATTTCTTAGTGAAAAAAATCAAGTCTTCAGATCCTTTTGCAGATGCATGACTGTAGAATGCAAAATCCTAAATTCTAATTTTGTTTTTTATAAAACTAGTTGCTGAGTCAATTCCTAGCTCTCAGTGTTGCATTGACTAAGATGGGTGTATCCATTCAGCTGAAATCTGTTAGCAGTGTTCTGTATCAAAACCTTAAAATAGAAGAGGTAATGTAGCCTTATCTGGTTATAAGTCTGGGGGCCTATGCAATTAATTTATGATGCAATGTCAAAAGATAGGGAGGCCACACTGACAAATATACAGGAGTTGAACCTTTTACCAGTACCAATTGCTACTCAGAGAAAGAAAAACAATTTTTTGCAGTATATCAGCCCGCAAAACATTGTGAAAATTCAGATTAGCAATCATTTAAAGGTAAACTATAGGACTGTCAAGCAATTAGAAAAATTAATCACGATTAACCACGTGATTAAAAAATGAATTATGATTAATTGTGCTGTCAAACCATAATATAATACCATTTATTTGTTTATATACCAAGATATTTATGTGTCAGATTCACTAAACATTCATATGTCCCCCTTCATGTTTCAACCACCATTCCAGAGGACATGAGTCCATGCTGATGACGGGTTCTGCTCAATAATGGTCCAAAGTCATGGACCAATGCATGTTCATTTTCATTATCTGAGTCAGATACTACCAGCAGAAGGTTGATTTTCTTTTTTGGTGGTTCGAGTTCTGTAGTTTCCACATCAGACTGTTGCTTTTTTAAGACTTCTGAAAGCATGCTCCACACCTCATCCTTCTCAGATTTTGGAAGGCATTTCAGATTCTTAAACCTTGGATTGAATCTGTAGCTATCTTTAGAAATCTCACATTGGTACCTTCTTTGAGTTTTGTCAAATCTGCAGTGAATCTGTTCTTAAAATGAACAACATATGCTGAGTCATCACCCAAGACTGCTATAACATGAAATATATATCAGAATGCGAGTAAAACACAGAGAAAGAAACATACAATTCTCTCCCAAGGAATTCAGTCACAAATTTAATTAACACATTATTTTTTTATGAGTGTCATTAGCATGAAAGCATGTCCTTTGGAATGGTGGCTGAAGCATGAAGGGGCATACAAATATTTAGCATACCCTGCAATACCGGATACAAAAGTGCCATGCAAATGCCTATTCTTACTTTCAGATGACATTGTAAATAAGAAGCGGGTAGCATTATCTCCTGTAAATGTAAGCAAACTTGTTTTTCTTAGTGATTTGCTGAACAAAAAGTAGGACTGAATGGACTTGTAGGTTTTAAAGTTTTACGTTCATTTGTTTTTGAGTGCAGTTATATAACAAAAAAAATCTACATTTGTAAGTTGCACTTTCATGTTAAAGAGATCTCGCTACAGCACTTGTATGAGGTGAATTGAAAAATACTACTTATTTTGTTTATCATTTGTATTCTGTGTTGTAATTGAAATCAATATATTTGAAAATGTAGAAAAACATCCAAAAATATTTAATACATTTCAATTGGTATTTTATTGTTTAGCAGTATGATTAAAACTGCAATTAATCGCAATAATTTTTTTTAGTTAATCGCATGAGTTAACTGTGATTAATCGACAGCCCTAGTAAATTACTTGAAAGGGCTACGTAAAATAAGATTTTAGCAGGAAAAGGAATGATATCTTTGGCAGACTTATGAAATAGGTTGAGACTTAACTTAGCTATTGGATCTAACATTTGGAGGACCAGACCTAAAATCCAAAACAAAAATTTGCAGAGCAGAGGAGACAAGAAAATGTAACAAAATTAAAAAAGACAAGTGAGTTTGTAAAAAATCTCCTTATGTATCAGATCTGTTCCCTGTGTACATTAAGAGTATATCTACCTACTTAAATGAGAAATATTTTTGCTTCTACTCCTGTGACCTTCTAAAGCCAAGACTTTTGAAAGGGAAAAAGCTGGGCTCCCTTCTTTTTCTGGTCAGTACACTGACTGGTTTACTACATTTCAATTGAAGTCACATCCATGCGAGGCCTCTGAAGGAAGTATGGTTACACAAGTGTCACTTGGAGCATGAATTAGTTTAGAACCTTTATTATAGGTAAAAGAACTCAGCTTGAATGTTACATCCCAGACTAAGATTTCAGGGCTGGTAGTTAGAAAAAAATGACTTTTTACTTGTAAACTGTTTACATTTGCTATGCAGAAATCATTTAAACATCAAACCCCACATATCTTTTTCACGGGATCCCTTTTTTAGAGTAGAACCATTTAATATTTTTTATACAAACAGGACATTATTTTCCATCTGCTGCTGACCATTTGTTTCAGTTGTTATTGTTCTTACTGTTTCCTGAATCTCTATAATAATATTTAATAGTTTGCACTTATCACTTTTCATAAAAAGATCCCAAAGTGTTTCACAAAGGTGGATAAATAGCTACAAGCAAAATACCAACCCATGTTTCAGAGGCCTGCAGATAAGTATGTGCAGTGCAACCATTCCTGCATTTTGACAAACATGTAAATACTGCTGCACATAGCACAATACAGAGCACTTTGGAGGTAAACATGGTGGTACTGTAAAACTGACCAATGTGCTGTGACAGACATTAATTACATGGGGGGGCAGGGAGGAAGGTCTCCACTCCCATTGAAAACCATCCCTCTTGGAATTTCCTTTGAATATATTTTGGAAGAAGGGGAGGCTGTCCCTCTCCAGAAGAAACCAAGGTGTTCCACCCTCAAATCTCATAGATCTAGCAGAATCTCTTGGAGTCACATGGCCATGTGTGCTGAGGCCCTATGCTGGTACAATGGAGCTGTACTCTGAGACTTCTCAGCCTCAGGCCCTGCCTTTTCACCACGTCTAAGAATAGTACCATGAAGGCAAATGACCTGACCAGTCCTGAATATAAAGAATGTGATCATAGAAGATTAGGGCTGGAAGAGACCTCAGGAGGTCATCTAGTCCAACCTCCTGTTCAAAGCATGGCCAACCCCAACTACATCATCCCAACCAGGGCTTTGTCAAGCCAGGCCTTCAAAACCTCTAAGGATGAAGATACCACCACCTCCCTAGGTAACCCATTCCAATGCTTCACCACCCTTCTAGTGAAATAGTTTTTCATAATATCGAACCTAGACCTCCCCCACTGCAACTTCAGACCATTGCTTCTTGTTCTGTCATCTGCCACCACTGAGAACAGCCTAGCTCCATCCTCTTTGGAACCCCCCTGCAGGTACTTGAAGACTGCTATCAAATCCCCCCTCACTCTTGTCTTCTGCAGACTAAACAAGCCCAGTTCCCTCAGCCTCTCCTCGTAAGTCATGTGCCCCAGCCACCTGATCATTTTCGTTGCCCTCTGCTGGACTCTCTCCAATTTGTCCACATCCTTTCTGTAGTGGGGGGCCCAAAAGTGGATGCAATACTCCAGATATGGCCTCACCAGTGCCGAATAGAGCGGAATAATCACTTCCCTTGATCTGCTGTCAATGCTCCTACTAATGCAGCCCAATATGCCATTAGCCCTCTTGGCAACAAGGGCACACTGTTGACTCATATCCAGCTTCTCGTCCACTGTAATCCTCAGCTACTTGTCTGCAGAACTGCCGCTTAGCCAGTTGATCCCCAGCCTGTAACAGTGCATGGGATTCTTCAGTCCTAAGTGCAGAACTCTGCACTTGTCCTTGTTGAACCTCATCAGATTATTTTTGGCCCAAGCCTCCAATTTGTCTAGGACACTCTTGACCCTATCTCTACCCTCCAGCATATCTACCTCTCCCCCCAGCTTAGTGTTGGTATCTGTATGATGTGTGCCTGAAAGGTCCCTTGACAACGTGGCTCTCTGGGAGCAATCCTTGGCTTCCCCATTAATTTCTATATTTGTAGGGGTCTGAAATCAAATCAGATTGACACTAAACACTCCACGTGTCATTGCTGTGTCATGACACCAGGCAACATTCTGTGTGCAGAATAATATTCCAGAAGAAATGTATTAACACTGGTGATTTCCCAATAGGATATTCATGACAGAATTGACAACAGTTGCTTCAGTGCATGCGAGAATTAGGAAATGGTCTGATTTCCAAACCTATTCCTGCAGCTGAAATGAACTCTGCTTGGCTCTCATGACTACTGTTTCAGGCAATGCAGGTGCAGAAGGCAAAAAGGGAGATTCTGCATATCTGAGTTTCTATCTGTAAATACAAATACACATGGGGAAAGTTAGGCTGACCATTTTCAGCCTTTCAAAAGCATTAGCCTGTAATGAAATGGCAACACCAGTCTAATGTATGAGCGACCTGTAGGTCCCATGAAAACAAATAAATCATGTATCATCATACAGATACCAAAATACACATTATCCAGATTACATAGATGCATTTTTAAAAAGCTTCTCTTCTGCTCCTGTCATTACTCATGATTTTTTTTCTTAATTTTTAGCTAACTATGCTCATATTGGGATATTTTCTGTTCAGTTTAATATCTTTATTAGTATAAAGATCACAGAATCATAGAATATCAGGGTTGGAAGGGACCTCAGGAGGTCATCTAGTCCAACCCCCTGCTCAAAGCAGGACCAAACCCCAACTAAATCATACCAGCCAGGGTTTGTCAAGCCTGACCTTAAAAACCTCTACGGAAGGAGCTTCCACCACCTCCCTAGATAACCCATTCCAGTGCTTCACCACCCTCCTAGTGAAAAAGTGTTTCCTAATATCCAATCTAAACCTCCCCAACTGCAACTTGAGACCATTACTCCTTGTTCTGTCATCTGCTACCACTGAGAACAGTCTAGATCCATCCTCTTTGGAACCCCCTTGGTAGTTGAAAGCAGCTATCAAATCCCCCCTCATTCTTCTCTTCTGCAGACTAAACAATCCCAGTTCCCTCAGCCTCTCCTCATAAGTCATGTGCTACAGGCCCCTAATCATTTTTGTTGCCCTCCGCTGGACTCTTTCCAATTTTTCCACATCCTTCTTGTAGTGTGGGGCCCAAAACTGGACACAGTACTCCAGATGAGGCCTCACCAATGTCGAATAGACGGGAATGATCTCCTGGCAATGCTCCTACTTATAAAGACCAAAATGCTGTTAGCCTTCTTGGCAACAAGGACACACTGTTGACTCAGATCAAGCTTTTCGTCCACTGTAACCCCTAGGTCCTTTTCTGCAGAACTGCTGCCTAGCCACTCAGTCCCTAGTCTGTAGCAGTGCATGGGATTCTTCCATCCTAAGTGCAGGACTCTGCACTTGTCCTTGTTGAACCTCATCAGATTTCTTTTGGCCCAATCCTCTGATTTGTCTAGGTCCATCTGTATTCTATCCCTACCCTCCAGCGTATCTACCACTCCTCCCAGTTTAGTGTCATCTGCAAACTTGCTGAGGGTGCCGTCCACGCCATCCTCCAGATCATTAATGAAGATATTGAACAAAACCGGCCCCAGGACCGACCCCTGGGGCACTCCGTTTGATACCGGCTGCCAACTAGACATGGAGCCATTGATCACTACCCGTTGAGCGCGACGATCTAGCCAGCTTTCTATCCACCTTATAGTCCATTCATCCAGCTCATACTTCTTTAACATGCTGGCAAGCATACTGTGGGAGACCGTATCAAAAGCTTTGCTAAAGTCAAGGAATAACACATCCACTGCTTTCCCCTCATCCACAAAGCCAGTTATCTCATCATAGAAGGCAGTTAGGTTAGTCAGGCATGACTTGCCCTTGGTGAATCCATGCTGACTGTTCCTGATCACTTTCCTCTCCTCTAAGTGCTTCATAATTGATTCCTTGAGGACCTGCTCCATGATTTTTCCAGGGACTGAGGTGAGCGTGACTGGCCTGTCGTTCCCCGGATCCTTCTCCTTCCCTTTTTTAAAGATGGGAACTACATTAGCCTTTTTCCAGTCGTCCAGGACCTCCCCCGATCAACATGAGTTTTCAAAGATAATGGCCAATGGCTCTGCAATCACATCCGCCAACTCCTTTAGCACCCTTGGATGCAGCGCATCTGGCCCCATGGACTTGTGCTCGTCCAGCTTTTATAAATAGTCCTGAACCACTTCTTTCTCCACAGAGGGCTGGTCACCTCCTCCCCATGCTGTGCTGCCCAGTGCAGAAGTCTGGGAGCTGACCTTGTTCATGAAGACAGAGGCAAAAAAAGCATTGAGTACATTAGCTTTTTCCACATTCTCTGTCACTAGGTTGCCTCCCTCATTCAGTAAGGGGCCCACACTTTCCTTGACTTTCTCTTTGCTGCTAAGGTATCTGAAGAAACCCTTCTTGTTACTCTTAACATCTCTTGCTAGCTGCAACTCCAAGTGTGATTTGGCCTTCCTGATTTCACTCCTGCATGCCTAAGCAATATTTTTATACTCCTCCATGGTCATTTGTACAATCTTCCACTTCCTGTGAGCCTCTTTTTTGTGTTTAAGATCAGCAAGGATTTCACTGTTAAGTCAAGCTGGTCGCCTGCCATATTTACTATTCTTTCTATACATCGGGATGGTTTGTTCCTGCAACCTCAATAAGGATTCTTTAAAATACAGCCAGCTCTCCTGGACTCCTTTCCCCCTCATGTTATTCTCCCAGGGAATCCTGCCCATCAGTTCCCTGAGGGAGTCAAAGTCTGCTTTTCTGAAATCCAGGGTCCGTATTCTGCTGCTCTCCTTTCTTCCTTGTGTCAGGATCCTGAACTCGACCATCTCATGGTCACTGCCTTCCAGGTTTCCATCCACTTTTGCTTCCCCTACTAATTCTTCCCTGTTTGTGAGCAGCAGGTCAAGAAGAGCTCTGCCCCTAGTTGGTTCCTCCCGCACTTGCACCAGGAAATTGTCCCCTATACTTTCCAAAAACTTCCTGGATTTTCTGTGCACCGCTGTATTGCTCTCCCAGCAGATATCAGGGTGATTGAAGTCTCCCATGAGAACCAGGGCCTGCAATCTAGTAACTTCTGATAGTTGCCGGAAGAAAGCCTCATCCACCTCATCCCCTTGGTTTGGTGGTCTATAGCAGACTCCCACCATGACATCACCCTTGTTGCTCACACTTTTAAACTTAATCCAGAGACTCTCAGGTTTTTCTGCAGTTTCATACTGGAGCTCTGAGCAGTCATACTCCTCTCTTACATACAATGCAACTCCCCCACCTTTTCTGCCCTGCCTGTCCTTCCTGAACAGTTTATATCCATCCATGACAGTACTCCAGTCATATGAGTTATCCCACCAACTCTCTGTTATTCCAATCACATCATAGTTCCTTGACTGTGCCAGGGCTTCCAGTTCCCCCTGCTTGTTTCTCAGGTTTCTTGCATTTGTGTAGAGGCATTTAAGATAACTCGCAGCTCATCCCACTTTCTCAGTATGTGGCAGGAGTCCTCCCCTCTTGTGCTCTGCTGCTTGTGCTTCCTCCCGGTAACCCGTTTCCCCACTTACCTCAGGGCTTTGGTCTCCTTCCCCCGGTTAACCTAGTTTAAAGCCCTCCTCACTAGGTTAGCCAGCCTGCTTGCGAAGATGCTCTTACCTCTCTTTGTTAGGTGGAGTCAGTCTCTGCCTAGCACTACTCCTTCTTGGAACACCATCCCATGATCAGAGAAACCAAAGCCTTCTTTCCAGCACCACCTGCATAGCCATTATTGACTTCTATGATTTGACGATCTCTACCTGGGCCTTTTCCTTCCACAGGGAGGATGGACAAGAACACCACTTGCGCCTCAAACTCCTTTATCATTCTTCCCAGAGCCACGTGATCTGCTCAAAGTCATTCTTGGCAGTATCATTGGTGCCCATGTGGAGAAGCAGGAAGGGGTAGCAATCCGAGGGCTTGATGAGTCTCGGCAGTATCTCTGTCACATCGTGAATCCTAGCTCCTGGCAAGCAGCAGACCTCTTTGTTTTCCCGGTCGGGGCGGCAAATAGATGACTCAGTCCCCCTGAGGACTGAGTCCCGACCACCACCACTCGCCTCCTTCTCTTGGGAGTGGTGGTTGTGGAACTCCCATCCCTAGGACAGTGCATCTCATGCCTTCCAATTGGTGAAGTCTCCTTCTGCTCCCTTCCCTCAGATGTATCATCTAGTCCACTCTCTGCATTAGTACCTGTGGAGAGAACATGAAAATGGTTGCTCACCTGTATGTGCATTGCTGGTACATGGATGCTCCTCTTTCTTCTTCTGGAGGTCACATGCTGCCAAATTTCTTCACCGTCCTTCTATCGCCGCTGCACAGCCTGCTCTGATTCTTCAGAATAATTGGGAAGGAAAATGTTTATATATAGTCATGCAATCATCAGCTTAATATGACTAAGGTATAGGGCAGGATGAGAAAATGAAATTAGCAAATAGGAACATATTACAGAAGTCACCAAATAAAATGCATATTGTGTTCTTTACCCTTATGACATTAATGCCATCCACAACTAGAATGCTCTAGAATTCCAGAGAACTCTAAACCAATCACAACCACTCACTCAGGCCCCCAGTGTTACACTTGGATCTGGGCAGGTTGATCCCTGTGCAACCAAGATGTTCCACTGTTGGGGAAAAAATCATTCTCGGATGTATCAGCAGGATTGTTGTAAGCAAGACATCTTTAAAAAAGGGAAGAAGGAGGATCCGGGGAACTACAGGCCAGTCAGCCTCACCTCAGTCCCTGGAAAAATCATGGAGCAGGTCCTCAAGGAATCAATTATGAAACACATAGAGGAGAGGAAAGTGATCAGGAACAGTCAGCATGGATTCACCAAGGGCAAGTCGTGCCTGACTAACCTAATTGCCTTCTATGATGAGATAACTGGCTCTGTGGATGAGGGTAAAGCAGTGGATGTGTTATTCCTTGACTTTAGCAAAGCTTTTGATACGGTCTCCCACAGTATTCTTGCTGCCAAGTTAAAGAAGTATGGGCTGGATGAATGGACTGTAAGGTGGATAGAAAGCTGGCTAGATCGTCGGGCTCAACGGGTAGTGATCAATGGCTCCATGTCTAGTTGGCAGCCAGTTTCAAGCGGAGTGCCCCAAGGGTCAGTCCTGGGGCTGGTTTTGTTTAATATCTTTATTAATGATCTGGAGGATGGTGTGGACTGCACTCTCAGCAAGTTTGCCGATGACACTAAACTAGGAGGCGTGGTAGATACACTAGAGGGTAGGGATCGGATACAGAGGGACCTAGACAAATTAGAGGATTGGGCCAAAAGAAACCTGATGAGGTTCAACAAGGACAAGTGCAGAGTCCTGCACTTAGGATGGAAGAATCCCATGCACAGCTACAGACTAGGGACCGAATGGCTAGGTAACAGTTCTGCAGAAAAGGACCTAGGGGTCACAGTGGACGAGAAGCTGGATATGAGTCAACAGTGTGCTCTTGTTGCCAAGAAGGCTAACGGCATTTTGGGCTGTATAAGTAGGGGCATTGCCAGCAGATCGAGGGACGTGATCGTTCCCCTTTATTCGACATTGGTGAGGCCTCATCTGGAGTACTGTGTCCAGTTTTGGGCCCCACACTACAAGAAGGATGTGGAAAAATTGGAAAGAGTCCAGCGGAGGGCAACAAAAATGATTAGGGGTCTGGAGCGCATGACTTATGAGGAGAGGCTGAGGGAACTGGGATTGTTTAGTCTCCAGAAGAGAAGAATGAGGGGGGATTTGATAGCTGCTTTCAACTACCTGAGGGGGGGTTCCAAAGAGGATGGAACTCGGCTGTTCTCAATGGTGGCTGATGACAGAACAAGGAGCAATGGTCTCAAGTTGCAGTTGGGGAGGTCTAGGTTGGATATTAGGAAACACTATTTCACTAGGAGGGTGGTGAAGCACTGGAATGCGTTACCTAGGGAGGTGGTGGAGTCTCCTTCCTTGGAGGTTTTTAAGGCCTGGCTTGACAAAGCCCTGGCTGGGATGATTTAGTTGGGAATTGGTCCTGCTTTGAGCAGGGGGTTGGACTAGATGACCTCCTGAGGTCCCTTCCAACCCTGATATTCTATGATTCTCTGATTCTATGATTCTAAGACATGAGAAGTAATTATTCAGCTCTACTCAGCACTGATAAGGCCTTAGCTGGAGTACTTTGTTTAGTTATGGGCACCACATTACAGGAACGATGTGGACGAATTGGAGAAAATCCAGAGGAGAACAACAAGAATGATTTAAAGTTCTAGAAAACAATACCTATGAAGAAAGACTGGAAAAAATGGGTTTGTTTATTTTCAAGAAGAGAAGACTGAGGGGGGACATAATAACAGTTTTCAATAAAAGATTGTTATAAGGAGAAGGGAGAAAAAATATTCTCCTTAACCTCTGAGGATAGGACAAGAGGCAATGGGCTTAAATTGTGCGAAGAGAGGTTCAGGTTGGACATTAGGAAAAACTTCCTAACTGTCAGGGTAGTTAAGCACTGGAACAAATTGCCTGGGGAGGTGTAGAATATCCATCATTGGAGGTTTTTAAGAACATGTTAGACAATCATCTGTCAGGATTGGTCTAATTATTAGTTAGTCCTGCTTAAGTGCGGAGGACTGGACTAGATGACCTATTGAGGTCCCTTCCAGTCCTACATTTCTATGAATCTATTATTTAAGCCAATGGGGCTTTGCAAGGGTGAAGGGTCTGCCCATGCAGATCTGATTGGAGGATCAGGACCTTAGCTCCAGATACAAAATAAAACACTATAATTTGTCACTCTGAAAATAGGTCACTCATAATTTACTTCCTTTGCTGGAATACATTTAACTGTTACAAAGTGATTTGCGTAATTTTTTCACTACAGGGTAGATATTAGGATTTAGATCCAATTAAGACATTTTCAGTTTGGAAACATTCTGATACCTATTTTTAAAAGAGTGACATAAAGGAAAAAGAAAAAACAGATGTAGTCTATGTAAACTGGATTTTCTTCTTGCACAGATCATTAGAATGAAACATTTTTCCCCTGAAAGGAAATCAGTGTTGACTCATTGTGGATAGCAAACTCACCTGTTGGTGCTTTATGGAAGCCTTGGGAAGAGCTCAGCAGGGGATAGTTCCACAATGGGGAAGAGATTAGCATTTCCCCATTGTGCTAGAGTTGGTTCACTAATTGGTAGGAGGGGAACTGCCCATCATCCTTTCTTTTAAGGCTTGGAAGAGAAATGATTAGAAAAAAAGTCTTAAAAATGGAATGTGCTAAGCATTGTGCTAAGATTGACTAAGTGCTTCAGGTCAGTTTACCACTGTAAAAGTTCCCCTTCCCCTTCCCCCGGGTTAGAGTAGGCAACTGTGCATTATATTGTTGTGTTGAAGTAATATAAGCAGCAGCTAGATGTATAGCTCCTGTTTTGCTGAAAGAGAACTGATAGTGGCTGTAACAGAAGATGCTTAAAAGCCCTGAAAGCTGCAGTGCAGCAAGAAAGAGATTATCAGTCATGGAGAACAAAAGTATGCGTGACCTGAACTAGGGACAGTAAATGTAGACCTGGTATCTAGCAACCTTTATATACAAACTGATATACTTTGTACAGTGTGGTGTTTAATAACACTTGGCACTTCTATGATGCCTTTCATCAAGTAGTTAACTGATTCTTAACAATCATCAATAAAACTTGCAACAGTAGAATAGTGTTCTCATTCTGACCATGGGGAAATGGAGGTACAGACAATCAATTCCATGTCAGTGTAAGGAAACCATACAAAGTCTTTTGTTGTGGAGTTTAAATAGTATGGTGTGTCTTGAATTGGTCTTCTCTACATGGATGAATTTAATTCATAGACCTTAAATGACTTGTGGTAGCTCTGAGCAGAAGGACTAGAACCTAGATTTCCTGCCCATTAGTCTTAACCTTTAACCAACAATCATTCCTGTTGTCCCTTAGAAATGCAGTTTTAAACATTCTTGGTTTACTTTGATACGTGATGAAAGATATTTAGCTGTACATATTTAGCTGTCTCTTTTTTTCCTCTGTGAACTTTTTTTCTTTCTCAAAAATTGAAGGGATTAGTTATGAAGTTATATTAAACTCTAACAGGTTACATTGCTGTATCCAACTTCAATAGATGAAATCATACAAAAGAGGAATGCAGATTCCCAGCTGGATTGATTTCAATGCTGCTAAACTGATTTACACCTCCTGAAAATCTGCCTCAGGTGGGCGGGGGGAGGGCAAAAGGCTGCTTATGACCAGCCTAGCCAAACAAAGTCTGAGAGAATAGAGGATTGCTCTCTAAAAATACAGCAGGGGATAAACACCAGGGAGGGAGAAGAGCTATTTAAGATAAAAGACAATGTTGATGCAATAAACTGTCCATGAATAAATGTAGGCTGGAAATGAGAAGGAGGTTTCTAATCATCAGAAGAGTGAGGTTTTGTAACAGCCACCCAACAGGAGTAGTGGGGGCAAACAACTGAACTTGTTTTAAGATGAAATTTGATAAATTTATAAATGGAATTATATGGCAGGGCTGCTTGCAATAGCTGGGCACCACACTTGACCTAGGAAGTCCCTTCTGACTTATGCTCCCTTGCTCTATACTCCCCAGAACTCTGTGAGCAGAAATGAAAACTGCTCATTGATGCCAGGCAATGTCGAGATTGCCAAACAGGCCACTGCTCAAGCCCCAGTTCTGTCTCAGAGGTAAATACTGTGCTGCTCAGGAGGGATTGTGATAGCTGGGGACTGGGTGAGAAGCTGAGAGCAGAAGGAGCTCCTCCTCCAAGAGAGGGAAGGTGAGGTATGTAGCTCAGAGAATTAATTTGTTTTGTTTCGGTGTCTGAACCAAACACTCTGGGGGGGAGGGGGGGAGGGAACTCCTAAGTTTCAGCTCCTAAAAGCTGAAATAAAAAACAGAAGACATTTTGTTGAGGTTGAACAAAACATTTTGAATGCTATTGTGAAACGATATTTCAAAATTAAATGGCTAGTTTAGTTATGAAGCAAAACATTGAAACAAAATGTCAATTTGAAACAATATTGCTTGCTCAGGAAATGTCAACTTGAATTGACACATAGTTTTGATCACTATGAAATTGTTTGGGGTTTTTTGGTGAATTTATTATTTGATTGAAAAATTCACCCAGCTCTACAGACAGGTACAGTTCTATTTGAATCAACTTCTTACTCAGCTGTCATTAGAACTAAAAACTGATTAGTGGCTTTCTGGGTGGCTATCACTGATGTTATACCCATGTTCTTCTGTAAAGGGCATGTCAAGAGTTCATTGAAGACAGTAGAGGTCATTCCATCCAATTCAATTTTTTTTTTGGTTGGTGAATGTTTTCTCTTCCTCTGTTCTCCAGTCCAAAGTCAAGTGCTGAGGAAGATTAATGTCTCCTGACTGCATGTTCTGTGATCACTTTTTACTGATTGTTCCCTCTTATGCTTCAGAAATGTTGGTTGTCTTGTAATTAATGTTTTATGCGGTCATTTGAGGTTGAAGGGATAACCTCATCTTTTTGATTTTCATGGGTATTCTATTTCTGTGTTGAGTACCTTGTAATCCAGACCCTCTGCACTTTGATTCATTCTAAGATCTTTAGCAGATGCTACCTAGATCATAATTCATAAGCTCTGCCATTAAATAATTATCTCCTTTATGATAAATAATAAATATTAATTAAAGTACTTTATAAAAGGAAACAACATTGAGGAAGAACTTCATTTAATAGGTCCATTCAGCATTGGCAGTCAATCAGGCTTATTTGGTATAGAGAGTCACTTCTTTCTTACCACAATTTCAATAAATTAATATCTAGACACATATGTGTATGTGTCAGAAATTTATTAAGGGGAATGTGCTATAATTTTAGATAAATTAAAGGCCCAGTACTGGATTCTTTGTGCTGCCATCACTCCTAATAGTGGTTAAGGGTGCCCATGGAAAGTGCTACTGAACACAATATGTTTATTATAAACAGTGCCACCTATAGTTAAGGTTGCCCAATTTACCATTATAAGAAACTCTTTTCAGTTACTTACAACTTTTCCAAACTTAAACTGTGTGGGCTGAAATTTTCTATGCTGGGTGTCTGCCTCGGCCTAAATTTTTCTTTTGGAATCTTCAGGTAAAACAGTTCAGTCATTTCACAGAACCAGAAAATATGTTCTTTTGTCCACATTCAAGAAATTCAGATAGCCATTTTGAGAAGCTTTAGCAGCTCCCTACTTTAGAGCAGGGATCTGTAATTTGGCAGGGGAGTCAGCCTGATGTCAGGGATGTACAGGGGGAATACATAAGGGTGGGGTAATGAATGAGGCTACTGTCTGTAGGGCCAGACTCATTTGTTGGAAAAGCTGGAAGGTGTTTGGTGGATGAGGCAGGGAATTTCAGGAAGGGAAGGGATGGTCTTGAGGGTAAGGCAGTAGGAGGCCACCCCAGAAAACTGGATTCTATCCCTGTTTCTGCCATACATTTCTATGTGATGCTGAGCAAGACACTTAAGCTTAACACATTATAGGTGTTTCCTATAATTCCTAACTGTGCCTCACTTTCTGTATAGACAACCTGAGACTCCTGGGGTCTGATTTGCTGAAATGCTGAGCACTCACAATTGCAACTGAGGTCAATGGGATCTCTGCTCTGAACAGTGCTATAAAATACTTAGAACTATGAACCCAGGGCTTCTAATACAGGCAAGAGAGGAAAGAGCAGTCAGGCTTGGGCAAAGGAGCCTCCACTTCTGGAGATTCCTTTCTGTGAATGGATGTAAGTCCATTATGACCATACATCTATAAGGGATAATGTAGGCCTTTTCCCTCATTGGGCCCCTCAAAACAGCAGAAAACTTGATGCTAGACAGTGCCTTGAGTTTTATTCATTGAATTGGACCTAATATCCTGATAAATTATTTTTCTAAGATACCACCCAAAAGAGAGGGTGAAATCCTAGTCCTGTTGAAGTCAGTGGTAAAACCCCAATTGACTTCTTGGGTGAAATCCTGGCCCACTTGGAGTCCAGAAAACCTTGAGATATCTGATAAAGATCACGTTGTTTAGGTTCATCAACAAGCTGAGCAAACAGGCTCCAGAATGCATTGCTCTGTAATCCTGCATGTACCACTTAAATTCCATTTAAGCACCAAAGCAGGACTTAGGTGGGAAATCAATGGTGCAAAGGCCTTTGCTGACTAGACCCTCTGGAGTCCAACTAAATCACTGTAGTTGTACCTCTGCTTGCCTGAATAAGGAGGCTAGCCTTCCAAAAATACCTCCTCTCCTGCTTCTTTGGGATTCAAAAGATGTATTTAAAATAGACTTTAAAATCCTTCTTAGGGACTTTAAAGCTTGTGATTTATTCAGATGTATATTTAGTATGTTGATTCATATTTGTTTGTTTTTCTGATGAAATTCCCCTCTCTGAAAAGAGATTTCCAAACCATGCAGCACTATAAATTAAACATGCAGTTGTAAATTGATATAGCCAGTTACAATCCTGGATTTCTTCAAACCCATTTTATAACAGACTTTAAAAAATTATCCTTAAGATTTTGCTGTCTCAAAGTTTTGTATATGGATACACAGCAAACAGTCTCTGAACAGATTTATTCAGATAGACAGAAGTATTTAATTAGGTTTTTCCAATTATGTTGTTTCCTTTACAGTGAAGTATCTGGTAATATTAGACTGATAATCGCAGATGGAAAAAAGCCATCAAATACAGTCTTTGTGAAATTCTATTTTATCATATCATATACTTTAGCTATCTTAGAACGTAGAAGGGAAGATTTAAAAAAAATTCATGCAGTTTTATCTTTAGCTGACAGACTGAAATATTTTTGTCCAGTTCAAGATGACTTTCATTTGTATAAAAAGGCATTTTTCTAAAATGGATCAGACATTTGACTGGATCATCTATTTTAAACTTTCAAAGACAGATGCCTGAAAACTGAGAGAATTCCTTCTCAATTACCTCTACTAGCATAAAGTTTCATTAAAATACATTAATCCATTTTCATTCACTTAACATGAAACAATACATTAAGTGATCAACATAATTATTCTGCAAATTCCTATTAGGATCTCTTATTGCTGTTTGTGTTCTGAAATCTGTACACTTCCTCTTAAGCAGTAAAGTATTAAATCTACATTATGGTTGGTTAGCACTTTGGTTGAAAGTTTCACCAGTCTGAAGGTTCAGGTGAAGAAGTTGCACTACAGCCACTTTCCCAAGTAGGGCTCCTCCAGCGCAACTCTAGGAATGAAGGGTGAAATTCACCCTCTTCAGATAGCCTGAACAAGGCCCATGTGCTGATTCAGTCCCACTTAATTCCTGTTGGAGGGCTTCAGTGGGATAACAGTATTGCATAGGCTTTCTGAGATGAATAGCAAGGTTTAGCTTTAATGTTTAAATCTAAGTTTATAGGAAAGGAGTGTAATCTAGTAATTAGGTCCTAGTTCACTAGCCTATTGTTATAACTCCATTGATTTCAAATGAGCTGTGACAACTTATACAGGTTAAGAATCTGGACCTAAGAGTCAGCTATGTTTGCATTCTATTCCCAGTTCTACGCCTAACTCCTCTGACACTCTGAGCAAGTGATAAGTAGCTGAACATGAGCTCTTGATGTGACATGGTGGCTAAAAGGACTAATGCAAACCTTGAATACATAAGTAGGGGATCTCAAGTAGGAGTAGAGAGGTTATATTATCTGTGTATTTGGCTGTGACTGGGGTCCTCATGGGGAGCCAGCTATGGTCACTCAATTATGGTGAACTGCAAAGAATGGGGCAGCCAAACCCCAAAAAGCTGGTGGATATTGCAATACTTAGATTTACCAAGCCAGCATAAAACAGCTTCTTTATTACCTTACTGGTTACTCAGAAGTCCAAACAACACAATTCCCTTAAAGTGATCCAGCCTCAGGCCCCTATCCAGGTACCCACTTCAAATATGATGAAATTTTTTGTAAGTCTTATTTCATCATATAAAAGAAAAGGTTCTTCCAATCCCAAAGGATCGGATACATTACCTCCCAGGTTAACGAATGTTTCAGATCTTACCCAAATACACGCTGCAGCCGATTCTTATTAACTAAAATCTAAAGGTTTATTTATAAAAAGAAAGAAAGGTGAAAGGAATGAATTACATACAGTAATGGCAAAGTTCTTGGCTCAGGCTTGTAGCAGTGATGGAATAAACTGCTGGTTTAAGTCATAGAATCATAGAAGATTAGGGTTGGAAAAGACCTCAGGAAGTCATCTAGTCCAACCTCCTGCTCAAAGCAGGACCAACCCCAACTAAATCATCCCAGCCAGAGCTTTGTCAAGCTGGGCCTTAAAAACCTCTAAAGATGGAGATTCCACCACCTCCCTAAGCATGCACTCTTCCACTGAGCTACATCCCCAGATAGTACCTGTTTGCTGAGGTTCAAGTTAAGTCAAGTCTTTGGAGTACTTGGATGGGTCATTCAGTCCATTGTTCAGAGCTTCAGTTTGTAGCAGAGGTAAGAAGCAGGATTGAAGACAAAATGGAGAAGATGCAGCTGCCTTTTATAGTCTTGTCAAGGCTGTATCCCTACTTTGAACTTTAGGGTACAAATGTAGGGGCCTGCATGAAGACTTCTAAGCTTAACTACCAGCTTAGTTCTGGTCCGCTGCCACCATCCCAAAGCTAATTCCCTTTCCTGGGTAGCCTTGAGAGACCTTCACCAATTCCCTGGTGAATACAGATCCAAACTCCTTGGATCTTAAATAAGGAGAAATTGACCCTTGCCCCCTCCTTCCTTTCACCAACTCCTGGTGAATACAGATCCAAACCCCTTTTGGATCTTAAAACAAGGAGAAATCAATCAGGTTCTTAAAAAGAAGGCTTTTAATTAAAGAAAAAGGTAAAAATCATCTCTGTAAAATCAGTATGGAAAATAACTTTACAGGGTAATCAAACTTAAAGAGCTTAGAGGAACCCCCTCTGTCTTAGGTTCAAAGTATAGCAAACAAAGATAAGCACTCTAGTAAAAGGTACATTTACAAGTTGAGAAAAACAAAGTAAATCTAAGACGCCTTGCCTGGCTTTTACTTACAATTTTGAAATAAGAGAGACTTGTTTAGAAAGATGGGGAGAACCTGGATTGATGTCTGGTCCCTCTCAGTCCCAAGAGCGAACAACCCCTTAAACAAAGGACACACACAAAAGCCTTTCCCCCCCCAAGATTTGAAAGGATCTTGTCCCCTTATTGGTCCTTGGGGTCAGGTGTCAGCCAGGTTACCCGAGCTTCTTAACCCTTTACAGGTAAAAGGATTTGGAGTCTCTGGCTAGGAGGGATTTTAGTACTGTACACAGGAGAGCTGTTACCCTTCCCTTTATAGTTATGACAAGTCTCTTGCCATGTGGCTTATGCTTCCTTTGTTTCAAACACAAGCTGCCCAGCACATGGCTTGGAAACCTTAGAGTTCTCTCCATATTCATTTTCCTGCATGCCTTGCTAAGTCATAAGGTGTATCTGCCTTCTCTCAATGGGTCAGTTGTATAGCTGGTGGTCCTTAATGGGCCATCAAGCAGGCTAGGCAGTGCTGATGCCAAACTGTCTAGGGGTATCAGCCAGAAGCATAGCACAAGTTTGAAATACAGACATACATACATACATACATATTTATAACTCATAATACAAAGGTGATACAAACATATACACAAGATTATCATATCTGGCAAATTATGACATGTTTGCGGATATCTTACATGGCATATCTGGCTGATTGCTTTTAAAATGTTTAAGAAGCTTCATTTAAAATTAAATTAAAATGCTTAGACCCCCGGACTGGTGCCCAGAACGTGGGCAGTGTGAGTGCCACTGAAAATCAGCTCACGTGCCACCTTCGGCACGCATGCCATAGGTTGCCTACCCCTAATCTAGCCCTTGCTCTTTATCGGTTGCCATAATATGTGCAATATCTGAGTAGTACAAATGGTTTAGGTATTGCCATCAAGTTAAAGAAACTGTATGAATCATGGGAGCTACACTACAGAAAGGTTAGATATGCCTCAAAATGCAACACCACACACAAACTTGCCAGATAGTATCTTGTGAACTATGGAAAATAGGCAGCACACGCACAAAGATTTTCTGTGTTGTATAGCTAGTGCACCAGACTACTGCTGCTCTAAATGAAATATGGGCTAGCTCCTGTGAGCTAATTGAGATCAGAATTGGCCAATTATTTCCAAACATGGAAAAACAACAAACAAGTTTATTCAGATCTTTTGATACCAAAGATGGAACAAAAATAATTTTTATGGACTAGCATCATCTCACTAAGAACCCATAGGCAAGAAAGAAGAAATTATACTGAGTTTCCCAACACCACATATTATAGAAATACAGTACAAAAATCTCTTTCTCTGGAATAAAACATTACATGCGTAATGGTTGTAATAAGGCAACATTCCTTTATTTTACTGAAAAGTAAATAGTGTAGCTTCCAGTAATCTGAAATTCACAGTGATTATTTTTGTTCATATTTATTTCATCAGCTGACCAACACTTAAAACAGAGTTTTAGAAATCAACAGGGGAAAAAACACTGAAAATTGGAACAAGGATTGTGACTGTTACGGGGCTTTGTTAATGATTAGAAAGAAAAAAATCTATGACAAAATATCTGAAATAAATGTGAAAGTCAGGGCTTTTCTAGACAAATTGTGCTGCAAGGTCAGCTGTAAATCTACCGCAGATGCACTAACTGAAAGCAGATTAGATCAAAACACACTAAAATCTTTTAGTAAGTAGTAGCAGGATCCACATGAACAGTTAGTGCTTGGCACACTAGTTAGATTTAGACCCCATCTTGCTGCACAGTAGCTATGGAAAAGTGGCCTTTTACCCAAGCTGTTATGTCAAAAAGTGTTGGTATAATTTGTTATGTTTTACACAAATGAAACATTAGATTGAATGTGTCTATTTAATATTAAGTGTCTTTGGGTATGTCTACACTACGAGAATAGTTCGATTTTACTTAAAGCGAATTTGTGGAACCGATATTACAAAGTCGAACGTGTGTATCCACACTAAGGACAGTAATTCGACTATGTGAGTCCACACTAACGGGGCAAGCATCGACATTGGAAGCGGTGCACTGTGGGCAGCTATCCCACAGTTCCCGCAGTCCCGCTGCCCATTGGAATTCTGGGTCGAGCCCCCAATGCCTGCTGGGGCAAAAAATGTGTCGAGAGTGGTTTTGGGTAACTGTCGTCATTCAACCCTCACTCCCGCCCTCCCTCCGTGAAAGCGCCGGCGGGCAATCAGTTCGCGCACTTTTCTGGTGATTGACAGCGCGGACGCCACAGCACTGCGAGCACGGAGCCCGCTGCGATCATTGCTGCAGTTATGGCCGTTGTCAACACCTCGCACCTTATCATCCACCTTTTTCAGAGGCAGATGCTGAGAAATCGGGCGAGGAGGCTACGGCAGCGCGGTGAGGACATTAAGTCTGAGAGGGGCACAGACCTCTCACAAAGCACGGGACCCCGCGCCGTGAACATCATGGTGGCAATGGGTCATGTTGATGCTGTGGAACGGCGATTCTGGGCAAATCGCCTGGTTGCTGATTACGCCCAGCCAGACAGCCGGGCAATTAGAAGAGCCCAGTGGGACGCGCTGTGCATCCAGGAAGCTTTGAAAGCTAGGTTCCAGAGTGAGCAGGGTAACCTGTGACTATTAAGTTTGTTTAAACAGAAGCTGAACCTGCCCCCTTTTCTTTACCCAGTTAATGTTGACTATCCTCTCCAGTTACCAACCCCCTTCCCCCCCTTCCAACACACCTTTAAAAATAAAATAAATGAAACTTTGTTCATTAACACCGTTTTCTTTATTAAGGATTTCGTGGTAAAGTGTTGAAACTGGGACGCAGACTGTGGTAGGGAGCGGGTGTAGTGATGGAAAGGACGCTTCTAAACTCGAGGTATGACAGGCTCCTGTTCCTAGAGCGGTCCACAGTGGTGGACTGGTTGTTTCAACGGAGCCTGCCACCCCTCCTTTTCGGGACTCTGTGTGTGGGGGCTATGTGACTTTGTGGCGGGGGAGGGCGGTTACAGATCCCCTGCTGCATGGCTCTGTCATCCAGGCTAAGGACCGCTGCATAAGATCTGTTTTTCGCCCTCCCGCGCCACAAACTCACATAGCCCCCACACACAGAACATGAAAACCACCTCCCAGACTGACCAGGTTGCCTAGTGACTGCAATGTGTGTGTGACCTTCTGCTGAACCTGCTCCCGTGTCTGTACCCTGGTAAAGGTGACTGTCCTCTCCAATTACCAACCCCCTTCCCCCCCTTTAAACACACCCTCCTCTAAAAGAACATGACGGAAACAGTAATTAACAGAAACGTATTTTTTATTAACAACTACACAGTTAGGGGATGAAACTGGGACGGGGGCTTGGGTGAGGTGCTTTTGGAGTGAAGGAAAGGACTTATCACATCTTTGGGAATGAGAGTCTTCTGCTACTTGAGCAGTCTGCAGGGGTGGAGTGACTCTTTTCACGGCCCCTGCCGCCCCTCCTTCTTGGGGCTTTGGGTGAGGGGGGGATGGGACTTTGTGGCGGGGGAGGGCGGTTAGAGATAGAATGCAGCGGGGCTCTGTCCTCCTGCCTCCGGTCCTGCAGAACATCTACAAGGCGCCGGAGCATGTCCGTTTGCTCCCTCATTAGTCCAAGCAGCGTTTGAGTCACCTGCTGGTCTTCCTGCCGCCACCTGTCCTCCCGTTCGCTGTGTGATCGCTGGTATTGCAACATGTTCTCCCTCCACTGGGTCTGCTGTGCTGCCTCGGCTCGGGAGCAGCCCATAAGTTCTGAGAACATCTCGTCCTGTGTCCTTTTCTTTCGTCGCCTGATCTGCGCCAGCCTCTGGGAGGGGGATGCCGGGGTAGCTCGGGAGACACTCGCAGCTGTGGGATGGGAAAAATGAAGTGAATTCCTCACAAAGATACAGTTTTGCAAACAATGAATATAGTCTTTCTCTGTGAACAAGACCATGCACAGTACCTATCACATGCGCACTCAGTACAAGGTCGAATTTTCGGCCTTCCCATTGAGTGCCTGGGGTCTTGCTGTACAGATCACACAAGCGGGGCCGGACAACGGAATTCGGCTAGCAGGCGGACATGGTAAGCCGTAGACTTTTGGCTGCTTAAAGCTTAATTTATAGCAGTGCCCTCCTTTCACGTTCCAAGCAATGCTCCTAGCGTTGGCCAGTTCCTGCTGCCAGCAATCCGGCCAGCATGAACTCTGCCCCTGTCCCACCCCCCTTGCGGCTGTCCCCGGGAAAGATCCCTGCATGCTGCCCCTGTCCCGCCTCCACCGCGTGGCTGTAAACCGCCGGTTACAGTTATGTAAAGGAACAGGCAATCAGTCCCAATACTAACATTCCCCTAATTCAAAGCAGGCCATCATGAGTGATATCACTCTGATGAGGATTTTGGAGACAGAGAAAGACCGCATGCTGCGTGAATGCCAGCAAACACCAGGGCTGTATGCCGCCATGCTTTGCGAGGCAATGATCCCGGAGTACTTGCTGCTAGCCTGGCGCAGAAAAGTTTCCTACCATGGAGGACGCAATAAGGCCGCTCTCCCCAGGAACCTGATGCAAAGGCTTTCACAATACCTCCAGGAGAGCTTTGTGGAGATGTCCCAGGAGGATTTCTGCTCTATCCCCGTACATATTGACAGAATTTTCCAGTAGCTGCACTGGCAAGGACTAAAAACTAAACGCCTAGGGCAAACTAATCATGAAAAACCCATTGTTAAGATACCATTCCTATTCTGTTCAAAATAAATGTTTAAAACACTTACCTACTGATCCTTCCCCTGATTCACGGTCCGGGTTACCGCCTTGGGAGGGTTGGTAGGGGATCTCCGTGAGGGTGATGAAGAGATCCTGGCTGTCGGGGAAATCAGCGTTGAAAGCGCTGTCGACTGCCTCATTCTCCTTCCTCATCTTCCCCGTCCGCGAACATCTCCGAGGAAGCGGCCGTCGACAATACCCCATCGTCAGAGTCCACGGACAGTGGTGGGGTAGTGGTGGCGGCCGCACCTAGAATGGAATGCAGTGCCTCGTAGAAACTTCATGTCTGGGGCTGGGATCCGGAGCGTCCGTTTGACGCTTTGGTCTTCTGGTACCCTTGTCTCAGCTCCTTGATTTTCACGCGGCACTGCGTTGCATCCCGGCTGTATCCTCTCTCCGTCATGGCTTTTGTGATCTTCTCGTAGATCTTCGCATTCCGTTTTTTCGATCGCAGCTCCGAAAGCACGGACTCATCGCCCCACACAGCGATCAGATCCAAGACTTCCCGATCAGTCCATGCTGGGGCCCTCTTTCTATTCTGCGATTGCATGGTCACCTCTGCTGGAGAGCTCTGCATCGTTGCCAGTGCTGCTGAGCTCGCCACGATGTCCAAACAGGAAATGAGATTCAAACTGGCCAGACAGGAAAAGGAATTCAAATTTTCCCAGGGCTTTTCCTGTGTGGCTGGTGGCTGGTCAGAGCATCCGAGCTCGGACTGCTGTCCAGAGCGTCAACAGAGTGGTGCGCTGTGGGATAGCTCCTGGAGGTATTAGCGTCGAATTCCATCCACACCTACCCTAATTCAACATGGCCATGTCGAATTTAGCACCACTCCCCTCGTCGGGGTGGAGTACAGAAATCGATTTAAAGAGACCTCTATGTCGAAATAAATAGCTTCGTTGTGTGGACAGGTGCAGGGTTAATTTGAGTTAACACTGCTAAATTCGACATAACCTCCTAGTATAGACCAGGCCTTTGTGACAGCTTCTATCTCCCAATATATCATATCAGTGATCCTCTATATTGTGGTCACGATTGAAAAAGATCTCCATGATCCATTATGAGAATTGTGCAAGTAACTGATTTTTCAGTTTGCTATCTGTTCCAAATATTCAGGAAAGCAAGATCTTTTGGGTCAATTAAAATGTTTAGTTTGAATTCAATTTTTTAAAAATAAAATTGGAGGAAATTTTGAAACAAAGTCATTCCAAAGCAAAATTAAAACCAGTTCAAAAATGTGGAAACCAAATGTTATGAATTTCAGAATTTCTGAAATAATGCAATTGAAATTAACACAAACTTGCAAAATCTTTCAGTTAACCCTAATCTGCATTTTTCACTGAAAAAAGTTTGACAATTTTTTCCCCACAATTCCATGCATGATAGAGACCCACAAGAGTGAAATGGCAAGAGAGTGAGAGAGAATTTGACAGTATAATCCTATAATTCCTCCTTGTGACAATGTCCAGATTTTGGCCTCCTTCCTTTGATTCTGCTGACTTACTTAGCCCTGCTTTGTGCTCCTTGTCATCAAGTTCCCACAGTCATTTTTTCTGAATTTTGGAGGTCATCTAATCTGCTTTGTTACTGCATCTTTAGTTTTGTCGGGGTTCACTATCCTATAGAGGACTAAACAGTTTTTATAAGCATTGACCTAACTCATGTCAATGTTCTACAAGCACCAGCTTTAAGATAACAGTTTAAAAACATTAGCAATGTGATCATCACCCAAACTCCCTTCCCTTTTGAGTCCTCTATCAGACATTCATGTCTATTCCAGTAGATGAAGGAGCACATTTCTTCTTTCTTCTTCCATAGTCAAATGCTCATCTCCATTGTAGAGAATCTACTGGCAATTGCTAAGGGGAAAAAAAAAAAACCCAGAACCAGCTACAAAATCAAGAAGAGCTTCCTCAGAAATATGGCTAACTAGCAATCTAAGTTACAGGGTTCCCATTCTAAGCTTCCATTTTACACTTTAAAATTCATTATTCTGTCCTGTGATTAAGTCATAATTACAAGTAAGTGATGCATCAAGTAACTTATTTCCTAACCAAAAGGTTCTTGTACAGAAGAAAGATTAATATGGGCAATATGTTACCCATTTTATTCTGCCAATCCCATCTAAAAAACTCTAAACTGTACTGCTATTTTTCTGTGATTTATTGCCCATTATTGGGTATCTTCAGCTGAAATCATTGGTGCCGCAATATGCTAGCTAACTCTGCAGTGAAGTATTAGAAAAACCATCCACAGGGAGGTACAAGAATGCCCTTCCTACTTAAAATATTTTAAAAGCCAGTATGATCTTCCTTTAGGTCAAAATCACCAGTAGGAGAGAGAGAAGGATTTTCTGTAACATTCTTGCTTCAGACAGCCTTAGTTCCAAAACAGTGAAAGCCACAGCTAACAAATCTGCCTCTGAATTCCTAACAGCAACATTTATTTCCCAAGGTAGTTTTGAAAGTGTCAGAGTTTCAAATGCCTAAGGTTGTGAACAGTAGCACAAAATTTAATGTTAGGCTAGCAATTGCTTTGACTTTTTTTAAAACCTCTATTTTTGTAACTTGAATCTGGGCATTTTAAAAGCTTTAAAGCAATGTAACATTTATAAATTTAAAAATTCCCTAAGATTGGTATTTGTACTAAAGATTCTCTGCTGCACACCAGTTACAAATGTAAATGTTCTTTTGGGGTTCATCAGGCTATGTAATGTATTGTGAAGGGTGGAAAATTCTCCCTTAATCTAACCAAATCACCTCAACAGCACTTCCATTCTGGTGCATGTTGTCCCAGTGCTTATGTTCCAGTACAGGCAAATGTAGAGATACTTTGGAGAGGAAAGGAATTCATGTAATAAATGTTCTGCAGAACTGAGCTGACTTGGTGGTCCTGATCTTCTTCTCTCTTTCCCCCTCTGGAGTTTACTGCTGTATTTCAGATCAATTGGCTGAAAAATTCCTGTTGGGACTGCTTGGCCTATTCAGTCTCTCTGTTGTGTATGCAGAGGCAAAGAGGTATTCCAGATGTGCAATGTCTCTCTGACATAATCCTCCTGCACTGCTTGGGATGGTGTCTGTTGGAAAAAATCAGAGGTGATCTGATGTCTAAGTGTGTAAGACTCCATTATACTCAGACTTTTTCACACAATTCATATTAGACTGTAGAATTCATTGTCATAGAATGTTGCTCAGGCCAAAAGTTTAGCACAATCCAAAGAGGAAGTGGACATTTACATGGATAACAAGAACATCCAGAGTTTAACAGGTAATTTTAAATGAGTTTTGGAAAAGTTATAAAAACCTCAAGATAGTGGGTTAGATAGAGCATGAATGTGATCCAGCAT
The DNA here is from genome assembly GCF_028017835.1 of Emys orbicularis. Classification (NCBI taxonomy): domain Eukaryota; kingdom Metazoa; phylum Chordata; order Testudines; family Emydidae; genus Emys; species Emys orbicularis. The sequence goes on from NC_088685.1 coordinate 185,864,379, forward strand.
AGCAAGTCCTAGGTTGCTATCAAGGCTCCAATTTATGCTTTGCCATGTTTCCTAGGCAAGTTTAAGAATAATAGAAACATAAAGCTAAAAGAGACCTCAAGAGGTCATCTAGTCCAGCCCCTTGTGCTAAGGTAAGACCAAGTAAAGCTAGACCATCCCTGACAAGTGTTTGTCTAACCTGTTCTTCAAAACCTCCCTTGGAAGCCTATTCCAGTGCTTAACTACCATTATAGTTAGATCTCCCCCCCCCCTAATATCTAACCTAAATCTCCCTTACTGCAGATTAAGCCCTTGTCACAACCAAGACATGGGCAGTCTGACCTAGGAGGCAAAGCAGGAGTCAGACCAGGAGGCAAAACTGAGAGTTAGGTGTCAGGCAATTAGGAGATCAGAAGCAGGGGACCAATTTGAGAGCAGAACCACGGATTAGTAACCAAAGTCAGGCCAGGTCAGGATACCAGGATGTCAAGGCAGGGGACCAGGAGGGGGAGCAGGAAGCATAAGACACACAGTCCAGAGCAACGTGAATCCAGTTGCATAGACAACTTCCTCTTTCTGTGCTAGATTAAAATAGGGACTGTGGCCAATCAGGGCCCCCAGAGTTCTGCCAATCAGCTTTCAGGATTGGGGTCGTCTGTCTGAGTTCAGCTCCTATTTCAACAGTAGCTAGTAGGTTCCTGGGTGGCTGGTTGGAGCATGCTGGCACCAAAGATCCCTGTAGACCAGTGTTCAAGACCCTTAGTGCACTTCACTTCTTGTCCTACCATCTGTGGACATTGAGAAAAATAAATCACTGTCCTCTTTATAACAGCCCTGTCATAGGTTTCACCCCCACTCTGGACTTTAGAGTACAGATATGGGGACCTGCATGTGAACCCCTAAACTGAATTACCAGTTTAGATCTGGTTTTGCTGCCACCACTTCCAAGTTCTAACTCCTTTCCCTGGGTAGCCTTGAGAGACTTCTTCACCAATTTCCTGGTAAACACCGATCCAAACCCTTGGATCTTAACACAAGGAGAATTTAACCATCCTCCCTCCATTCCCCCACCAATTCCTGGTGAGTCCAGATCCAATCCTCTTGGATCTTAACACAAGGAAAAATCAATCAGGTTCTTAAAAATAAGACTTTTAATTAAAGAAAAGAAAGGTAAAAGAAAACCCTCTGGGAGATAGCATACCAGCTGATCTCACAGACAACAGATTCAAAACACAGAGGATGTTCCCCTGGGAAAAAGCTTAGTTACACAAAAAATACCCAATTTGATTATTCCCTCATGCCCAAGACAAGTTACAAAGAAAATAAACATAAACCTATTTATTTCCTTCACTAATACTCACTACTTGATAAGAGGCTGAATTTTGGAGCTTTCCCACTCTGGTAAAAACTTAAACTAAACTCTAAACAAAGGAAACTTCCCTCCTTCCTTTTGAACCATCTTATCCCCCCATTGGTTCCTCTGGTCAGGTGTCAGCTAGGCTAGGTGAACTTCTTAACCCTTTACAGGTAAAAGAGGCATTAACCCTTAACTATCTGTTTATGACAAGCCCTTAACATATTGGAAGACTATTAGGTTCCCCCTCAGTCTTCTTTTCTCAAGACTAAACATGCCCAATTTTTTAAACTTTTCCTCATAGGTAAGGATTTCTAAACCTTTTATTATTTTTGTTGTTCTCCTTTGGACACTCTCCAATTTATCCACATCTTTCCTAAAGTGCAGTGCCCAGAACTGGACCAGTGCTGAGTACAACAGGACAATTACCTCCCATGTCTTACATACGACACTTCTGTTAATACAACCCAGAATGATATTAACCTTTTTAGCAATTGTATTACATTGTTAACTCATATACAATTTATAATCCACTATAACCCCCCAAATTGTTTTCAGCAGTACTGCCACCTAACCAGTTATTCCCCATTTTATAATTATGCACTTGATTTTTTTCTTCCTAAGTGTACTAGGTACAACTAAGTACTTTGCACTTGTCTTTACTAACTTTCATCTCCTTGACTTCAGACCAATTCTCCAATTTGTCAAGGTAGTTTTGAAGTATAATCTTATCCTCCAAAGTGCTACAATCCCTGCCAACTTGTGCCATCTGCAAATTTTGTAAGCATACTCTGCACTTTATTATCCAAGTCATTCATTAAAATAGTGAATAGTTCCAGACCCAGGATTGACCCCTGAGGGACCTCACTACAACAAATCATTGAGGACTATTCTTTGAGACTCTCTAAGCTGCAATCTTTTTTTCCTATTCCACAGTATTTGCATTTGTTTTACAGAGGTTTTGCACTGCAGCCTTTAATAAGCTAGAGATCTTTTTTTTTCTTTGAAGACCAGGAAAGGTTTGCAAAGAAGCCTGTCAGGTGTAGTCTGCAGTACAATTCTGCCTTCTGTCTGAGTGGGCAACCTATATGAGCCTTCAAGTTGTGTCATACTTTTGTAAGGGGACTGTTGCCCCCTTACTAACATTCAGTGGGGGTGTTTTGGTTGGCTAGCTCCCAGCACTAAAAGGGGAAGGGTCGATGGCAAATCAGGAGCCTGAGACTGACAGTCCCCAGGAACAATGGGGAGAGGCCAATGCTCCAGATCAGCCTGATTGACAGGGCGGGCAGGCTAATCAGCATGACAGGAGGCCAGGGTGGGTCCTGTCCTCCGTGTGAGCTGGAATTGCCTGGATCAGACTGAGTGGGGCCGAGCTAAGGAGAAAGCAGGGGCCCAAGCTGAGCTGGAGAGCAGAACCGTGCCAGATCCAGAGGGGCCAGAGGCGCAGCCACAGAGCCAGAGACACAGCCCAGGGAGAGCAGATGCTGTGCTGGGAGCAGAGCCGCAGCCACAGAGCCAGAGACGCAGCCCAGGGAGAGCAGATCCTGTGCTAGGAGCAGAGCTGCAGCCACAGAGCCAGAGACGCAGCCCAGGGAGAGCAGATCGTGTGCTGGGAGCAGAGCCGCAGCCAAAGAGCCAGAGACGCAGCCCAGGGAGAGCAGATCGTGTGCTGGGAGCAGAGCCGCAGCCACAGAGCCAGAGACGCAGCCCAGGGAGAGCAGATCCTGTGCTGGGAGCAGAGCTGCAGCCACAGAGCCAGGTGTGGTGAGCAAGTGGGGCCAGCCAAGGGGGGACCTTGGGCAAATGGCCCAGCACAGAAAGACACCCCCAGACAAGGGCCCTTGCAGGCCAGACCGGGAGGGGGACCTTAACCTGACGGGGGGCTGACGCTGGGAAGAAGGGTCCCACCACTCAAAGCCCGGAGGTGTGTGGCCACCACCATTGCAAGTGTCCAACCCGCAGCATACCTGCAGCACAGCCAGGGCCTGAGACGGAAATCTGGGACCTACAAGGAACAGACTGTGAAGTGCCCTGATGTCCAGAGACACTGTTTGTGATGTTCCCTGCCACAAAGCAGGGTGATGTGTTTTCCTTTAACCTTTCCCATTTTTCCTTATTCTTTTCTTTAGATTAACTGTTAATTAAACAACTTGTATTTGTTTTAAATTGTATGGAATAGTCAGTGGGTCAGGGAGGTGCCCAGTGCAGAGAGAGTACCCCGGAGTGGGGACACCCTAGCCCCTGTCCTAGGTGACCACAGCAGGGTTGGGGGTTGAGCCCCCCAGGAATCCTGGGCCCAGCCTTGTTGGGGTTACGAGGACTCTGCCAGACAGGAGAGTGGAAGGGGAGCCCTCAAGGGCAGGGAGGCCTCTGGGTAAAGGGAGTGGGAGCGAGGACTCAGATTCTTTCGCTAGCCCACTTCACCGGGGTAGTGCAGAAGCCAGGAAAGTTCCCCACAATAGCGGGACCATTCCCCCGCTTACACTTTGATCCATTGTAAGCATGTTTGTGGCAATCCCAAGGCTCATATACCTTGTCATCTTGATTAATATAATAACTTCCTTCTTTATTTCAACAAAAATAATCAGTTCATCGCTTCTTGTAATCTTTAATCTTATTCACTACCATAGTTAGTCTCCAGATACCTTTTTAAATATGGCACATTTTCTTTCAGTCCTGCCTACTCTTGTGGTATAGTAGAAAACCAATAGCACAAATTGTCTTTAAGGTTTCTTACAGGTGTCTAGACTTTTCAGAGTTTTTCTGTTCTTCAATTCTTTACTAATTGTTATTAATTTAATTATTTACAAGAGTCCAATTCCTTATACTGTACTTCTAAAATGTCTCTCAGATCCAATGCTAAACGGAAAAAGTTTATCACATGTTGAACCTGTTAATCAATGTCAACTATTTATCATCCCAGGACAACCGTGTCACGTGAGATGACAGGGCATAGGAATATATTTAGGTGTACTGTGTGTTGAACATTATGCAGATTAGAACTGTGTTGGGGAGAAGGGAAAATTTTTTCAAAAGGGATGAGCATTGGCATCTCCCACTGAAGTCTATGGGAACTGTAAATACTGAGCACTGCTGAAAATTAGACTATTCATGTACAGCAGATGCTACAAGAGTGGTGGATTTTTGCTAGAAAAAGCAAAAATAATTCTCTTTCCATTCCCTGCAGGGCTAATTTTGCCCAAAGTGCCTACATTGAAGGAGCACTGGGCATTCACAATACACCCTGACTTCAGAGAAATTTTGACACTCAGCTGAGACCACTGCCTGTCATGCTGACCAGTAGTGTCTCATTATTTCCTTAGACTTCCTTGTCTGTCTGTATCCATCTGTTGTCTCTTGTCATATAAAAATGGTGAACTCTTTGGGGCAGAAACTATCTTTTTTTTCTGTGTTTTTGTGTGGGTAGGGAATGTCATTCCATGTTGTGAGAGTTTGCAAGGCTTAATGTTATAATAGACTCCGAGTAGTACTGAGCATGTCCTTAGTTTCCACTGATTTCAATGAGAGATGAAATGTCTCAGCATCATGGAAAATAAGAATCAGGCCCAGTTTGAAGAATGTCTAAACCAGGTCAACAACAATTCTTACTTTCACGTCTACCAAAGTGAAAAGCATGTGCTGGGAATGTGACCAGAACAACATGCTAAAGGGCAGGGGGAATATTATATATAAAATAGCCTGGTGTCATTTCTAATGTGATTTATTTCCAGTCACCTTGGCCAATTATAATTGATTTATGGGGTTATATGGTCTTATTAATCAATAAAATCTGCCTCAACATGGGTACATAAAAATGTGATTCAATGTAAAAGTGAAATTTGATCAAGCACTAAATTGAATTTAGAATTCATCCAGCCTAGATACTGAATTAATTTTAGATTTAATCTGTGTACACAATAAATTGATTAAAAACTTAAATCTATTTGAACACTAAACTGATTCAACTGATTAAAATATTGAACCACGTTAAACGTAAGCAACCCAAACTAAAGGGAAATTACACAGAGAACAGGGACACTGGCCAAAATGCTAGTGTATTATACTCATTACATGAAGTTTTTAGTCATCCTTACTGAAAGATACTAGGCATCACAAGACAGACAAGATGGCTAGGGAGAACATATATGTTTCAGTTATCCCCTTTTTTCCAGCAAACATGTATGTGCATTGCCCAGTTTCAGTATTACTGGAAGAACAATACTGGAAAATAGGTCATTGGGAATTATTTTTCAGTGTTATTCTGTTTGTTTTCTCTCAGAAATGCTGTATGTCAGACATGTGTGACTAGTGTAGCAATGGCATTTTGGAAACTCAGTTTGGAAGATTATTCATTTTTGTGGAGATGTGCTGCTGTATCTTTGAGAAGATAGGAAAGGAATGGCCCCCACATCATCTCCCAGTTGATTTATGAAATAGTCTTTGTGACACTGCACCCCATAGTCTTCATAAAAATATTATTATGATATGATTATGGCATAACTATGATGTATTTTATGCAAGATAGGTCATGTGAGATATCATTGGAAATGTTATGATTTACTGAATATGATTATCCTACTTGTATGCATGTATCATTTTGAATCTGAAGTTAGGAATATTGTCTATGTATCTATTACAAATGTATTTACACATGGGGAACACCCACTAGGCAGAATGCACTCAGTCTAGATGGCTGGCTGGGAAGGGCCTATTCATGTTGATGAGCCATTAGAAGAAAACAATTAGTCATAGAAGAAGCTAATCTCCCACCGGGGAGCCTTTCTGAGGATGCTACAAACAGACTCTGACTCATGGCTGCTATGACACTACAGGGTCATGTGACCAAGTCATCTGGTGCTGGACTCCATCTTGGAATACCAGTGTTTTTCCACTGACTGGAGTGGGAACCAAGCTTTGAAACAAAGGGTTCCTGCCATATGCAAAAGCTATTTAACCACATCACTGTGGTTCTTCACTAACTCCCCACCCAAAGAGACTCTTGGAAACACCTGAGGAATGCGGACTGAACTGGGGGGGAAGTGCTGGACCCTGGCTAGAAGGATTTTTAGCCTGTGAAAGGAACACCTGGGTTTTTTAAGCTGTAAGCAAGTGCAGCTGGCCCCTTAAGAATCTCTGCAGCCTGCTTGAATCATCATTTAGGGTGAGAATTTGCTACTCATATCCAATCTCTTTAGTATATTAAGTTTAGTTTGCATGTTTTGTTTGTTTGCTAGGTAATCTGCTTTGATCTGTTTGCTATCCCTTATAATTACTTAAAATCTGTCTTTTGTAGTTAATAAACTTATTTTTGCTTTGCCTAAAATCAGTGTGTGGGAGTCATAACTTGGGGCAGAAATCTCTTGCATATCCTTCTCCACATTGTGGGAGGGGGCAAATTTCATGAGTTTACACTGTACAGATCTCTGTGCAGTGCAAGACAATATAATTTTGGGTTTACACTCCAGAGGGGGGTCTGCACTTGAGCAGCTGGGCAGTTCCTTAGCTGTAGCCTCCCCATGCAGAGCTGATCACAGCATCTGTATGTACTGCAGTTGGGTGTGTCCCTACCTGTATGTGTGCTGGAGCCTAGGAGAGGGCTTGGCAGGCTGGTCATAACAGTACTGTGTAAAGGGAGCCCAGCCTGATGGGTTGCGGGACTCAGTGGTACCCCAGTTCCAGGTGGCACCCTGGGAAGAACCCATCACAGTCTTGATCATGACTTTGCATGACTTTTGTCTCACCATCTGTATCAGAATGGATTTTCTGTGGATGTAGATAATCAGTTACAGTGTGGTGAGTGGTAGCCAATTTATATAATTATATACAAAAACTCAGCATGTTAATAGGTGTGTGTGTATATATATATATATATATACACAACCTGGAATGGTGGAGATTAAAGATTAAATGAAGGTGAATATTGAAAATGAATGGAACAAAGTGCATGGTAGCTCTCCTTAACAGAAGAGAGAAGAATATTCCCTATGGATCTTTCTGATGTGTTTTCCCCATTTACATTTTATATTGAAATTGTTTATGGCAATAAGCATACAAACATTGGACTTAAGATAGAACAATAAGCAGTTATATTTGAAGTTATATATGCATAGTACAGTTCAAAAAAAATATTTAGGTCAGACAAGACTTAATTCTCTCTCACAGGATTACACAAATAACTTAGGAAAAGAAAATTGAGCCTAATATCCTAAATATGGTTTTCTCATAAATCCCAATACCTTCACCAACTCTGAGTGGGATTAGGAGGAGGGGGCACAAAGATAGAATATGCAGTTTGTCTACAGCTGATTAAATGTATACATTTTAAATGGGAAAGCACCCAGCACAATCTTGGCATCACCGGAATATAAATAACTATAATTAATAATATATTGTACTTAAAAAAAAAAACAAAAAAACCCTGACTAGCTAGGAGTTGCATAAAGTCCTAACAACGAGGCCATGGATTGTTGGCATGTAAATACCTGTTCATTGCTTGCTGGATCATAGTAAGTTCCTCACCTCTGTGATGCACATATCCACTCAACACCGCTGCTGCCAGCTGGATTGTCATAAGCAGCCTGCCAAAAAGTTCCACAAAGACACCAATGTAACTATTACTGTTCTGTGAAATGGTAAATTGCAGCGAGAGTTGTTTTGTACTAACACCAAATAAGGAACTTCATTTGAATAATGAAAATGATATTGTCACTACAAGTATTCTGCTTTACTCACTGCTTCATTGCAGAGCCTAGAACCTTCTCCAACCCCCCTCCTGCTACAGTTTTAAGAAAATAGCACACATCCTCAAATATTTAAAAAAAACCTCCCTTGTTCATACAGAAATATCTTTAAAAAGAATATTTAATAGCAAATTATTAATCCAGACAAGCCACCAGTTTCAGTACATGCTCAGCTTCTATACTTAAGGAGGGTTTTACTCAGCTGATTCATATAAATAGTCATACCCTGAAGGCATATATTCCTGATCAACAGGATTAGCTCCCTTCACTAGGGCTATGGTATGAGTACCATTGCTGCTACAGGCACATAATAATTCAGATAAATTTGAAATCAGCTGATGATACCAACTCTTTCTTCTCGGTTTTGTACTTTGATCAGCATCAGCTATACATGATTTTGGAATGCAACTACATCCAGTGGCAGCAACTGGTGTTGTGCAATGTTTTCTCATCCAGCTCTGTCAGGACTGGTTTCCTTGTTTAAACTTGAGTAAGCTTTGGGCTGTACTCTAACAGATAAAGAAAGTCTGAAACAACTGCAAAAAGTCTCATAAGGAATCCCTCTCATTTACCTTTTACTGTGTCTGTATTAGAAGTAGTGGGTAATTATTGGTCAAAACAAAAGAAAGAGTCCGATTACAAGGACTTGAATTGGGGTCTCCCACATCCTAGATGAGTATCCTAATCAACAGGATACACAGTCAGTCTCCTGCACTGTAGTCTGATAAATATTTATTTATATAAATTGAAACAGTTGCAAAAATTGGTGGAGATAAGTTACCTGGGGGTTAGGGCACTCACGGGGGAAATTCAGGTTCAAGTTGCTGCTCTGAATCAGCCAGCACAGATACCTAAACCTGTATGGCATATAAACTGGACAAGCACCCTAACCACTGAGCTATTTACTATTCTTGTTTCTTTTGCTTGTACTATCTCATGAAAACAAATCAAAAGATTTTCTTCTCCTGCAGAACTAAAAACATTTTGTTGGGTTTTTTTTCTGGCCAGCCCTAGTATGTATCTTCCTGCCTAGACATGTCTGAGATATGTGTATATAGGGTTATGACCACCTGAGATGGATGAAGTTGTAGATTTTAGTACGTATTCTAGTGGTTAACAAACTGATGATGAATTTGAAGGAGAGGATCTCTCTTTCTCTCTCGAAAGAAATTGGAAAAATGTTAGTAAGGAGCATAATAAAGGGTTATAATTTAATTGTAATGAGGGGATGCAATTTAGAGAGGGTGTTAGCAGCAAATACACAAAGATTTTTAATTCTGGAAAAAGAAATCCATTAACTTCTATTATAAATTATTCTCTCCAATGAAGCTTTAATCACAATATCATAAATTATTTGTAAGTGTAATTCACCAGCAACATCAGGACTATGTTGAAGCCATAGTTCAGCAAGGTACTTAAGTTCATGCCTAACTTTAAGCATATGAGTAGTCTCTTTGACTTCAGTGGGACTGCTCACATGCTTAAAGTTAGTCATATGCTCAATTACCTTGCGGCATCAGGGCCTTGTGGTTTCCTTGTGTCAGTGCTCTCTGTGATACTAGCATGAAACTTTCTAAATCTGTGTATTACTGTGCTGGTGACTTCTGGCTCCTTTCCCATTGGGAGTCTCTGATGGTGGCTAGCAGTTTTAGTTGGGTGCTCTTGTTCCTGAAAGCAGCTCCTGTTTTCTTTCTTCCTATGTAGCAGCAACCCTAAAGGAGGGAGTGGTTCCTCCTCCTTATCACCAGCAATTTTTAACAGATATTGAAGCAACTGAAAAGAAAGGAAGTGCCAGCACTATGCCACTTGACTTTTCTCCTCCAAACCTCAGCAAGTGCTCCACAGACCATCAGTGATCCACAGAATGTGATTTGAAAACTACTGGAATAGTGAACAGATATGGAATACAAATGAACTGCCTGAATTCATTAAAGTTTCAGGATGCACAACAATTTTCATGTAGATTCAGGAGAGATCCATATATTTGCAAATGACAAATGGTATGGTGCTACAAATAATACTAAAACAAGTTCAAGTACTTTATTCATTACTATATTTGCAAAATGTTTTTTCTTCATTGTTTCACAAACTCTCACTTATACAGCACCTCTCATTCATAGATTTCAAAGCACTTTGCAAATGTTTATTAGCATTATTATACCCCGTTTTCAAGTGACAAACTGAGGCACAGAGAGGTCAAACAACTTGCTCAAACAGCAATCAATAGCTGAGCTAAGGCTAGAATCCAGGGCTCCTGACTTTCAGTCTAAAACCCTTCCCTGCTAGATCATGCATTAATATATTATGTGGTCAAGTTACAATTGTATGAACTTTATCTTTTCTGACTTTTGTGCCTTTAAATCGTAGGGACTTTGGTTGGTTGGTTTTTGTTCTTGTTTGTTTGTTTGTTTTTGCAATGGTGGGAGGAGGCAGAGTTGCATTTTGTTTCTTTACATAGGATAGCCCTATTAAACAAACCTGCAGTTAACCAGGCCCCCTGGTTATCAAAAGTTTGGTCGAATCCCAGTAACAAAGCACATCATATATTGCATACCCATTTATCTAAAACCCCACTTTTCCAAATATTTGGGATGCTTTTGAAACATTCTGGGAAAAACAAAATTATATTGTTCTTCTTTGCTCTGAAGGAGTATGTGTGTGTGAGGAATAGACCTTGATCACCTATTCAGATAAACATACACTATAAGTTTATTTGAATATTCAATGTCAGATTCAAAAAATCCCAGTGTGTGTGATCACATTCAGTGTGATCATTGAAATAACAGAGACAATTTTATTTCAGGTCACAACAATAGTGTAGTTGAATGTAAATATAGTGCTGCCAATGCTCAGAATGTAATTGCCACTAGTGATTTTGGCCCCTTGCCAGAGCCAGTCTTGTGATGACACTAAGAACCTCCAGCCCTCACCATGGATTTCAGCACAGCGCAGGAGAAATCCTTTTCCTCCCCACTTTCCCACCTCCAGGGGAAGAGCAGCCAATCTGACCTGCTGAAGGAGCCAGCTCTCTCCCAACCTCTCAAGCTCTGCGAGTAGTTTCTCAGTAGGGGATAGGAAAGAAGAAGCAGCTAACACCATTCTCACACCAGGGTATAGGAAAGGAGGCAGCAGAAAGAACTCAGTGCAGCTAGGCTCCCTGCTCTCCCCTGTCCTCCTGTGAAAAAAAGTGTCAGTCTGCTCCCTACCCCCATTCCTGCAACTCCAGGCATGGGAAAGGGAAGGGCAGCGGGCGGTGGGAGGGATGAAGAACCCCTGGAACTGCCTTCCCCAGGCATGCCAAGAGGGAGAAAGGGACCCCACTGCCATCCAGATCCAGAAGAGGGGATGAAGAGCCCCCACAGCTGCAGGGCGAGCAGATGTGGGCCTGGGAGCAAAGGGCAGATGTGGAGTCAGAGCATGTATAATTAATTGCTGGGATGGGGGTGGGTGGCGCAGAACTAATTAGTTAGGTTGGGTTTGAGGAGAAACTAGAAGCTCAGCACCATCAGGCAGCAAGTAAGAGCTCCTGCAGTGGGGGCCCTCATCACGTTTCTCTGCAAGTGTGGGTGACTTGGCAAGACTGGTGCTACCACACATACTCAGGGGAAGTTATATATCAAAAGACCAAAAAACACAATGCAGTCTTCTAAAAAAAATAAATAAAAAATAAAAATAAAAAAGCATGACATTTGGCCCAATTTCATACTTTGTTGGGGTCTGATTTATGAATTTTGAACTTTTGGAGTTGGCAATATTGCAAATAAATAATACTTGCATATGCCTGTGGGTGGATATATATGGAGTAGTTCAAATTAAGTATATTGTTCAAAAGTTCATAGAAAATATCATACTGGACATGTATGATATGTGATATTTAAATACATTTAATTGTGTTACTTTTAAGCCAAATTTCTTCCATCTGGTAAAGGACACAGGCATCACTGAGCAAAAACAACGAGAAGTCCTTGCAGCACCTTAGAGACTAAAAAAGGAATTTGGGCATAAGCTTTTGTGGGCTAAAACCCACTTCATCAGATACCTGGAGTGGAAAATATAGTAGAGAGGTATAAATACACAGCATATGAAAAGATGGGAGTTACCTTACCAAGTGGGGGGTCAGTGCTAACGAGTCAATTCAATTAAGGTGGAAGTGGGCTATTCTCAACAGTTGACAAGAAGGGAGGAAAAATCACTTTTGTAGTGCTAATGAATTCAATGTAATCAAGGTGGTCCATTTCAAACAGTTGACAAGAAGGTGTGAGTATTAGCAGGGGGGAAATTAGTTTTTGTAGTGACCCATCCACTCCCAGTCTTTATTCAGCCCTAATTTGATGGTGTGCAGTTTGCAAATTAATTCCAGTTCTGCAGTTTCTCGTTGGAGTCTGTTTTTGAAGATTTTTTGTTGAAGAATTTCCTCTTTTCAGTCTGTTATTGAGTGTCCAGGGAGATTGAAGTGTTCTCCTACTGGTTTTTGAATGTTATAGTTCTTGATGTCAGATTTGTGTCCATTTATTCTTTTGCGTAAAGACTGTCCGGTTTGGCCAATGTATATAGCAGAGGGACATTGCTGGCACATGATGGCATATATCACATTGGTAGATGTGCAGGTGAACGAGCCCCGGATGGTGTGGCTGATGTGGTTAGGTCCTATGATGGTGTCCCTTGAATAGACATGCGGACAGAGTTGGCACTGGGGTTTGTTGCAGAGTTTGGTTCCTGGGTTAGTGTTTTTGTTGTGTGGTGTGTAGTTGCTGGTGAGTATTTGCTTGAGGTTGGGGGGCTGAAGCAAATACTCACCAGCAACTACACACCACACAACAAAAACACTAACCCAGGAACCATCTGATGAAGTGGGATTTAGCCCACAAAAGCTTATGCCCAAATACATTTGTTAGTCTCTTAAGTGCCACAAGGACTCCTCGTTTTTTTTGCTGATATAGACTAACACGGCTACCACTCTGAAACAAGTCATCATTGAGAGATATCTGAAACTTTGCAAAGAAGCTGGGTTTGAGTTATCTGAAAGAGGCTTGGAACATTTAATAACTTACGAAAATCCACCATATTTACATGATGGGATCACTTTTTTTTAAAAAAAGCAAGAATGATACTTTACCAAAACTTCCACGGAGGGGATTGGGGGTCATCACCTTTTGGAGGAGGAAAAGGAAAAAGTCTGACACTTTCAGCACATAGTATTTTTCAAGTGCCTGAAAACCAGAGTTATAATGGACATGGTTTCTCATCTGTAACTGCAGCATCACTGCACAGTATTGAAATGATCCCTCTTGTCTTGCAAATTATCTTTGCTATTCCCATTGCTTAGAGGCAAAAAGATACTAATGTTCAAGTAACAAAGTCTAGCAAGCTGGCTTCTTTTAATTTGCTTTTATTCACAGAGAAATACTTGTACAACATCTTCAGTACATGTGCTAGTCCTACAGATAGACAAATTAAATTAAGTGAGTATGGTGGAAGGGCCACAGACTGAAACTCATGCTCTTCTCTGTGGAGATGGAGGGTTTCAGAAGAAGTAGAACAAATATGGTTCCTTTCATGGGGAACACAGAATTTCCACCTCTGGAGGAACTTTTCAGCAGCTTCTACCCAACCATGTCTCCACGGAGTGTATGAATAGGCAAGAAGAGGGAGGGCAGGTGCAGGACTGGTGAACTTTCTTGACCATGTATCCACTGACTATTGCCTCCCCCTATCAATGGGGAATGGAAACAGAAGACATTTCTGCAGCTTCCAAGTTGCGGTAGTTCTTTGGAGGTGGCTCCATTCTCAAGTCATTCTTTGCCCCTCTGCACCAAGCCCAGCTCTTTGTGCATGATGAAAGGGGAAAGTGGGGACTATGCACTTCTCTAATAATACCTTTAGGAAAAGCAACTCTTCTTACAGGGCACATGCTATTAACTACACATACACACACAATACATTTCTGATCTTAAATTTAGATTAATTCCCTTTGCCTTTTATTTTTTACTAATATTTCACATTGAAGGACTTTATAGATTTATTCTAATTAACCCCAAAGAGCAGAGGGGCAGATTAATGCAATGCTGTGGTACCTTCATATTTTATTCCTGTGAACTAGATCATGGCTTTCAGAAACAGCCCTTAGCAAAGGGTAGTGCAGTACTCCCATACTCCTGAGAGATCATCAAGAGACTGAATGCATCCCAGAGGATCCCAGAATGTAAATATCTGCTATATCTCTTTAAGGGATGCAATTTACTACCCTCTCCACAGTACCGCTCTATAGGCCAGTGTAGAAGGGGTGGAGCCATGGTCCCATCGCATCTGTTTACCTCTCACCCATAAAGCAAAGTGTGGAAGATTAGCCATGCAGGGGACTACAATGACAACAGAGCAGAGCCTTGAAAGAGCGAAGTCTGTTACAGTGGATTTCTGATGTAATGGACTTATGGTCGCATGCATCCACTGACTCCTTGGACTCTTTCACAGAGCAGTGGGCATTGTCTGGTGTTCTGTGCTTGGTGTCCCCATCTGGTTCCCTTCTTTTATACCTTTGCCCCCAGCTCCTGTTCCTGTTTTATCATTTCTTGTGTCCTGTGTTGATTCCAGGCTGTATGGCCCCTCCCCTGTTTGAGAGGGTGGCCCTTTGGTTCTTGTGGGCTCCACCCACCCTTTTGGAATTTCAAATAGGCTGACCCCTTTGATTAGCCCTAAACTCACTTTACAATTAGTATTTTTATATCATAAATCATTGTATACTGAATCTGCAAAAGTCTTCATCATCTTTTACCTAATGTAATTTGAAATAACACACATCTTGGTATGTATTTTTTTTAAATAATTATGTGTAGCTTTATCACCACCATTGTTAGCTACTTTACTTGTTAAACCTCAGTGCAATCAACGGGGCAATCTCTAGCAGCATCCACCACTGAAAGGGCAAACCTGTTCTCTCCACTACTAGGCAAAATGGCCTTTGTAATGTATTTTAGCAAGTTCTCTACTCCTAATGCACTAGCTTACTGAGGCATGGAAAAGTCATTTCCACATTAATCTACACCTGGAAAAGCTGCTCTGATAAGACTTGGCCTCAGTCAGTAAATCCTTCTCAACTCATCTTGGTACTACTGCAAGGCTAATTGCACAAGCAACAATCACATATCTAACCAAGGGATTGACTTAATTTTTTTAACTCTCTTTGGAGTTATGCTGTTGCACAGCTCACTACTGCTTATATTACAGAAGGAACCACTGTGGTCTATTTGTGCTGACATTAATTCTAATAATAGTGAAGTTTTCCTCCACACCCAATTATTAAAACTAAACACATCTCTGTCTGGCTATGTTATATTCTTTCTATCCATCCGCTTATGAATCCATTACAATAACACCACACGATAGTAGAGCAGCAGATTAAAGTGAGTTCTTAATCAGGTGTTAGACATAAATGCAAAAGTTTTAACTGAAGGCAATCAACTAGCTTAGCTATAGTACAACTAAATGAGGATTTTGCAGTGTTTTTGTGGGTGACTTTTAGTCCCGATACAGAGAGCAGTATGTTCTGTATTCCAGGCAAAGATTACTTCTGAAAGTGTCAGTTTCCTAACAGATGGAATTTTTGGTGTAGCAAATAGGACATTCAGCATCAAAAGACTTAAGAACAAAACACTTGATTGTAGAAGCAGTCCGACACTAGGAAGACACTAGGAAGTGTCAGTGTGGTTCAGTCCTATCCCACTCCATAGAGATCACTGGGAAGTGGATTACTGCTCCAATATTGCAAATACCAACCACTCAAAAATGTTGGCTTGGGCCTCCCAAAATCATAAGATTGGCAGAAATAAAAAAAAATACATTTTATTTGTCTTCTGGCTTTGTGAGCCTTTAGGGTACATTCAGGTCACACTTTTAACCTTTTCTCTGCAATCACAAGGGTTAGAAAGTGACTTTTTCTTTTAAATGAAAACTGATTTTCCCCCCACAGTCACTGAACTCCAGAAATTGGGAATTGAAGAGAAAACATCAATGAGAAAACACAATGAGATTCGTGATAATAATCATAATTCATGATTAAAAAAATTTGAAAGAGTTGGAAACCCCTCTTTTGCACAGCCAAAGATCCGATGAGTGGGGATGGAGTCGTAGGTCCACCTCCTTCCTTTCCCATGTGGTGTTCCATATGCCTGCAGGGGAGAATGGATTGGAGTAGCTCCCACGTTCACAGGGGCTGAAAATCTGTCTAGACTTATGCACAAGGGTTAGGGAAAACTCTTCTTGTCCCTTCCCCCAGAACTCATACACTGGTGCACTCTATGAGTGCATGCATGCATGCCTGCCAAGGCCAGATAGAATCTGCCCTAAAGATACTAATATGTAACACCAGAGCAAAGGATGAGAACACACTAAAAAGGAACAAAATGTGAATTGTGCCACATTCTAAATAGTTGCCGCTGTCTGTCCCTGTACAGTTTAGTCTGTATAGGCTGTCCCTGTATACTTTCTTCCAGGCAGCTGTGGAAAGGGAAAGATGTGGAAAGGGAAAGAAAACTATGTGTTCAAAAACACATAGTGAAGAAGCGCTTTGTCCATCAAGATTATTTTGCACAAAATAATTGTCAACAGTTCCACATTTGTATGAAGTACTATTGTCTCCCTAAGTTAGACTGGTATCTAGCACAGCTCTTTCATCTAAAGAACAATATGGGAAAAGCCATGGAGCCACAGCTTCTTTTACATTTATTTACTTTTGCTTCCATCAAGGGTCACTTCAGAATAAAGACAGCTATTGAGTCTGACTTTTCTCTGTGATTTACATAGTGAGGATGTGTCTACAAGTCAAGCATGGCATTTAAACTGTCGGAGGCGGTAAAAACCCCTCCTGAGGCGGTAACAACCCCTCAACACCGGTGCATACCTATGCACCTCGCATATGCATACAGGGGGCGGCAACAATTCCCCTAAGCCACTCAGCATCTGACCTTGCTGCACAGTCAGTAAGTTCGGATGGCGTGAGCCCAACAGGGACAGACGGCCCCACGGACAGTCCTCCTCCGACACCCCAATAGAGATTTCAAAAGGTCTCCTACCTCTATTGTGGCGCCATGGGGTTCGAAGGGGAACGATCCGTAGCAGCTGCCGGTGCCTCTGCGGGCGTTGCCATCCCGGACGAGCCCCCAAATTGTCGGAGAATAACAGAGTTCTCACTTTTCTTGTTTGGGTACAGCAAATCAGATACTTTATTTTCTTTCTCTCTATCAATTGCATAGAGGGAGAGAGCTAAGCAGGTCTCTCAACAGGTAAACAATTACAGCAAGCATTTATACCTTTTGTTACAGACAATAATGAGCAACAGCTGCATTTTGTTTATACATAGGTCATTCTGATATCTTGTTTTGCTCACTAATGTAGACTCTTAGTCTACATTCCATATTATCTACACATTATCTACACAAGGTTGCAACAACTTCTCACACAGTTCTTTCCCACTCGCCTCACACATTCCTCGCTTCTACAAATCTCGCATTAATGGGGTTACAGTTAGCCTAACTCTTGCTAACGAACTGTCATGCATTGCAGTTCCTTCCTGTCAGTTCTTTCTCTGCTTCCACAAAACAAAGAGATGTATTAGCTAAAGAACAGATAAGTGTGGGAATTAAAGAAAAAAGTTAATGTAAATAGAAATAGAAATATACATTAGTGTCTAGGATTTAATACTACACAGTCTCAGGAGGGTCAATATTTAACTGCCTCAGTTTCACAACTTTATTAAAGAACCCAACTACACATATACCTCACAGAAGTATTATCTGTGCAATGTTTTTACCATATAAAGTACTATAAAAATGCTACACACATTCACGTACCATTTGAGATATAAAATACTTTTAAAAAATATATATATATTTTTTCTTAACAGAGAAAACAAAATTTCAAATGTGTTTAAATCTGTTAAAGCATTTGCGTCTTTTCCCACTTATTTTAGCATTGTTTGAATGGCTTCAGCATTCCATAGCAAGTATTGCCTCTCCTTAGGGTACAAGTGTACTTTAATGGATCAGCTGTCAATGGATCAGTGTAAATAACGGTAGTAGGACTCTACACTTCACCTGTGGCCCCCCAAGTTAGGGAAGATGAGGATCTTTTCGCCTTCAAGGTAACTGTTCTTTTGTCTAAGCTAACCTGAGATTTTTTTCTCTTTACCTTGCAAGTTTCATAAACAAGTAATCACTGTTTAGCTAGCTCTGTATTCTTCTCCGTGTATCTCCCGAGCACTCAGTAGGCACTCTCAATATATAATCGATCTGCTTGCTAATCATTCAAAAATAAACCCTGGTAACACAACACTCCAGAAAAATGCAATCAGGTCCTTGCCTTCCAGTCCTGTCTGGCAGCTTTTGATGGTGAGATTTAGACTGGTTTTCTAACAACTCTGTTTTGTTCTGTGAGTTTTTTATTTTTCTATTAAACTGATAGATGCAAGAGTATTTTTTGTTTACATTTTTATTCCTTCAGGTTTGCTCCCAAGTGCACAATCTTTTGCTCCAGATCCTCAAATCTCTGCTCAGTTTGAACACTTTGGTCTGAAAGTTGGTAAAATTTAGCATCTGAAAGTTATACTTCCTTCATTAGTTGTATGTTTTACACCTTCCAGAAGTGCAGCTATGAAATTTGATTGGGTTGGGAGCACTCTACCTAGTAAAATATCTCTACATGTCTCCTCATTTACAGGCAGGGCTGATGAAGGGCTGGGGGCTGGTGATTGAGCATGTGAGAAATCTTAGCTAGAAAGACTATATTCCTTATGGTTAATCTTAGGGCTTGTCTACACTTGCAGAGCTGCAGCTATGCCGCTGTAGCACTTAGTGAAGACTACCTATACTGACAGGAGAGCTTCTCCCATCAGCCAACATACTCTCCCTCCCTGAGAGGTGGTAGCTATGTCACCAGGAGAAGCCCTCTGTTCTTCTGTGCTGTCTACACCTGGGGTTAGGTTGGTATAACTGTGTTGCTCCATGGTGTGGATTTTCCACACCCCAAATGACGTGTTATACAGAATAAGATGGTGGTGTAGACCAAGCCTTAGTCTCCTCAGGCATCCAGGGATGTTGACAGTGATGGAAATTAAACAACAAAGAGGAAGACAACAGCAGTTATCTCACGATTTTATAGGGCACATGCATGGAGAGATCAGCCATCTGAAATTATCACATTTTTATTCAGGGCTGGTCCAAACAAGAGGCAACTATTCCAGGTCTTTTACTTCAAGACACTCCCCATTGTTTTCAGCAGATGCACAAGCAAAGATGCCAAACCTGTTACAGACAGGGGCTCCTGAGTCATGGCTGCAGGTAGAACAGAGTCTGCTCACCCAGCAGCTAGTGTAAAGTGTATACATCAGTGCCATGCATCACGCAGTGCTAACTGCTTCATGTCAACCACCCTCTACAGTGAAAACTCTGGGGAATAGGATGTTCTTCTGTCTCCTTATTCTGACTGTGGCACATCACAAGTTTGGTTGTCTCTGAAACCTCCATTCTTTGACCCTCTCCACAAATATACATTCTGATGTTGGATTCATCATTATCTGTTTTCCACCAGCCAGTCTCTGGTCAATCATCAGACCCAGCAAGGAAGATCTACAGTGACAAAGAACTGGAAAATTGCCTATCTTGGCAGCCACCTCTCACAGAGGGCAGACATAGATATTGAGATTCAGCACAGAATCCGCTGCACCAGCCTTGCCTTTGGCAGACTGTCTCGCCAGGTGTTCAACAATCACAACATCAGAACACATACCAGAATCTTAGTTTATAAAGCAGTGGTAATCCCAACTCTCCTCTATGGCTCTGAGACTTGGGTGACCTACCGAAAACCTGGAACACCAGCACTTTCTTCCGAAGACCCTCAACATAAAGTGGGAGGGTCATCACACTAGTGTCAGTGTCTTCACAGAGGCCAACATCTTCAGTGCTGAAGCTCTGATTATCCAGCACCAGCTGAGGTGAAGTGAGCACTGTGCGCCTGATATACGCTTACCAAAACAACTGCTGTACGCCCAACTCACCAAAGGAGAAAGGAAATGGGGAGGCCAAAAGAAATGCTTTAAAGACACTCTCAAGATAAACATCAAGGGATGTATCATTGACACACTGGGAGACAGCAGCCCAGGATAGGGATAACTGGCAAAGACTTGTCAGAGAAGGAGCGTCCACTTTTGAAGAAAATCGCCTTGCCCTGGTCGCAGAAAAATGCCAGAAAAGAAAGGAATGACAATTGTCACTTAGCAATCATGGCCCAACCCTGTCTTCCAACACCACCTGCAATGTCTGAACAACGAGCCTGTGGCTCAAGGATCATACTCCTCTTTCATGGGTTTTATTTTTTATGGGTTCTTTGATGACTGAGATCATCTTCGACATTGAGGGATCGCCGATGATGATGATGATGATGATGACCTGTTGCCACCTGTGAGGCTGAACATATATAGAGGCTTGGAAACTACTTCCCCTATTCCACACTGTGGGACAGCTTGGAAGGTATTAAGCTTTGGGACAGGTGACTCAGTTAGTCACAAAATGAATTTTAGGCCTTATACAATGGAGTAGCATTGGATGGCTTCAAAGGGAGCCCAGTTTTAAAGGAGCTGGTGCTGATCTGGATAACCATTCTCTCCCTGAAGTCCTCACCAACATGTCATTTCTGTGGGTTACACAGCCACACACACATTTGAGATCTGGGATCCTTTTGAATTCCCATATAATCCAATGCAGAAGTATCACTAGAGTTCAGTTGCTACAGATTGTCAGGAATCAGCCACGGGTGGGCTACAGATGTAGATGAGGCAATATATATTGCTGCAGTCAGGATAAGCCTTATCTAGGGCAAGGTGTACATTATAAAGTATTGTTTAAGGTTCATCTATTTTTAACCATCATTAAACAATGATTTCCCAAAACTCCTGTGGACCAAAGTACTGAGGCCAAAATAATCAAGTCTAGAATATTAATTATCAATTTTCCTGCTTGTGTTTTGTCTCATTTTCTTATCTAATTCGCATCTATAGATTTTCTCAAAAAATAATACAGATAAAGTTGGAAATACAAAGCTTTAGATACAACAAATTAAACTAAGTGTTTTCTCCTCTCTGAACTCTTTTTATTTAACTAGGAAATCAAGATACTAACCTAAACTGAGAATCAGTGGAGCCCTTTTAACTTAAGATAGAAATCTAAAGACAAACTAAGAGGAATGTGACATGCTGCTAATAAATTTAAGAGGCAAGATGAAACTTTGCATTCTGTTGTTTAGAAATGAACCTTGAAAATGAAACTGGGTATTAGCTAGGACAAAATTTATTCGTATAGGTGAGAGGAGAGTCTAGCAGCCTGGCACAGAGTGTACCAATCTAGAAAGAAAGCCAGGAGCCTAGGTAAAAGAAGGGAAGATGGAGATTTAGGAGCCATAGCATCATGGACGGCAGGGGAACCATGGGCTTGGGGAGGCTAGCCTGCTCCTTCTGTCCAGGGCCCTTCCCCTCCCACTCCTTTTCCCCTGCTGGACCAGCCCCTGGGCTTCCTGCCCACCTGGAGCAAGTGGAGGGTCCGCGACACCTCACAGCTGCCTGTGCGGCTCTTGCTGTGGCTCCGAGGCCTCCACCCCCAAGGCTGGAGCCGGGTCAGGAAGCGCTGCGCAGGCAGCTGTGGGGAGATGGCATGGAGTGGCAGACACTCCTCCTGCTCCGGGAGGGCGGGAAACCTAGAGGGTGGTGACATGGGCCAGGGGCTGCTATTAGCCCCCACACACACCTCAGGCAGGTGGAGGATCTGACGTGGCTCCCCTCAGTTGCCCGAGCTCCCCGGCTGGGCTCCATGCTGGCCTGGCCAGTGTGTGGGGCCTCAAGGAGAAGAGGAGGGGAAAGGGATGTGGTCCACCCCGGCGAAAAGTGGAAGGCCAGGTGGCAGGCCCGTCCACTTTCAAAAAGTGGGAGGGGAGGGCTATGGCCCCCTGACCCCCTCCCCCCGGTTCCGACGCCACTGGCCTCGGCCCCTGCCAAGAGCCGCAGCAGAGCACAGCGGGAAGCAGGAGGAGGCCTGGGAGTGGATTGTGGGTGGGACCATGCAGGCAGTTTGGGTAGGCTGAGCCTTCCCCTAACTTTGACACCCACCGCCCATGCATATCATGCAGCTGTCTAAATTGACATATACTGTAGTTGCCACAGCACTGAGTAATTGTATTAAAGCGCAGTTATGTTCTGTAAAAACAGCATTTGTGGGTTCCATGTTTGCATCAGGTACATTCTTGGTCTCTGTACATTGCAAAGCATTTTTGGAACCTTGGATGAAAAGTACCCTGTAAGTGCAAAGTATTATTTCTATTATTCTATCTTTGGTATTTATTCCCTCAGAATCCAGTGCATCAGGAGTTGATTGCTGTCTTAACTGCATACCTATTCTGGAACAAGGGTTTTGTTCTCCTTCCTTCCCTTGACGGGATGACAAATCTGTTGAGGCTTCATAATGCCTGAGTCAGGGCTTCTTGGCTCTGTTTCAGGAATTACATGAGATTTTCAATGCATCCCATCTTCTCCTGTCATATACCAACTATTGCTGCTCTTTCCTCATACAGCACAGATGCAAAGAAGGAACAGGAATTGGCACATTATGCTCCTGTGTCACTTAAGTATCCTCCATGGATGAATATACAGAAGTTGTTCAGGGGGAGAAATTCATCCCTGCTCTGATGTCCTTTACAGTAATAATAATGCTGTGCACTTACATGGTTCTTAACATGTAGGAGTCCTCTCTTAGGTTAACAGGCTTTGAAGATGAGTTCACTGACCTCACTGAGAGCTGGGGTTCCTCAACAGCACCTTTATAAACCAGGTGTAGCAAGGGGGTGTGGCTTCCCTCTGAGAATGATGGGGAGGTACCGCCTCTCACACTCTGGTGGGTGGAGCCAGGCAAGCTATTCCTGCCCCGCAGGAAGAAGAGGGGTGGGACAGGAAGTATAAAGGGGGGCACAGCAGCTCAGTTAGGCTGGAGATGCCAAAGGAGACAGACACCTCTGAGCTGCTGTTGGAGCAGGAACCTGAAGAGGATCCCTGCAGTGCTGAGGAACTGCCAGAGTTGTCTATCGACAGGGGCACTAAGGAGCTGCTGGGACTGCCACTTGCCACAGACCCCGAGGAGACAGGGGACACCTATGGAGCGCAGGTACCCAGCAAGGGAGACATAGGAAGTGGCACAGGGAAACCAGACTTTAGTCCAGTTTGGTTGTTGCCTGAATCAACATCAGCATGTTTCAGCTGGATCCCTGCTGATCCATCACTGTTAGGGCCCTGAACTGGGACTCAGTGGAGTAGGGTGGACCCGGGTCCCACTTCCCCCATACTACCAATGCAACTCTGGTGTGGTTGCCTCCTCACTTTTAGCCAAGAGGCCTGAGTTTGTCTGGCGGAATTAGAACGTCAGACCGTTTGATGCTCTGCCCTGCCTGAGGGCCTGGCCCCTAGACTGTTTGATGCTCTGCCCTGCCTGGGGGCCTGAGCTTCTAGATTGCTAGTGCTCTGCCCTGCCTGAGCTTCTAGACTGTTTGGTTTTCTGCTCTGTCCAAGGGGCCTAAGCCCCGAGACTGGTTGGTGCTCTGCCCTACCCGAGGGCCTGAGTGTCAGAAACTGCTTATGGCTCCACCCTGCCCAGAGGGCCTGAGCTCCAGAAACTGCAAATTCTTCCCTGTAAAGAGTGTCTTTATAGATGTGTAGCAGCAAGGGGGCCTGGCCTCCCCAAGACTGATGGGGAGGGTCAGCCACAGACCTCTTACACCAGGACACTTCTATTTATACACCTAAGTATAATTTTGAGCCTAACTTTAGACACTTAGTTTGATATACCATTAAAATCCAAACAAAACAGTTTTTGCTCCCACATTTCGTTGATATCTAAACTTGTTTACTCTGTTTACTGATGACTAGAGGCTGCTTGTTTTGAGAATGTGTTTCCATAACTGAAATGGGAACATCCATATATTTTTGACATAGTTATGTGAGCCTGAGAGTTATTTATTTTGTTACATAGGGCTTGTCTACTCCACAAGATATTGTGTGTGTGAAATCCAGGATGTGAATCCACAGCATACCAGTTTGCTGCACAGTAGCATCCCGTATGGACACTGCTGCAGAGCACTGAATGTCCTGCAGTACTACAGTAGTAGAAAGCCAAGCCCTTTGGCTGAGCTGTAGCAGTGCCCACATGGGATGTTACTGCATGACAAGTTGATATGCTATAAATTAACACCCTGGCTTGCCATGTAGACAAGTCTTTAGACTTTCATGTACTTTTTACATTTACATCCAGAAAACCTGTGAAAAGAAATTGGACAGTGATTCCACTCACCTCAGCATACCTACACATGCAAAAATGGGTTCTGTGGGAAGGGAAGGATTTTGATCTCGTCACATGGGCATCTGGGGAAGGTCATTTCTCAGAGCTATGTTGTGAAACAGACAACACCCTACATTTTTTGGCAGAGAGAAAGGGAAGGTTCCCTTTGTTTTGCCCAGATATCTGAGAATATAAGCTCAATGGGATAGACCACAGGAGAATCTAGCCTTTACCTCCTGAATATTTTCAGCTGTATTAGGAAAATGCACAAACTTGTAGACATGTGTCAGTTTGGTACTCAAGAACAGATTCTGGCACCTGGAAAGAGACCTGATTGACACTTGTCATGTCTAATGTAACTTTTTGAAACAACCTACATCCATAAGGCCTCTTCTTCTGCATAGAAAGTATAAGAGTTGAGATGTCATAGCATCAGTAATGTCTAAGACTACACCTTTGTTGTCTCTGCAAATGCAAATTTTACTTTGCAAATGTGAAAGTAGATCCTGTACTTATGGGCTGTATCCTAACTAAAGTTTGTTATTTGTATTCTAGTAATGTCTAGAAGCTTCTCACTGACTCATCACTCCAGAGTGCCCCATTGTGGCATAACCCTGCATTGCAGCAACTCTGCCTCACTCTCCTCGGGAGTTCAGTGGTCTGACATGGTGGTGACTTGGCCCTCTGAGTATCAATGTCCCAAATAAATCACATCCAAAAAAATAAAGACAATCAGCACAACATTTTCCCCTCACATCCAGGCTCCTCTACAGTTTCAGTCTCCTTCCAGGACAATGGCTTATAGGGCTTCCCCCTAGAGTCCCTCAGCAAAGCTAAAAAAACAGATAAAAATACAAACTAAGAAACAATCCACACAACCAGACCTTGAGCATGAGTCCATCTTAAAGTCTCTCCAGTTCCCCACTCTTCTACAGCACGCCCACCCACCGGGCTGCCTCCCTAGAATCTAGCTCCCTTTCAAGGCACACCCCAGGAGCTAGCTTTGCTCCTGCAGTTTCCCACCGCTCTCCCTCTAATTCCTTCACTTCCCATGGAGTGGGAACTCTAAATCACTCCTCTTCTGCATCTCCTTCCCCCAACTGCACGAAACTCCTTCCTTTTAACTCCTCTCTGAGCCTGGCACATCCTCCAGGTGTAACAAGATGGGGTTAATAGAGCCCATGGGCACCAATTAATGCCTTCTTGGCCTGTGTGGGCTTTATACACTGAATCACAAGGCCCTAACTAAGACTGGAGCCCCATTGTGCTAGGTGTCATACAGACACATACTAAGAGACAATCCCTACCCGGAAGAGCTTACAGTCAAAATAGATAAGACATACAAAAGGAAACTGGACCACAGTTTGTTGAAGTGACTTACCTAACATCACACAACAGTGTAGTGACAGAGGTACAAATAGAATGTAGGTTACTGAGTCTCTGTACAGGACCCAATTCACTGGCCCATGCTGCCTCCAGAAGTCTGTATACATCAGCTTTTCTTCCCCTCCTTCTGCAACTGCCAAAATATGAAATACACCTTCACTGCTCCTGAGGCATTTCTCAGTCCTGCATCAGATATTGTACCCTGTGGAGATCATAGAATCATAGAATATGAGGGTTGAAAGGGACCTCAGGAGGTCATCTAGTCCAATCCCCTGCTCAGAGCAGGACCAATCCCCAACTAAATCATCCCAGCCAAGGCTTTCTCAAGCCGGGCCTTAAAAATCTCTAGGAGGGAGATTCCACCACCTCTCTAGGTAACCCATTCTAGTGCTTCACCACCCTCCTAATGAAAGAAGATTTTCCTAATATCCACCCCAAGGGTCAGCAACCTTTCAGAAGTGGTGTGCCAAGTCTTCATTTATTCACTCTAATTTAAGGTTTTGCGTGCCAGTAATACATTTTAACAATTTTAGAAGGTCTCTTTCTATAAGTCTATAATATATAACTAAACTATTCTTGTATGTAAAGTAAATAAGGTTTTAAAAATGTTTAAGAAGCTTCATTTAAAATTAAATTAAAATGCAGAGCCCCCCCAAACTGGTGGCCAGGACCCGGGCAGTGTGAGTGCCACTGAAAATCAGCTTGCGTGCCATAGGTTGCCTACCCCAATCCAGCCTAAACCTCCCCCACTGCAACTTGAGACCATTACTCCTTGTTCTGTCATCTGCTACCACTGAGAACAGTCTAGATCCATCCTCTTTGGAACCCCCTTTCAGGTAGTTGAAAGCAGCTATCAAATCCCCCCTAATTCTTCTTTTCTGCAGACTAAATAATCCCAGTTTTCTCAGCCTCTCCTCATAAGTCATGTGCTACAGCCCCCTAATCATTCTTGTTGCCCTCTGCTGGACTCTTTCCAATTTTTTCACATCCTTCTTGTAGTGTGGGGCCCAAACCAGACATAGTACTCCAGATGAGGCCTCACTAATGCCAAATAGAGGGGAATGATCATGTCCCTCAATCTACTGGCAATGCTCCTACTTATACAGCCCAAAATGCAGTTAGCCTTCTTGGCAACAAGGGCACACTGTTGATTCATATCCAGCTTCTCGTCCACTGTAACCCCTAGGTCCTTTTCTGCAGAACTGCTGCCTAGCCACTCGGTCCCTAGTCTGTAGCAGTGCATGGGATTCTTCCATCCTAAGTGCAGGACTCTGCACTTGTCCTTGTTGAACCTCATCAGATTTCTTTTGGCCCAATCCTCCAATTTGTCTAGGTCCCTCTGTATCCTATCCCTACCCTCCACGTATCTACCACTCCTCCCAGTTTAGTTTCATATGCAAACTTGCTGAGGGTGCAATCCACACCATCCTTCAGATCATTAATGAAGATATTGAACAAAACGAGACCCAGGGCCGACCCTTGGAGCACTCCGCTTGATACCGGCTGCCAACTAGACATGGAGCCATTGATCACTACCCATTGAGCCCAACGATCTAGCCAGCTTTCTATCCACCTTATAGTCCATTCGTCCAGCCCATACTTCTTTAACTTGCTGGCAAGATGACTGCAGTGTATGGTAGGTACCAGATAACATCTCTCAAAGAAGAAATATAGATGTGGAAAAAGATTTTATTGGGTGCCAGATTAAAATGAAACATTATATCGATATTACTAGCTGGCATATTTGTAATTGGAATGCTCATAACAAATGCCATCCACATGTAACATGACCATGAACCATAAAAAGCTTGTTTACGGTTATGATTGGCCCCAGGGTACAGCATTACACATGGGTACTAAGCAGCCCCAGATTAACCAATGTGCACTTGGTACACTTGCCCAGGACCGCCATTTCAGAGAGGCCCTGGTTCATAAGATTTGGGTGGGTGACATTGTGACAGACCAAACCTGAATGGCATGCAACCCCCCGTGTCAGGTCGCAACACACTCAATCAGATTTGGGTTAGCTACTACCATCCCCACCTCTGTCATAATGGAGGAGTGGCCAGGCCAAATCTGAGCAAGTGGCATTGCAACCTCTCACTCAGGTTTAGCCCAATCACTCCTCCATCGTGATGGGGTGGTAGTAGACAGGCCAAATTTTCAGTGGATGGGGGCGTGTCCTGGCAACATCACTCACTTAAATTTGGCCTGTGCCATCTGAATGCAGGGTGGGTTATGGGAGAGAGTCGAGCTATTGAGCGGCCAGGATTGGGAGGAGCCATCTCAGCCTGTGACAGGAAGGGAGCACTTAGCTGGCAGGAGGGTGTATGGGCTCCTATGCATGACCAGGAAGCTCTCGGGGTGGTGGATGAGGGACTGGATCGGGAGTTGTTGGTGGGTTATGAGGGGAGTGGGGAATGTGGAGGGGTAGCAGGGTGAGGGGTTGAACAGAGTTGTGGGGGAAATGGGGGATGTTGGGGGCTGTGGCTGGTGGGTGGGACAGTTATTCAGGGATTGGTGTGTGGGGTGGAGTATGTATGGAGTGGGGGTGCTTTGTTGATCAGCCCCTGTTCATGCTGCACAGCAGCTGGATCAGAGTGAGAGTGGGATTAGTGCCACTCAAGTTTGGCCCGGCTACCCTTCCATCATGATGGGGGGGGGGGGGGAACGGACATCCAGGTCAACTTCAAGTAAAGGTGAGAGACCCCAATTTCCATAGTTCACAGTAGCCCACAATTTCCATAGAGCATGGGGTCCAAAATTCCTTTTTCCTGCTTCTTCATGACTGTCAGAGGTAACATGTTACCTCCAGAATACAGTGAATTTGTTCTGATGTTACATGTGATACTTAGGACTTGATCCTCAGCTGGTATAAATTGACACAATTAATGGATCAATGCTGATTTACTGCAGCTGAGGATCTGTCCCTTGATGTATGATTAGGGATATTGTGTTATAATTGTTAGACATCTGTCTGATGTGTTCAAATATCTATAGTTACCATTCTTATCCTAAGCCCTGGTTGTGCCTCCTGAGGAGTTATAGGTATTTATACCTGACAAAATGTAGTGTAGCTGCTCTTCACAGCTGTTGTAATCTAAACCAGAACACAGAGAAGTAAAGTGAGAGAGGAGACAAAGTAAACTCTGTCCTCCTCCTTTTGCCTTTGCATAAACCCTGAACTTATTCACACCTAGTTTTCTCCCGACTCAGAATGAGAAAATAAGATTCACGGAAGAGCAAAGAATCATCAGTATTGCCTTTTCCCTTAAGTATTGTTTATATTTTCATGTGGATCATGACCTCGATTTTCAAGATGCTCATGATGTGTCTTGATCATTTGTATTATATAACAAGGGAGCCAAAAAAGAATATCTATTTTTGTGAGTAAATGGATGAATGCTTGATTGGCGTGAATGCTGTACTTTAACTTTTATGAGAGCAGCCCTTTGAAAAGTTCATGGGCACTCAAGAAGAGTCTTGGAGCTATATTACAAAACTGAAAAAAGAAATTGCCATCTAAGTCACCAACAAATTAGCTCCACATTATCAATAATTTCATAGTTCTCAAGAAAGCACATTTATTTATATTGCTATCGTGAACCAAAGGCAGGCTAATTCTTCTGGGTGTTGATTTCTGAAAATATTTGATACAGTTATTCTGTTATCATTATCTGTTTTGGCATTATTCTGCCTCATTACTTTTTTCATCATCTTTGATTATAGTTGGTTTGGTAGTCGCTCGTGACTGAACAGAGAATAAAGTTTAATTTTTTTATTCCAAATTTGTATGAGAGTCTTTGCTTCACTTTTCTAGTGAGATGATTTTGGGGGGCTGAAAGACCTGCTAGGAATTTGGTACCCATTTAGCTTTTGATTACATTGCTGTTGTACAGGAAACTGTTTAAACATTACTTACAAAGTACTGCCTAAGAGCAACCTTGGTTAGATATTAAATGCAAAAAACAGTGTTAATTTATCATTCCTCATATTGTATTAAGCCCTCACACATCAGAATGTGTCAGAAGTTAAGGTGGCTCCTACATTGTTAACTCAGCTACACTGTCTGTTGTGGGTGGGATTTGCAAAAGCACTCAGCATTGGTCTACCTCAGCTCCCTGAGGTCAGTGTTAAAACTCTCATAGATTTTAAAAATCTCACCTATGCGTTTCATAGGATACATTAATAGGGTGACCAAACACCCCATTTTTAAAGGGACAGTCCCATATTTAAGCCCTTCTGCAGGTGTCTTGACTTTTTCTTAAAAACAGGCAAATTGTTCCGTATTTTCTGTCTCCCTCTCATCAGTACTGGTGGGTCCTGCTGCTGGCCAGATCCCTGCTTGCCAGCCACCTACCTACCAGCGGTGAGTGGAGGGGGGTTCCAGTGGTGGACGATGCAGGTGGGTGTGCAAGGCTGGTGGTGGGGCAAAGATGCAATACGCAGGGCCGGCTGCTCCCCCTGCTGGTCTGTCAGCCCAGCCCACTACATGCCGGCTCTCGGGCAGCAGGACCCAGCCCCCACATCCCATTTCTGGCCGACGCTGGCACTGTGAGCTGAGTGTGGGCAGGTGCCAGGCGGTGGCCGGTTATGTGTTGCCTCTGCTGCCCACTCATCCAGGGCCGCCCGGGGGGGGGAAGTGGGGCAATTTGCCCAAGGCCCCGGGCCCCGCAGGGGCCCCCACAAGAATATAGTATTCTATAGTATTGCAACTTTTTATATGGAAGGGGCCCCCAAAATTGCTTTGCCCCAGGCCCCCTGAATCCTCTGGGTGGCCCTGCACTCATCGGCCATTTACATGCTCCCCCATCCCGCTGTCCTATCACAGCTTTGCCCCTTTGCCCCCCTGGTCCTCCATATCCCCCGCCTCTCCCCCCAAGTGGGGCACGTACCACTCCCAGTGCTGTGCAGAGAACCAGTCCCTGGTCAGAGTACTCAGCTCACCAGCAGCCTGGCTGGCAGGCTCCTTCCTTTTCCCATTTCTGGCTAGGAGTAGCTGTGCCAAAGCCCCTCACAGCGCTGGCATGGGGAAGACTCTCCACCCCTCAGATAAGCTCTAGAGTGGTGGGGAGGGGGAAGCGATTTCCAGCCTGTTCCCACCTCAACCCTGCAGGGTCCACAGCAGCCCCCGGGGCAGGGGCTTAGCACCCTCTTCCCCCACACTCCCCGCATGGCCTGGGTCCTGCCCCCAGGGAGTCAAGGGCTGCTCCGTCCCCTAGGCATCCTTCCCTGCTGAGCCACCTCTCTGGCTGGGTTCGCTGAAGCCCCTGCAGTCAGGTTCCCTGGGCCCTGGTGCACTGTGCATCCTTAGGGTTTAACCCCTTCCTGCCTGTGTTGTAGCCAGAAGCGGCTGGTTTATGTCGGTGGCCAGCAGCGGCCTGGAAGTGTTAGCTGCCTTTCTACACTGGATGGGAAGGAAGAGACAAGCTGCTTCTAGCCACATGGGGGGGAAGGAGGTGGGAAGAAGACATGAGCTCTGCAAAGGCCAGGTCATCCCTTCCCCCTCCCGCCCTGCGGTTGGAAGTAGCTCCCATCCCTTCCCCCCTGCACGGTGCTGAAAGGCTGCTGTTGGCCACATTCTGGTGTGGACCCTGGCAGAAATCTGAGGGGGAGCATGTGACCTTGCATGTGCATCCACCATGTTGCCTTGGAAAGACATGATGCCAGGTACCAGGAGAGGGGGTCCATCCCGGAAGCCCAGCCAGGCAGAGAGGGTGGAGAGTGCCGGGCAGGGAGGGTCGGGTCGGTCGGTCATGCCCCCCTGTGTGAGAGAAGTGAACGGGAGTGTGTGTGTTTCACCTCTCCCTGTCTGAGTCCTAAAGCCTTAAAGATAAGAAGTTAAATAAAAAGAATCCAGCTATGCAGAATTTCTTTTTAACAGGGGCTCAGTCAACATGATGTTAATTTGAATGTTTGTACTGCATAGTTCTGATTGATTGCCATTGAACTCGCTTGAATACGAGGAGGGTGAAAGTAACTTAAAGGACTTACCGGTACGCCAGAGTCCTGAGTGGGGCATGGCCTCAACCGGAAGAGGCGGGGCCTTTCAAGATTTAAAGGCCCTGGGGCTCCGACTATGGCTGGGAGCCCCAAGGCCTTTAAATCACCCCGGAGCTACCAGCTGCAGAGGCGGCTGGGAGCCCCGGGACTCAGGGGTGAATTAAAGGGCCCAGGGCTCCGGCCACTGCAGAGCTCCGGGCCCTTTAAATCACCACAGGAGCCCTGCTGTCACTGGGGTAGCGGCAGCAGGGCTCCGGTGGTGATTTAAAGGGTCCGGGGCTCCCCGCAAGGGCCAGAGCTCCAGGACCTTTAAATCCCCGCCTGAGCCCGGCTGCCGGAGCTCCGGTGGTGATTTAAAGGGTCCGGGGCTCCCCGCAAGGGCCAGAGCTCCAGTACCTTTAAATCCCCGCCTGAGCCCGGCTGCCGGAGCTCCGGTGGTGATTTAAAGGGTCCGGGGCTCCCCGCAGTGGCTGGAGCCCTGGGCCCTTTAAATCACCGCTGGAGAAGCCGATCCAGTCCGGTACGGCGTACCGGCTTATTTTCACCTCTGAATACGAGTAATTTTACCAGGTGTCCCATATTCAGCATAGGGAAACATGTTCACCCTATACATTAATAACTCACAAAGGTTGAGGAACAAGTTTTCCTATTGGTATAAATTGGCAGCACTCCAGTTTGCACCAGCAGAGAATTGGCCCTCAGGTTTAAAAAGGACTGGAAAATACTACAAATGTTCATCCTGGCTTGAGCTAACGTCTTGAGAGTAATCTCAACTCTTAGAATTTCCTGATTGTTCTTTAATGTTTAAACAATTCATTAATGTTTGTTGTTGCATTTCATTCCCTTGGTGTGAGTGTGTTTAAAGAAAAAATAAAACTGGGTAAATCAGAGCTATTCAGTTTGCAGCATTTACAAGCCAGCTTCATCAGTAGACCTCATAATCTCTGTTCTAGATCAGTGCATCTTGCAAAACTGACAAGCTCCAATGGCTTTCTTTAACCATGGACCCCAATACTAGTCATCCAACACTGAGACCTGATAAACTTACCCATCCTGAGATCTCCAGAACCAAGTGTTTACATTTTTCAAAGTGATTCATGGTTTTAGCTGCCTTCATTTTTGCATGCTGACTTTGAGACTTTTTAAAGGTGTTTGATTCTGTAAGCCCTTAAAGACAGAGACTGTTTCTTAATCTATTGCTTGAACAACATCTAGCACAATGGGACCTTCTCCAGATGGAAGCCTTTGGGCACTACTAAAAGCTCAATGTTACTATTGCTTCTACTAAGTACTTCTTCTTCTTGGAAGATTTCAAACCCAGTGTTTTAGATGCAAGACGTTCAGGTGATGCAGATAAACACCCACTTCTTAGTGCTTCTTGGAACTGCCACTCCAAACCTCTTAAAGGTTGCTCTTCAAAAGTTAGTCATCTCTTGCTGATCTAGAGGAAGTGCTGGCAACAAGTTCAGAAAGCTTGAAAACCTTGTTCTGAAAACTGTGGGCCCGATTTTGATCTCACCTCACTGGCACCAATCAGGAAAAACTTCATTAAAACCAAAGGAATTACATTGTTGTAAAAAAATCAAAAGTGAGAACAGAATCGTGCCCACTTTCTCCAATTCTAATAATGTTTTATTGGGTCATCAGCACGTTTTGAACATGGAACTTGCAGGTTATTAGCTTAAGCAATAGAGGCTCATGTTTAAGGAGAAACTTAAGCAGATATCTACAGTAGATTCATCTTCATATGAGGCACAGATGGGACAAAGACACACACTCATCCGATTACACATATTGTTCCAAAGTTTTATTTAAAAAATAAAATCAAAAGCCCTAATTCTGGATTTCCTGGAATCAAATGAAATTTGTGTTGCATTAACAAGGGGTTCAATTCATTAAATAAATTAGAGCTACAATATGCAGTTCAAATATGACATGCTGAAGCAATGCCAATATCTTTCCATATTTAAATGTCAAATACAGTTTCTAAATGATGTTTTTTTTCCAGGAAGCACAAACAAACATGATATTGGTAGAACCTAAAGTATAATTCAGTTGACCCATTTAAGGTTTAACAAAACTCTTATTTTTAACCTCAGAAGAGTTTAAGAACCCATCACAGTTTCAGGGTAACTGCACATGTATCTCCAACTCCTTGGTCCATTCCATGAGTGCCCAGTCAGGTCTTAGGTCTCCAGACTTTGCTTATCTCTGAGCAAGGACCTTTGTTCCATTCTCTTTGACTGGGGATTTTAAGGCCGCTTAGCTTGCTTCCTTACATTGCAACATCTCCAAGGGCATGTCTACACTATGAGAGTAGTTCGATTTTATTTAAATCGAATATGTGGAATCGATATTACAAAGTCGAACGTGTGTGTCCACACTAAGGACAGTAATTCGACTTTGTGAGTCCACACTAACGGGGCAAGCGTCGACATTGGAAGCGGTGCACTGTGGGCAGCTATCCCACAGTTCCCGCAGTCCCCGCTGCCCATTGGAGGGTTGAGCCCCCAATGCCTTCTGGGGAAAAAAATGTGTCGAGGGTGGTTTTGGGTAACTGTCATCATCCAACCGTTACTCCTGCCCTCCCTCCCTGAAAGCGCTGGCGGGAAATCAGTTCACGCACTTTTCTGGTCAGTGACAGCGCGGACGCCACAGCACTGCGAGCATGGAGCCCGCTGTGACCATCGCTGCAGTTATGGCCGTTGTCAACACCTCGCAGCTTATCATCCACCTTTCCCAGAGGCAGATGCTGAGAAATCGGGCGAGGAGGCTACGGCAGCGCGGTGAGGACCTGAAGTCTGAGAGTGGCACAGACCTGTCACAAAGCACGGGACCCGGCGCCGAGGACATCATGGTGGCAATGGGTCATGTTGATGTTGTGGAACGGCGATTCTGGGCCCGGGAAACAAGCACGGACTGGTGGGACCGCATAGAGCTGCAGGTCTGGGATGAATCACAGTGGCTGCGAAACTTTGCATGCGTAAGGGAACTTTCCTTGAACTTTGTGAGTTGCTGTCCCCTGCCCTGAAGCGCAAGGACACCCGGATGCGAGCAGCCCTGACTGTCCAGAAGCGAGTGGCCATAGCCCTCTGGAAGCTTGCAACGCCGGACAGCTACCGGTCAGTCGCGAACCACTTTGGCGTGGGCAAATCTACCGTGGGGGTTGTTGTGATGCAAGTAGCCAACGCAATCGTTGAGCTACTGCTCTCAAAGGTAGTGACCCTGGGAAACGTGGAGGTCATCATAGATGGCTTCGCCGCGATGGGATTCCCAAACTGCGGTGGGGCTATAGATGGAACTCACATCCCTATCCTGGGACCGGACCACCAGGCCAGCCAGTACATTAACCGAAAGGGTTACTTTTCAATGGTGCTGCAAGCACTGGTGGACCATCGGGGACGTTTTACAAACATCAACGTCGGATGGCCGGGCAAGGTTCATGACGCTCGTGTTTTCAGGAACTCTGGTCTGTTTAGACGGCTGCAGGAAGGTATTTACTTCCCGGACCACAAAATAACTCTTGGGGATGTGGAGATGCCTATAGTCATCCTCGGGGACCCAGCCTATCTGCTAATGCCCTGGCTCATGAAGCCCTATACAGGCGCCCTGGACACTGAAAAAGAACTGTTCAACTACCGGCTGAGCAAGTGCAGAATGGTGGTGGAGTGTGCTTTTGGACGTCTCAAGGGGAGATGGAGAAGCTTACTGACTCGCTCTGATCTCAGCGAAACCAATATCCTCATTGTTATTGCAGCTTGCTGTGTGCTCCACAATCTGTGTGAGAGCAAGGGGGAGACCTTTATGGCGGGGTGGGAGGTTAAGGCAAATAGCCTGGCTGCTGATTACGCCCAGCCAGACAGCCGGGCGATTAGAAGAGCCCAGCGGGACGCGCTGTGCATCCGGGAGGCTTTGAAAGCTAGGTTCCTGAGTGAGCAGGGTAACCTGTGACTATTAAGTTTGTTTACAGAGAAGCTGAACCTGCCCCCGTTTCTTTACCCAGTAAATGTTCACTATCCTCTCCAGTTACATACCCCGTTCACCCTGTTCCCCCCCTTCCAACACACGTTTAAAAATAAAATCACTTGAAATTTGTTAATGAACACCGTTTTCTTTATTACTGTTTTCGCGGGAAAGTGTTGAACCTGGCACGCAGACTGTGGTGGGGAGCGGGTGTAGTGTAATGATGCAAAGGACGCTTCTAAACTCCAGGAATGACAGGCTCCGCACTGGTGGACTGGTTGTTTCAACGGAGCCTGCCACCCCTCCTATTCGGGACTCTGTGTGGGGGGGCTATGTGACTTTGTGGCGGGGGAGGATGGTTACAGATCCCCTGCTGCGTGGCTCTGTGATCCAGGATAAGGACCGCTGCATAAGATCTCTAACCGCCCTCCCCCGCCACAAAGTCACATAGCCCCCCCCCGCCCCCGAACATGAAAACCACCTCCCAGACTGACCAGGGTAACTAGTGAATGCAATGGGTGTGTGCCCTGCTGCTGAACCTGCCCCCGCGTCTGTACCCTGGTAAAGGTGACTGTCCGGTCCAATTACCAACCCCCTTCCCCCCCTTCAAACAGACTCTCCTCTAAAAGAAGATGATGGAAACAGTAATTAACAGAAACGTATTTTTTATTAGCAACCACACATGAAACTGGGGGATGAAACTGGGACGGGGGCTTGGGTGAGGCGGGAAGGAAAGGACTTATCAAATTTTGGGGAATGAGAGCCTTCTGGTACTTGAGCAGTCTGCAGGGGTGGAGTGAGAGTTTTCACGGACTCTGCCGCCCCTCCTTCTTGGGACTTTGGGTGAGGGGGGTATGGGACTTTGTGGCGGGGGAGGGCGGTTAGAGATAGACTGCAGCGGGGCTCTGTCCTCCTGCCTCCGGTCCTGCAGAACATCCACAAGGTGCCGGAGCGTGTCCGTTTGCTCCCTCATTAGTCCAAGCAGCGTTTGAGTCGCCTGCTGGTCTTCCTGCCGCCACCTCTCCTCCCGTTCCATGTGTGATCGGTGCATTTGGGACAAGTTCTCCCTCCACTGGGTCTGCTGGGCTGCCTGGGCTCGGGAGCAGCCCATAAGTTCCTAGAACATGTCCTCCCGTGTCCTCTTCTTCCTACGCCTAATCTGCACTAGCCTCTGGGAGTGTGATGCCAGGGTAGTTCGGGAGACAGTCGCAGCTGTGGGATGGGAAAAAGGGAGTGAATTCCTCAGAAAGATAAATTTTTGGTTGAACAAAGAACATAGTCTTTCTCTGTGAACAAGACCATGCACAGCACCTATCACATGCGCACTCAGGACAAAGTCGAATTTTCGGCCTTCGCATTCAGTGCCTGGGGTCTTGCAGTGCAGATCAGACAAGCGGGACAGGACAGCGGAATTTGGGTAACAGGCTGACATGGTAAGCCGTAGACTTGTGGCTGCTTAAAACTTTAATAATAGCACTGGCCTCCTTTCACGTTCAAAGCAATGCCAGTCCCTGCTGCCAGCAATCCGGCAAGCATGAACTCTGCCCCTGTCCCACCCCCTCGCGGCTGTCCCAGGGAAAGATCATGTATGCTGCTCCTCTCCCGCCTCCACCGCGTGGCTCTAAACCACCGGTTACAGTTCTGTAAAGGAACAGGCAAGCAGTCCCAATACTAACATTCCCCTACCTAATTCAAAGCAGGTCACCAAGAGCGACATCACTCTGATGAGGATTTCAGAGATGGAGAAAGAACGGATGCTTCGGGAAAGCCTGCAAAGACCAGTGCCGTATGCCGCCATGCTCTACAAGGCAATGATACCCGAGTACTTGATTGTCTCCTGGCGCGGAAACGTTTCCTACCACGGAGGACCCAATAAGGCCGCTCTCCCCAGGAACCTGATGCAAAGGCTTTCCAATTACCTCCAGGAGAGCTTTGTGGAGATGTCCCAGGAGGATTTCTGCTCTATCCCCGGACATATAGACCGGATTTTACTGTAGCTGCACTGGCAGGGACTAAACAGTAGAGCGCCTAGGGCAAAACAATCATGCTAAACCGGACATTGTTAGATTTTTTTTCAGTAGTTGCACTGCCAAGGACTGAAACGTTAAGCGCCTAGGGCAAAGTAATCATGAAAAACCCATTGTTAATATTGTTAATATTCCTGTTCTGTTAAAAATAAATGTTTACATGTTTCAAACACTTACTGACTGATCCTTCCCCTGATTCTGTGTCTGGGTTAACGCCTGGGGACGGTTGGTAGGGGATCTCTGTAAGGGTGATGAAGAGATCCTGGCTGTCGGGGAAATCAGCGTTGTAAGCACTGTCGACTGCCTCGTCCTCCTCATCTCCTTCCTCATCTTCCCCGTCCGCTAACATGTCCAAGGATCCGGCCGTCGACAATATCCCATCCTCAGAGTCCACGGTCAGTGGTGGGGTAGTGGTGGCGGCCGCACCTAGGGTGGAATGCAGTGCCTCGTAGAAACGGGATGTCTGGGGCTGGGATCCGGAGCGTCCGTTTGCCTCTTTGGTCTTCTGGTAGCCTTGTCTCAGCTCCTTGATTTTCACGCGGCACTGCGTTGCATCCCGGCTGTATCCTCTCTCTGCCATGGCTTTAGAGATCTTCTCGTAGATCTTTGCATTCCGTCTTTTCGATCGCAGCTCGGAAAGCACGGACTCATCGCCCCACACAGCGATCAGATCCAAGACTTCCCGATCAGTCCATGCTGGGGCCCTCTTTCTATTCTGAGATTGCATGGCCATCTCTGCTGGAGAGCTCTGCATCGTTGCCAGTGTTGCTGAGCTCACCACGATGTCCAAACAGGAAATGAGATTCAAACTGCCCAGACAGGAAAAGGAATTCAAATTTTCCCGGGGCTTTTCCTGTGTGGCTGGTCAGAGCATCCGAGCTCGGACTGCTGTCCAGAGCGTCAACAGAGTGGTGCACTGTGGGATAGCTCCCAGAGATATTACCGTCGATTTCCATCCACACCTAGCCTAATTCGACATGGCCATGTTGAATTTAGCTCTACTCCCCTCGTTGGAGGAGTACAGAAGTCAAATTTAAGAGACCTCTATGTCGAACTAAATAGCTTCGTGGTGTGGACGGGTGTAGAGTTAATTCGATGTAACGGTGCTAAATTCGACATAAACTCCTAGTGTAGACCAGGCCCAAGAAACGAAGCTTCCTAACAGACAGCACCTGTGCTTTGCTTTCTCTCCAAGGGCTATGAACAATGTATTGCCAGCAGTTACAAATTACCCCATAGCTCTAGGCAAACACATTTATTCTTAAGGTAAAAGCATTACAGAGAAAACAACAAAAATAATGAAGAGATTTAAATACACACTAAACATGAAGAGTTACCCATTAGTTTTATGGGGCCCTAGTTGGGCCCCACTTTGGACAGAAGGTCCTGTCCATTTGCTGGATGAGAAAGAAGTCCCCGTGTCAGTTTTAATGCAGCCTTTATACCAAAAGCCCTTTTTTGTGTTGTGTCTCCAGAAAACCCAGTCTCAACCATCATATGCAAACAATCCCAGGGGGTGGTACCTCTAGATTTGTTTATTCTCAGAAACTCCCCTTAGTTACCCCCACTGTTTTATTTCCTGTAAAAGCTGTGGTAACCTCCACCATTCAGTAGAACACAATCATACATAAACCATTCACAAATTTAATACAATGGACCTCAAAGATACTGCATGGGGTTGCAATATCTGTCACAGTTCCCCTTTACATGATCATATGAATTTTAGAATTTACTTGAAAAACTTGGGGGGGGGGGGAACTATCTGTGTACAACAGATAAAAATATATTTTCCAATCCCAAGGGTATCATATTGTAACCTGTATGTGCTCTCTCAAATAAAAGTAAAATTCTAGGAAAAAAGTGAATGAACAACTGAGACTTTTGATCGCAAATTACAGTTTAAGTCACTGCGTTATTGAACTCAGTTCTTAAATTTTATGTTGCTTGTAATACCTTTTTTCTATTTTAAAAACAACTTCAGAAGGACTGTCAATTCTGGTCCAGTGACGGATTTTAAGGGAACACAGATCCAACCAAATGCATGTAATGATTCATAGATGAAATTGCCAATATGTATCTCAAAAGGCGATCAGAAGGGTAAAGATAACTTTGCTGTTTTCTATGTAGTCACCTTCCTAAATAGGAACTAAAGACTCAATAGACTGTACTTTATTTTGACTTGTAAGCCAGAAATGCTATGCAAACTGGAGGCAATTTTTCCTGATTGTTATTCTCCTGCAGTTATGAAACTTTATTTAACATTATATGCTCAGTTCTAATCAGAGATAAAGTACTTGCATACATCCTATGTATTTTGAAACATCTGCTACAGTATTTGTGCATGTGTTTATGACGGAGAATGTCTTGCATTCTGTGGGATGTGCTGAAAATGCACATCTCACGGATATCAGATTAGTCTAACTCTCTGCATCTCTTTCTTCTGAGATCCTTTCTTTCTCTGCTATATAATATACCTTCTATCTTGCACCTCTATTCCTCATGTTGGACAAGTTCCAAAGCCCAATGATGTTAATGGAACGACTCCATTGACCAATGCGCTTTGGATCAGGCCCATGAGCAAATAATGAAGCCCCACACATCTGCATTTATTTCCTACAGTGCATCTGAGCTGTGCTTAGTGCTCTTGACTGTTTATTTTCAGAGCAATTCCAACTGCTGAATTTTATTGTTATTTATTTTACAGAGCGCCTTTGGCCAATGCACTTTACAAGTATTGAGAAAGAGGGAGAGAAAGTAGGAGTTTGGTTAACAACTTGTAGAGAATAAATGACCTTTTAGAGATTTGAAAGAAAACAGTGATGTAAGTAAAATGAATCAAAAGAGAGAGCTTAATCCACCAAACACAGGCAAGAAGAGAGACAATGTGGGAAGTTAATAAGGATGAGAGATTTAAAATTGCCTTAGATGAGCTTCCTTTCTATGTCTCAAAAAAAAACCCCCAGCATTCAGGAGTCAAAGGTTAATAATGAGCAATTTGTCATAAGTGTATAGATCTCCTTCCTAAATGACAGTTAAGCAAAGGGAAACATTTGCACTTGCCAACTACGACATGCATTATAATTTTGAAGATCCACTAAGAAAGCTGGAAATAGATTAACAGAATACATTGCAAATGGAAGGAATGACAAATGAGCAGAACTTAGATTATCCCCAAACCCTGTCCACAAAGAGTGACAAAAGAGAAAGCTGCAAATGTTCAAATGCTGTTATGCAAGTCTCCGACAGCTTGCTTAAAGGGCTGTTATGCACTCAGCAAAGTGACTGCAAACATGACACTTTTTTGCTGCACTTGTCTGCTCACTGCATGTTCTCCAAATTGCATCTACTAGGTTTACTGACAAAAAAGAAATTTTTACCACTGCAGTCAACAACAGTGAGGAGGATTCAACTCTGCCTCATGCATCATCAACAAAATTGCCTCATACCTTTTGGTTACAGAATCATTGATCCTGATGATGTATGAGGCAACAGTTACCCCCCCCCCCCCATGCCAACTTGACTTTGCTAAAACTGGTAATAAGAAAACAGGAGGTGGGAAGATTAAAATGAGCAAATTTATTATGGAAGTCATTGATGGAGAATAAAAATGGACCAGAAGGATGCCATTTTTACAGCTACTCTTCTGATTTTAATTACATTTTAACATTCAAAACACAAGGTGAAGGAGAGCAAGCAAATAGAATGAGCAAAGGCAACTGAACTGATAGACACCCAGCATGTAAACAAGTACAACACAGCACAATGTACCCATTGCAAGTTGTATAAGATGCTGATCATGTTGTTTGTGCAGAGTGAGAAAAATAACCTAATCATCAGATTGCTTCAGCTTTCTTTCCAAGATATATAAAAAAGCCCAAAGATTTCTAATAGATGCTAGAGTTTGTTTGACCAGACATGTTGCTCAATAACTGAAAAAAAAATATTGAAAAACTATTAGTTTGAAATTCTGTCCTGTTGCTAAGATTTACTTCCTCAAAAAGATGTTAATGCACCAGTTTTGTAAGCTACATCTTTGAATATATGTAGATGGGTTTGCAAATCTCTATATGCAACATCTAGTTTTTCCTTGGCAACATCATTTCTACATTCCTGTCAGCTATTAAAATCTGATTTTCATAGCAATGATGAATTCTCTGGATTGTTTCCTTACATATATTCAAATGAGAGCACAAGGGAAGAAGTGTGTGATTATTTTTTCTTAGGGACAAATCCTGGGTCTCATTTAGGCATCAGTACAAGCATGGTAGTCTCATAGGGTTACACAATAGGCCAGGCTACTCTAGCATGTGGATGGTTGGTCTGGTACAAAACACAAAGGAGTGGATCTGCTTCTTATGAGCTCCTTATCTCCCTCTCAGCAATCATCCAAGGATCTTTACTCACTTCTTTCTGGGAATACAGTGGTTATAAGAGTCTTATGCAGCAGAAATCCCCCAGACCACTCCTGCAGGGAGAGAGAAGGAGAGGGACTGGTCTCTGACCTTAGGAAACACTTCTACTCCTTAGGAAACTCTCCTCCTTTGAACTTTATGTCATGATAGGATCTTTGCCCTGATGGGCCCCATCTGATCTCTTTGGCTGACAATTTAATTTCTGAGCTGTCAGATAAGGTCATTGTCTTGAAGTGGGCTGCTCATTCAGTCTCTCTTCCTGCCATGCAGCCAGAGAAAAACCCCACCCCTTTCTGAGACCACAGGCAGATACTGCTGCTTTTGACATCTTTCCCCAGTGCCCAATTGACAGATATGGCCATTTAACTGGGCATAGTCAAGGGCTCCACCCCTGTGAAGTTTGGAGGAAAAAAACATTACATGGGCCACTCAATGACAGGTGCTTTTTCTTCAGGATCTGATGAAGAATCTGCAGGAGGCTTGAGGCACTGCGTACTGCTACGGCCAGGATTTGATTGTCACACAAGGAACAAGAACCCATTACCAGTTAGCTCTAAAAACAACACCACTATGCAAATCAAAATGTAGATTGCTATACTTAACAAACATAGTTTGCTCTTTAAAAGCAACCATTGTGCTGGGGTGAGGATCAAATTGAGTAATGTTCTGATTTCTTACAAGACCTGCAAAACTCAAATGACATTACAAAACCACAGACAGCTTTTTTCTTTTAAAAAAATAAAAGCTATTGGTTGAAATCCTGGCTCTGGTGACTGAAGGGCAAAACTCCCACTGATTTTAATGGAGCCATGCTTTCACCTATTGTCTAAATATATTATATATAATCTAACGGGGACTCGTTTTCAGAAAGGGAAGTCCAACCATAAAAATGCATGGGCAATTGTGCCTCTCCTTTTTACATGCAGTTAACGTCACTGTGCATGGAAACTGATTGTCTGAGCATGCAGATGGCCATTTGGGTGCATTCTTTAATATACAATCAAGGCAAATGTAAGTAGCCATCTACACGTGCATTTTTGTGCATAATGCTTCCTCATTAAGTCCTATAGATTTTAATAGAGAATGCTAACTTTCTGTAGAATATTTAAATATACCTACAAAATTCTATAATTCAAATACTTCTGCGATGACACAATATAAGAATCTGAATAGAACAGACTAACATGGAAATAATTATCACATAGGGTTGTTTAAACATTCTCTTTTATATCTACAAATGTTTAGAGTAACTTTTATAGAAACCTAATT
This sequence comes from Emys orbicularis, assembly GCF_028017835.1. Lineage (NCBI taxonomy): Eukaryota > Metazoa > Chordata > Testudines > Emydidae > Emys > Emys orbicularis. Next base: position 185,907,873 of record NC_088685.1, read on the forward strand.
ATTTAATCACTGTTCATTTCTTTTGGGCTTTCCCATAAGGGATATTTTGAAAGCTTAGCTTGCATACTCTAGGTGATTATTTTTAGTGAAGCAATGATGGGGAAATGATCACTTTCAGGTCTATAAATATCTTAAAACTCTCCAACAGTATTCCAGTTAAAGACATCTAGTAGAAAATAAAACCTATAGCTTTAGCTAACTATATAAGATCTTTTGAACATATTTTTAAACAGAGATAAAAGTTGATATGAAAAGAAGTTGAAAACTAGTAACTACAGAACTCAGTATATTAGCAAGGGAATAACCTCTGGGCTTCTTGTGTTTCCCAGTTAGGTTAGAAGAGCCAAAAGGGTTTATATATAGCAGGATAACACAAGCAAAGGAGGATGTTACTCTAAATCACAATATCATCGTTCTTTTAACCATGGAATGGGCTGAACTTTATTTTCTCTACAAAAGCAAAACCTGAAGATCAGTTGAAAAGGCCAAAGTGGGAGCTTCTGAATACAGGAGAGTTTGGGGACCATTCATACAATCCCCTGGAAGATTCTTCCAAAACTATCACATCAGATAATTAGCATCTGCCTAATGTTGTGACAGCATTCATTTCCAAAGGTTCCATGCTCCAGAGATCTAGGAATGATATAAAACCACAGAGAAGAGCCCATCCATTTGTACATACGGTGCCAGATTCACTCAGAGCCTATGCCAATGCAAGCTGGTTCAGAGAGGACACTGAAATTCAGAAAGCCTCCTTTATGCCCCTGGGACTGGCCAGGGGCCAGGATGGTCCCTAGCATTATATATACCCAGATAACTATGACCCTAAGGGGAAATTCTAGCAGATGGGGATTGCCAGGGTGTAGAGATGCATTAGCCATTCCCTTTCCCTGCAGCCACACCCCTTATACCAGGTGGGATGGGCAGATGGTGGTATAGGAGAAACTAGGCAGCAAAGGAATACTCTACATAGGGGAAAGCTCCACTGTTCTAGTAAGTTGGACTTAAGGTTGATTTACTCTGCTGGAGAAGAGTGGGGCACCTTTAACAGACATGGCAATCTGGTCCAAGGTGTACATTTTATAGCACATACCTGGTATGATGCCGGCAGACCAGGTGCCAGCTCATGCCAAGGCCCCTAGGCCACACTGAAACTGACAAATGCATAGCAGGAAACCAGTCTGCCTCACCTGTGCATTACCATGGTTAAACTTGATGAAATGCTTGCAGGATGCTGCATGTATTGATATCACTTATAACATCTATAGCCCATGGTATAAAGTTATATTAATGTTTGCATTGTAAACCTCTGTAGTTGTGTAACTCACCAAACTGGAAAGAAGCATTTAATTAGTGTAAAGTGCTGGTCCTGCACACAAGAAGGCCCATTGAAACCAAATGAGCCTTTGTGAAACATCAAAGGAGAAAGACCTTGTTGATTGCTTCCCCCACCCCCCATGCCAATAGAGAGGGGACCTGCTGGAGAACTTATCCCATCAGCTTGAACTCTGGGGGGAAGGAACAAAAATGTCTGACAAGAAGCAACTGTATCACTATGCTGGAAGGAAGAGGGCAATATTTCTAAGCATAAGCAAGGGATCCCCAAGCTGCTTGGTTTTGGTTAGTCCTAAAGGACATGGAGAGCTTGCATATATGTGTAACTCCTTTTTGTGTGTGTATACACCTCTACCCCGATATAACATGACCCGATATAACAGGAATTCGGATATAACGTGGTAAAGCAGTGTTCTGGGGGGGCGGGGCTGCGCGCTCCGGTGGATCAAAGCAAGTTCAATAAAACACGGTTTCACCTATAACGTGGTAAGATTTTTTGGCTCCCAAGGACAGCGTTATATCGGAGTAGAGGTGTATTTACCTGTTTTAACTTTGTAAATAACTCTCATTCATTTTTCCTAGTTAATTAATCTTTAATTACTTTATTACAGGATCAGCGGCAAGCGTTGTCTTTGGTGAGAGATCTGGGGTCCAATTGACCTGGGGTAAGTGACTGTTCCTTTGGGACCTGGAGTAACCTAAATATCATTGTGATTTTTTGGTATAAGGGACTGTCTATCAAGCTTGCCTAGGTGACAAGATAGACCAGAGTACTCAAGGGAATGTCTGTGACTCCATGTTAAGGCTGTTATAGTGCTTGAGGACTTCACACTTGATATTTGATTGGTAAAATCTAAGTGTAGAACAAGCAACCAGTTTGTGGTTTGTGTCCTGTTTCTTAAGAGTCTGCCCTGAGGTTGGCACTCATTGTCATGAGCCACTCTAGACAGCTTGACACCTGGTACTTTATACAGTGATGTTTAGGAGGCTGGCAATGTTTGACTGAAAACCATGCTAGCAAGTGTTGATCTTGCTGGAAATGGGGTAAGTGGGTTTTGCAGACTCACTGGTGCAGACATCTCATTACCCTATCAGGATATAAAGGAAGTGAGAGTGTGTCTGTCAGAGCACAGCCCACCTGGAGTGGCCTCCTTCAGCAGAACCAGTACACTTGTCTCAGGTTTTTCCCTTTCAGAGTCCCCAGATCCACTTCTGGCTTTTTTGCTTAAATAATACCTCTCCCTGGAGCTATTTTATTACCAACCATAGTTCAAACAATCCCAAACATAGCCCTTTCACACACCCAGTGAATATAGTCCTTACAACGCCACTCTTCAGGAACCTCCTCCAGCCCCCTGCTCTCAGGTAGCTTTCATCTGCCAATTTCCTGACTTTCGCTCAGACAGCTCTGACTCACCAGATTTTTCTCCCTCTAGTGTCCTTTTTTAAAGCCAACTGGAGCAAATTGATGAGTCACAGGTGTATGGGGCCTACTCTCTCTTGAAGGGCCAGTGACACCCTTCAACAGACTCCCTGGAAAAAGAGAACAGAGATGTGAACAGAACAGACTGGAATAGAAACTGTAGGAAAAGACGAGCCTGAGAGAGGTTTGAGTTATATTACCTTCTTGTTGATTACTTCTTACTTAATAAAGCCGAACCCTATGTCTACTTTACATAGAATGTGGACAATGTTCTTTGAGTTGGTTGGGAAAGACACCTGCTAACCAAGAATTTTGCACAAAAGTGTTAATTTCTTCACATTTCCAACATTTCATGATTTTTTTCCAGCTTTTTACTCAGTAATGAGCCAGATCCTATCCATCATGTTGTGTTGTTGGGATTATTATTATAGTGCAACAATCCTGCACAAAGTGATGCAATGCAAGTCACATGTACAACTCACAAGAGTCAGATTAAATAGTTAAAAGAAAGGTAGCTATTATAAACATCAAGGTTTAAAAACTGCAATGTGTTTACAATAAAATTTAAAAAAAATTCTCATGTTTTTTTAAAGAAAAGACACAACTACTCATCAGTTAGGCTGCAGACCCATTATCACAATCTTTTCAAAAGTAATTTTCATGTCAGGAATAAAATAAAATAAAATAAAATAAAATCCCATGAAAAGGCAATGTACAAATTTCTGTAAAATACTCTCTATCTGTTATCCTTGTGATTTTAATTATTTATAATAATTACATATATAATATCCATGTTAATCAGAGTTAATCATATCATTTTTATTTCAAATTATTGCAATTATTTCATGGAGATGCAGAACTCTTCTCCTGGGATTGCAGCATTATATAATTTTATGGCTCAATTTAGCACTCTGTGACAAATGTTTACTTTTTTGATTAACTTTGTGAGGGAGAGTATTCTGGTGGATTGAATTTAGGGATGGGCGTGAATAAATGGGGATTCTAATCTTGGATTTGCCTCTGACTCAGTGGGTGACCTTGGGCAAGTCATTTCACCGTTAGTTGTTTTCCTTTCTCCATTTGTAAAATAGAAGAATAAATAATTTGTTGTTCATAGTTTATTGGCCAAATAGGCTGTAAGGTATTGAAACAAATAAGAGAGCTTCTCCTAAAAGTGAACTGTTCTTCCTAATAGTTGTTAATAAATTTAGTTCAGTATTACTTCTGTTGGTTTGTATTTGTGTTTTTTTTCTGAATCTTGTCTGCAAGATACTGCAAACATGGAATGAAGATGGAATCCCTTGATAATCCATCTGTGTGAACAAGTGAAGACAATAGTTGTATGCAGCAATTTTGTGAAGCAATATTTTAATCAGTACTAAAGATCATTCTGGGGACAGTCATAATGGTTATATTTAATTAATGGACATACAAACTGTTATGATGAATCCTATGATGTAAGGCTGGAGCAGTTTTCTCTTGCTAATGGTGAAGCAGATCACTAAATAATACTATCATTTTTTAACCTTCTGGGAAGTAAAACATGTGGATTGTTTTGTCCACTTGCAGCACTTGTGAAGCCAAAAGGGAAACATTATGCAGAGATTTTAGCCTGTATCTAAAGACTCATTATAAGGAAACCCTTCCACTTTCATAAATGGAATCAATAACCTGAAGAGTCCATACATTCATACATGGAATAAGAGAAGAAGATAAGCTAGCAGTGAGAATGTGTAGTAAATCTCCAAATAGATTATGTTTTAAGGGATCTTTTGATGAGTGGTATGAGACAAGAGGCCAGGTAGTATCCTTGGCTAACAGAGATTTATCTTGCATGTTACCAGCTGCGGTTACTGTTGTGCTTAAAACAGACAACAAAGGGGAAAAAACCACACACACCTCAAAAAATTACACCAGTTTAATGACATATAACCAGATATCAGATTCTTTACATGCCAATTTATGAAAATTGTGAATCGGACTAAAAACATGCAAGAGGCATTTATGAAAACCAATAAAAGTTCTTAGGCAAGTATAGTCACAGTTAAATGCAGTATTGTACAATATAAAACTAAAGATTAGGAAAAACTAGCTTAGATACATAGGTTATTTGTGTGTGTATAGCCAATCCCTAAGAACATAAGAATGACTATACTGGGTCAGACCAATGGCCCATCTAGCCCAGGGGTTCCCAAACTTGGTTCATGGCTTGTTCAGGGTAACCTCCTGGTGGGCCACGAGATGCTGTTTACCTGAGCGTCCGCAGGTACGGCTGCTCACAGCTCCCAGTGGCCACGGTTCGCCATTCCCGGCCAATGGGAGCTGCGGGAAGCGGCGCAGGCCAGGCCACTGCTTCCCGCAGCTCCCACTGGTCGGGAACAGTGAACTGCTGCCATTAGGAGCTGTGAACGGCCGTACCTATGGATGCTCAGGTAAACAAAGCATCTTGCAGCCTGCCAGGGGCTTACTCTGAATAAGCCGCAAATCAAGTTTGGGAACCCCTGATCTAGCCCAATATCCCATCTTCCAACAGTGACCAGTGTCAGATGCTTCAAAGAGAATGAAGAGAACAGGGCGATTATTGAATGATTCATCCCCATCATCCACTCCCAGCTTCTGACAGTTAGAGGTTAAGTGACACCCAGAACATGGGATTGTGTCCCTGACCGTCTTGGCTAATAGCCAGTGATGGACCTATCCTCCATGAATTTATCTAAGTATTTTTTTAAACCAGTAAGAGCAGCTCCAGACCTGGGGGAGAGGAGGAGTCAGGGAGCCATCCCTCACCCCAACTTTTTAACAAAAGAAACATATGTGCTGTGAGGAAAAAAACATGATAGTACTGCTAAAGGCCAAAATATGCTGTGTACTCCTGGGGGAATCCTGCATCACTGCACAAGTGCAGAATCCATGTCCCCCACAGATTTTTTTTCTATGCAGAATAATAGAATCTTCTGGGGAGGCCTTGCAATTACACCTGTCACCTACCGGGGCTGCTGTGGCACCAGAAGAGAGGGCAGCTAGCTCACCACCAGAGCAGCTAGCCACAGAGAGGGAGGGGGCACTTTGGCCTTGCCCCCCCCACACACACACTTCTACAAAGGTTCTGGTGTTCTTGTCCAGTTCTACTTTTGTCCTTCACAACATCTCCTGCCAATGAGTTCCACATTTGACTGTGCACTGTGTGAAGAAGTACTTCCTTATGTTTGTTTTAAACTTGCTGCCATCATTTCACTGAGTGACCCCTGGTTCTTGTGTTATGTGAAGGTCTAAATAACACTTTCTTATGTACTTTCACCATACCATTCATGATCTTATACACGTCTATCATATCCTCACTTTATCATCTCTTTTCTAAACTGAACAATCCCTGTCTTTCTAATCTCACCTTATATGGATGCTGTTCCATACCCCTAATTATTTTTGCTGTCCTCTGTACCTTTTACATTTCTATTATATATTTTTTGAGATGGGGCAATCAGAACTTCACACAGTATTCCAAGTGTGGGAGTACCATGGATTTATATAGTGGCATTATGATATTTTCTGTCTTATTTATCTGTACCTTTCCTAATGGTTCTTAACATTCTGTTTGTGTTTTTAACTGCTGCTGCAGATTGAGCAGATGTTGTCAGAGAGCTAGCCACGATAACTCCCAGATCCCTTTCTTGAGTGGTAAAAGCTACTTTAGACCCCATCATTTTGTATGTGTCACTGGGATTTTGTTTTTCCAATGTGCATTAATTTGCACTAATCAATATTGAATTTCATCTCCCATTTTGTAGCCCAATCCCTCTTTAACTTTTCAAAGTCATCTTTGGACTTAATTAAATTCAAATCAGCCTGTTACAGAGACTCCTTTATCACCACTTTATCATCACAGTTGTGATGGGTACTCCCCAGGGTGCCACCTGGAAAAGGGGTGCCACTGAGCCTTCTGACCCACCAGCATGAGCTCACACTATGCTGCTGTGATAAATTACAAAGCTGTCCAAGCTTGCACTTTCACCAGCATTCACATAGGTAGGGACATACCCAGCTTCCCAGACTAGGACCCCAGAGCAGTACCATCCTGCCCTGGTCAAATCTGGCCTGTATATGGTTTTAACACATGGTCCGCCTCTCTCTCCATGTGAAGAGGACTATGCACACCTGTGGTAACCAAGCTGAGATTTTCTCTGGACACCTTAGTCAAATGCACACTGGTTTGGATTAAAACATAAAATAAATTTATTAACTACAAAAGAATAGATTTTAAGTGATTATAAGTGATAGCAAACAGATCAAACAGATTACCTAGTAAATAAACAAAACCACAAACTGAGCTTAACATACTAGATAGGTAGGATATGAATTAGCAAATTCTCATCCTGAGTGATAAATAGGCAGGCAGCTTGGGTTTCCCAGGTTTTCATACACAGGCTAGCAATCCCTTAGCCTGGGACCATCACTTCCCACCCCCCTTCAGACTTTATTCCTCAGGTGTTTCCAGGTGTATTGTTGTAGGGATGATGAAGTCTCCCCATGATGTCATTTCCCCCCTTTTTATAGCTTCTTCCCACTTCCTGGAAAAGCTCTTTCATCGTGACCTGGGTCAAACAGTTCCCATTGTGTAGTGCTATCTCTGAGAGGTTTCTATTGGACACAGTTCCTGGGGTAATCCTTATGCTTGTGTGCATTTCCTCAATAAGCCATTAACATTGTTTATCCTTTTTATTGTTGTACCTGAAAGGCTGCTTGTGGGTGTTTTCAACCTCACAACATGTTTCAGTAACACATACATAGCCAAACTTCATAACTTCACATATGATGATAGCACATACAATCCAACAAGATATGAATGTCTAGTAGATCAAGACTTTTAGAATGATACCTCCCAAGGGATACTTTGTACAAAACATATCCTAATTACATGACAGTGGAGATTATTGTGGTGCTAGGGAATCACAACAGCTGGTGAGCTACAATAAAGAAAGTGTCTTCAACTGATTCTTCCTTGGTGAAGGAAGCAAGTTTGGGAGAAGGGAGCAAGAACTATCTACAGAAACTTCTGAGCTAACTACTGATAGCACAGTTCAGTAGGGTCAAACAATTGCACCTGTGGAATCAAGAAGAG